>NC_084797.1:59087088-59712088 GCF_963169125.1 Humulus lupulus | reverse complement strand
AATTTAATCTTTTCAATTTTTTGGAGAACCATAGTCATTAATTTTCTAAAAATAAATAATAAAATTCTATTTTAATTTTATAATAAGCTTATTTTAAGAATTATATTCGATCTCCATCGTTGGTTTAACAATGTCAATAGCTTAATGGGGCCTCGAGACGCTTTCATTCGTCCCCCTATGGAAGGTGTTCATTAGTTATTTTGACAAGGTTAGATTTCGAAAGATAGAAAATTATAGGTCAAATTTTACTAGACTCACCCCTACGGTGACTACTAGGACTAAATCTATTGATTATCGAAACCGTGGGTCATAAAATAAGAGATTTTGTTTTCTTATTTTGATCGAATAGTAGGTTGTTAATAATGGTGTCCATTATTAAATAAGTTTACAACTTTACTTAACTAGTGGTATTTTTTACTCTCGCCAACCGGGACAAGGATATCATAGATTAGTTAAAAACCTAAATAAATAGAGATATGATTATTTTGGTATTTTTTTCTCATATCTTACATATTTTTGGTATATGTTGTGCTATTTCTTGAAGTTTTGTGTGAAGAGAAGTTTTATTGAGCAAAAGTGATTGATTTCTATTGATAATTGGTAGTTTTAAGTATGGATGTGTCTACTCCCATCCTTTCTCAACTTTCTATGGAGAAATTCACTGGAGAAAACTTCCTTAAGTGGAAGCAAAACATCAACATTGTGTTGATTGGTGAAAACTCTGAGTTCGTCATGACTGAGGAATCCCCAGAACGAGCACCGTCTCTCACGTTTGTGATGGCATCGTCAATGCTCGAATGGCACCCTGTCCGCACGTTTGTGATCAACTCAACTATGGTCTGACGTAGCTCATGAACGAGCATCAGACTTCCGAGTCTATCATGGGTGGACCTAGTAAGGGAGGAGAAAATAAGACTACTGCTGTTGTTGTTGATCTAGCTAAGGCTGAAGCTAACCCAGCTTCGTCTTCGAAAGCTGGAAACAAGAGGAAAGGTGGACAAAACAACAACCCCAAGCCTGCAAAGGCTGAAAAGACAAGTGCAGAACGCCTAATGGGAAGAACAAGAAAAACAAGAAAGGTAAAGACAAGTGTTTTTACTACAAAGACAAGGGGCATTGGAAACAGGATTGCCCCAAGTTTCTAGCAGCTAAAAACAAATGTAATGATTATAGTTCATTTATCTTGGAAACATGTGTTTTAGAGAATGATAAATTCATTTGGATTATTGATTGTGGATCTGCTAACCATGTTTGTAACTCTTTATAGCTTCTTGAATCGTGGGAGGAAGTGGATGTAGGCAGCTTAAAGCTTAGAGTTGGTAATAGAGCGTTCGTTGCGGTCCAAGCTAGAGGAATAACTTGTCTGAAGTTCGGAAATAAATACTTAATTTTAAATGATGTATTTTTTATTCTGGATTTTAGTAGAAATTTAATTTTAGTTTCCATGTTGCAATTAGAAAAATTTGTTATGACTTTCACAAGTTCTAATATATCTATTTCTTTCAATGGATCACAATTGTGTATTGCATGTTTGGAAAACGGGCTTTATATTCTGCAACCTAATGAACCCCTCGCTCTTAACAATGATTTATTCAAAGTAGCTAAACCTAGGACCAATAACGACAAAATATCGATAATGATAATGCTACGTATTTATGGCATTTGACACTAGGTCACATTGGCTATGATAGGATTCAAAGACTTACAAAGGACGAGCCTTTGAGGGAACTCACCTTAGGTGAATTACCTGTCTGTGAATCTTTTCTAGAAGACAAACTAACCAAGCGTCCATTCTCCGCAAAGGGTGATAGGGCCAAAGAACCACTTAGACTTGTGCATTCAGATGTTTGTGGACCTTTGCATGTACAAGCCAGGGGTGGTTTTGAGTATTTCGTCACTTTCATTGACGATTACTCTAGATACTCATGTCTTTACCTAATGCATAAAATCATAAATATTTTCAAAGTTTCAAGAATTCCTAGCAATGGCTCAAAACCAATTAGGTAAAACAATAAAGATCTTGCGATCTAATAGGGGTGGAGAATATTTGGATATGTAGTTCCAAGATCATTTAACTGAACTTGGGATTTTATCACAACTTACTACCCCAGGTACTCCGCAACAAAATGGTGTAGCGGAACGCCATAACAGAACTTTATTGGAAATGGTTAAATGCATGCTCAATTACTCAACTCTACCAACTATGTTATGGGGACAAGCAATTGAAACTGCAAACGAAATTCTCAATGTTGTGTCGTCTAAATCAATCCCCAAAAACCCTCTAGAATGCTGGAATGGCCGTGAACCTAGTTTACACCATTATAGAATCTGGGGGTGTTCCGCCCACGTCCTGAGGAAAAAGGAACGAAAGATAGAACCGTGAACTGAAGTTTGCATGTTTGTTGGCTATCCTAAAGGTACTCGGGTGGAAATTTCTATAGTCATTCAGAAAAGAAAGTGTTTACTTCTACGAATGCTACTATTATGGAAAATGGCTATGTCCAAAACTTCAAACCACGCAGCAAAGTAGTTTTAGAGGAGATGGTTGAAGAATTGACTTCAACCAATGTTCCATCGTCATCAACATGAGTTGATGATGAAATTCCCACTCTTCAAGTTCAACCGACACAAGTCGATTTAAATGAAGAAAGTACCACTGTTCCTGAGAAAACAGTCATGGAGCCTCGTCGTAGTGGGAGGGTTTCTAGAAACCTAGTTCGCTATGGTGTGGATGGTGAAACCAATATGGTTATTGGTGACACTAGTGATGATGATCCATTGTCTTTCAAATAGGCAATGGATAGCCCTGAAAAGAAACTATGGCTCGAAGCCATGAAACAAGAAATGGAGTCCATGTAGTCAAATTTCGTCTGAGATCTTGTGGAAGCACCTAGTGACTTTAGGGCCATTGGGTGCAAGTGGATCTACAAGAAGAAACGAGGTGTTGATGTAAATATTGAGACTTATAAAGCTCAATTAGTGGTAAAGGGTTATACCCAAAGAGAAGGCGTGGACTATGAGGAAACTTTTAGTCCGGTATCCATGCTCAAGTCCATTCGCATCCTCCTGTCCATAGCAACCGCTCTTGACTATGAGATATGGAAAATGGACATCAAGATAACTTTTCTTAATGGAAAGCTTGACAAAGTCATTTATATGGATCAGCTAGAAGGATTTAAAGTAGTTGGACAAGAAAGAAAAGTTTGTAAGTTGAATAGGTCTGTTTATGGACTTAAGCAAGCTTCTCATTCCTGGAACATTAGGTTTGATGAAATAATCAAAACCTATGGCTTTGAACAAAATATTGACGAGCCTTGTGTTTACCAACTGAAGGAAAATCAAATAGTGGTATTGCTGGTTCTTTATGTAGATGATATCTTACTCATTGGAAACCATGTTAAGAAATTGTTAGATGTGAAGAATTGGCTGAGCACTCAATTCCAGATGAAGGATTTGGGTGAAGCAAGTTATGTTCTAGGTACCCAGATCATTAGGGATAGAAATAACAAACTCTTAGCTCTATCTCAAGTAGCTTACATTGATAAAGTGCTTGAACGTTTATCAATGAAAAATTCCAAGAAAGGACGTTTACCGTCCTGCCATGGAATTCATCTTTCAAAGAAGCAATCTCCCCAGACACCTGAAGAGGAAGATGCAATGAGAAAATTTCCTTACGCATATACAGTTGGAAGTTTGATGTATGGCATGTTGTGTACCAGACCAGATATCTGCTATGCAGTGGGAGTAGTGAGTAGGTATCAGTCAAACCAAGGACCGGAACATTGTAAGCAGTTCAGTATATCCTGAAGTATTTAAGGCGGACTAGGGATTATATGTTAGTCAACAAGGGTGGTGTTCTGAACCCTGTAGGATACATTGATTCAGATTTTTATACTGATGTTGATGACAGGAAGTCTACTTCTGAAATGGTATTTACTCTTGGGGTGGAGTTGTGATATGGAGAAGCGTAAAGTAGTCTGCAATCTCATATTCCACCATGGAGGCTGAGTACATAGCTGCGTCAAAAGCAGCTAAGGAAATAGTCTGGCTAAAGAAGTTCTATTCGAATCTTGGTGTTATTCCAGAAATGGATAAACTGCTTATGTTGTTTTGTGACAATACAGGACCGATAGACAACTCGAAAGGACCTCGTAGTCACAAGAGGAGTAAGCATACAGAAAGGAAGTATCGTATTATTTGAGAATATGTGGCCAGGGGAGATGTGAAGGTTATGAAGATTGCATCTAAAGACAATCTTGTGGACCCGTTTACAAAGACACTACCAGAAGCTACATTTGATAAGCATATCAAGGAAATGGGATTAGTAGAATTATGAAAATAGTTTGAATTAGAGAAATTGCGAGTTTGTTTGGGTTTTATGCCCTAATTAAAACCCAATCTTTATAAAAGAATAGAAATCATTTTTTGACTTGGTCAATCACTTTGCTCACATGTTTTATTTTGATGATTATTTGTTTAATATAAAATACTATTAAATCCAAAACATATAGCTAATCGTATTTGTAGTGACGTAATGTAGAGTCCAAGAACTTTACTTAGCTAGTTAGATAGTAGTAGCAATAGTAATAGTTGTAGTATTTTTATGACTGTGGATTTTGGTTCAGACCGGGATTTAATTGGACACTCACAGTAACACTTGTAGATTTTCTAAGTTTAACCTATAGTTTAAGAATATTAATTTTAACCTAAGGTTTGATTAATATGACTGATATTGATGGTGATATTTATTATATTATAAGGTTTAGATAGACCCAATAAGATAGTAACACTTGTCATATGTATGTTTAATGATAATTAAGTATTTTTGAGGAATAAGTTTATTAAGATCAATATTTGAATATCCTAGGGTCTGTCAACAGCTTTGAAATCGTTAGAGGATTTAGTCAAGGCTGTTTACTCAGTTCAAATTAGGCTGAAAATGTGCAATTTCGTGTTTAATATTTCAGCGTATGCCGATATATCGCCATACGGGGATAAGAAAAACACGTAACTTCGCACGATCACCTCGACGAGCCTCAGGCATATTAGCCTAGGCGATATATCGCCTACCAGGGGTGATATATCGGCTCCTTTGAATGATTTTTGAATGTTTTTGAAACCGAGCTCATTTTAATCTTTAACCTCTTGATAAGTCCAACATCTTTCTGACCGAGTCTTCAGCCTCTGCTGAACGATAATTCAAATATTTTTCAATTAAAAATCCATTATTTTATTCAAGTTAAAGGAAGATCTTTTCATTCTTGAACTCTATAAATAGGACCTAGTACCCAGACATTTATTCATTCATCAAGCTAAGTTCAGAGGCAGCAAGCTACCAGGTTATTTTTGAGTGCTTAAACACTTGGGTTGGGAATATAAGCTTTAACTTTATAAGCTTAATAAACACTCGGGAAGTAAGGTTCATAGTATTTTTCAGTTCGAGGTGTAGTTCGGTTATAGAAGCATTCGAGGTATTCATTATTCTAGTTCATTTCTATGTTATTCTTATAGTTTTCTACTCAAAATCCTAACTCTATTCTTTATTCTTGGTTAGAAAATCTAAGATCTTGAACATAAGATTCTTGTTAAGTATATTTTCGATGGTATAGTTCTTCCATGCTTTTCATCCCTTTTTCATTAGTATACTCACCTTGCTTTGATGGTTTTTAGGAGTGTTTCCAAAGTCCCAATCCTGTTCTCATATTCCGGTATATTTGGTAAGGAAAATAGGATAGGATTTTATATGTTATGTTATATCTTATCTTATGATTTATATGTTATGTTATATGTTATGTTATATGTTATCTTATGATTTATGTGTTATGTTATATGTTATATCATGTATGTTTATAGACTTGGGCATATGACTTGTATAACTAACAAGCCCCAATAAATTTATGGGCATATGACTTGCTTAGCTAGCAAGTCCCACAAATCTAATGGGCATATGACTTGTTTAGTTTACGAGCCCCAAGTAATAATGGCCATTATAGTATATGTGACATATGTTTATGATATGTTTTAGTATATGTTGCGGTATGAATTTTATGTATATGATTTATGTGTTAGATTTTCCTTGCTGGGCATTAGGCTCATTCCTTTATGTTTATATGTGCAGGAAAATAGCTATGGTGGTGGAAAGGTTCTTGGCAGCTTGGGGGTTGTGTATTGAGGCAGAATGGACATGGATGGATTGAGCGTTCGGTTCGAGGATGAAGTCGCTTCTTAGTCTTTTAAAAATTATGCTTTATATGTATTTTCCGCACTTTATTTTGTAATCCATTTATTTAAAGTTATGTTATATTGTTATTTTAAAAACAATGGGATCCCATATCCTACTTTAAATTTTATGTAGTTTAACATTTGTCTTACAAGTTTTAATGAAGTTATGATTATTTCACTAATGAGTTCTATTAAAGATTAGTGTCTATGTATAAGTAGTCATTAATGGTCCAAAGTCTAGAGTAGTTGGGTCATTACACGTAATCGGAGTGGAATATAAATATGATTATATGATCAAAATAAGTTAGTCCTAAGATTAGTTAGTGCACAGGATTTACACTGACTTGCCAATCTACGATATGATCTACTTGCACATTGTAGTGTTATGTTCTTTCTAGAACATTAGCAAAGTAGATAAGATCGGATGTATTTGTTACATCAGACTGGACCGATATTGACAGTAGATATGATAAGTAAACATACTATTATATCTATTCTAGTCATATCATATAGTTGACCATAGGCCAATTCAATCTCAATTCTGAGTGGTTAGTATTCTAACTGATTGTATTATTTGAGTTCTTTGACTTGTTCGTTACCAGCTTGCCCTACGGACTAGCCCAAACTTACATCTTGGAAACTCGGTAGTATAATTGAGTGGGAGTATAAATCATAGATATGAACATCTATAGCTTCTGATGAAGAAGTGAAATAATGGTTTTCTTTTAGTTTAGTTCAAGGCGCTTTATGATAAAGACCTCATTTCATTAATTAATATTAGTTTATTGATGTGAGAGTCAAAGGAGCGATCAAAGAACTAGGGCTCAATGAGTTTCACTCACCTCTAAAGAAAAATACAATATGATTGATATGATTACTCTAAACCCCAGCGATTTAGAAGTCAGGAAAAGAGAAAAAAGGTTGGATCCCCTTCTTTGAGCCCTCTTCTTCTATTTATAAGCTCAGGGAAGATTTACCTTGATTTGTTACAGATATTATTTCCTAAATAATCGGATACTCAGGAAATCATGGGAGAGAATTTCGGATTCCATCATAACTGCCTAAGATTTCCTCTGCGTGTTACATGCATACGACCAGACTGGTCGTATGAAGAGATCGACTGCATAACTCCGAACATCTTCCTGGTTGATAGTCGAACACTGGTTTTTCCAGGTGTCAGCCACGTGCAATTAATTCCTGCCACGTCATTCACTTCTGATTTTTGGGATAACATTTGCCCCCCAAGTTTTTTTAGTGCGACTAGTAATAAAGAAACTTAAGGGAACAACCGTTCGTCTTCCAACGTCTGTCAGAATCCCCGTGCATTTTCGAAAACTGTGACATAATTATGTCTAATCAAGTCTTTTCAGTTTCCAAAAAGGCAATCTGACGGCTTGTCCACTTCCCCAGTTTTGAAAGTGGGAAGTGATGATTACTGCCTTTTGGCTACCCCATTGATCTTCTATAAGTAGCCTTTCTTCTTTTTCAAGAAACCTTTACCCGTCATTTTCGCCAAAATTTTCAAGAACTTGCACTAGTGTTCAGAGCTCCGAAAACCAGTTCGACGTCGTGCCGCAGGTCTTCCGCCTCAAGTTTTCATTTTCTTGCGAATCCCCTCTTCCTCTCAGGTAAGGATTCCATCCTTTAAGCTCTGTACTACGGCATGCATGCTATTTTCTTGCTCTGATATGTCTGCGTTCTTGAATAGGGTTTTTAGGGTTTTTGGTATAAATCGCCTAATATTATGTAGAAGTGCATCATCATGCCTTGTATGGGTTAGATCAGTACTTTGATAGATAGAGTTTCTGATTTGGGACATTAAGTTGTCGAAAGATTCAACCTTTAAGCTAGATGAAAAAACTGAAATTTTTTTCCCGCCCTTTGGGAGTTGAAAAAAGGTTCTTTTCAGAAAACGTTCTTCTTTCCCTGCTCTTTTTTTTTTTATTTACCCGTGTTGAAGTTAGCGTAGGATTAGGATGCTGGCTATTTAGGCACGAGCAACGTTATCCCAGCTTCCCCACACTACTTCGCGGATTGTCTTATCTCCTCCATTGTCTGTTTGCAGTTCATATGCAAGACCCTTGGGGAGGAGAAAGACCCATCGAAGACGATCTCCTAGCCCAACTGCTCGAAGGCGAAGAGAATCCATCCACGTTAATTCCAGAAATTCCATTCTCATGCTCTAACCCAAATCCTCCACCAGCTCCTACCCAGAAAATGGCCAAAACAAAAACCAAGGCCAAAAAAAGACGCAACCCTTCTCCAAGTCAGCCTCCTGCTGATGCCCCCTCGACCAGTGGTCAACGAGAATTTCCTCCTGAGACTGAAGTCTAGGCGCGTGCCCGTCCTCGTCATGCCAACCAGCCGGCTGTCGAGTGGCACGTGGTATCTCCGAGCACGGTGACCATTCGCATGGTCTCCAATTATTTAACTAAGTACAATCTGACGGGGGTGACCCTAGTCAGAACTTCCATCGACTAGCGAGCCAACCTACCAGGGGGGGCTTACAGCGCCTTGTCGAGATACCATATCGAGGCGGGTGCCACCCTGCCTCTGCATTCATTTTTCCAAGGGGTGACTAATTACTTCAGGGTGGCCCCTTTTCAGATTACCCCGAACGGATATAGGATGCTGACCGTGCTCTATATCCTATACAAACTCAAGAAATGGCCAGCCCCCTCTCCTCATGAGGTCAATTATCTTTTTGACCTTAAGTCCAACCCCAACTAGGACGGTACGGGGTTCTTCCATTTTTGCCATCAGGAGACTGGACGCACGTTTCTGTCCGAGACCACCCATATCTCCAATGTGGGGAAGTATCACCTGGAGTACTTTCTCACACCTGACATTGCTGCGAACAACCTAGCATTCACCCGAGGAGGTAAGGGGAATAACGAGCCTTAAACCAGTAGTTCTTGCCCTTTAATTTTTTTCTTGTCATAATACTCTACTGTTCCACTATACTTTAGGTCCATGGTTGCGCCCGACCCCCACTCCAGGAATGGAGTCAAGGTCAGCACTCTTAGCCAGCATGTCCAATGCTGCTAAGAGTGTGAAAAACTTGATTACTGAGGCCAACCTTAGGTTGGCTGGCCTTAAGGGCTCCCCTCCTGCGACCAGCGAACCTGCGGCGGGTGGTGTCCATGCTGGCGTGGGATGCGAGCAGGGTCCCGAGTAGCAGCCTCAGTCACCCCCTCCTAGGAGGAGGCCAACTGGGGTTATGATCAGGGAACCCGCTGCTCCCCACCGAGCAGCAGAACCGTCGATCCCCAAGGGCAAGGGCAAACAAAAGGCTGTTGAGCCTGCCGAACAGTTTGACGACTCGTCGGATGTATACGGTACACCATTCTCGTTTTTAAATAACTTGCCCATTCCCATCCACCTGTTTGATAGGGAAGGCAACTTTAGGAATGCTCCTTCTTTAAATTCAGATTTCTTCCAAGAACTAGGTAGTTCAGTAGATAATGTTACGACCAGTAGGTGTAGCTCGGGTACCTTACTTTTGCATCTCTTATATTCTATCCTTTGTTTCTCTGCGACCCTTTAATCTCATCATTTGAAATGTCATTCTTTGTGCAGGCATGGACCCCGGGGACTTCTTTGCTCATTACCAAGCTGCTGCCGAAGCTTCTGTCCCGAAGAAGGACAGCAAAAGAGCTCGTGCGGAAAGTAGCAAGACCCCTTCAAAGAAAGCCCGAACAGAAGATGCTCCTACCGACGCCCCCTCCAAAGAGAACTTAACACATCTGCCTGCCCTCGAGCAGCAAACTCCCACGCCTGCCGACCCTCGGCCTTCCTCAAAGGCCATAGACAAAGAGACCACAGACCAATTGTCCGAAGGCTCCCTGCCCAGCCACATAGTTGGCATGGCCAGGGAGAGATTATATCGGCTCTCCAAGCATAACCGTGCCCAGGTCGCCATCACTGACACTGCTACGATGGACATCAATGAAATCATTAACAGGGGGCTGAATGAGATAGCCAGTGTAAGTCGTCTTTCGCTGCTTTGTCATTTATGCTAAACTTCCTTTCTTAACTCGCTTTTTTCTTCAGGGGTTTTTGTCCTTGACTGCCAGCTGGCGTCGAGCTGGGGCAATGGTTTCTCGAGAGAGGAACTTTGACTCCAGGCTTGCCCAGGCCACGCAAGCGCTTGAGGATGAGAAGGATAAGCTGCTCGAGGAGAACAGGGGGCTGGTTAAGCTGAACGAGAAGCTATGCGAGGACCAATCCACTCTTACCCGAGAGCTTCAGGAGAGCGAAGCGGCTTGGAACAAAGCCATCGACGAGCGGCACAAATGGAAGGAGAACTGCAAACTCAACACCCAAGAGTGCAAGCAGCTCACACTCGACCTGACCGCCAGCAGGGATGAGGTAAGGAAGCTTGAGGAACGGGTGCGCGAGCTCGAGGAGGACGGAGTTAAAACTCTGAAGAAGTATAAGGAAGCCACCTTCCTCAGCTTCTACAACCTCTGGAAGCACAATCGGGAGGCAGACATTAGCTATCTCTCCGAGCAGTTGCAAGAGGCGCTGATGACGCAGTGTGTTGCTCAGCTGGAAGTAGAAGAGAAAGCCAAGGCCCAAACTTCTGCTGCTGCTGCTATGGCTAAACCTCCGGCTGGTCCAAACGCTCCTAATCCAGAAGACCCTCCTACCCCCCAGCAAAATTAATATTTATTTTTTTTTCTTTTTTTCGCTTTATGACCCACGGGTCTTTTTGTAAAGACAATCCTTTTTTAATTTTATTGCTGCGAGGGCAGCTCTTTTGCTTATGCTAGAACAATTACATCCGAGCAATACTGCTCGCGGTGTAAAGGTTTTTATTCCTTTTAATTCTATTTTTACATTCGAGCACTAATGCTCGCGGTGTAAACGTTTGCCTTTGATATTATACTTTTACTATAATACCTGTTCGCATGACTGAACTTAGCATAGTACTTTGGTTTGATTTAAAAAAATCATAAATTTTGAAAAATACTCTAAGTACCGTAGCATGCTTTCACTTATTTTGTTCATGTGTTTACATACCTCGTGGTATGCTTTGCTATCGATGTACCTTATATGCCCCCCAAGTGATCGAGGAGCTTTAGGTCCTGGGTCACTTGCCTTGACCACGACCTGTGCGAACATTACTGCTCGTTGCAAAATTTAACACTTGTAATACAACAAAACAACACATGTAATGAACAAATACTTGTATAAATAAATTTACAATAGTTGGCAAGAATGACTGGCTGCGCACAATCCCTTATAATCTCGTATTAAAAATGGACTAAACATGTCTTTACAAGTGATCTTAAAAAAAAGATCTTACATTTATAAGCGATTAGCCATACAACGTGGCTAACCCTTTTTGCAAAACTTGTAAAAAGTAGAATTTTAATACAAGCCAGTTCTTTAAAAAGGATTTTTCACTGATAATACTTGCACAGGTGTTCTCCATTCCAATAACGTGGAACGAGATCTCCGTTTAGGCGTGCAAGTTTGTAGGTGCCTGGGTGAAGGACTTCTTCAATCTGGTAAGGTACTTCCCAGTTAGGTCCGAGTACTCTAGCAGTGGGGTCGCGGGTGTTCAAGAAAACTCGTCGTAGCACCAAGTCACCGACGTTGAATTTTCTTTCTTTTACTTTTGAGTTAAAGTACCGGGCGACCTTTTGCTGGTACGCAGCAACTCAGAGTTGGGCTTTTTCTCGTATCTCATCAATTGAGTCTAGGGACTCCATCATCAATTGGCTATTCTGGTCCTGATCGTATGTTAAGCGTCGATGTGAGGGGGGATCTAACTCGACAGGTAACATAGCCTCGTATTCGTAGGCTAAGGAAAATGGGGTATGACCTGTCGCTGTTCGGTGAGACGTTCTATATGACCAGAGGACTTCAGGCAGCTGCTCTGGTCATGCTCCTTTAGCGTCTTCAAGCCTTTTTTTCAGGGTGTCCTTAAGAGTCTTATTCACGGCTTCGACTTGCCCCTTTGCTTGGGGATGCACAACTGAAGAAAAGCTTTTGATATCTCCGTGCCTTTCGCAGAAGTCGGTAAACAAGTCGCTGTCAAATTGGGTTCCATTGTCTGAAACTATCTTTTGGGGCAAACCATACCGGCAAACAATGTTCTTGATGACAAAGTCAAGAACTTTTTTGGTTGTTATGGTAGCGAGTGGTTCAGCTTCAGCCCACTTGGTGAAGTAATCAACTGCCACGACTGCGTACTTTACTCCACCTTTTCCCGTTGGTAGGGATCCAATCAAATCTATCCCCCATACCGCAAAAGGCCACGGGCTCTGCATCTGTTTCAACTCGTTTGGAGTTGCTCGTGGAATTTTGGAGAACCTTTGACATTTATCACATCTTCGCACAAATTCCATCGAATCCTCGTTCATAGTTGGCCAGAAGTATCCTTGCCTTAGAATTTTTTTTGCCAAACTCTGCCCCCTAGCATGATCCCCGCAGAAGCCTTCATGTACCTCTCTCATTAGCTCCTTAGCTTTTTCTGGTGTAATACACCTGAGTAGTGGCATGGAATATCCTCTTCTGTACATGACACCATCGACCAGTATGTATCTAGCGGCCTGCCTTTGCAGAGTTCTGGCTTTGTTCCTATCTGTTGGTAATACACCTTTTGTCAGATACTCCAAGTAAGGCGCCATCCATGTATCCTTCATTCGAATTTCCATACTGGCTTCTATTGCCCGTATGCTTGGCTCACTCAATCTTTCTACTAGCACAATGTTCAAAGTGTCAGCATCTTTCGCGCTTGCGAGTTTAGCTAAGGCATCTGCATTTGAATTCTGATCCCGTGGTATTTGCTGGAGGGTATACTTCGTGAGCTGGGCTAGCAGGTCTTTAGTTTTATTCAAGTAGGACACCATTTTTAAGCCCCGCGCTTGATATTCCCCTAGAACTTGATTCACCACCAGTTGTGAATCGCTGTAAATATCAAGCGTCTTTCTGCCCATGTCTTTGGCCATTCTCAGTCCAGCGAGGAGGGCTTCGTATTCAGCTTCATTATTTGACGCAGTGAAGTCGAACCTAATGGCGCAGTGAAATTGATGCCCTTCCGGCGTTATCAATATCACTCCCGCTCCTGCGTGGGATTCATTGGACGATCCATCCGTGAATAACTTCCACGAAGGAGCTTTCTCTTGAGGCTCAGGCGCACTAGGCTGTTCGCACTGTTTGCTGTCTGGGAGTTCGGTGAACTCTACGATAAGATTAGCCAAGACTTGTCCTTTTACTGCTGCTCGTGGTGAATATGTGATATCGAACTTCCCTAGTTCGACTGCCCATTTTAATAAGCGCCCAGCCGCCTCTGGCTTTTGGAGGACTTGCCGAAGGGGCTGGCCGGTTAGCACTGTGATAGGATGGGCCTGAAAGTAAGGACGTAGCTTCTTTGAGGCCAGGATTAAGCAATATGATAACCTCTCAATGGGCAGATATCTCAGTTCTGCACCAATCAGCCTCTTGCTAACATAGTAGACCGCTTTTTGTACGCCTTCTTCTTCGCGTACTAGTACCGCACTAGCAGCAACTTCCGTGATCGCCAGGTAAATGAACAAAGTTTCCCCATCGATCGGCTTGGATAAAACGGGAGGCTGTGCCATGTGAGTCTTCAAGGCCTAAAAAGCTTGCTCGCAGTCTCCTGTCCATTCAAACTTCTTATTGCCCCTAAGTAGATTGAAAAAGGGGACGCACTTGTCCGTTGACTTCGAAATAAATATACTTAGGGCTGCGATTCTCCCAGTTAGACTTTGTACATCTTTAATTTTCTCTGGTGATTTCATGTCGATCAGGGCTTTTATCTTGTCGGGGTTGGCTTCGATTCCTCTTGAATTTACAATGAACCCCAAAAACTTCCTTGATCCAACTCTGAAGTAACATTTGAGAGGATTTAATTTCATCTGGTACTTGTTTAGTACATCAAAACATTCTTGTAAATCCTTCACATGTCCTCCTGCCTTTTTAGACTTTACCAGCATGTCTTCCACATATACCTCCATGTTTACTCCGATCAACTCTTTGAACATGTGATTGACTAGCTGCTGGTAAGTCGCACTTGCGTTTTTCAGTCCGAAGGGCATTACTTTATAACAGTATAAGCCCATATCGGTCCGAAAGCTGGTGTGATCCTCGTCAGGGGGATGCATGCTAATCTGATTGTAGCCCGAATATGCATCCATGAACGAGAGGATCTCGTGTCCTGCAGTAGCATCGACCAACTGGTCGATTCTTGGGAGTGGGAAGCAATCCTTTAGGCAGGCTTCATTGAGGTCTGTGAAATCCACACAGGTTCGCCATTTGCCGTTAGGCTTGGGAACCAGCACTGTATTGGAGACCCACGATGGATAAAACGCCACCCTGATGAACCCATTCTCCTTTAATCTTTCAACTTCTTCTTTTAAGGCTCTCGATCGATCCTTATCGAGCAACCTTCTTTTTTGTTACACGGGTGGAAAAGTCTTCTCTATGTTCAGGACTTGGCTGATAACTACAGGGTCTCTCCCAGCCATGTCTTTGTGCGACTAGGCAAAGACTTCCTGGTTCCTTCGCAAAAATTCCACCAGTGTATGCTTCGTGGTTGGTTCTAGATTTTTCCCGACCTTTACGACTCTAGTCGGGTCTTTTTCGTCGAGTTGGACCTCTTCCAGGTCCTCGACGGGTCCAACGTTCTCTTCAAAATCCCCAAAGCGAGGATCTAGATCCCTATCCTCGCTTTGGGCAACACCCTATTTGGTGACCTCATCACCGGATTGGGCTTGTGTATCAACTGCCATTTGCAACCTATCTGAGGTAGTGCTCTTCGATGTTCCCTTTTTCGCCTTCGTGACTAAGGCGTTATAGCACTCTCTGGCTTCCCTCTGGTTCCTCAACATGCATCCTACCCCTGCATCTGTCGGGAACTTCATGGCTAAGTGCCACATAGAGATGACGACCTGTAGATCAACCAGTATAGGCCTCCCAATGACGGCATTGTACACCGAGGGACAATCGACTACTACAAAAGTAGAGAGTAATGTCCTGGTTGCAGGCGCTGTACCTGTCGTCACTGGTAGTCTGATTGATCCGGAGGGGGCGAGTCCCTCACCAGAGAAGCCGTATATTATTTGGTTGCAAGGCTCTAGGTCCTCAACAGAAAATTTCACGCGTTCCAGCGAAGACTTATACAGGATATTCACCGAACTTCCTGTATCGACCAGCACTCTCTTCACCATCATGTTGGCCATTTGGATATCCACGACCAGAGGATCGGAATGTGGGAACTGGACATGCTGGGCATCGCTATCAAAGAAGGTTATCTCGCCCTCTTCTGACCGAGCCTTTTTTGGTGCGCGGTCCTCCACAGTCATCATCTCGATGTCCTGGTTGTGGCGCATAGTCCGAGCGTATCGTTCCCTGGCTTTTCCGCTATTTCCCGCGAGGTGCGGGCCTCCATAGATGGTTAACAGCGTGCCAGTCACGGGGGCAGGCTGCAAAGGTGGCGAGCATTGGCGTGTTGGCGCTTGCTCGTTGCCACCTGGAGCTTCTCGTTGGGAATTTCCTGAAGCTCGTACATATCTTCTCAAGTGTCCTTGTCTAATAAGGAACTCGATTTCATCCTTCAGCTGGTTGCATTCGTTGGTATCATGTCTGTAGTCGTTATGATAACGACAGAACTTGGTAGTGTCTCTTTTCGAAATATCCTTTCGAATGGGGGCAGGCTTTATATAAGGCACACTGAAACTCGTGGCCTGATAAACCTCTCCCTGAGACTCAACAAGGGCAGTGTAGTTAGTGAACTGAGGTTCATAACGGTTACCCTTGGCTTGTTTATTGTCGGAGGTGGAAGGCTCATTGTGTGGCCGTTTTCCACCATTCTTGCCATTGCCGTTGCCGTGCCCGTTGCCCTTGCCGTTAGGTTTGGATCCATTGGCGGCTTTGGCTGGCTCGGCAGCCTTCTTATCCTTGCCTGAAGGCTTTCCATCGTCGGCAATGGCATCTTCAAGCTTGATGTAACGATAAGCTCAGTCCAAGAATTCCTGGGTAGTTCTAACCCCATCTTTGCGAAGGCTCTTCCAGAGGGGGGAGCGACGCCTAACCCCTGCGGTTATGGCCATCATTTTTCCCTCGTCCACCACTATTTTTGCTCCAGCCGCTGCTTGCATAAAGCGCTGGATGTAGTCCTTCAGCGATTCTCCATCCTGCTGGCGAATTTCAACCAGCTGGTTTGCCTCGGTCGGGTGTACACGACCTGCGTAGAACTGTCCGTAAAAATCCCTTACGAACATTTCCCAGGAAACTATGTTCGTAGGAGGGAACTTGAAAAACCACTCCTGCGCAGCGTCAGAAAGTGTGGCAGGGAAGATCCTGCACCGAGCATCTTCGGACACTTTCTGAATGTCAATTTGTATCTCAAATTTGTTAACGTGAGATACCGGGTCACCGTACCCATCAAAGTTCGGAAGCGTAGGCATTTTAAACTTGCTAGGAGTCTCTGCCATAGCTATCCTCTAGACGAAAGGAGTACCTTTCCTCCTGTCGTGGTCAATGTAAGATGTTCTTCCCCCGACCAGCTGTTGCACAGCCTGGTTAAGGGCATCTATCTGGGCCTGCACAGCGACAGGAATTGCTGTGGCCTCTGTTGCTGGGGGGACGTTCTCGCCATGCCGCTCGCGGCGATCGTTGAGCACATCTCTCAAGTCCTCGTCTCTTCTCCGCTGCGCGCTAGCTCCGAGACGGTTGAAGACGTTATTCTGTCTGGATTGCCCCCCAGCGTCCCGTCTGCCGGGTTGGTCATCCTGAGGTGGCTGATTCCTGTTTCCACCTCTTTCGTCATTCCTCCGACCGGCATTTCCTTTGCCGGAGTCAGCTTCATTATACCCATGGCCATCTCTGAACCTTGATTGGCTATGGTGGGATCGACTGTTCCCTCGATTTCCATCCCGGGCTGAAGCGTCCTGAGCATTAGAGGGTGGCCTGCGCTGGTCGTTGTGTCCCCGTGCATTATCATGCCGTGGGGGACCCCGAATCACAGAGCCTAACTCTGAGTTCCTCCTGTTACCAGGAGAATTCTGACCTCTGTTCGGTAGATTCGGGTCATCGCCCCTATGGCATCTAGGACTGCGAGGCTGATGCTCGGTCCTATTCTGCCTCTGATGCAGGGGGTTGTCGCGACCAGCTTGGGATGGAGGCTGTGCCTCAGGGTCCTGTGGGACATCGTCATGAGGCACCTGAGGCTGCTCAGGCCTTTGCGGGCTCGAGGGTTGGATAGGCGGGCTAGGATTGGGACCCCTGTGGGGTGGCCCATTCGCAGGTTGATCAGACTGCGAGACAGGTGCGACCTGATTCCTAGCCAATTGCAAGGCTTCCTCTAGGGCTGCCATGGCCTCGCTCTGGTGGCGGTCCATCTCCGCCTGCCTCTCGCTTAACTCCAGGCGCTGCCATTCGATTTCCTGCTGCTGCCGCGCCATGATTTCGGCAGCACTTTCTTGGCCGGCAGCCCTCAAATTGGCCAGTTCTTCATGCAACGCCCCCAGGGTACTCTTTAGCGTTGCGTCATCCATTTCTTCTTCCTCAAAGTCCAATTGTGGCTCATCCTCAGCCACGCTTGCAGGAGAAGGAGGAGGCGGGTTTAATGGTGCAGCGGCGGCCGCCTGTCCAGTTTTCCTTGCAGTTTTCGCCATTGGTTTTTTCAACAGTAATATATCAAGCTCTCAATGAAAGCACCAGAATGTTGACCCTGATTTTGGGCAATTGACACGAAGTAAAAATACGCTTGACGTGGATGAATGCGTTGAAAAGAACGTGATAGCGAAAATAATAAGAACACGATATTTTATAGTGGTTTGGCCCCAGAATCTGGTAATAACCTACGTCCACTTAGATTGGTATTGATGTAAGAGTCAAAGGAGTGATCAAAGAACTAGGGTTCAATGAGTTTCACTAACCTCTGAAGAACAATACAATATGATTGATATGATTACTCTAAACTCTAGCGATTTAGAAGTCAGGAAAAGAGAAAAAGGTCGGATCCCCTTCTTTGAGCCATATTCTTCTATTTATAAGCTCAGGGAAGATTTACCTTGATTTGTTACAGATATTATTTCCTAAATAATTGGATACTCAGGAAATCATGGGAGAGAATTTCGGATTCCATCATTACTGCCTAAGATTTCCTCTGCGTGTTACGTGCATATGACCAGACTGCTTGTATGAAGAGATCGACTACATAACTCCGAACATCTTCCTGGTCGATAGTCGAACACAAGTTTTTCCAGGTCTCAGCCACGTGCAATTAATTCCTGCCACGTCATTCACTTCTGATTTTTGGGATAACACATTCAAATCTTTAGAGATTGAAAGAGAAAATCTTTTGGCACTATCTCAAGCAACTTATATAGATAAGAAGCATAAATACTTTAGTTTGCAAAAATCTGAGAAAGGCTTTTTGCCTTCCAGGTCAGGAATATGTATTGTCTAAATAATAATGTCCATTTATTCATTTACAAGAAAAGAAGGACATGAGGTAATATTCCTACAACTCAGTGGTGAACTATTTAATGCATTGAATGTTATGTGTTCAAATTGACATTTGTTAAACAATAGAAATAGTCAGCAGTTGTCAATCCAATGTTGGATTGAGTCATTGAATAATTATAAGGACTTGAATTTCTGAGTACCTTGAATATAATAGAGATTATATGTTTGTGTATTTAGGCAGTGACCTAAAATCCCAAAGGTTGAACTGATTTTAAATCAGATAGAAATCTTCAAAGATTGATATCTGAATCAGTTTCTACAACTATGGAGGAAACACATTAATATGGAAATGTGTTGGACATTTTATAATTGTATATTACACCATAGAAGCTGAAATGTAATAGCTACTAAGCAGTTAAATAGGCTAATTGATTTAGATGAGTTCTTTACCATTCTAGAAAGGGTTTTAGACTTGAATAAGTTACTAGTACCTTGTTGCGAAAGCAATGGAGATATAACTATTCTAGAAGAACTGAGAAATCATGAGAGGGGAAAGCACATGAAATGAAGTATCATATAATTTGAGACAATATTACATAATTGATGTAACGATCTTGAAGATAGCTTCGAAACAGTTTCTTACAAAACTGTTTACAAAGATTTTGTTAGACATATTCGTTTAGGATAAAGTGAGTGACACATTGAGAAAGATGCCTCAATTTGCTTTAGGGCAAGTGGGAGATTGTTGGGAATAGTGCCCTTAAAGCAATTGTAGTTGATAAATGTTTTAAATGAAATAAATAATTGAATTGAGTTATTATATTTATAGACTATGTCCGATATTATGTTGATAATATTAAGTAAATATAAGAAAATTCCAAAGTTCATCTATGTGGTCTTAATCTCATATTGGTATGAGAGGATCGATATTGAGATAATGAACTTGAAATAGTTCACAGTAAAATAAAGTTATGGAATCTTTAGATTAGTACAATTCACTAGTATTATGAATACAAGTGACCTAGTTCTGAGTCACTAGTGTAATAGGACACTTTAGTGAATGTACTTTATATATAGTGATATATAGAACTGGACCAAATATGATTTATTAACACTTGTTTAAACACCATTTTGTAGTATTAATCAAACACATCAAACGATGATCATATACACGATGATCTTAATCCTGAGGTTACTATTAACTCCTATATATGTCATCTGATCCTTTCATTCATGCGTTAAGGTTTGTCAGAATGATCAGGCTGAGAACAATTGTTTTTGGGACTCAATGGTATATATGGCTGGGGACATAGTTTAACATATATGGAATCTATACCTTCTTATAGATTGAATAATGGCTCCCTATTGGGTTGACTTTTGGGAATGAAAAGGTTATAAGTGCTCACATCACAAACATGTTGTGACACAACCTTCACTAGTAAAGTCAATGGTACACTAGGAACAATATATAGTTAAAAGGGTAAAACTGTAATTTAATTCCTTTTTAATTATGAACCATTAATAGAGGATTAACGTTGTACATAATGATTATATCAATGGACACTTTATTCTTTAATAAAGTACTTTGTAAAAACATGTCTATAATTATCAAGAGTTCAATCTCATATTTATAGTGGAATAATATGAGATTAATAAATATAATTATTTAATCAAAGAGTTTTTATTAATAATCTAATATTTATTGAAGCTTGAAATTATAGGTCCATAGGTCCCCAGGGTGGCTCCATCAACACCATATAAATGTAAGAATTGATACAAGGGTAAAACTGTAATTTGGAAATTTGAGAAGAATTTTATTCTTTGAGTCAAATATACAATTATATGATAATTGAGGATGAATAATTAATTTGGAATTAATTATTAAATTTTGAAAATATATTTATTTATTTAAATAATAAAAAATAAATTAATTTTTGAAATTAATTATTTTATTTGAGTGGGAGAAAATAAAAATGGTAAGTCAAAATAGTTTTGATTTATTAATTTTAAAAAGATAATGATAATGATGATCATTAATTTGAATTTTGAATTTTAAATTTTAAATTTAAATTTGAATTATGGTTGTGATCTTTTTCTTAAAAAGATGATACCATATTTTATTAGAGGGATTTATTTAAATAAATAAATAAAAGAAAATAGGAAAAATGCAACATTCCCTGAATGAGAATAATGCTATGCACATGACACAATCCAAGGACTGTGCCATGTATATGTGGTATTGATAAAGTATCAGTATTGATTTTTTTTTCATATTTTTATTTATTTAATTAATAATTTAAAAATAGAGTTTTCAAATTTGGTAAGTTAGATATTACCTAAATCTATTCCTATCATCATTATATTATTATTATTGTGAATAATGGTGTAATATAAACCAATATATATATTATGTGATAATAAGAGAAAGAAGAATGGTGATTCAGAGGAGATTCAAAAAATTATCAGACAATAAATTCTTCATCTTATTCTCTTATTATTCCAACCTTTCTCAAGTCATAATCCAAGTTCTCATATGTTGAGATAAACTTGTGATTTATAAATTACAAACCTTTGTTCTCTATGTGCCCACCCACATCTTAAGGTGTAGAGAACACTCCAGAAGATCGTGGTCTGATTACTCATAGCGTTGGATAGGAAGATCGTGGTCTGATTACTCATAGTGTTGGATAGGAAGATCGTTATTTATACGAAAAGACTCAATGACACATGATAGGCTTCAAAATGTAAATATTTCAGTCCTTAAATATTTATATACATGTGCATATAATACATATAGTTGTGAGTATATATATATGTATGCGTGTATATCTATGTATATATATACATGTATAGGTGTGTCTATATTTATTGCATGATTAATAATATTGTGTATATTAATTGTTCCTGCATATATTCTTGAGCGTATAAACTGTTTATATGAGCGGTGGAAATTTTTGTTGTTGTTATTCAATGAGCCCACCATGCAATTTCCCTGCACACTCTGGATGTTTTCCAATAATAGAATAGCTCCAGCGGAGTTGAAGGTACCGCTACAGGAGTTATTTCACCTAGGATTTATTAGACCTAGCTTATCACCGTGGGGTGCTTCGATTTTGTTTGTGAAGAAGAAGGATGGGACCCTGAGAATGTGTATAGACTACAAGGAGTTGAACAAGCTGACTATCAAGAATAAGTACCACTACTGAGAATAGACGACCTGTCTGACAAGCTGCAGGGTATGAGGATATCTTGAAGATGACCTTTCGCATGAGGTACGGGCATTATGAGTTCCCGGTCATGTCATTTGGGTTGACCAATGCTCCAGCAGCATTCACGGATCTAATGAACATGGTGTTCAAAGCTTATTTGGATCAGTTCTTGATTGTCTTCATCGACGACATCCCGGTTTACTCTCATTCAGAGGAAGAGCACGAGCAGCATCTCCGGTTGGTTTTGCAGAGATTGAAGGAGCATCGACTGTACGCCAAGTTTAAGAAGTGCGTGTTTTGGTTACCGCAAGTGGCATTCTTAGGCCACATTGTCAATGGAGACAGGATTAAGGTAGATTCGTCCAAGGAAGAAGCAGTTAGAGATTGGCCGAGGCCAAGGAACGCCTTGGAAGTTAGGAGTTTCCTTGGGTTGGCGGGGTATTACAGGCGATTCGTTGAAGGATTGTCAAAGATTGCCACACCATTAACAAAGTTGACGCGGAAGAATCTGAAGTTTTTCTGGTCAAACAGATTTGAGAATAGTTTACAGGAGCTAAAGCGATGGTTGATTACTGCTCCAGTGCTTAGTACCCCTTTATATGGGGATAAGTTCATCGTATATTGTGACACATCGAGACTGGGGTTAGGATGTGTGTTGATGCAGAGTAGGAAGGTTACTGCCTACGACAACTGAAGGAATATGAGCAACGATAACCTACTCACGATTTGGAACTAGCAACAGTTGTATTTGCGCTGAAAGTGTGGCGACACTATTTATATGGAGAGAAGTGCGAAATATATACCGATCACAAGAGCCTGAAGTATTTCTTCACCCAGAAGGACTTAAACATGAGACAGAGACTTTGGCTAGAGTTAGTGAAGGATTATGACTATGAGATCCTTTACCATCCAGGAAAAGCCAATGTGGTGGCAGACGCCTTGAGTCAGAGGGACCCAAGATAGTTGTTCAGTTCGACGCAAATATCTAAGGAATTGGCAGAAGACATGACTAGAGCAAAGATAGAGTTTGTAGTAGGCCAGTTGGCCAATATTACTTTGTAGTCCACCCTCTTGGAGAGAATAAAAAAGGGGTCAGATGAGTGATACACAGATGGTGAAGCATAGAGATGATGTTTTAGCTGGAGTAGCTAAGGAATATTCTATTTCAGAGATGGGCTGTTGAGATATGAGGATCGAATTTGTGTTTCGGTGGACGTAGGTATCAGACGAGAGATCCTTGATGAATCTCATACCACATCATATTCATTACATCCAAGAACCACAAAGATGTATCAGGGTCTACGGTCGTTGTACTGGTGGCCTGGGATGAAGAAGGACTTGGTCGACTTTGTAGCAAAGTGTTTAACCTGTCAATAGGTAAAGGTTAAGCACTAGCAGCCAGCGAGGTTGTTACAGCCTTTAGGTGTTCCCGAGTGGAAATGGGAAGATATTACTATGGATTTTGTGGGAGGCTTGCCCAAGACAATGGGGCAACATGACTCGGTATGGGTGATAGTGGACAGGTATACCAAGTCAGCTCATTTTCTACTGGTGAGGACAAACTATAATGTGGACCAGTATGCAGAGCTGTATGTGAGAGAGATCGTACATCTCCATGGGGTTCCGAAATCTATAGTGTTGGACTGGGATCCCATTTTACCTCCAAGTTTTGGGGTAGCTTACAGAATGCTATGGGGACCTAGTTGAAGTTCAGTACAACCTTTCATCCTCAAATAAACGGGCAATTTGAGTGGACGATTTAGATACTGGAGGACATGCTTAGGGCATGTGTACTGGATTTCGAGGGGTCTTGGGGTAAGTATCTCCCATTGATTGAATTTTCATATAATAACAATTATCAATCAATGATTGGGGTAGCTCCATATGGGATGATGTATGGAAGGAAGTGTAGGTCGCCAATTCATTGGGATGAAATGGGGTAAATGAAGTATTTGGGTCTAGAGATGGTTCAGAAGACTAATGAAGCTATTGGGAAGATCTGAGCTCAAATGCTCTCCTCATAGAGCAGACAGAAAAGCTACGCTGACCCTAAGCATAGGGACGTGGAGTTCCAGGTAGGGGACCACGTGTTTCTATGAGTTTTTCCACTGTAGGGAGTGAAGAGGTTTGGAAAGAATGGCAAGCTGAGCCCTAGGTTCGCAGGACCTTTTGAGATCCTAGAGAGGATCGGGCAGGTAGCCTATAGATTGGTGCTGCCCCCGTCATTATCAGGAGTTCATGATGTGTGTCACATCTCTATGCTTCAGAAGTATGTGTCAGACACGACCCATGTACTGGGGTATGAGGATCTGGAGCTACAGACAGACTTGTCTTATGTGGAGCGTCCAGTGTAGATCCTAGATAGAAAGGACAAGGTTCTGAGGAACAGGACGATTCCTTTAGTTAAGGCTCTATGGAGGAATGGCAAGGTCGAGGAAGCGACTTGGGAACTAGTGATGGTTATGTGGGATCAACATCCTGAGTTATTCAGGTAAATTTCGAGGACGAAATTTTCAGTAGGAGGGGATAGTTGTAACGTCCCGAATATGCTAATATGGTTTAGTGCCTTGATTAGCATGTCAGGAGGGCATAAATGGATATATATGTGGATTTAATTATATATATATTTGTGATTATGTGAAATATATGAGTTATATTAAGATATAACTATTTATGCATGCTTATGAGTATTAATGTAATTGTGGGCCCAATTTTGTGAAAAATGGCATATTTATAATTTTGACCCGTTAAGGGGATAATTTTAATTATATGCGTTATATAATTGGAACCACATTATTATGTGGATGTATTTGCGATGACAGGCTTAAGTCGTTCCTTTAGAGCAATTTGGCGAAAAAGTCACAACAGGGATTTATACCCTGCTCGGGGTGAGCCAAGGGGCATTTTTATAATTTTGCGTAGGTCGGGAATTAGTGGGACATTAATGGAGGAATTACTTGTGGTTTTAGGGTTAAAAATTTGGTTGGGAATTAGGAGTATAATTTGAGGTTTAGAGGCATTTAGGCTAAATGACCATATCGCCCTTGAGGTGGAAATTTGGAAGAAAGGGGTAATATGGTCATTTTGATCCAAGGGATAGACCAAGGCAGCAGCAGCAACCTAGCACCCATGTTTGGGCACCCTTCATTCCTCTTAGCTATTTCAAAAACTTGTGCTAAGGTCTTAAACTTAAGATAGGCAAAATTGAGGGATTTTGGTGAAAGTCAAGGGGATTCAAGGACCTAAGGGAGGGATTGAGCTGCCAAGATCATCTTTTAGCTGCTGGGAGATTCGAAATCAAATAGGTAAGGATTTGTAGCTCTGTTTTTCATTTGAAATTTGATATTCTTGGTTGAAAGGAGGTCAAGGCAAGTGTTGATGGAATTGAGGTTTCTAGGGGATTGTAGTATAGGATTTTCTGGCAAAAATGTGTTGGGAGGCTCTAGGAGGCTTGGAATTCAGTTTTGATTTGCACTCTCAGGCTTGAATTTTCGGATTTAGGTAAGCTTCTAAACCCCTGGCTCAATTTTTCCAATCTTTGGTGCTTTGTTGTTTTTAATTAGTTTGAGTTAATTTTTATGGTATATTAACTTGGGTATTGGGTTGTATGGGGGGCGTTTTGTGGTTCTAAACTGGCTGGAGAATCTGTTTGGGGTCATTTTTCTGGGGTTGATATGCAGAGAAGTCGTAAGTTTTAATTGGGGAAGAAGTTCAAGTTTCTGGGCTCGTTTTCGTGTTTCTGGTGATCTAGCGCGACCTCGCTAGGTTGGGGCGTTATCATGCTAGTGTCTCAGGGAGTGAGGATTTTTATTTTTGATTTTTGATTTCTGGGTTTCATAGTTAGGGGCACGACCGTGGTGGGCTAGGGTGCGACCGCGCTAGTACCCCAGAAAGCCTAAACCTTCTGCAAGCGCAACCGCGCCAGGTGCCCCGAAACATAATTTTTCTGGTTTTAGAATTAGGGCTCAAGTAGTCCTGGAATTCATTGGATGGCCCACTGGATCAACAAGAAAACCCAAACAAATAAAACATATATCCAGATAAACATTAACATGTATTACGTACTTTATAACTACAACATGTTCACATAGACTTTCCAATCAGTATACGACTCATGCCGAGTAGGTGGATATCACAACCCCCATTATGGCCCCGCCACTATGGCGGATATCACATCGTTGTAATGGCCCCGCCACTACGGCATACATTACGCATGTAATGCCGATAACAGTCTCACGATCGAGCGATCATAATCACAATCAATTAGTACAAACAATTATAACAACATAGGTTTAAACAACACAAACATTTAACTTTAAACAGATTCATGACACTGTCATTCCCGTGCCCTATAATTGGGCACAAGCCCTACATTCGGTGCAAGTGTTAGTTTTCTTCCCTCAAATCCTGAGTGATAATGCGAGGCGGCCCCGAGCACAATCCCTTCCTCCCGAGCCTGGCGGTCAACCATAGTCACAACACATTGGGGGAATTCTATCAAGAACTAAAACCAATAAAGGGTTCCAAGACCAAACCCTAGCCCTTGAGACTTCAGATCTACTAAACTGGGTAGTGGAACTGCTCCTGAGCCCTCTGCTCTAGATTCCCAAAGCCCAAAACCAAGATACCCTAAAAGTTGCTTTAGCGCCGCAATGCCCCCTAGCAGCGCTGCGATCCAATAATGAACTGAGAAGTGCCCTAGGAAAAACTTGCATTTTGAACCGTAACGCCCCATCAAAGGGTTGCGGCACTACAACTAGCCGAGAGTATTTCTTTCCATTTTGAGTTGCGATGCCCCCATGAAGGGCCGCGGCGCCACGATGTTCAAAGGGCAAGCCCACCCTCGAAGAAACTCAAGCAGGTCGCGACGTTCCTGCCAAGCGTCGTGGCGCTACCGCGACGAAACTGGGAAAATACGATTTCAAACATCACAAACCAACCCATACGACCCAATAACGACCCCAAACCAACTAGGCAGTTTGCATACAACATCAACAGTTCAAGCACACTCCCAAGTACACCTTACAACTAGCAATAAGTATGCTTAGAGTCTGAACCCAAGGAACTCACCAAGAACAACCTTGAAGAACAAATTCAATGGATTTTAGCTTTAAATTTGAAGCCAAATCCCAAGTTCTTAGTTAGATTTCAAGCTTTAAGACAGCTTGCCCTTGCATTCCATCATCAACAACAACACGCAATTCCATGGATACATCCAAATTCTTAGAATGTATCTTAACCCCAAAACTATCAAGAACTTAAGAGAAAACCAAAGAAAACACAGAACCAAGCTTAGTACCTTACTACAACAATTCGAGTTCCTAAGTAGTGATGACTTCCGCAATAGCTGCTACCCTTTTTCTTGAGCTTTTACTTTTCTAGAACCTCCAAAACTCAAAGAGGTTGGCCAAACTTTAAGAAATCCCTATATTTCTCTTGACTTGCTAAAAGAAGCTTTTGGAGACCAAAATGAGATTCTGCAAACATGTATGGGGAGTGCTCAACCTATACCAATGGTTAAATGACCAAATTACCCTTATCCCATAACTTCGCCTTGAAATCTTACAAGGGCAAAATGGTCATCTAGCACTAATTCCCACTAAACTTCAAATTCCACTTTAAATCCCCAATCAATCCCACTAATTTTTAAAATACCAATATTTCCCCCCGTTACAACTCATACTCCTATAATTTCTGGTGTTTCACCGAATTACCAAAATACCCCTAGGCTCACCTCGAGCCGGGTATTAATCTCTATTGTGACTTTTTCGCTACATTGCTCACTAGGAACACCTCATGTCGAATATATCAAATATATCCACAAAATAATGGGGTCCCACTCATAAAACATAAATAATTACAGACATACCCTTAGTGGGTCAAAATTACGAAAATGTAATTTTTAACAGAAACGGGCCTACAAGCACATTTAATACACATAAATATGCATAAGCAGTCATATCATAATATAACTCATATAATTGACACAATCACATAATTATTCAATAAAACTACCAATACATCCCATTAGACCCTCCTAGCCCACTAATTAGGGCACTAAGCCTTATTAGGAATTTTGGGACGTTCCAACTATCCCCTCCTAATAGAAATTTCGTCCTCGAAATTTACTCGAACAACTTGGGATACTGATCCCGCACGTCTGAATCTAACTCGCAGGTCGACTCCTCAACCTTACAGTTCCTCCATAATACTTTAACCAAAGGTATAATTGTAACACCCTACTTCCTTAGAGTTGTTACCATGTGATTTATAAATGTGCCATTAGCTCGCTAATCGAGGTTTTAGGTTAAAAAGTGTGATTAAATAAATATAAAGACTCATTTAATGAACATTAGATAAAAAGAGTTGGTCATTCATTAAAAGTCGTAAAAATATTACATTGGGATCCGAAAATACTGTTTTAAAATACATTTACAATCCAAAGATATGGTACAGTCGACCTAAGACACAAAAGTGAACATTTAGAACGTGTTCCTTAAAACAACCCCAGCTGTGGCGGCTAGGTGGGCCAAACATGTACACACCGCTCCATGCCCTCCAACTCATGGTTGTTCGACCCCTTTTTTCCTTGCTCTTTCCTGCACCACAGAGAACCCGTGAGCCGAGGCCCAGCAAGAGAACTTCAAGCACAACATACAATAATATACCTCAACACATACATACTTAATCAAAACATAAATAGCTACCAGTTCCTATTGGAATGCACAACAATATAGCAGTAGAACAACTCAATAGCACAACGGCATAACAACCTAATCGTACAATAGCACAACAATACAATAACACAGCTGTACCATAACACAACAGTATAATAACATGACAATACAATAACACGGCAATATAGTAACACACTACAACAGCGGCCTCCACCGATCGGGGTGCGTTACTAGGCACCAAGTCTGTGGTCCCAGCCGAATGGGTGTGTACACCACCCTTGAGGGTCTCGCCCTTGTAGCCTGCATTCAGTATGCTTAATGCTGATCTCGACCTGTTGCCGCTCCTGGCTCTTGTCGCTTCCGGCTCTTGCCGATTAGTCATAATCACATGTATGACATGATAACTATAAACAATACATACAACACTATACACCACATAGCTCTACAGGCACAAATAGTTCTCTTAACTGGTGTCCTGAGCTAACAACCCAAAGCCAACCCAAGCACAATTCCTAATCCTGAATCTGTGTGGTAAGACCTAGTAAAACTGTATTAATAAATATGCATCATGATCTAAATCAATTGAAAGCCTTTGGAATAGCATACTAGCCTTTGGGACCTCGAATTCTACTAAACAGGGTAGTGAAATCCTTCATGAGCCTTAACATTTGGGTTCCCGAGCTTAAAACCTTCATTTCCCCTCTTTTCCCTTTTCTTTCCATTTTGGGCCGTGGCATGCCCTTGAGGGCCGCGACGCGCCTACAGGTCAGAGAGCAGAGCTCTCTCTGCTAAAGGACGCAGGCCGCGGTGCACCTCGCCTGCGCCTCGGCAACCCAGAGGCATCTCCAGCCTCTTCAAACATGCAGGGCGCGACACTTGAAGAACAGGGCCACGACTCGGACCTCCAAAACCCATAAATCCATGCATTTCTACTGCGTTTTTCCCAGCTAAACCTATAAATCCTCACCCAATTCAACCCTGATACTCAAAATTCAGCCTACAGTTTATAACCCAGCAACATAATTAATAAAACTACCGCAAGTTATTAGCTCACAACCCATCAAACTCAAACAATAAAACCAAACTCAAACCTTAAGAACAACTCCTAATTACAGCCTTAAACTAAATCATAAATTAACATAAACCCTTACCTTACAGAATATTCTGGTCCTAAACTAAACCCCAACCAATTTAAGCTTCACCTTCCTTGAATCCTCAAGCCTCCTTCCTCTGAATTCAACAACAAAATTCCCCTTTGCCCTTTGAGAGAAAGAGAACCGCGAGGGAGAGAGAGAGAGAGAGTTAAGAATATGTTTTGTCTTTCCTCTACTTTCTGGTCAGTTCTAGAGTATAGGTTAGCTTAAGTCTATCCCCAGCTGTAAAATACCCAAAATGCCCCTAAGTCTAACTTTAGTCCTTTAATGCCACCAAGGGAAATCCCGTCATTTGCCACATCCCGCTAATTCCTCGAGTGTTCCTACAAATCCCCATTTAATCCCGATGTACCCAAATAAGTACTCGTTACTCGGTAAACCCTAGGCACATGCCAAGTTCTCAAAATATCCCTAGGCTCACCCCGAACCGGGTATCTGACCAGTTGTGACTATTCCGCTAATTTGCTCCCTAGGGTTGTCTCGGATCACACATCTCAAATATATCCCCATCACACTAGGGTCTTACTCATAACACATGCATATTTACATTTATGCCCTCAACGGGCCAAAATTACAAACACGCCCCTATTCACATAAATGGGCCCACATGCATACTTAATACACACAAACATGCATGTCTAATCACATTACCACACAATTCATTTATAAGACATCATCACACATATAATACATTACTCGCTCATATAATCCCAATTTGGCCCTCCAGGCAATGTAGTCAAGGCACTCATCCTTAATATCGAATCCCCTCCTCATTGAAATTTTATCCTCAAAATTTGGTCAAACATCTCGTGATACTAATTTCGCAAGCCTGAGCACATCCCCAGAGTAAGGTCCTTTACCACATCATTTCTTTGCAACACTTTCACAAAAACGATAGTCTTAATCTGTAAGACTTTATCTCTTTATCTAGAATTCCACTGGCTTTTCCTTGCATAGTAATTTTCACTAAATTTCTAGGGTCTCCTCACCCAACCAGGGGTTGTACTCATCACCCCTTTCTTCAACACTGGCACTAGTAACACCTCCGTGAGCCTCTACCCATACTGGGGTAAGGCCAGTCTATAGGCCTCTGGCCTAATCCCTATTAGGACCTCACAAATATATACTAAATATAAAGTCAAACTCCTCTCTCCTTTCCGATCCATCATATCCTTGCTAGTTCATAACACACAGAGAACACAAAGCCCTCAATCTTGGAACTCCACGTTCCCATATCTAGACTCGAAACTCTTATGTCCATGTAATAACGCAGACACTCTTGCCTTAACGATCCTTAATAATTTCACTATTTTTCAGAGCCATTTCTGAACCAAAACTCTTCTTGTCCCTAGGTTCAGTTTCTTGAATAAGCATTTCTCATTCCTTGTCTCACAATATCCTACTCAGAGTCACTCTATGACCCTTTTTTTTTCAAGAACCTAGGAGTCCATGGGTCCCAATCTGACACAATCAACCTTGGTGTCCAATTGAGATGTACAGTCTCTTTTCGTAACCACTCCCTCTTGTGATATCTCACTCACACCAACCATGGTGTGCCAACCCAATAGGTCAAATCACAACTTTCGCATCCACTCACCTCATCTGTAATCCATGGTGGTCCACCACTAGGGTTCGTAATCATATCCCTCCATACTAACTCCAGGATACAATAGAGTCACAATAGCCCTTCTAGCCTCTGATCATCATCTCTTCTTTACTAAATGATTAGGTCGTGTACCTCCTGATATACAAACTTGTAGTATTAACACTCATCCAAACTTTCTGTATACCATAATCGTAAGGGGTGATTTAAGGTTCATCTTCCATCTCCCCTTCAATGCCAACATCCTTCGAATCACTCATCCGACCTACATATCTTGACCCATCTATTCCAAAGTGGTAGGATCTGTAACCATTCCTACAATATCTTCCTTTTGCGTTTCACTATTCATTCATAGGAATATATTCACCAATTATCAATCACAGGTTCCAAACCAACCCTGGTCATTACTTTATTCTAATCATGGCTAACTGGCATTACTATCAACTCAAAATCCAATGTAGAACATCTAAGTCCCATGCTGCACATCTATGTTCTTATTCCTCTTTCCATCATGAAGCATGAACAACTCCTGTTTCCAATCTACACACGGGCACACCCTAACATATAACATACTGCACCATAATTCCATACTTTAAGCAAGGACGATGTCCTTCACATCATTCTGTTGTACCATTCCATTACATAAAAACTTTAATACCATGACGTATGGATCACTCTTCATTCCAACTTCTGGAAACCCAGTACGCAACTATCCATTCAGGCAAACTTTATGTTCTAATGTTACTTCAGTCAAGGTATGGTTGTCCTCAAAGATGCTTCAAGTAGTAGCCAATGTGTCCCACTGGTTTCACTGTGCTTTTCGCCCCTAAGGTTTCCCTTTAGTAATTTCCTTATGATTTCCATCTTAATTACCTCATACATGATCCCATTACCTCCCATAGCATGACCTTGAATGTCTTCTGGAGAAATTGGAACGTGTCCCTCTTGGAACCTTACCCATAACCCTGCTTCCTTAGCCTTGGTACTATCAATGAAGTTGCTATTCACGTTCTGCTTCTAACTGGGAGTATTCTGAAACATCCTTGATCAATCTGAATGTGACTTATCCATACCATCCATGTATTCTATACTTGTTGAACTCACCTAGGCCGCTGAAGCATTAGTCAGTTTAAAGTCTTCATTGATAATCCATCACATCCTACTTAGCGCAAGAAGCAATTCTTAGAATGTCTCTTGCCTTGATCCTCAACTGGTTAATTCTTAAAAGCATTATCTACCCTCACAATCGGGTGATAAAACCTTTGTTCTAGGCAATGGGTACCTATCCTTAACAATCACTTCCTTGACTGTCCACAAGCAAAACATATCCTTGTAGACTTGGCCCTTTTCTTGACAAATGGTATTGACATGTTCCACGATAAGATGCTCCGTTTGATCAACCCTCAAGTCAAACACTTCTTCAACTGAACCTTAATTCTTCCCGCTGAGCTAGTGCCATTCTTCATAATGTCTCGGATACCGATTCTATCTCAGCATTAATCCCTTAGCATGCTCAATTCCCTAGATGTGACAAAAATCCCAACGAATCCTTGTGACCTCATCTGAAACCTTACCGGTCAATCCAGTGTTTATCTGGTCTAACTGGTATAATCTCAGTGGTATCTACCTCAACACCTAGGCACCCTGCAACTACAGCCAGGTCCTTTCCTTTTAACCTCAGAAGTCACCATCTTACTTTACAGTCCATGGTTGTCCCTTATTTGACAGGCAAATCCACACTCAGGATCACCTCGAATATCTCATAGAGCAACCTCAATCAATCACTACAAATTTTTCCAGACAGATGCTAAAATCTCAAGCCCCACAACATGACAACCATATAGCATATACAACACATCGATGTCTATCCTGAGAGGTATGTAGCACCAAGCTCAATAAACTTAATTTATAATGAGGAACAAGAACAAGAAAGGAAACCGATCGCCTTCGAGGGCTAGCCTTAGGCTCTAACCACCTTAAGACAATCACCCAAACTAGGGTAGGGTTATCTGCACTCTTTGGTTCTTCCATCTTTGTCTTCGGGAATTTCCTCTTGATGCGCCCTACCATTCTTCATTGAAAACATGCCTTCAATCAACATTCACCTAGTGCGCACTAAATGACTCCTCCAAACCTCATCCCCTATAACGTCTCGAATTTTCAAGACTCGATAAATGCGAAAATATAAACGTTTTCATGTAACAAAATGTCTCAAAAACACGTATAAAAAAAAGCTTTTTAAAGTCGTATGGCCATACTTAATATTTAATACAAACATAATTTTTGAAGAGTAAACTGAGCCTAGTTTATGAAAATAAAAAAAATTCCAAAAACAAAATAGCTTCCCAAAAGGTCAGTCCACATGTACATTCACAAGGTAGACTCCAGCGCTCACTGCTCCGCCTTGCCCTTGCTCTTACCTACAACAGGAAACAACTTGGTAAGCGAAAACGCTTAGTAAGTTCAAATTTAAAGAAAAAGCAAGCAGAGAAGACAGGTGGTCACTGACCAAGTTACTGTCCACATATAACAATAGCTAACAAAAATTAGGGTTTTGGATCCATCCAGATTTGGACCTTACGCATTCAATTTCAAGAATGCAAAAGCGTCCTGGCAAACTTATGGTTATGCTTGATAACCAATGATAAGCTATTTCATATAAACAGATAAATCCCTGCACTAAGAAAATCCTAAAGCAAGCAGATATAATATATAGCAATATAATTCGAGACCAATGCTCGACAATTTCCTACAATTCGGGCATATCATGACCTCCAGCATAAATGCTAATCTGTAAGAGAGAACCGAGTCTCAACACTAAGATCTAGCCAATAAATATCCCCATCAAGGGTAACTATCGAGTTACCTAGGGCATCACTACTTATCAAAGAGTAAATCCCTCACAAGTGTAACCATCAAGTTACCTAGGGCATCACTACTTATCCAAGAGCAAATCCCTCACAAGGGTAACCATCAAGTTACCTAGGGCATTGTTACTATTCAAGAGTGTAATCGAAGTTACACGGGTTTACAGAGACTTCTATGTTAATCAGTGGTGCTGGTGAGCAGTTTGCCCCTAGGGTGTTCAGCCTCATTCAAACTTGGCAATCCCTAGTATCTCTAGGCACACTCACTGAATGGCCAATATTCACGGCTACTATCTAGGAATAACTTATTAGATAACTTTCTCGGGTTCTAACCGTTCACAGATTAAGTAACATGAGGGTCCCTAGGTCCCATTCATTTTGTCACCCCTAGGTTTAAACTAGCAATCCTCACCTCTTGGCCACTCGTCGCGGTAATAAATCAGACATAATAAAATCAAGCAGTATGACGGGGATCAGCCATCTAGAATATGATGGATATCTACCGGTCATATTTTCTGAATCAGCACCCACTAGACTAACGTCTCTATGCAAACTTTCTACGATAGTGTATATATGTGCTTGTGTCTCTATACTAACATACAATACAATAGTCGTTTCATGTTGTAACCACACAATAGAAGTTGACTTACTTGGAGTCCTTAGCTCTCAGCAGGATTTCACCCTCCAATGTATAGTCCAGTTATGCTTAGCCAATACTATAATTATCCATACAGTATACTCGGATTCATTATGGCACTTCATAATTCATTATTATTATTTTGGGCAATTTGGTCATTTTAAAAATCACTTGTAAGGATTAAAGATCCTTATTTGGTTTTAAACCCACTCAAGAAATTCGTACTAAAAAATTTGAGACTAAACCCTAAGTCTCGGGGAGACCTATCCTATGGTCTCGATACTTAGGCTCGGGTATTGCAATAGTATTTTCCCACAATCCGCTAAAAATCTTATTCTTTAAAAGTTCCGCTATTAACCCGTACTTTCAACAGGCGGCTAAATATATAAAGGAAATTAGCCGGTATTATATCCTTAAAATACTAATTAAATTCCTTAATTATTTTTCAAGAAAATAATCTCTTCATTTTCCTTTTATTTTTCTTAAGGTTTTAATCTCTAAAAACCGCTTGAAGAAAATAGCCTAATTTTAACTTAATTAGGAAAAACCATTAATACTTTTTTATCTTGACTAGTTAATTTTCTGAAGTCAATTAATCAAGTTTACTTACTAGAAAAATAATTTACTTAATTATTTTATCAAAATATAGGGTTTTTAAACCCTCTTTTAATTTATCAACTTATTAATAAATTAAATCTTTTATTTTTAGAAAGAATAAAAATTCTTTAATAAAATAATTCTCACTTAAACTCAAAGTGGTATTTTAGGTCAAAATGTTTTTAAGACTTACCAAGTTTTTATCTTGCAATAAGCACAAATGTACTTTTTATCTTAAGTTCCAAAATCCTATTTTTACACTGTGTGAAAACCAAAATTTTCACATTTTTAACTACATACTTTGTTAAGTGATAACTTGAAATTTACTTACCCAATTGCTACCAAAATTTCTCAATTCTATATATGGTATTCCATTTAGGTCTTTGTAAAATCTTAGGTCAAAAGGAGCATTTTTTATTGGTGAAAATATTTTCCAATCGTTGAGGTAAAAATGACCTTATTTTCAAGTCCTTATTTTTTTTCAAACTTTGGCACTTAATAACTCTCAAACCGTTCATTATTTTGTTACCAAATTTTAAAGTGGAATACTAGGTCCTGCCAAGAATATGTTCAACAAATTTTAGAAAAAACTGAATTCCTTTGACCTATACAGTGGCTGTCCAAACTTGGTCTCGAATCTAAGAATACGAAAAAAAAACAGTTTTTTTTTTTTTACCTAAACATTGAAATAGCATAGCTCACTCATTTTTAAACGTTTTTTAGTGTTTCAAAAGCTCGATTTTATGTACTACATCTCAACAACATCATAGTACAATTTAATTTTGAAAATAAATATACAGTAGATGCTTGACCCCTTGGAAGTCACAGCTCAAAACTTGTATTTTTGTTTTAGAGTTTTCAACAAAACCCTTAGGGATTTCGGTCCCTATTTTAAAAAATCAACACACAAGCATCATAAAAATTATAAAGCAACTACCATAGCCTTATTACATCACCAATAAGAAACTTTAAGCATTAAATATACAAAATAATGCTTAAAAATAAAAACCATACAATAACAACCATAAAAAGTAAACTTTTTACCTCTTGTTGTTCTTGCTTTAGGTTTTGATGTTTCTACTAGCTTTGAATCCTTCAAAACTCTTTCAAAACCTTTACCAACTCCCCCAAAAACATATATAGTTAGTTATTGAAAGATCTATGGTTAAAAACTTTACAAAAGTCAAGTTTTTGAAACATTACCTTAGGGAAACTCTTCCTAGACCAAAGCATAAGCTTCCAAGCTTTCTTAGTGTTCTTGATGGTTAAAAATGGAGAGAAAACATGAGAGAGAAATTTTTAACAAGATGAGAGTGATTTGAGAGAGGGGGGTTGGTTTTGGGGAGGTTGGAAGAGCTTAGACAACTCTAAAATATCTAAAACACTTAAGTGTTTTTACTTTGACCACTTGATGCCATTAACCCTAATTTAAATGGTGATTAAAACTAAAACAATTTGGTCCACCCAATTAATTTCCTTCACATGGCCGGCCACTATTTATTTTATTTATGTTATTTTTTTTATAATGGCTAATAAATATTTCCTAAGAAGAAAAATCTAAATTGACTTTCTATAACCTTTTTCACTCATATAAAGTTTTAAAAACAAAACTTAACATATAATAATTAAATTAACTGTCTCTCATGTTTAATTTAATTAATAACACAATAAAATTTAACCTAAGGTCCATTTATGGAATAAAATTCCCCAATTCGGTAAAATTAAGCATTTTAACATAAAACACCTTAAAATTTCCATTTCCTCTTTTTTTTATTATTTTTGACCAAACTTTAATTTTTTTGAATGTATTTTATGTCCAAAATATATTTGCCATAGTTTTTCATTTTATTTTTTGAGATTTTTACCCGATTAAGGTTTTTGTGTCGATCCAAGACCGAAAGACTTATCTTGACTTTTAATCACAAAATTCATAATTTGGCTAGAAATAACTCATGGAAATAAATTCCAAACAAATATAGTATTATTTAAAATAATATTATAATACTCGGGGAAAAATCCCGATCCGAGTCGTTTAAAGGTACCCGAAACACAGGGCGTTACAATACCTACAATTTAAAGAGGTTTCATCCTCAAAACTTAAAACAAATGAGGATACAACTCCCTCATCTTGTCTTCTGTTTTCCAGGTTGCCTCTTCAATGCCATGGTTACACCATTGCACCTTTACCAACGACACAGTCTTGTTCCTCAACACTTTTTCCTTTCGGTCTTGAGTCATCACCGGCTTCTCCTCATAGACGAGTTGAGGATCAATGCTCAGCTGCTCATAGCTGAGTACATGCAAGGGATTGCTCATGTACTTTCTCAACAAGGACACATGAAACACGTCATGCACCTTAGACAGGGCGGGCGGAAGAGCTAAAAGATAAGCTACTTCCCCGATCCTCTCAATGATTTCGAAAGGTCCAACAAACCTTGGGCTAAGCTTTCCTTTATTCCTGAACCGCATAGCCCCTCATAGTGGAGCTACCTTCAGAAGCACATTATCACCAACCTCAAACACCAGGGGTCTCTTGCGTCGATCGGCATATTTGCGTTGTCGATTAATCGAAGTTTGCAAGCGTTGCCTTATCTGTTGGATGTTCTCGGTAACCTGATCAACCTCATCCAATCCGTGAAACTTTCTTTCACCGGCCTCGTTCCAATGAATCAGTGATCGAAATTTCCTTCCGTACAAAGCCTCATATGGAGCCATCTTGATGGAATCATGATAGCTGTTGTTGTAAGCAAACTCTATCAGTGGAAGCATTTCATTCCATGACCCTTGAAAGTCGAGCACACAGGCTCTTAGCATATCTTCCAGGGTCTAAAATTTTCGTTCGCTTTGACCATCTATTTGTGGGTGGAAAGAAGTGCTGAACTTCAGTTTAGTATCCAGCCTCATTTGAATTCTACCCCAAAATGTCCAGGTGAAACGTTCGCCGCGATCTGATATGACGAAGTTGGGTACACCATGCAGTCTCATTATTTCTGCAATGTAAATATCTGCTAACTTATGTGCCCCATAAGTTACCTTGATCGATAAGAAATAAGCAGACTTAGTCAGCCTATCTACAATAACCCAAATGGCATCGTGCCCCTTGGGAGTGGTTGGTAGACCTGTGACAAAGTCCATAGTGACCATCTCCCATTTTCATTCTTTAATTTCTAAGGGCTGCAACAATCCGGCTTGCCGTGGATGCTCGACCTTTGTCTGTTGACAAGTCAAGCAGTGTGCCACATATTCTGCCGTCTCCTTTTTCATCCTAGGCCACCAAAAGTACTTCTTCAAGTCTTGGTACATTTTCGTGGTACCCGGATGCATTGAATAAGGAGCATTATGTCCCTCGAAAAAGATCTTCTTCTTGATCTCGTCATCGTTCGGAACACATATTCTGCCCTTGAACCCCAATACTCCATCTTCGGAGATATGGAATCCTAGTCGCCCCTCATTCCTCACTTCGTACATCAGTCATTGTACCCAAGGATCAACTAACTGCCCCCCTTTTAAAGCTTCCATAATAGTAGGCTTGATAGAGAGGTTAGCCAATTGACCAACTACTATCTCTAAATCCAAGCTAGCATGGCCGGCACGTAACTGTTACGAAATCTCTTTCACTGTCACCACGTAAGCTTTTGGTTGTCGACTCAATGCATCTGCCACCTTGTTTGCTTTTCTCGGGTGGTATAGAATGTTGCAGTCGTAGTTGTTGAACAGCTCCAACCACCGATGCTGTCTCATATTCAATTCTTTCTGAGTGAAGAAATACTCCAGGCTTTTGTGATCAGTGTAGATGTCGCAATGTATCCCATACAGGTAGTGCCTCCAAATTTTTAGTGCGAAACCACCGCTACCAGTTCCAGGTCAAGAGTGGGATAGTTCTTCTCGTAACTCTTTAGCTATCGAGAAGCATAATAAATTACTTTTCCGTGCTGCATCAGAATTGCTTCCAACCCTTGGCCTGAGGCATCGCTATAAATAGTATATCCCTCTGTGCCGTTAGGGATTGTCAGCACTGGGGCAGTCGTCAATCTCGTTTTCAGATCCTAAAAAATCTTCTCGCACTTGTCAATGCATTCATACTTGATGTTTTTGTAGGTGAGGGCAGTCATTGGTGTAGCTATTTTGGAAAATCCTTCCACAAATCGCCGATAATATCCCTCTAACTCAAGAAAACTCCTAACCTCATGAGCATTTTTCGAAGGTTTCCACTGCTTAACAACTTCTATCTTGGCGAGATCTACTAAAATTCCGTCTCCTGACACTATGTGCCCCAGAAAACTAACTTTCTCTAGCCATAATTTGCATTTTGAAAACTTAGCGTAAAGATTTTCATCTTGTAGATGCTGAAGGACCAGTCCCAGATGCGTTGCATGCTCTCTTGGCGTTTTGAGTATATTAATATATCGTCAATGAACACGACAATGAACTTATCCAAATACTCACGAAATATGCGATTCATGAGATCCATGAATGCTGCAGGCACATTAGTTAGTCCAAAGGACATCACTAAAAACTCATAGTGACCGTAGCACATTTTGAAGGCCATCTTTGGTATATCCATCTCCTACCTTGAGCTAATGATAGCCTGATCGCAGGTCTATTTTGGATAATACCGATGCTCCTTGTAGCTGATCGAAAAGATCGTCAATCCTGGGCAATGGATATGAATTCTTCATTGTCACTTTGTTTAGCTCCCGATAGTCAATGCACATTCTCATCGAGTCGTCTTTCTTCTTCACGAATACGATCGAGGCTCCCCACGGAGAATGGCTTGGCCTTATGAACTTCTCATCCAGTAACTCTTGCATTTGCGATTGCAACTCCTTGAGTTCAGCTGGCGCTATCCTATAAGGAGTCTTTGAGATCGGCGTAGTTCCCAGAATTAGCTCTATCTCAAACACAATCTCTCGGTCTGGTGGAATCCCTGGGAGATCTTCAGGAAATACGTCGGGAAACTTGCACACAACTGGTACATCATAAGGTTGTTGATTCATCTTTTTATCCTTATCAACTATGTTTGCCAGAAAACCGATGCATCTGTCACTCAACATTTTTCTCGCCTTCATCGCAGAAATCATGGGGTACTTCTTTTCTCTTGACGTACCCTTGAACTCGAATGGTTCTTCTCACGCTGGGGTGAAGACCACTTTTCTGCGCTTGCAATTGATAATGACTCCATATCTGGTTAACCAATCCATCCCAAATATGACATCGTATTCATGTAGGTCCAAGACTAATAGATCCGCCATAAACTCACGGCCTTCAATCCAAACTGGTACAACTCTAACTCATGTTCGCACCAGTATATCCTCTCCCAAAGGCAAGGATACTCCACAAATAACACGCATAGGCTCATGCCTTCTATTTAATTTTTCCACAAAGGATGCAGATAAAAAAGAATGCGATGCACGAATATCCATAAATGCATATGTCGAGGTTTGGGCGATCGAAATCTAACCTGACACCATATCATATGGTCGAGCTCCTTTGTCGCTTTGCGTAAGAGCATAAAATCGAGGCGGAGCTCCAATTTGTTTCTACTGGTCATTTTCGTTACCCTTGGCTGGTATTCGTCACTCTTTAGCAAAGTTAGCTTTCCACAGTTATAACATACCCCACACTAGCCTCGATGGCATCGGTTACACTTGTTGCACAGTGGCCATTGTTCAAACTCACGTCTCGGCTGTTTGTTGGGACTAGCCATTGCCAGATTGGGAGGTCCTCCTTTTCTTTTGTTATTTCCCCCAGCATTTGGTCTTGTGCCTCTTGGATTGTTTGTCCTCCAAAAGTTCTAGCCGAACCTCGGGTTGAACTTTCCTCTTGGGCCATTCTGATTGGCTTGAAAATGTCCGGGGTTGTTGGGAGTGTACCTCCTGTCTTCGTTCTTCTGTGGTTCTGGCTTGTCTAATACAACCCAAGACTCTTGGTGAAGAGCCCATTCCACAGCTTCGACATACGTCTCCGGGCTAGTTCTACCATTGTCTACACACTTGGAAATGTCTCTGTGCAGGCCTTTCATAAAACTCCAGGTCTTATTATCTTCAGTATTCACCTGGTTCTTCGTGAACCTAGACAGCTGGTTGAATTTTTGAACGTAATCCTGCACGCTCGACGTTCCCTGCTTCAGATTAGTGAACTCATTCACTTTGTGCTCGATAACTGCCTTACTGAAGTACTTACCATTGAACAAGGTCAAGAACTATAGTCATTCCACCTCAACAACATTATGTCCTTTCTTGGCTGCGTCCCACTAGATGCGGGCATCTTTTCTCAGCATATAGGTCGTGCAAACTACCTTCTCTCTCTTGGTAGTTCCAATGAAGTCAAAGATCCTTTCCAAGATACTGATCCATTCCTCTACCATTGATGGGTCACTGCTCCCCTCAAATATAGGTGGATTCTGGTTGCCAAACCTTTCTGATATAGGTTTCGCTCGGGCAGCTCTTGGTGCTTTTACTGGCAGTACTAGTTGCTCAATGACAACCTGCAGGCCAAGATTTTGTTCTTCATTGTTTTCAGGCGGTATTTTGTTGTTCTGAGGAGAGTCATCCCAAAAGGGTGTTAAACCTTTCAACTTGGAGGGCATTAGAGTCCTCCTGTCTCTTTTGCCCTCTTTCAATTTGGGCTCTCCGCGTCTCCACTAGCCTTTGTAGATTATTCATTTGCTTGGCTATCTTGGGAATTCTAACAGCTTGGGTTGGAGCTCTAGCGTCAGCGTGTTCTAAGCTCTAGCAGCAGGTGCAGCCTGGCCCCGGCCAGCAACACCCATTCCTCTTTGAGCTCTTGTCCTTGCCATTTGTTTGATTTAAAATCAAAAAGCTCCTAAGTGCATAGGGACGAGAAGTTAATACCAACGCATATTACCTTATCCCTTTCGGTAGCCGCCACAAAGTCAATGATCCTCTATCTGAGTTGCCAGATTTGGTTCCGGCTGTACTCTGTGTCCTCAGCCTCGACCCCTTCCTTTGCCTCGGCCACGACTTGCATCTTGGTCAACGGCCCTCTCTCGGTTGGGTCTGGTTGATTAACAGCTCGACCTCCCTTGGCTCGAGTGTTAGGCACCATTGCAAGTCTTTATACCAAAATTTATAGTAGGAAAGAATACTAACCTAGCAATAAACCAGTTTTGCTCATAAACAAGAAAGAAGAACCATAATGATTCGACTCAAAACAAGTAGTCATATATTCAGGGATATAACCTAGCAATACAAAATGATCATGAAAGATCATGCCATAGGATTTTAGTTAGCAAGACGATAAATCCAAAAATAGAACCCTAACTACAGTCGGATTTCTACATCTGCCTGCTACAACTACACCAAAGTCCTACAACCTAGTAGTTTTACAAGGTCTTTACAAAAAGTGTGAACAAGACTCTCACAGCATAACCTAATCTAGGCTATCCATTAGGATATCTAGCTTTATGTTGGTATCCTCGTCCGACTTCTCGGGATCCTCCTCTGGCTTAACCACCTTGCCTTGAGGTATGTTATCAACCACGGAGATAGGCCAATCCATGGCCCAAATGCTAGCTCAATCTGCATACGGAAGTCATCCCACGTGTCACGATTTAGTCACTAATAATTGTGACGAAGCCATATTTGTGTCAATCCTCTCAGACAAGTACTGGCATATCGCATTCTCCGTCTCTTGGGTGTGTTGGCCCTATCAAGGATTTCTGTCATGTAATGAGTCCATTGCCAAATGACATGCCAATGTTGTTGATCGTACTCGAAGCATCACGGATTCTCATCGTTAAACATTCTATTGTAATCGACCCTAGGCATAGGGATCATGGGTAGGTTTCCTATCACAAGGTCACCTATCTCAGGTATATCGACCATAACCTACAATTTATAGATATGAGGTAAATAGAAGAAAGAAAAGGAAACATATAAGAAAAGACAATACTTAAAGTGAGTGCTGGTCTATCTTTGCGAAATGTACATGTAGGTTGTCTACAGAACTGGCTCAACTCGAGCTCTGATACCAACTGTAGCGTCCTGGATTTTCAAGACTTGATAAATGCTGAAATATAAACTTTTTAACACAAAACACCCTAAAATTTCCATTTCCTCTTCCGTTTATTATTTTTGACCAAACTTTAATTTTTATGAATGTATTTTATGCCCAAAATATATTTGACATAGTTTTTTATTTTATTTTATGAGATTTTTACTCGATTAGGGTTTTTGTGTTGGTCCAAAACTGAAAGTCTTATCTTGACTTTTAATCACAAAATTCTTAATTTAGCTAGCAATAACTCATGGAAATAAATTCCAAACAAATATAATATTATTTAAAATAATATTATTAACTCGGGGAAAAATCCTGACCCGAGTCGTTTAAAGCTACTCGAAACACAGGGGGTTACATCCCCATCCTAACGGCCACCCTAAACACTATGAACTCTCCTGCCAGGACCAGGAGTAATATAATTTTCAGGGATTTTTCTTTCCTGGTTACTGGGCCTTCGCCCCTACCTGATCCTGCAAATGGGGATACCATTGTCCGAGCTTAGGTAAAAGCCTCATATACTGGAGCGAACCTAACTCCCTGGGAAATCTTAGGGTAAAATCCTCAAGTGAATTGATCCTTCCAGCCACATCTATTGGTACCAAATCAAATGCAAATTTGGCCGATCTGTGAAGCTCACTGACATACTCCATCACTGTCTTACTATCCTGAACTGAGTTCATAAACTTACTGGTCTTTGCAACTCAAACTGCATCACCGTAGTGCCTCTCGTTGAACCATTGTCTGAGTTTCCTTCCAACCCACCATGAATTTATTCTGGGCCAGGGATACAACTTCCCACCAAGTTCGAGCATCCTCCTACAACACGTATGTTGCACAGACCACTCTATCATTGCCTTTCACACCTATATAGCCGATGACGGAGCTAACCATGCCCGTCCACTGCTCAATTCTGCGCGGGTCTAGACCTCCCTCAGAAGCTGGAGGATAACACTTCTGGAATCTTCCATATAATAATTCCCATCTGTTACCACCCTCAGGTTAAGTCGTAACTGGTGCCATTGTTGCCAACTCCCATAGAGTAGTGTTCCCTGACGAAACTCGTTGTCTCAATCACCTAATCTCTTCTTCTTACCTTTGCTATCCTGCTTGCATGCCAGAAAACACCTGTCGCCAATCTCAGGGCCAACGGATGATTCTGGCCTCAGTTGCCATCATTCACACTGCTTGAACCAGTTGGCTGCCTTGGATACAAAACTTCCAAATCTATCAGTAGCGAAAAACCTGGCCTACCCTCCCTGATACTCTTATCCAACACTAAACCAAAGCAAGGCTAAACAACACAATAGCCATATAATACACATATCAAGACACAAATCCAAAATACTCAAGCAACACTCATCAAACCTCAATTTTACAAAAACACAAACATATCTATCATGCTCCCTATTCTAGCAAATAGGCAACTCAAATAAACAGTTAAACAAATATTGCATTTAATATCAACCAACCCTGAGTCGAACTTCTCTCTGGAAGCAAGCATACGTGTTCAGTCAATCTCTAGGAACCATAAACCTTGGCATGCTTTGATACCAAGTTGTAACACCCTACTTCCTTAAAGTTGTTACCATGTGATTTATAAATGTGTCATTAGCTCGCTAATCGAGGTTTTAGGTTAAAAACTGTGATTAAATAAAAAAACTCATTTAATTAAAATTAGATAAAAAGAGTTAGTCATTCATTAAAATTCGTAAAAATATAACATTGGGATCCCAAAATAGAGCACCCATGAGCCAAGGCCCAGCACGAGAACTTCAAGCACAATATACAATAATATACCTCGACAATTACATACTTAATCAGAACAACAAACAGCTACCGGCTCCTATTGGAATGCACAACAATACAATAGTAGAACAACTCAATAACACAATGGCATAATAGCCTAATAGTACAGCAGCACAACAATACAATAACACAGCAGTATAATAACACGACAGGACAATAACACGACAATATAGTAACACACGCTACAACAGCAGCCTCCGCCGATCGGGGTGTGTTACTAGGCAACAAGTCTGCGGTCCCAACCGAATGGGTGTGTACACCACCCTTGAGGGTCTCGCCCTGGCAGCCTGTATTCAGCATGCTTAATGCCAATCTCGGACCCTTGCCACTCCCAGCTCTTGCCGCTTCCAGCTCTTGCCGATCAGTCATAATCACATGTATGACATAATAACTATAAACAATACATACAACACTATACACTACATTGCTCTACAGACACAAACAGTTCCCTTTCCTGGTGTCCCAAGTTGACAACCTAAAGCGATCCCAAACACGATTCCTAATCCCGAGCCTAAGTGGTAAGACCTAGTCACAACGTATTAATAAATATCCATCACGATCTAAATCAATTAAAAGCCTTTGGAATAACATACTAGCCTCTGAGACCTCGAATTCTACTAAATTGGGTAGTAGAATCCTTTCCGAGCCTTAGCATTTGGGTTCCCGAGCCTAAAACCTTCATTTCCCCTCTTTTCCCTTTTTTTTTTCCATTTTGGGTCGCGACATGCCCTTTAGGGCCACGGTGCGCCTACAGGTCAGAAAGTAGAGCTCTCTCTGCTGATGGTCGCGGGCTGCGGCGGGCCTCGCCGGTGCTGTGGCGCCTGGGCAACCCAGAGGCTTCTCCAGCCTCTTCAAACACGCGGGTCGCGACAACTGAAGAACATGTCGTGGCTCGGGCCTCTGTGTAATGACCCAACTAATTCTAAGATCTCGGACCATTAAATGCTACTAAAACATAGCTACTATTTTTGAAATACATATATACTTAAAATATTAGAACTTTATTAAAAATAAAAAATACAGTACAAAATACAAAATATGGTATATGATCCCATTGTTTAATACATAAAACATAAAAACTTATACTTTAATTAATTGTTTAAATACTAAGTGAGGAAATACATAAAATCATAAACTAAAATACTTGAAACAACTTCATCCTCGATCTTCCAACAATCCATTCAATCAATCCATCCCCAATACACATGACAAGCTGCCACGAATCCATCCCGCCTTCCAAGCTCATTTTCCTGCATCATCTACTAATAAAAGGAATAAGCCTAATGCCCAGCAAGGAAAATATACTAAAAACATATATCATAAATCATAAGACTATATCATAAAACATATACTATAAAACATATGACGTAAAAACATATATCATATAGAACTACAATATTAATGGCCATTAACTCATTACCGTAGCATGTGATAAAGTCATCTAGGTCCTCAGTCTACTAATCGAGGTAGGTTAGATCAAAAGGTAGTATATGTTAACCTATCTAGGTCCTCAGTCTACTAATCGAGGTAGGGTAAATCATAACTCTAAACCACGATAATGATAAAAAATCTTGGGGTTCACTATCTAAGCAACTATAAGCCCCAAGTGACTAAAAACATATTCATACATATATACATAGCACATATCATATCATAACATATAAACATCATATAACCTATTTTCCTTACCAAAAACTGAATTATTGGAGACAAGAACGGGATTGGAAAACTCCTAAAACCAACAGTAAGAATCATGAGTTCTAAAGAAATGGAGATGAAAAAGAGATCTAAACCATCAAGATAGAAACTTACCGAAGAACCTTAAGTTTCAAGAAATCTAGACACCTAACCAAGAAGTCATAAAATCAAGTTAGGATCTAAAAGAAAGTGAAAGAAAATAAAAGAACTATGATGGATTAAACCTGAGGTTAAGAATACCTTGAATGGACTAGAACTTTGATCTACACCTCGATATTGAAATAACACTCTATCTTACTTCCCAAGTGTTTATAAAGCTTAGATTGAAAAGCTTTTAAATCCCAAACCCTAGTGTTTTCTCTCTTGAGTAACTTAGCAGCTTGGAGGCTCTGAAGATTGCTTGAATGATGAATGAAATGGCTGAGTACTAGGTCCTATTTATAGAGTTCAAGGAGTGAAACTAACCCATTTTAAAATGAATATATTTGAATTTTTGGTTCAACAAATGCCCAGAACTTGGTCAAAAACGTTCAGAAGCAAATCTAGGTTGTTGAGGTTGTTTCTAATTTAAATCCACAAAGTTTCAAAAAATGGCTCCAAGAGCCGATATATCGCCTACCCTAGACGATATATCGCCCATACCTATGCCCCGAGCATTCATGGTTTCGTTTGTGCGAAGTCAACGTGTTTTCTATGTCTTCCGTAGGCGACATATCGACCCATATAGCTACGATATATCGACATACGCTGGTATTTTAAACACGTGTTTGCACACTTTCAACATATTTAGAGTTTGTTAAAACAACTTTGACTGAGTAAAATGTAATCCTAATAGCTGCTAGAAGGTTCTAGAGCTTCTAGATTTATCCTTTATTAAATTATTCATCCAAAATGCTTAAATCCTCAATAAACATGCTTGTGACAAGTGTCACGCTCTTAATTATTCTATCTAAACCTTAGGTTATAATAAATAATATTTATAGGACTAGCTATATCAATCAAACCTTATGTTATAATTAATATTTCTAAACTATAGGTTAAACTTAAAAAATCCATAACTGTTGCTATGAGTTTCCAACTAAGTCCCGGCTTTCACCAAAATCCATGGAAACTAACATACTACAGGCTACTACTACTGTCTAGCTAAGTAAAATTATGAGACACGACACTCCGAAACCCAGAAATCCATGCATTTCTACTGTGTTTTTCCCAGCTAAACCTATAAATCCTCACCCAATTCAACCCTTATACTCAAAATTCAGCCTACAGTTTATACCCCAGCAACATAATTAATAAATCTACCGCAAGTTCTTAGCTCACAACCCCTTAAACTCAAACAATAAAACCAAACTCAAACCTTAAGAACAACTCCTAATTACAGCCATAAACTAAATCATAAATCAACATAAACCCTTACCTTACTGAATATTCTGATCCTGAACTAAACCCCAACCAATTCAAGCTTCACCTTCCTTGAATCCTCAAGCCTCCTTCCTTTGAATTCAGCAACAAAATTCCCCTTAGCCCTTTGAGAGAAAGAGAACCGTGAGGGAGAGAGAGAGAGAGAGTTAAGAAGATGTTTCATCTTTCCTCTACTTTCTGGTTAGTTCTAGAGTATAGGTTAGCTTAAGTCTATCCCCAGCTATAAAATACCCAAAATGCCCCTAAGTCTAACTTTAGTCCTTTAATGCCACCAAGGGAAATCTCGTCATTTTCCACACCCCGCTAATTCTTTGAGTGTTCCTACAAATCCCCATTTAATCTCGACGTACCCAAATGATTACTAAATAATTACCCATTCCCCAATAAACCCCAGGCATATGCCAAGTTCTCAAAACATCCCTAGGCTCACCTTGAGCCGGGTATCTGACCCTGTTGTGACTATTTTGCTAATCTGCTCCCTAGGTTCGTCTCAAACCACACATTTCAAATATATCCCCATAACATTGGGTTCTCACTCATAACACATGCATATTTACATTTATGACCTCAACGGGCCAAAATTATAAACACACCCCTATTCATAGAAATGGGCCGACATGCATACTTAATACACAGAAACATTCATGTCTAATCATAGTACCACACAATTCATTTATAACACATCATCACACATATAATCCATTACTTGCTCATATAATCCCAATTAGGCCCTATAGGCACTGTAGTCAAGGCACTTAGCCTTAATATCAAATTCAAGACATTACAATAGTGTTGTTCCTCAAGACTTTATCCTTTCCATATAGGATATGTATTGGAAGCTCATCATAGGACAAGTCTGTCTGTTGCTCCAGATCTTTATAACTCAATACTTGAGTTGCATCTGATACATACTTCCAGACCATCGATATATGAAACACATTGTGAACTCCTGACATTGCCAAAGGTAAAGCCAACCTGTAAGCTACCTGACCAATCCTCTCTAGGATCTCAAAAGGTCCAACTAATCTAGGGTTCAACTTGCCCTTCCTCCCAAACCTTTTCGCCTTTTTCAGCGATGAAACTCTAAGGAAGACATAGTCTCCCACTTGGAACTCAACGTCCTTATGCTTCAGATTTGAATAACTTTTCTGTCTACTCTTTGAGGTGAGCATTTGAGCTCTAATCTTTTCAATGGCCTCACTGGTCCTCTGAACTGCTTCAGGACCTAAGTATTTCCCCTCACCCATTTCATCCCAATGAATGGGCGATCTGCACTTCCTCTCATACAACATCTCATATGGAGCTACCCTAATGGTCGCATGATAAATGTTGTTAGGAAAACTCTATCATAGGCAAGTAATTACTCCAGGACCCTTCAAAGTCCAAAACACACACCCGAAGCATGTATTTCAGTATTTGAATAATCCTCTCAGACTGACCATAAGTATGGGGATGGTAAGCTGTACTGAGTTTTAACTGGGTCCCCATAGCATTTTGCAAACTTCCCCAAAACTTGGAAGTAAAGATGGGATCCCGATCTGACATGATAGGCCTAGGAGCCCCATGGAGGCGTACTATCTCTTTCACATAAAGATCAGCATACTGATCCACTGTAAAGTTCATCCTTACTAGCAAGAAGTGGACTGATTTGGTATACTGATCGACAATCACCCATACTGAATCATGCTGACCCACGGTCTTGGGCAGCCCAACCACAAAGTCCATAGTGACGTCCTCCAATTTCCATCCAGGAATACCCAAATGCTGTAGTAACCCTGGTGGTCTCTGGTGTTCAGCCTTGACTTGCTGACATGTCAGGCACTTAGCCACATATTCAGTCACATCATCCTTCATCCCAGGCCACAAATATAAGGTTTTCATATCCTGGTACATCTTCGTGGTATCAGGATGCAAAAAATACGATGTAGTGTGAGATTCATCTAGAACCTCTCAATTGATTGCAGGGTCCATCGGAACACAAATATGCTCCTTGTACCTTAGAAAACCCATCTCTAAAATAGTATAGTCCTTCCCCACTCTAGCTAGGACGTCCCCTCTATGCCTCATCAACTGAGGATCACTCAACTGGCCATCTGTTGTCCTCTGCAAAAGAGTAGACTGCAAGGTGATGTTGGCTAACTGATCCACCACCAACTCTACCCCTACTCTAGTCATATCTTCTGCAAACTCCTTCGATATCTGCTTCAAATTGAATAACTGTCCCATACCTCTCTCACTTAAGACATCTGCCACCATGTCGACTTTCCCTGGGTGGTAAAGAATCTCACAATCATAATTTTTCACCAACTTTAGCCAACACCTCTGCCTCATGTTTAGAACCTTTTGGGTAAAGAAATACTTTAAGCTCTTATGGTCAATGTATGTCTCACACCTATCCCCATAAAGGTAGTGCCACCATACCTTCAATGCAAATACCACTACTGCTAACTCCAGAGCGTGTGTAGGGTACCGTTTCTCATATTCTTTCAATTGTCGTGATGCATAAAAGATCACCTTCCATGCCTACATAAGAACACAGCCTAACCTATGCCTCGAAGCATCACGGTAAACCACAAAATTCTCCTGATCTGATGGAAGGCTCAATACTAGAGCTGTAATCAATCATCGCTTCAACTCCTGGAAGCTGTTCTCACATCTGTATGAACATACAAACTTTTGATTCTTGTGTTTCAATTCTATCAGTGGTGTGGCAATCCTTGAGAACCCTGCTACAAAGCTTCGGTAGTATCCCACTGACCCAAGGGCACTTCTGGGCCTTGGCCAAACTCTCACTGCCTTAATCTTGGTAGGATTAACCTTAATTCCATCATTGCTAACAATGTGACAATTGAAGGTCACCTGAGGTAACTAGAACTCAAACTTCTTAAACATGACATACAACCTGTGCTCCATTAATCTCTAAAGTAACTATCGGAGATGTTGCTCGTGTTCTGCCTTTGTTTGAGAGTAGACCAGGATGTTGTCGATGAAGACAATCACAAACTTGTCGAGGTAGTCCTTGAACACCTTGTTCATCAGATCCATAAAAGGTGCCAGGGTTTTGGTCAGTCCAAACAACATGAACAAAATCTCATAATGTCCATATCTTGTGCAAAAGGCCGTCTTTGAAATATCCTCATCTTTGATCCTTAGCTGGTGATAAATAGATCGAAGATCGATCTTTGAGAATACTGTCCTACCCTGCAACTGGTCAAACAGGTCATCAATCCTTGGCAGCAGGTACTTGTTCTTGATAGTCAACTTTTTCAACTCTATGTAATCGATACACATCCTCAATGTCCCATCTTTCTTCTTAACAAACAACAATGGGGTGCCCCACGGTGAAAAGTAGGGTCTAATGAATCCCAAATCCAGTAACTCTTGTAATTGTACCTTCAACTCTGCTGGAGCCATTCTGTATGGTGCTCTAGATACTAGTTTCGTCCCCAGTGACAACTCTATAACAAACTCAATCTCTCGCAATGGGGTAACCCTGGTAGGTCCTCTAGGAATACATCCAAAAACTCACATTCCAATCTGGTCTCTGTCGGCCCCACTAGCATGTCCTTGGTGGTATCCACTACGCATTCTAGAAATCCTATACAACCTCTTTGAAATAGATCTTTAGCCTTCAATGCTGAGATCATAGAAATATGAGGCCCATTAACAGCAGCCACAAAAACAAACGACTCCTCCCCCACGGGCTCAAAGGTCACCATCCTCCTTTTACTATCTATGGTTGCCCCATACTTGGCAAACCAATCCATGCCCAGAATAATGTCAAAATCCTCCATAGCTAGTTCAATCAGGTCCACTAACAACTCTCTACAAGCAAGGATCTATTCCATCTTCTAGAAACTAATAGTTCCCCAGTAGGCAATACGGTCCTAAACCCTACAGCATAAAAATCACAAAGTCTATCATCCACTTTATTAGAAAAAATTGAATGTGTATCACCAGAATCAATCAGTACAGTGTAAGTAGAGCCAGGGCCAGAAATCTGACATGTCACTACCGAGGGACTAGCCTCGGCCTTTGACTGGGTCAGTGTGAACACTCGGGCTGGCGTCAAACTATCGCCTTTCTTCTGTTCCTATTTCTTCAGTTGCGGGCAATCTATCTTGAAATGACTCACCACCCCGCAAAGGAAGCATGCCTTAGCACGAGATTCTCCCAAATGGCATCTCCTGCACCTGACATATACTGGATAACCTTTCCAGGCCTCGTTGCCGCCCTGGCAGCCACTCTAAGTACCCCGACCCTTCCTGTCTGGACCAGGAGTAGTAGAAGTGTCAAGGGTCTTCCTCTTCTGGTCACTAAGGCCTCCGCCCCTACCAAATCTAGTAAATGGAGGTACCATTCTCCTAGCATCACGTCTTGCGACGGTCTCACGCCAAATTTGTAATGACCCAACTATTTCTAAGACCTCGGACCATTAAAAACTACTAAACATAGCTACTATTTTGAATACATATTTAAGAAATAACATAACTTTATTTAAAACCCAAAATATTGTGCCAAATACAAATTAAAGTATGGGTACCCATTGTTTACATAAAACATAAACTTAAATCAATTGTTAAAAAACTAAGTGCAGATATACATAAATCAAAAGACTTTAAACAGCGTCATCCTCGATCTTCTAGCAGTCCATTCAGTCCATTCATTCTCAACACACATGCCAAGTTGCCATGAATCCTTCCCGCCTTCCATGCTCATTTTCCTGCATCATCTAAGAAGAAAGGAATGAGCCTAATGCCCAGCAAGGAAAATCTACTACAAACATAAACCATAATATCATATCATAAATCATATACTATAAACATATGACATAAAAACATATATCATATAGGACTACAATATTAATGGCCATTAACTCATTAACATGGTACGTGATAAAACCATCTAGGTCCTTTATCTACTAATTAAGGTAGGTTAGATCACAACTATAGTATATGATAACCCATCTAGGTCCTATGTCTACTAATCGAGGTAGGGTAAATCATAACTCTAAACCATGAAAATGATAAAAATTCTTGGGGCTTGCTATCTAAGCAAGTCATATGCCCAAGGACTACAACATATAACATATCATAACATAAGCATACAAACGCATATAATCTAACTTATTTTCCTTACCAAAAAACCGGGATATGGAGACAAGAATGGGATTTGGAACACTCCTAAAACCAACAGTAGAATCGTGAGTTTCTAAAGAAAGGGGATGAAAAAGAGAACTAAACCATCAAAGAAGAAACTTACCGAAAAGAACCTTAAGTTTCAAGAAACTTAAACACCTAATCAAGAATCATAAGCAAGAGTTATGAACTGAAAGAAAACAAAAGAAAACTAACGAATCATGAAGAACTGAACTTAAGGATAGGAATACCTTGGATGAATTATGACTTGATCTATACCTTATTACCGAAATAACACTATATCTTACTTCCCAAGTGTTTAGAAAAGCTTAGATTGGAAAAGCTTTTATCCCAAAACCCAAGTGTTTCTCTCTATAGTAATCTTAGTAGCTTGGAGGCTCTAAACAATGCTTGAATGATGAGTGAAATGGCTGAGTACTAGGTCCTATTTATAGAGTTCAAGGAGTGAAACTAACCCCTTTTTCATTTGAATAAATAAATGAATATAAAATAAAAAAGATTTGAATTTTCGTTCAACAGATGCCTAGAACTCGGTCAAAATCTTTCAAGAGCAAGTCCAAGTGGTTAAGGCTGTTTTTAAATTTAAAATCCTCAAGTAATAAAAAAAAAGTGTGCCAGGGGCGATATATCGCCTAGACCTATATCCTGAGCCCTCATGCTTTCGTTCGTGCAAAGTCGACGTGTTTTCCGTATCTCCCGTATGCGATATATTGGCCCCTACAACTGCGATATATCGGCATACGCTGATATTTTAAACACGTTTTTGCACTTTTCTGGATATTTTGAAATTGAGTAAAACAACTTTGACTGAGTAAAACATGATCCTAACAGCTGCTGGAAGGTTCTAGAGCTTCTAGATCTTTCTTTTAATTAAACTATTCATCAAATGTGACTTAATTCCTTTATAAACATGCTTGTGACAAGTGTCACGCTCTTATTAATTCTATCTAAACCTTAGATTATAATAAATAATATTTCTAAGACCAACAATATTAATCAAACCTTATGTTATAATTAATATTTCTAAACTATAGGTTAAACTTATAAAATCCATAACTGTTGCTATGAGTTTCCAACTAAGTCCCGGCTTGCACCAAAATCCACGGAAACTAACATACTACAGGCTACTACTAGCTACTATTATTATCTAGCTAAGTAAAAATTCTAAGACACTACAAAATCCTATCCTCTGCGCCCTCAGCAGTAAGGGCCTTCTCAACTACTTGAGCACTGTAGTAACTTCAGGCACTAAGGTGATCCTAACTTCCCGCGCTATCATGGGGTTTGATCCCTAAACAAACCTGTCTCTCCTGACAGCATCGGTTGGCACCAAGTAAGAAGCAAACTTGGCCAACCTGTCAAACAACAGGGCATACTCAGTCATAGTCATGTTGCCTTGAACCAATCTGGTAAACTCATTTGCCTTCACAGTTCAAACTGCATCATTGTAATATTTCTCGTTAAAAAAATCCTGAAACTCATCCCAACTCAATGTAGCGAAATTCTCGGTCTGAGATACAACCTCCCACCAGATACGGGCATCCTCCTGAAACATACCTCTCATTACCTATCACCCTCAAAAAGTCCAGGATGGAGGTGGTTATACTCATCCACTGATCAGCTCACAGAAGGTCTGGCCCTCCCTCAAAGGTCGGAGGGTGTTGTTTCCTAAACCGCTCATAAAGAGGTTCCCATTTGTTCGATACTTTTGATTGTCCCGTAACTTGTTCCCCCGTAGGTGGCAGAATCGGTGGAGCGTTCCCTGATGGAACCTGCTGCTGTCTCAGAAGTCTGATATTTCCTCCTTTCTCTGTAGTTTGGCTTGCATTTCAACAAACATCTGCTGCCAGTTCTCAGGAGCTGGTGGAGGGTTCTGACCTTGGTTATCGTCTCTAGCTCGGATTTTAGCGCCGGCTAGTCTGCTTGACTGCCTTGGAGGCATATCTCTCCAAGTATATCTGCAATCAATGACTCGGCTCATCAGGCAATGATAATAGATTCCTCAACTATCCCACGGTTCACAACCAAGCCAATAAGCAACACTCACAACCATGATGCTATTTGACATTTCACAAGCATCAACAACATTAAAAAGTATACATTCTCATATTTACCTAGCAGTCAAGGGCCTAGCCCTATCAATATAACTCGTGCTCCCTAATAAAGCATGCATATAAGGCACATATATTTCATTTAAACAATGAGGCACATAATCATATCATTAGTTGCCAAACCCTGAGTCGAGTTTATCTTTTGCGGTGAGTGTACATGCCCAACTAATCTTCTAAAAATAATAAACCTTGGCAGCTCTAATACCAAGTTGTAGCGCCCTGAATAGTCAAGACCATTACACCGTGTGTTAAAAATAGTGCTTAACTTGTTAAGTGAGTCGTTTGGACCTAAAAGTGTAATTAAGGTTAAACGACAGTTTAGTGTTAAAATTTTTTATCAAAAAGATAAACTTTTCATTAAAAATTGTTGAATAATTACAAGGGATCCCAAAAATTTCTAAATAAAATACATGTTTATCAAACTTATAGACGTAGCCGACCTAAGCGGAAAATTTTCAACTAATGACTCCTGTTCCTCAAAATATCTCGATCGTGGCGGCTGAGCAGGCTAAGTATGTATACGACACCCCTAAAGTTCTCTAATTCATGGTTGGTCTGACTTTCCTTTGCCCTTACCTGCACCACGAAGTACCTGTGAGCCATGGTCCAGCAAGAAAACCCTAAGCCGATCATACATATATTCAGATAAACATTAACATTTGTTGCCTACTCTATAATCACAACTGGTTCACATAGATTTTCCAAACAATATATGACTCATGCCGAGTAGATGGATGTCACATCTTCACAATGGCCCTGCCACTATGGCATACATTACGCATGTAATGCCTATAACGGCCTCCCAACCGAGCGATTCAAACAAGTATAAACGAATATACGAAACGGTTATTCCCGTGCACTATAATTAGAGTGCACACCCTACACTAGGTGCAAGTATCAGTTTTCTTACCTCAAGTCCTCAGCAATAGGGTAAAGTGACAATGAGCACGATCCTTTCCTCTCAAGCCTTGCGGTACCCCTAGTCACAACATCTTCATGGATATCCATCAAGAACTAAACCAATTAAGAGCTTCAAGATTGAGTCCTAGCCTCCGAGACCTCAAATTCTACTAAACTAGGTAGTAGAATCCTACCTGAGCCCTTAGGTTTGAGTCCCACAACTCAAAACCTTACTTGGCCAATTTCTCCACTTAGAGCTATGACCCGCCCCCAAAGGGCTGTGGTGCGCCTCTAGGCAGACAACCCTGAACCACAAGGGCACATAACACACGTCGTGGCGCAACTCCGCAAACGCATAAATTTTGATATTCTAGAAATCGCAAACCAACCCCAAATCTATCCAAACCCACTCTTAACCAAATTTTGACCATCAAAACAACACCAACAAGATAGAAACACAAAATAGAACCATAAGACCCTCTAAAACATAAGCAAACTCAAACCCTAAGGATTTCATCAAAATACCAAAACAAAACTAAAAACTTTGAAAACTGAGATTACCTCCCAGAATTCGAGCTCCTCACTGGATTCCCATAGCTTGGCAACTTCTAATCCTCAAGAACAAACTTCCAATTCCACTAACGGTGCCTCAAAGATCACTTCTTCAAGAGTTTTCTTCTTTGAGTAAAGTAGAGTGAGAGAGAGAGAGAGAGAGATCAAGAAGGAGATAACGTGAGTGAGAAACTTGCCTCAGACTTTGGCTAAGTCTGAGTTATTCCCTTGGTAAAAGGCCATAATGCCCCTAACTTAAAATCTTTCCCTCTAGGTCCCCAAGGACAAAAAGGTCATTTGACACCACCTTCCCGCTAAACCTCAAATTTCACTTAAGGTTCCAAATTATTCCCATTAATCTTCCAAACATCAATATTTTCCCTCACTTATAACTCATAATACAATATCCCCGACAATTCATCGAATTACTAAAATACCCCTAGGTCACCCCGAGCCGGGTATAAATCCTCGACGTGACTTTTCCGCCAAATTGCTCACTAGGATCGCCTCGTCCCACACATCTCAAATATATCCATAGAATAATGTGGTCCTACGCACAATGCACATATAATTTTAGATATACCCTTAGTGGGTAAAAATTATGAAAATGCCCTTTTTAACAACAAATGGGCCTATAAGCACATTTAATATACTTAAACATGCAAGAGCAGTCATATCATAATATAACTCATAAAGTTCACATATATAATCATGATTAAATCCTACTAACACATAAACATTCAATTATGCCCTCTTGGCACAATAATCAAGGCACTAAGCCTTATTAACAAATTTGGGACATTACATGAAAATGCCCACCTACCCACTCAAGTATCAGACACGTGTCTGTTTATTATAGGCGTCTGTTCCAGTTTCGAGTAGCGTGACGGTTGTCTTGTCAACGTTTTTCTATCATTTGGTCCATTTAATCTTAGCCATTTGATCTCGACTACTTTGATCTTGTGGCTCTGGTTCTTTCCCAAGTTTTACGTATATATAGTGGTACAAAACCTAATTTTCACCACCTTTTCAGTTCAAACTTTCTTCTTTGTTTCTTCTCTCTAAAAACCCTTCGAGTTTCCCAGTCTCCTCCAAAAATTTCTCCTCAGAGGTCCTTGCACTTTCAACCTCCACATTCTTCCAAGCTCTGATCGACAATCGATTTGTAAGTGTATGTCTTTTCCCTTTTTTTTTAAACTTCTTTTACATGTTTTTATACGACTTTGGGAAGTTTTTAGCTTTTCTCTTTCTATTTTGGTTTTGTGAATGACTTGGTTTGAGTTTGGTACATCAAAATAGATAGGTCATCTATACAACCCCAAACATTAGAACAGATGGCATAAAATAGGTAAGTTTCTGGGCATTTTTTGGGTTTTGGGATTGTTTGGATAACAATTTAGGAATAAAGTTTAGGGATTTCTGGTCTTGAAACTAGGTAGCTTAAGAGGCACGGTTCCTGGGAAGTTTTTCATTAAATTCGCCTTTCAAAACCAGTGTTCTGACACACGATTTCTATGGTGACAGTACTTCCCGAGATTAGGGCGCGTGAATTAGGGGCACACGTGGATAGAAGTATCAGGGCTTTAGTTACGCCTTTAGCTCATAGAAGCTTTAGTTTGAGTAATGTAACTTTCAATCCTTAGGTCGAGCTCTCCCATGATCTTCTCCTATGTTACATCCTTAGGTCACCGATAATAGTCGTTTTGTACCCAAGAGAACTAAACCCTTTTAAAATGAGCAACCAAAAAGGAAAAGCTATTGCATGCTCCTCTTCTCAAGGCAAATAGGTTGGCGAAACCCACATCCCCCATTTTGGACCATTGGTGGAGAGGGAGGTCATGGTAAATGCCAAAAAAAATTTACGAAGCAGAGAGGATAGTCTCCTATATAATTTCGATGCCCTAGGTGAAAAAAATAATGAGGGTCCATGTGATCAAGACAAATTCCAAGTTTTTCGCGCGTCCTGCATTGGAGGGTGAGCGGAGATGCACTCCTCTAGAGGACGATTTCAGGGCATGGAGCGACAAGCACCTGAAAGTAGGCACATTCCTCCTACTAAGCTCATATTTCACAGACTTTCTACATTTTGTGAAGCAAGCTCCTTTCTAGCTTCCCCCCAATAGTTATCGCCTCCTTGTGGGGCTTAAGTATTTATTTCTTAAGAAAGAGGGGGAGGACCCCACTCTTAAAGATATATTATATTTCTTTTGCCTTAAGGCCAATTCGGACACCAGAATCAGTGGTGATGGTTTCTACTACCTCGCCAGATTTCCAAAAATAATCACCATCATCGACCTCCCTAGCCATCCAAATGACTATAAGGACCAGTTCTTTATGTCCAGAATTTTACTTCCTCGTAAGTGTGATTTTGGAATTCCGGACTTGTGATTTCCGTTATTTCAACCGACCTCGTTAGTGTTTTTTCCTTAGCCTTATTAAAGTTTTTGTTTCAATATTTTCTTATTTTGATTATTTTACTTTCTTATTCAGACATTTACAAGAGGTATGAGGCTTCCTAGATTCGTTTGAACCAATACTAGACCCTTGCCTCTACTCCCACCCCTGAAAAGGAATATCCAACAGTGATAACAAATGCCAACATGTTGGCATGTGGTATAATAAGGAAGGGCCAATTTTTGGCTCTAAAACCATGAGGTCCTCCCAGGAAGAGGCCTCTAGACAACATAGAGGAGGTCAAGGAAGAGGAAGAGGAAGAGGTCGTGCCCTTGGTGCGTAGCTGCCCTTCCCAGGACAATCTAGATAATAACTTAGGTCGAACGAAGTCTGGGGGTAGCAGCCGACACCTCTGGCCAAGGTAAAAATGATAATTATATTAACTGAGCTACTTCCAGCTATTTATTAGTTCACCATGACCCAAAGAAATTTCTGACTAGGCATCACGAGGACCCAGATAAGGATGTCACCCTTTGGCAATGTGTCGATCTCCTGGTCCCTCTCCACGATTTTAGCCTTCCCAAAATGGCCATAGTTATGGGACAAACATCCGACCTGGGTACCCTATATATTTAGACACCTTTTTCCCAGTCACCTGACAACCCGAGTATGATCCGAGTTCAGATGAAGGGCTAGGGTCTAAAGGATGCCCGATGTAGTGTTGTTAGAATCTCTTCTACCTCCAACTTTTCAGGAGTTAGTGGTTCCCTAAGTTGCTAGTTCAACTCCCAATCTGGAACTAATTATCTTAGTTTCCTCCTCTGGTTCAGAGGGTAGGATTCTTCTTCTTTTACTTGTTGTCTTTTCTATCATTATAATTTATATAATCCTCTTTTGATCATTTTGCAGAGGACAACATGGACCTCAAAAGTGCCTTTAAGACCAGCTCCGGTCTCGCCGTTAAGGGTAGCGGGTATCAAAGAAGGCCACCTCCGGGGTTGGAGCTTCAATGAGAACTCAGGCCTAGGCCAAGAAGACCACGTCCTTCAAACCTTAAGCTTCAACCGTAATGATCAAGGATACTCCTCCCCCAACTCCTCAGGTGACTAAGCATTATAAAGCCACAAAATTTCCAAATTTCCAAATTCTAAGTTGCAACTTTTTTTTTCTAAGTTGCAGAATTTTTCAAAGTCTACACTAATGACAAAGACTAAACTAATGGTATATGCCCCCCAAGCGGCTAGAATTTATAAATATTCTAGATCTCTTTTACAAAAAGAACTCGTACAAAATAAGATGTAGTGAAGAATTTTGGTACTGTGTTTAAACTACTCAACAACCATTTTATTAATTCAAAAGTAAATTAAAAAAAATGGCTTTTATAATTAAGTTGTACAAAATGATAACATAAAATGAACTTAAAAATAGACCCTATTACTGATAGTATTTCTTCAAATGTAAAGCGTTCTAAGTTTGCAGAACTGCCTCTCCATTTAGCCGAGATAATCTAAAAGTACCTTCTCGCAAGATTTCCATTATCTGGTATGGTCCTTCCCTGTCCAGGCCTAGAACACCATCCTTAAGGCCCTTGTTGGCTAGGAACACTCTTCTAAGCACTAAGTCCCCCAGCTCAAGCCTTCATCCTTTGACCTTTGAGTTGAAGTATCGGGTTACGCTTTTTTGATAGTGGGCGAGCTGGATCTGTGATTCTTCTCACTGTTCTTTAGTTAGGTCTAGGGACACATTTAGCAGGCTGTGATTCTTGTCCTAGTCAAAGTTTCTTCGCCTATGTGATGTCACTAGGGTCTCGACTGAGAGCATAGCTTCACTTCCATAGGTTAGTGAGAAGGGAGTATGCCCAGTAGAGGTACGATGTGAAGTTCTATAGGCCTAAAGTACTTGTGGCAGTTGTTCAACCCATAACCCTTTAGTGTCCTCCAATCTTTTCCTTAAGTTAGTCTTGATGGTTTTATTCACTACCTCAACATGTCCGTTAGCTTGAGGGGTATGCTATCGAAGAGAAACTCTTGATTACACCATACTTCTCACAAAAGTTCATGAACAAAACGCTATCGAACTAGGTCCCGTTATTCGACACGATCTTCTTCGGGAGTCAGGAACGACATACTATGTCTTTTTTATCACGAAATCATCTACTCTATTCGAGGTTATAGTTACTAATGGTTTGGCCTCGGCCCACTTTGTCAAATAATCTATCGCGACCACAACATAGCGAACTACTACCTTGACAAACAGTAATGAGCCAATTAAATCTATTCCGAGATGGAAAACGACTAGGGCAAGGAGATCATGGTTAACTCCATAGGCGCAGCTCAGGAAATCGTAAAACAACATTGGCATTAGTCACATTTTTTCACATACTAGGTCGAGGGTTTCTTCACTGTAGGCAAAAAATAATCTTGCCTCAATATTTTTATTGCTAGGCTTTGCCCCCCAGTGTGGTCTTTGCAGAATCCCTCATGGACTTCTTCAAGGAAAGTCTGGGCCTCGTTGAGAAAAACACATCTGAGGAGTGGCATGAAATTACCCTGTCTATACAGAATTCCCTCGACCAAAACATACCTAGGGAACTAGTACCACAATTTTTGCATGTTCTTGAGATTCTCAGGAAGTTTTCCAGAGGTGAGATTTTCCACGATTGGAGTCATCCTAGTCGGACCTTTGCTGTTAACATCAACTTCTGTGAATGCCAAAATTTGGACATGATCCTGACAGGGCCATATTCAACACTCAAGAGAAAAGTTAAGGCTTTCCCCTAGTAACCTCAGGCACGCCAAGCAACCTCGTGTCTCACCCCATGCAAGACCCATGCCTCATGCGAGGCCTTCGCAAAACTGCCCCATCTCGCCCCATGCGAGACCCTTGCGAAGTCGTGACCCCTGGCACACCTCGCCTCACCCGCCTGGCTGAAGGTCCTACGGTCTTGCGCCCAGGTGCCGTGTGCCTATCCGCCTCGTGAAGCCACTACCTCGCTGAAGGTCCTACGGTCTCGTGCCCAGGAGCTGGGTGCCCTTACGCCTTGCCCAAGTACTGCACGCCCATGCGCCTCATGAAGCCAATCCCTCACTGAAGGTCCTACGATGTCATGCCCATGCGCCTCGTGAAGCCACCGCCTCGCTAAAGGTCCTACGGTCTCGCACCCAGGTACCGAGCACCCTTGTGCCTCGCCCAAGTGTCGCACACCCATGCGCCACGCGAGACGCCATCACGCCCCAAATCCGTGCCACGACCCCGTGCATACTTCAGGATACACCTCACGCCCTGCACCTTGGGATCGTGTCTCCCATGAAGACCCATAAAGGCTCCAACACTTAAAGTTTAAGAGAGTAGGATGCCTTATGAGTATAATAAAACCCACAACTAACTCAAAAGAGATCATACAAATACGAAGTATGTACGGGGGTATGGCCCTGAAGTCCCCAGGTGTCTAACCTTAAACACCACGCCAGACAGGTAGTGGTCGTACGAATAGGGTACCTAATGTGGTCCTTCCCAGCCAACCTCTGAAATTCGTACTAAACAGATGGTGGAGGAATATCTAGGTACTAAAGTGGAGGTGCTCCCATAGACCCTGAGCATGTACTGGAGTCGATCACCACTTTCATGATACCACTACTATCTGTAGACTGCATATGTAGAGTTGTGTCCCTAGGGACCACCGTGTACAATGAGCCAATAGTGCTCTACTATAAATATGACCTCCCTTCGCCTGAGAAAGAGAGGGAATTTTTTGGGAGAGAACTTTGGAGAGTATTTTGTAACACACATTGTTAATGGGAATAGACACTACACATTTTCTCTATTTTTCATTTTGAAATTTTAGCATTTACATCTTTACGTTCTAGAAATCATAAGAAAGTTTGCTTGAAGTTCATTTGATTTGAATCTACTTCTTTTATAACTCACAAAGTTCTTGATCTAACTTAGTTGATGAGTTCTTACCGTCAACAGTATGGCACCGTCTGTGGGAAGGATAAGTGCCAAGCCACTCTTCTTCACTAGATTCTGGTAGAGAAATATGCCGAGACGCTCTAAGCGGTTGAGAGAACCACGGGAGGTGGAGGTCCCCCTCAATGGAGATCAGCTGAAGGCCTCCATGAAGAATCTTCTGCCGCTAAAAAATGCGAATGCACAAAAGGAGCCCAGGGTTCCTGAGGATGAAAGGGAGGCCTCGTCCCTAGTTGTCCCACCTGATGAGAACTGTCCGAGATCAGTGGCCGCTCCTGCGAGAGATACCGGAGAGTTCTTACCCCCAAAGCCACCACAGGCACCGGACACCGGCTGGCAAGATCCGGGTCCATCGACGCGCAAGCCTAAGAAGAATCCCCGAGTCCATTCCATAAGCTCAAGCTCTAGGTCTCAATTTTACGAAGAGGAGATATGCGGATTACACTGGAAGAACCAAAGGCTAGAAACCACCTTAGAGAATATGCAAGTGGTATTGAATGGCCTGCTACAAGGGAAATCAAGCATGTCTCTTCCTAGGCAAAAAGAGAGGCCGAGAGGGGGCAAAAACCACAGTCCCAGTGGATGATGGGAGGAATCGACTCTCCACCAGTAATACCCCTCAGATGAAGCAGTGTGAACGTCCTGGACAATCGAAACAACCCTAGAGGCTAGAGCAGAAGAACATTGCTGACCCTCGTAACAAAGTCAAAGTCACTTAAACACCCTCAGACTTAAGGGAAGAGCTCAACAAGAAAAGGAAAAACAAGAGGACTACACCTCCTATGGCTCCCCAGGAAGACAAAGGGAGGGGAAAGGCTAACCCATCCACTTTGAAAGACTCCTTGAGGAAAAGGAGACAAGACCTAGACACAGAAATGAGGAGCCTCCAGAGCAAGATAATCACCACATCTAGAGGGCAAGCCGTCGATGACGATTTTGATTACGAATCACCCTTCATTAAGGAAATCCAAGCTGTCTGGCTCCCAGCCAACTTCAAAGATTTTCACATGACCCCTTATGAAGGAAATACTGATCCCAAATACCATCTGGATGCATTCAATGACCTGATGAAATTAAGAGGAATTAGTAGCAGGGCTAGATGCCACTACTTTGCTGTCACGTTAAAGGGACCTGCGTACAAATGGTTTAAAAGACTTTGGCCAGGGTCCATCAGGTCTTGGCAACAATTTTCTGATGAATTTCTCCAACAACATCACGTCGTGCGTGATTACACGATACCAGGCACCATCCTCGCTAACATGAAACAAGGAGAAAATGAGAGTTTAAAGAGCTATATCCACAGGTTCAATATGGAGGCAGTCAAAGTAGGAAGCTTTATTCTTGGGGAATTAAAAATGGCCATTATGGTTGGAGTACGCCCAGGTAGTAAGCTGTGGGATAACATGTTTAAGAGGGAGGTCACTGACTTGGACGATTTCTATGAACGTGCACATAAATATATTTGTGTCGAAGATGGTCACGAGAGCCTTAAGGCCAGAAAAGGAAGGTCCCCTCCAAAACCCTCAATCCCGGAAGGCCTAAGTAGCGCAAAGAAGAAGAGGGTCTACGAAGGGACGAGAGATGATCGGCCTGGAAAGCCCCAACGCATTGATGAGCGCAAACAGGGCCCCTACACCTTTCATACTGACTTAACACATGCTAGGGAGCATATCTTCGTCACAAATGAAAATCAGGCCCTTTTCAGGAGGCCCCCGCCAATGAAAAAAGACTGATAAAAAAGAGACCCCAGTAAATATTGTCAATATCATAAAGATATTGGCCACACCACCGCAGAATGCACTCATTTGAAGATAGAAATCAAAGAGCTCATACGCAGGGGACACCTTGGCAGATACGTTCGCAAAGAAAACCAAAGACCGGAAGGAGTATCCTCACCATGAGCACGGGATGTAGCCCCAGAGGTGCAAGGAGAAGTTAGGACCATCTTCGGAGGGCCAGGGTTCGGAGGGGAATCAAGGAAGGGGCGAGACAGATATGCTAGGGAAGGCAGGCGATGTCCACCCCCATGCGTCTTAAGTTTGGAGCAACGCCTCCCAAAGAGTTTTAAGGGGGAGAATGACTTGATAACTTTCACCGAAGAAGATGCATGGGGTGTGCATTTTCCTCACAATGATCCCTTGGTGTTAACTGTCGAACTTGCTAACATGAGGGTGCATCAGGTCTTGGTGGACAATGGAAGTTCCGTACACATCCTGTATCACCCATCTTTAGAAAAGATGGGACTGAACATCAGGCACCTAAAGCCCTGCAATACCTTCCTGTATGGATTTATAGGAGATTCGATACAGCCCATAGGCACAATTGAATTAGCCCTCACCATGGGAGAACAACCCAGAAAAACCACCATAATGGCAAACTTTGTCATGGTAGACTGCACCTCGACCTTCAATGTGGTATTAGGAAGACCCTCTCTAAGAGAATTGAAGGCAATAACCTCAGTATACCATTTAGCCATGAAATTCCTAACTCCTGGGGGAATAACGAGCATGAAAAGAGAGCAGAAGGAAGCGAGGGAATGTTATAACACATCCCTCCGCATGGCCATAAAACCGTCAGTGCCAATGGAAATGGTGATACATGAAAGCACAAACCCACACGAATTGGACCTGCGGGTCGTGGAGGAACCCAAGGCTGAGCTAGTAGAGGAGTTGGAAGAGGTCACAGTTATGAGTGAGCCGTTGAGGAAGTTGAAGGTAGGGAGAAACCTTCCGGATATCGTGAAGGAAAAGCTGGTAGAATTTATAAAAGTTAACCTCGATGTATTCGCCTAGAGTCACGGAGAAATGGCGGGGATAGACCCATCAATCATGTGCCATCACTTGAACATCGACCCAAAAGTAAGACTGATGAGGCAGAAGAGGGCGCTAGATCTAGAAAGATACGCGACCCTAAAAGAAGAAGTTGACAAGTTGAAGGAAAATGGGTTTATCCTAGAAGCATTCTACCCATATGGGTATCCAACCAAGTATTAGTCTCGAAGCCTAATGGAAAGTGGAGGACTTGCATGGATTTTACTAACCTCAATAAAGCCTACCCTAAGGACAACTTCTCGCTTCCTAGGATAGAGTAGTTAGTAGATGCCACGGCTGGGCACAAGCTAGTCAGCTTCATGGATTCTTATTCCGGGTACACTCAAATACCCATGAACCCGGCTGACGAGGAGCACACTTCGTTTATAACAGACAAATGGCTTTATTGCTACAAAGTGATACCTTTTGGGATAAACAATGTAGGTGCTACTTATCAAAGGTTGGTAAATAGAATGTTTGCGAATCAGATAGGAAGAAATATGGATGTATATGTAGATGATATGTTGGTAAAGACAAAGAGGGAAGAAGAGCTCACAAGTGACCTCAGTGAGACGTTTAACACCCTCCAATATTTCATAATGAAGCTAAACCTGCTTAAGTGCACATTTGGAGTTTCATTAGGGAAGTTCCTTGGTTTTATGGTGAATTCCCGAGGTATTGAGGCCAATCCTGACAAAATCAAGGCGTTGTTGGAAATGAGCCCACCATGAAGCAAGAAGGAGGTGCAATGCTTAACAGGGAGAGTAGTAGCCCTCAATAGGTTCATCTCCAGATCCACTGACAAATGCTTCCCTTTCTTCAACATCTTAAAAGGGAGCAAAAAGTTTGCTTGGGATGAAGATTGTCAGGAAGCCTTCGCTAAACTAAAGGAACACCTTGGAAAACCACCCCTTTTGGATAAGCCAGAAAAAGGGGAAAAATTATACCTGTACTTAGTAGTGTCAGAGCATGCTATAAGCACTGCCCTGATCAAAGGAGAGAAAAAGCATCAGCAATCCGTATACTATGTTAGCAAGCGGTTGGTAGACGCAGAAACCCGGTACCTAGAAATAGAGAAGTTAGCATATGCCTTGATAGTGGCTTCGTGAAAGATGAAGCCCTATTTCCACGCTCATGCTATTGAAATGCTCACCAGGACCTCTTTGCGTCAAGTCTGGCACAAACCGGAGACTTCAGGAAGGTTGTTAAAATGGTCAATTGAGTTAAGTCAGTTTGACATCATTTATACCCCAAGGACCTCGGTCAACAGACAGGTACTTGTAGATTTTATAGTTGAGTTTGCATATCGATCCCATGAGGAAGGATAAATAAAAGAAAATGAACCAACGGGCAAAGGGGAAAAGGGGAAAAGAAGCCCGAAGAATGGATCCTCCACGTGGATGAGGCATCTAACGAAGGAGGAGTCGGCGCTGACATAATAATGACGGGATGTAAGGGACATAAGATGTATTGTGCATTAAGATTCGGATTTGAAGCTTCCAACAATGAAGCAGAATACGAAGCACTACTGGCTGGCCTACGACTAGCCAAGGAGCTGAAGGTAACACATTTGCATGTCTTTAGTGCTCACAGTTAGTAGTATTTCAGGTGAAGGGCGAATATCAAGCTAGAGGCCCAAAAATGGCTGCATATCTTGCCAAAGTGAAAGGGTATTTGGATCAGTTCGAAAAATACAACATAGAATAGGTCCCAAGGGAGCAAAACACAAATGCTGATGCTCTCGTAAAGCTGGCCTCTACTCCAGACGAAGACACGCTTGAGTCCATCCATGTCGAATACCTCTCCAGGGCGAGCATAGCAGAAGAGGAGGTTCACATGGTCAATAATCGCGAGGATTCATGGTTTACACCCATCTCGAGGTACTTAAGTGACAGAATGTTGCCTTTCAACAAAAAAGTCGCCCATAAGCTGATTTACAAAGCCGCCCAATACACCCTTGTAGATGGAGTTTTGTATAAAAGAGGCTTCTCCACCCCACTCCTACAGTGTATAGACAAGGGGGAGACTTTAGTGGTCCTAGAAGAGATACATAAAGGGGAGTGTGGAAATCATGCTGGGGAGCAATCCACGGCAAAAAAGGCCATACGACAAGGGTATTTATTGGCCTACTATGGAGAAGGACGCATGTGATTTCGTCAGAAGATGTGACAAGTGACAGTGACATGGAAATTACCCCAGACAGTCACCAAATGAGCTGGTGAGCATGACCAGTCCGTGGCCCTTTGCTGTGTGGGGGATTGACTTGATCGAAGCGTTACCAACATGAAGAGGAGGAACAAAGTATGCAGTTGTAGCAGTCGATTACTTTACTAAATGGGTGGAAGCAGAGCCTCTAGTCAACATAATGGCTAAGTAAATTGCTACCTCTGTAAACAAATTTATCGTCTGCAGGTTTGGAGTACCCTACAAGATAATCTGTGACAATGGGACACAGTTTGAAGGAGGGTCCTTCGAAGAATATTGCAGAGAAAAGGGAATCAAGAGGAGTTTCTCCGCTGTAGTGCACCTGCAAGCCAATGGAAAAGTGAAGGCCATCAACAAGATCCTAAAATGGAACCTGAAAACAATGTTGGAAAAGTTGAAAGGAGCCTGGGTCGAAGAACTGCCCAATGTGCTTTGGGCATATAGGACCACGCCCCGTTCCACTACTGGAGAAATGCCTTTCACCTTAGCCTATGGGTACGAGGTTGTTCTTCCAATAGAAATTAAAATCAACTCCTTCGGCATATAAGCATATGATGACTAGGCTAACCATGCAGCATTGGCTAAAAATTTGGACTTGCTGGAAGCGAGAAGAGAAAGAGCACAAATGAAGTTGGCAACGTACCAGCAATAGGCCGCAAGATACTATAACTCAAGGGTGCAAGAAAGGATGTTCATGGTCGGAGACCTCGTATTAAGGAAAGTTCTGCCAAAAACTCGAGACCCTAGTGCGGGTGTATTAGGGAAAAACTGGGAAGGGCCCTACCAAGTTACCCAGGTGGTGCCCCCTAACACCTACAAGCCGGCACGTTTGGATGATACCATGGTACCCAGAGCTTGGAACACAGGAACATCGTTAAAATGGGGCCCCGAAGGACCAAGATTAATTGGAGCATGAGGAAGATTATCGTAGTCCTCGCAGAAGGGCATGACGAAGCACCCTGACATGGCCTGTGGACTGTGGGAGTGAGAGGCCATGTCGCGGTCCACAGGGGCAAAAGAGGGCACCTCCTGGGGGACGGAGATGACTGGGGTAGGCGTCTAGATTCTGGTGAAACCTCCTCAGGCACCCACTCTGCATCACCTCCGTCCGAGTGAGGCTCGACTAGAGTCGCCTTCTTCTTTCGTTCAGAAATATGCCACAACAAATCGAGTGTTGAAACCGTGGATAAAACATAGCGGTTAAGGTTGGCCATGGTGATGAGACAGGCGACCATTTTTTTAGCAGGGTTGGCATCAAGAAAGGTGTCCACTAGTGCTGCCTCCGACTCGGGAATGTTGGGATACCAAAGCTCTCTGCACAATCAACATAGTTATCAATATGAGCATAAGTTCCAAAATAAAAAATTCAAAGTAAAAGGAAAAAAAGCTTGAAGTACTTACTTGGGGATGAGCAAAAATGTTCACGTACAGAAATGGGACCTTTAACGAAGAAAAAGTCATGCTTCCAGGACCCCGGGTTGGACACGGAACCCTTTATTAGGGAGATATGAGAATTGGCTTTCTGCAGGTAATAGAAGCCTTTGGACTTAGGAGTGGGCATGAGGTTGTACATAAAGTGAACCTCTTGAGCCATAGGAGCACGGCGGTTAAGCTTCATAAACGCCATGTATAGGCAGCTTAAAGTCAACAAGCTATTAGGCGCCAACTGGAGCGGAGCAAGGTCGAAATGGTTGAGGACCATGACGAAGAACGGGTGTATGGGAATGGTCCCACCCACCTTCAGGATGTGCTCACTCATGGCCACATACCCTTGTAGGGGATTATCGGCCCGACACTTGTTGGAAGGAACATACAATTTGTACTCCTTGCCAATATGGTATTTCTCGGATAACTCTAACAGTCGGTTCTCCGACACGTTGGACATGATAGTAGATGCCAACAGAGGATTAGAATCTAGCCTCTCAGGAGCCACCTGTCTCCACACTCTCTTTGACATATCTGCGAAACCCAAAGAAAAAGGTGAGGTTGAAACAAGGCACTTTACCCTCCATTTTTTCTTTTTAGCAAGAGTTTTCCACCAAGGCATTTAGTGTGGAAGCACCAAACAGGGGTGGATCGAAGACAAGGGTTGAGGGGAATCTGGGATGACCTCATGGCAACTATAAGGCGAGAATGGGGTGGGAGGTTTAGGTGGGATGTTTCCCTCCATGAAATCCAACTCTATTTGTATATCAAAGAGGCTCACTCTAAGGTTTGTAATGTGGTCACTAAGGTCAAAGGGGAAAGGGACTCCGTCACCCCTCAAAACCGAATCTATTTCACTCTCCACCACCCAAATTTTACACCTAAGTTCGGCTATGTGCTCAAGGTGACGTATACGGGCCTTCCTCAAAGTGTCATAGTCTTGGTAGGGGTTGTTATTGGGGGACCCCGAGTCTGAAGATAAGTCTACAAAATCGACCCCCAGAGGAATGGTAGAGATGATAATAAGGGTGCAAATGTAGGCGAAGGGGGTGCTACAAAACACAAAGGAATAGGCTCAAAACCTCTAGACACAATTGCTCAAAATGACCAACTACGGGGTGCAAGCAAGGGCATGTGTGTGGATTAGCTCCCGAGGAGCTTCGGCCAAGGCAACCTATCCTGAGTAGTGCTAATTAAGACCCATTGAACATAAGAAAGAAAGAAATTATACCTTGAGAAAGTAAAATCAAGCACCGTCGCGGTCAGAGGAATGCAAAGGGTCGAAAGCACCGTCACGGTCGAAAGAAGGCCAAGGGTCAAAAGCACCGTCACGGTCGAAAGAAGGCCAAGGGTCAAAAGCATTGTTGCGGTCGAAGGAATGCAAAGAGATGAAAGTATGTGTTTGCTAAAATAAAAGAGAAAGGTGTTTTAGTCTCCAAGTTCCTATATAGACATTTACATAAGAGAAAGGAATTGAAATAATAAAGAGGAAAGGAAGCTAAAATGACTTTGTGAGGAATTGAACCCCTTACCTCTTGAAGGAAGTGAAGAAACAAATGCCACCAAGCTAAGAAGAGAAAATGTAAATATTATGCTTGAGATAAAGGTCTATTTATAAGAACCATAAACTCATCTTAGCCATTAGATCTAATGCTTGATCAATGGTCAAGAAGGGGGCTTGGCACTTGCCTTGGGATCTACGGAGAACAATGATAGGCTCACATTCACTCTCAAAATCTCATAATAGTCCTCAACTCCAATGTGTGTTTCTCTATAATGCCACAATGAAGAAGCAAGCTAATACCTCACGGGCATCCCCAAAACATCGCACCTTGAAGTCCACTAGAGAGCCTGAAGACCCTCTCGTAGACTGGGGGGCAAGTGTGAATTCCAAAAATTGGACATGATCCTGAGAGAGCCACAGTCAACACTCGAGATAAAATTTGAGGCTTTCCCCTAGTAACCTCGGGCACACCAAGCAACCTCGTGTCTCACCCCACGCAAGACCCATGCCACGCAAGGCCTTCACAAAACTACCCCATCTCACCCCATGCAAGGCCCTTGCGAAGCCGTGACTGGCACATGTCGCCTCACCCGCTTCGCTGAAGGTCCTACCACCTTGCGCTTAGGTGTCGCGCACCCTTACACCTCGCCCAGGTGCCGCGCACCCATGCGCCTCGTGAATCCAATGCTTCACTGAAGGTCCTGCGGTCTCGCGCCCAGGTGCCACGCATCCATGTGCCTCATGAAGCCACCGCCTCGCTGAAGGTCCTACGATCTCGCGCCCAGGTGCCGCGCGCCCAAGAGCCGTGCGCCCATGCACCTCGCGAAGCCATCGCCTTGCTGAAGGTCCTACAGTCTCGCACCCTGGTGCCGCGCGCCCATGCACCTCGCGAAGCCACTGCCTTGCTGAAGGTCCTACAATCTCATGCCCAGGTACCACGCGCCCATGCGCCTCGCAAAGCCACCACCTCGCACCCAAGTGTCACGCGCCCATGCGCCTTGTGAAGCCACCGCCTCGCTGAAGGTCCTATGGTCTCACGCCCAACACTTAAAGTTTAATATAGTAAGATGCCTTATGAGTATAAGACAACCAACGAATGACTAAAAAGATATCATACGGATACAAAGTATGTACGGGGGTACGTTCTTGAAGGCCCCATGTCTGACCCTAAACACCACGCCAGACAAGTAGTGGTCGTACGAATAGGGTACCTGATGTGGTCCTTCCTAGCCAACCTTTGACATTTGTACTAAACAGATGGTGGAGGTATAGCTAGGTACTAACGTGGAGGTGCTTCCATAGATCCTGATCATGTACTGGAGCCGACCACCACGCTCATGGAACCACTACTATCTGTAGACTGCATATGCAAAGTTGTGTCCCTAGGGAGCACCGTGTGAAATGAGCCAATAGTGCTCTACTATAAATATGACCTCCCTTCACCTTAGAAAGAGAGGGAATTTTTTGGGAGAGAAGTTTGGAGAGTATTTTGTAACCATACATTGTTAATGGGAATAAACACTACACATTCTCTCTATTTTTCATTTTGAAATTTCAGCATTTATATTTTTGCGTTCAAGAAATCATAAGAAAGTTTGCTTTAAGTTCTTTTGATTTGAATCTACTTCTTTTATTATTCACAAAGTTATTGATCTAACTTAGTTGACGAGTTCTTACCGTCAACAACTTCTTTCTATTCTTCCTCTATGATGGGCTTCTCGAGAAACTCAACTGGGACCACATTCAATGTGTCCGCCTCTTTGGTTGTGGCAAGCTAGGTGAGAGAGTTTGCATTTGTATTCTACTTGCGTGGGACCTGCTCTATGGTGTAGAATTCGAATTCTAACAACTCGCCTTTTACCTTGGCCAGATAATCTACCATCTTGATACCACGAGCTTGATACTCTCCCAATACCTGGTTCACCATGATTTGAGAATCACTAAAGCACTGGATAACATTTTCTTTTAGCTCATTGGCGATCTGGATTCTAGCCAACAATGCCTCATACTCGGCTTTGTTATTGGAGGCACCAAACCAAAATCTGATAGCTGTATGAAAATGATGCCCTTTGGGTGTAATCAGGATTATTCTATCTCCAAATCCATGCTCGTTTTAAGACCCATCAACAAAGAGTTTCTACAATTCTTGAACCGATTCTCTCATAGGCCCGTCTTGGAAACCGGTACACTCAGCCACGAAATCGGCAAGGGCCTGACCCTTTACGGCTATTCGTGGCTTATATAAAATATCAAATTGATTGAGTTCGATGGTCCACTTTAACAAACTTACTGATGCTTCAGGTTTTTGCAAACCCTTCCTTAAAGGCTAATCAGTTAGGACGTGTATCGTGTGGGACTGAAAATACGGCCTCAGCTTCCTTGAGGCTAGGGTCATACCAAATGTGAGTTTTTCAATCAGGTGTTATCATGGCTTAGCTCCCACTAACCTCTCGCTAATATAATACACTAGTTTCTGTGCTTGATTTTCCTCTATAACTAATACAGCATTGACCGCATGCTCTGTTATACCCAAGTAGAGGTATACACTTTCTTCAGGAACATGCTTTGATAGGACGAGGGGATAAGCAAGATGCCTTTTTAGGTCTTGAAATGCTGCTCACATTCTTCAGTCCATTCAAATCGTTTATTTCCCCTGAGCAAATTGTAGAAGGCTAGACACTTATCAGTAGACTTCGACATGAACCGATTAAGAGCTGAGACTTTCCCAGTTAGGCTCTGGACCTCTTTTTGCGACCTGGGTGATGGCATCTCTAACAACAAAGTCGTGGAGCTTCCCCCTTGAGTTAACAACAAAGCCGAGGAACTTCCCCGACGAGACCCTGAAGGTACATTTATGGGGGTTTAGCTTCATGTCATACTTCCTTAATACACCAAAACATTCTTCCAGGTTGGATACTTGGTTGTTGGAAGTTTTTGACTTGGCAAGCATGTTATCAACATACTTCTCCATGTTTTTCCCAATCTGATCAATGAACATCTTGTTTACCAACTTCTGGTAAGTTGCTCTAGCATTCTTCAGCTTGAACAACATGACTTTATAATAGTACATGTAGTGCTTGGTCATGAAGCTGATATGCTCTTGGTCCGTAGGATTCATCGCAATATGATTATATCCAAAATACGTGTTTATGAAAGACATGAGCTCGTGACTTGCTGTGGTGTTATCGAGCTAATCAATTCTTTTCAAATGAAAACAGTCATTGCGACATGCCTTATTGAGGTTGGAGAAGTCGATGTAGGTCATCCACTTTCTGTTTCGCTTTGGAACCAGGACGGGGTTTGCTATCCAAGTTGGATACTTTGCCTCCCTTATGAATCTGCATTTTAAGAGGCGAGCTACCTCTTCCTCCAAGCCTTCTCCTCTTGCCTTTCCTAATAGCGTTCCCTTTCGTTGTTTGGTAGGTACGATTCTGTCCTGATTCAGTGTGTGCATGATTACACTTAGATTGATTCCTACCATATCGGCATGAGACCAGGCGAAGATGTAACGTCCAAAAATTCCTAATAAGGCTTAGTGCCTTGATTAGTGGGCCGAGAGGACCTAATTGGATTTATTTGAGGTGTTATTGAATATTTATGTAATTATGTGAATTACATGAGTTATATTATGATATGACTAATTATGCATGTTTAAGCGTATTAAATATTCTTAAAGGCCCACTTTTGTCAAAAAATGGCATATTCATAATTTTGACCCATTCAAGGTATAAACTGTAATTATATATGCTATATGTTTGAGACCACATTATTATGTGGATATATTTGAGATATTTGGCACGAGTCAGTTCTCTTGAGCAAGTTAGAACAAAAGTCACAACGAGGATAAATACCCAGCTTAGGGTGAGCCTAGGGGTATTTTGATAATTTGGTGAATTACCAAGAACTATTGGGATATGAGATATATCTGAGGAAAAATATTTGTATTTGGAGGACTAATGGATTTAATTGGGAATTTAAGTAGAATTGGAGGTTAGTGGGAATCGATGTCGAGTGACCAAAATGCCCATGGGGATAGCTTTGAGATTTGTGTGGGGCAGGGGTGTAGTGGTATTTTTCCCTTATGCAGCTAAGACTTAAATAAGTCTAAAGCTGTTTCACACTCACGTTTCAGGAATACAAACACACACACACATAGTATCCTCTAGATTCTCTCTAGCTTCAGCTTGCCCAAAATTTGAAGAAGTTGAGGAATTAAAGGGATATTGAGTAGCAAGGAGAAGGATTAGGGAGCAGCCAAGACTAGAAACTCAGTTGGGAATTCAAATTCTAAGAGGTAAATCCAATTTCTTGAAGCTTTTAAAGTGTTCTTGGAGTGTTCTAGATAATTTCTAGTCTTTGGGACTTTGTTGGGTTTTGGTGTATGTTAATGTTGTTTTTATGATGAATATGGGTAATATTACTGATCTATGGTCGGGATTAGGCTCTTAATTGATTGAAATTGTATTTTGGGATGAATTTGGGTCGGCTTGCAATTTCTAAAAATCATAGATATCTGGATTTTCGCAGTAGCGCCACGACCTGTTTGAAGTTAGGTTACCCTCAGACCACCTTGGCGTCGTTGTGCAAATTGGGAAAAAATTATGTGTTAACTCTCTGCCAAGTGGCGTGCTATAACCCTTAGTGGTGGTCGCGCCACAGGTGTGGGGGGCCTCGATGCTAAATATGAATTTTTCAATATGTTGATTTGTGCTTTGGGAAACCTAATCAAAGGGCTCCGGAACGATTCCACTACCCGGTTTAGCAGAATCTGAGGTCCCACGGACTAGGGCTTTGTCGTGAACCTCTCCATCAATTCAGTTCTTTATGGATGCTCCTTAATATTTTGTTACTGGAAGGAATGGATCATGCTCGCGGTCGCTTTAGCTTATCGCTCATGACTTGAGGTAAGAAAACTAAACCTTTGTTGAGATTAGGGCTTGGGTCCTTGTTATTGAACATGGTTATACCAACACTTGGCATGTTTTTTTAAACATGAACAAATGTATTATGTATAGTTGTGTTATGTGTGAATTGCGTATCTGTATGTATTTGGTTGGAAAGCTCGGCTTATAAGCCGTGGTTGGCATTAACATGCAGAATGCAGACCGTTATGGCTGGGCCAATCTGGAAGTGCGATATGCACTTCTACAAATCTATAGCCACTTGAAAGAAAAGAGGGCAGTATGTGCTCGTGTGGCTCTATGGTCGCATAGATAGATTGAATGTCTGCTTGAGTGTTGGTTATAATAGCTAAGCATGCTAGTAATGATTTATAACCTGTTGATTATTTGATTCAATTGATGACTTCCAACCTCTTGATTATCTATTCTATTGATTTTGAGTTTTCTTGCTGAGCCTTGGCTCATGAGTTCTGTGTGGTGTAGGTAAAGGCAAGGAAAATCTGGACCAACCATGAGTTGGAGAGCTTGGGGGGCGTTGTGTACATATGCAGCATGCTCGATCACCACAATCAAGACTTCTTTCGTGGATCTAGAACTATAGTTCATTTTGCCGCTTAGGATGGTTATTTTGTAGTCTTCTTATATTGTACATGTTTATGAACTCTTTTTTGGGATCCTATGTATATACTTAACTATTAACCGATTTCAATGAAAAGTAAAACTATTTAGGCCAAAAATTTTAGTGCTTAATCGATTTAATTAACTTTAATCACACGTTTAAGTCCAAATGACTCGTTTAGGGAGTTAACACTATTTTAAACACATAGTGTAACGGTCCTAGTTTAGTAGAGCGTTACAACTTGGTATCAGAGCTGCCAAGGTTTAATGATTCGTGAAGATTGGCTAGGCATGTAAACACTCTACTAATGATAAGATAGACTCACAGTTCAATAACTAATGATGTGATTATGTGCTTAATTATTTAAATGTAGTATATATGCCTTATCTTCATGCTTGAATAGGGAGCATGAGGTATACTGATGGGGCGCGACCCTTAACTGTTATGTGAATATGAAAATATGTGCTTATCAACAGTACTTTTGCTTGTGAATACTAGGAATGTGCTTATTAGCACTATAGTTGAGCATGAATACCAAAAGTCATGCTTATTGGCATGATTGTTGTATGTGAAAGCTATTGAAATACTTAATAGCATTGTTATTGCATTTGTATCCTTATTTGTTCAGTTTTTCAATTGTGGGGTGGTGTTGGGTACTGTTATCATTGCCTGATGAGCTGAGTTGTTAATTGCAGATATACTTGGAGAGTTATGCCTCCAAGGCAATCATGTCGACTAGTTGGTGCCGAGATCTAGGCTAGAGATGATGACCAAGGTTAGAACCCTCCGCCAGCCCCAGATAACTAGCAGCAAATGTTTGCTAAAATGCTAGCCAGACTGCAGAGACAATAGGATAAGATCCGCTTGTTGAGATAGTAGGTTCGGCCAGGGAATGCTGCATCAGTTGTGCCATGTGACGTGGTATTGATTTTACAGCAACAGCCAGGGGCTAAGACAAGGTGGGAGCCTTTATATGAACAATTCAGAAAGCAACACCCTCCTACTTTTGAGGGAGGGCCAGACCCACTACGAGCAGAGCAATGGATGAGTATGACTACCTCCATCCTAGATTTCATGAGGGTGGTAGGCAACGACAGAGTTGCATATGCCACGTATATGCTTTGAGAGGATGCCTGCATCTGGTGGGAGGTGGTATCCCAGATTCGAGATGTGACTACACTAAGCTGAAAGAGTTTAGATATGTGTTTAATGAGAAGTATTACAGGGATGCAGTCAGAGCTGCAAAAGCAGATAAGTTTACCAATTTAGTTCAGGGCACCATGACAGTGACAAAGTATGCTTGAAGTTTGATAGGTTGGCCAAGTTTGCTTCTGACTTGGTGCCAACTGATGTAATAAGAAAGGAACAGTTTGTTCGAGGGATAAATGCTATAATAGGTCGAGATGTCAGGATCACCTCCGTCCTTGGAGTTATGACTTATGCTCAGGTAGTGAAGAAGGCCCTTACTGCTGAGGGAGCAAAGAACAAGAATTGGCGTTAGAACGCATTAGTCAAGATACAAGGAGGGTGGTACCTCCATTTATAGGATTTGGTCAGGGTGGAGGCCCTGGTGACCAGTAGAGGAAGACGCCAGACACTTATATAGTTTCAGGACTGAACAGAAGGGCCTGGGGCATTCAGGTTGCCCGCCAGGGCAGCAATGAAACTTGGAGGGCTTATCCGGAGTGTGCTTGATGCAGGAGACACCATCTAAGAGAATGTCGAGCGAAGGCATGCTTTTTATGTGGGGTGGTTGGACATCTAAGAAAAGATTTCCCGAGGATGAAGAAGGAAGAACCAAAGAAGGCAGCCTGCTTGACTCCAGCTCAAGTGTTCACCTTGACGCGGTCAGAGGCTGAGGCTAGTCCCTTAGTAGTGATAGATCATATTTCTTGTGTTGGTTCTCCTTACACTGTACTAATTGATTATGGTGCTACTCGTTCTTTTGTATCTAGCAAAGTGATAGACAAATTGTGCAGACCATGTGACTTCTATGCTGTGGGGTTTGGGACTTTGTTGCCTACTGGTGAATTGGTAGTCTCTAGGAGATGGGTCAAATCATAACCAATATAGGTTGATAGTAGAGAGTTGTCAGTAGACCTAATTGAGCTAGCAATGAAGGATTTTGATATGATTCTTAGCATGGATTTGTTAGCCAAGTATGGGGCAACCATAGATTGTAAAAGGAGGATGGTGACCTTTGAGCCTAGGGGAGAGGACCCATTTGTGTTTGTAGGTATTCTAAATGGACATCGCATTCCTATGATTTCACCATTGAGGGCTAAAGACCTATTGCGAGGTGGTTGCATAGGATTCTTAGCTAGTGTGGTGGATGTATTCCTAGAGGATTTACCAGGGTTGTCACTGCACTGGGAGATTGAATTTGTTATTGAGTTGGCACTGAGGAAAGAACCAGTGTCAAGGGCACCGTATAGAATGGCCCCAACAGAATTGATAGAATTGAAGGTACAATTACAAGAGCTACTTCATTTGGGCTTTATTAGGCCTAGCTTCTCATTGTGGGGTGCGCCAGTCTTGTTTGTAAAGAAGAACGATGGGTTGCTGAGGATGTGTACTGATTTTAAAGAATTGAATAAGTTAACCATCAAGAACTAGCATCCGCTGCCAAAAATTGATGGCTTGTTTGATCAGTTGCGGTGCAAGACAATGTTTTTGAAGTTTTATCTTTGATCTGGTTAACACCAATTGAGGATCAAGGAGGAGGATATTATGAAGACAAATTTTTGCACGAGGTATGGGCATTATGAGTTTTTAATCATGTCATTTGGATTAACTAATGCCCTAGCAACTTTTACGGATATGATGAATAGAGTGTTCAAGGATTATTTGGAAAGATTCGTGATTGTCTTCATCGATGACATCTTGATTTATTCTCAGTCAGAAGCGGAGCATGAGAAGCATCTGCGGTTGGTACTACAGAGACTGAGGTGTGAATTCTGGTTACCTCTGGTGACATTCCTCGGTCACATTATTAGTAAAGAGGGGATTAAGGTGGATTCGACTATGATTGAGGAAGTCAGGGATTGGCCAAGGCCAAGGAGCACTTCAGAGATTGAAAGTTTTCTCAGATTAGCAGGGTATTATTAGTGTTTCGTAGAAGGGTTCTCCAGAATTGCTACACCATTGACAGAGTTGACACGCAAGAACCTGAAGTTTGTATGGTCAGATAGATGTGAGAAAAGCTTCCAGGAATTGAAGCGACGATTGATAATTGCTCTGGTACTGAGTCTTCCATCCGATCAGGAGAAGTTTTTGGTATATTGCGATGCATCGGGACAAGGGTTAGGATGTGCTCTTATGCAGGCTGGGAAGATGAATTCCTATGTGTCACCACAGTTAAAGGAGTATGAACAGTGATACCCTACTCATGACTTAGAGTTGGCAGCAGTGGTATTTGCACTGAGGTATGGTGAAACTATTTATATGGAGAGAAGTGCAAGTTTTACACCGATCACAAGAGTTTGAAGCACTGCTTTACTCAGAAGGATCTGAATATGAGATAGAGACATTTGGCTAGAGTTGGTAAAGGATTATGATTGTGAAATCCTCTACCATCTAGGCAAAGCCAATGTGGTGCCAGGCGCCTTGAGTCGGAGAGGTCCGAGACAGTTATTCAGTTTAAAGCAGATATCAAAAGAGTTGGCAGAGGATATGACTAGAGCAGGAATGGAGTTGGTGTTGGGCCAACTAGCAAATATCACCTTGCATTCTACTCTTTTAGAGAAGATAAGGGAGAGCCAATTGAGAGATCCCCAATTGTTGTAGCAAAGAGGGGACATCCTAGATGGAGTGGCTAAGGACTATACTGTTTTAGAGATGGGTCTGCTGAAATACAAGGAGCGGATTTGTGTTCTGATGGACAACGGTATCAAATGGGAGATTCTGGATGAATATCATACTACACCATATTCGCTGCATCCAGGCACTACGAAGATGTATCAGGATATTAAATCTTTATATGGGTGGCCTGGGATGAAGAAAGATGTAATTGAATATGTAGCTAAGTGCTTGACGTGTCAGCAAGTGAAGTCTGAAGACCAGAGGCTGGCAGGGCTATTACAGCCTTTAGGTATCCCTAAGTTGACATGGGAGGACATCACCATGGACTTTGTAGTTGGGTCACCTAGGACAGTGAGTCAGCATGACTTGGTATGGGTAATCGTGGACCGATATACCAAGTCCCTCACTTTTTTCCTGTGAGAAGGAACTATACAATGAATTAGTGTGCTGAGCTGTATGTGAAAGTGATGGTACGTCTGCATGGGGCTCCAAAGTCTATTGTGTCAGATCGGGACCCAACCCTTACTTCCAAGTTTTGGGGAATTCTGTAGAAGGCTATGGGTACATAGTTAAAGTTTAGTACCGCCTATGATCCTCAGACAAATAGGACTTTGAAGGGTCCTGGAATAAGTACTTACCTTTGATTGAATTTTCCTACAAAAACAACTATCAATCAACGATTGGAGTGGCTTCATATGAGATGTTCTATGGTAGGAAGTGTATATCACCCATTCATTAGGATGAAGTGGGTAAGAGGAAATATCTGGGTCCAGAAGCAGTTCAGAGGACCAATGAGGCTATTGAGAAGATTAGAGCTCGGATGCTCACCTCGTAAAGCAGATAGAGGAGCTACGCTGATCCTAACCGGAGAGATATAAAGTTCCAAGTTGGGGACTATGTTTTTCTTTGAGTTTTGCCTTTGAGAGCGATGAAGTAATTTGGAAAGAAGGGAAAGTTGAGCCCTAGGTTTTTGAAACATTTTGAGATCTTGGAGAGGATTGGACAAGTAGCCTATAGGTTGGCTTTACCCCCGTCGATGTCAGGGGTTCATAATGTATTCAATATTTCAATGCTTCGGAAGTATGTGTCAGATGCAACTCATGTATTAAGTTATGAGGATCTGGAGCTTAAAACAGATTTATCCTATGAGGAGAGGCTAGTATAGATCCTGGATAGAAAATACAAAGTCTTGAGAAATAAGATTATTCCCTTAGTCGAAGTACTATGGAGGAACAACTAGGTCGAGGAAGCAACCTCGGAGTTAGATTCAGACATGACAGATCAATACCCCGAGCTGTTCAAGTAAATTTCAAGGACGGAATTTCTATTAGGAGGGGATAGTTGTAACATTCCAAAATTCCTAATAAGGCTTAGTGCCTTGATTAGTGGGTTGGGAGGGCCTAAATTTATTTGTTGTTTTATTGAATATTTAAGTGATTATGTGAATTATATGAGTTATATTATGATATGAATGATTATGCATGTTTAAGTGTATTAAATATGCTTAAAGGTCAGCTTTTGTCAAAAAGAGGCATATTCTTAATTTTGACCCATTGAGGGTATAAATTGTAATTATATGTGCTATATGTTTGTGACCACATTATTATGTGGATATATTTGAGATATTCGCCACGAGTTGGTTCTTTTGAGCAAGTTAGCGAAAAATTCACAACAAGGATAAATACCCAGCTTGGGGTGAGCCTAGGAGTATTTTGGTAATTTTTTGAATTACCAGAAACTATTGGGATATGAGATATATATGAGGAAAAATATTTGTATTTGGAGGATTAGTGGATTTAATTGGGAATTTTAAGTATAATTGGAGGTTAGTGGGAATCAGTGTCGAGTGATCAAATTAACCCTAGGGTTAGCTTTGAGATTTGTATGGGGCATGGGTAATGGTATTTTTCTCTTATGCTACTAAGACTCAACTAAGACTAAAGCTGCCTTCACATTCACGTTTCAAGAATACAAACACACACACACTCTCTCTTTCTCTTCTCCTCTAATTTCTCTCAAGCTTTAGGTTGCCCAAAAATTTAAGAAGTTGAGGATTTTTAAGGGATATTGAGCAGCAAGGAGAAGGATTAGGGAGCATCCAAGGCTAGAAACTCAGTTGGGAATTCGAATTCTAAGAGGTAAATCCAAATTCTTGAAGCTTTCAAAGTGTTCTTGGAGTGTTTTTTAAAATTTCTGGTTTTTAGGGCTTTCTTGGGTTTTGGTGTATGTTAATGTTAATTTTATGATGATTATGGGTAGTATTACTGATCCGTGGTTGAGATTAGGCTCGAAATTGGTTGAGATTAGTTTTTGGGATGAATTTGAGTCGGCTTGCGATTTCTGAAAATTGCATAAATCTGGGTTTTCGTAGTAGCGCCGCGACCCATTTGAAGTTGGGTAACCGTCGGACCGCCTCAGCGCTGCAGCGCAAATTGGGAAAAAATTATGTGTTATCTCAATTAAAAGTGGGGCGCCACAACCCTTAGTGGTGGCTGCAGTGGCGCAAAATTCTTAGGATTTGAGGTGGGCCGCGACGCAGGTGTGGGGAGCTGGGGCGCTAAATGGGAATTTGTAAATATGTTGAGTTTGGGTTTTAATAAAACCCTCTCAAAGGGCTTGGTAACGATTTTGCTACCCGGTTTAGTAGAATCTGAGGTCCCAAGGGCTAGGGCTTGGTCATGAAGTTCTTCGTCATCTTAGTTCTTGATGGATGTTCCTTAATATGTTGTGACTAGGGCTACCGTAAGGCTCGGGAGGAAAGGATCGTGCTTGCGGTCTCTTTACCTTATCGCTAAGGAATTGAGGGAAGAAAACTGCACCTGTGTTGAGATTAGGGCTTGGGCCCCGATTGTTGAAGGTGGTTATAAACACGCTTGGAATGTTTGTTTAAACATGAACGAAGTTATTATGTATAGTTGTGTTATGTGTGAATTGTCTATCTATTTGTATCTGGTTGGACACTCAACATATAAGTTGTGGTTGACAATAGCATGCGGAATGCAGGCCGTTATGGCTTGGTCAATCTAGAGTGCAATATGTGCTTATACAACTTTATAGCCGCTTGAAAGAAAAGAGGGTGGTATGCTCTCGTTTGGATCTATGGCTGCATAGATTGATTGAATTCCTGCTTGAGTGTTTGTTATAACTGCTAAGCATGCTAGTAATGATTTATAACCTATTGATTATCTGATGTTATTAATAACTTCCAGCCAGTTGATTATCTGTTCTGTTAATTTTAAGTTTTCTTGCTGAGTCTTGGCTCATGGGTGCTATGTGATGCATGTAAGGGCAAGGAAAATATGGACCATCCATGAGTTGAGAGCTTCGGAGGCGATGTGTAAATATGCGGCCTGCTCGATCACCATGGTCGAGACTTCTTTTGTGGATCTAGAACTATGTTTCATTTTGCTGCTTAGGACGGCTATTTTGTAGTCTGTTTATAAATTATTTTCTAGGATCCCTTGTATATACTGAACTCTTTTAATGAGGTCCCAGAGGCTAGTTACTGAACTCTTTTGGTACTCTTTTGGCCGAAATTTTTAGTACCTAACCAATTTAATTAACTTTAATTACACGTTTAAGTCCAAATGACTCATTTTAGGAGTTTAGCACTATTTTAAACACACATTGTGGTTTAGTAGGGCCTTACAGAAAACGTGTAGGTTATTCCTCAAAAACTTGATTCTAACGTCCCAAATTACCTAATAAGGCTTAGGGCCTTGATTAGGGGGCCAGGATGGAAAATTATGTGTATATGTGATATTTATGTGTATCATTGTATGATTATGTGAGTTATATTATAATATGACTTGATATGCAAGGTTAAGTGTATTAAATATGCATGCGGGCACGTTTCTTATAAGAAGGGCAATTTTCGTAATTTGGCCTGTTATGGGTATATTTGGCATGTATGTCATATATGTGTGCGACCACATTATTATGTGGATATATTTTGGTTACTCGACATGAGGAAATCCTAGGGAGAAAGTTAGTGGGAAAGTCACAACGAGCCCAATACTTGACTCGGGGTGAGTCAAGGGCCATTTTGGTTATTTAGTACATTACCGGGATATTGGGTAATAGGAATGAATATTCGAGGATATATTTGGAGTTAGCGAGACCAGGAGGGAATTCTAGGGTTTTTGACTATTTTACCCCAGGGGCGTTTTTGGTACTCCGAGCCTTGGGATTTGCTTAAGGATACTTGAGCCCTAAGTAACCTATCATAAACAGAAGTACGTTCAACACTCTCATTTTCTCACTCTCGTTCTCTCATTTGACCCCGTTAGCATTTTCGAAGGAAACTCGAGTTTTAGGGCTCGTATTCAAGAAAGGTTAGAGTCATAATGATTCTAGAGAAGATTAGAAGGTTGATAGCTGGAGGATTTAGCGGGAAAATGACATAATCAGAGGTAATTTAAGCTTTGAATTTTTTATTTTTCATGTCCTTAACATTCTTCAGTTTTGAATTGGATTATACGGTTTGTTGAGTTTTTGATCCATTTGAAATGCAGGTTTTGTTGCTTGGGAGGTTCTAAGGATGTTGTGAGATTGAATGGTGAGTTTGGCACGGATTTGGGGTGATTTTTGAGTGGATTTTGAACTGAGAAAACTGAGTTTGCGAGGTCATACCGCGACCCTCATGAACTCAGATGTCAGGTGGTTTTTTGAAGCTGGGAAGCGTCGTGGCCCATGTCTTGAGTGTTTTGGGGCTGGGCTTTCTTGATCTGAGAGCCGCAGCTCTAAATGGTGGGGTGCCGCGGCCCTAATTGGGTGTGCAGCAGTGCAAATGAGATTTTTTTTACCAATGAAGGTTTTGAGTGCGGGAACTCAAACCTTAGGGCTCAGGATCGATCCTACTACCCGGTTTAGTTGAATTCGACATCCCAGAGGCTAGGACTTGGTCCGGAAGTCTGTGTTTTCTCGTTATTGATGGGATTCTAAACTTGGTTATGACTAGGTTATCACTAGGGGCTCGGGATTAGGATCATGCTTGAGGGTCGTTCTTATTTTAATTTACACTCGAACCTGAGGTAAGAAAACTGCACCCATTACATGATGTACATGATTAAGGCTTGGCCCGAATGTTGAATATAGTTTTGAATGGGCGTGGGCCCTGTAAATGTGCATGATTATGATTATGCCTGTGAATGATTGATTAAGCATGCTGGATGCTCTGTATGTAGATATTTATTATATGATGAATGCCTGTTAGCATTATATAATTGAGAAAAGCATTGACTTATGAGTCAAGGTCGACAATAGGGCCAAGCGCTGGTCGTAAAACATTGACTCATGAGTCAAGGTCGACAATAGCGCTAAGCGCTGGTCAGAAAGCATTGACTAATGAGTCAAAGATGACCATAGCGCACTGAGCACTGGTCGTTTTGGGTTAGGCCTAATCAAGAGCGCATTATACACTTGTCCAACCCAATGGTCGTGGAAAATTCAGCGCCAGGTACACGGGGCTAGTTCGAAGGCTGGTTATAAAGAGAATAGGGCAAGGGGCCTGGGGTGACTTATGTAACGACCCAAAATTGCTAATAAGGCTTAAGGGCCTTGATTAGTGTGTTGGGAGGGCATAATTGGTATATATGTGATTAAATGAATAAATGCATGATTATGTGAAATGCATAATTATATGATTATATGGGTATTAAATATGCACGTGGGCCCTGTTTAGCTTATAAGGGCATATTTGCAATTTTGGCCCATTGAAGGCATAAATGTAATTATATGTGATAAATTTTGAGACCACATTATTATGCGGATATATTTGTAGTATATGGCTCGAGATGGTCCTAGTGAGTAGATTGGCGAAATAGTCACGGCAGGGATTAATACCCAGCTTCGGGGAGCCTGGGGGTATTTTTGAGAATTTGGAGAATAATTTGGGAATTATTGGATATTGAGTAAATAATTTGTAACTAATTGGATGACATGATTAATTGGTAAGTAGTAGGAACACTTGCCGAATTAGTGGGAATTGAGGAGAAATGACTATTTTACCCTTAGAATAAGCAAATGGTTAAGTAACTCTAGAGGGGTATTTTGGTCATTGATTTTTGGCTGAAAAATAGACCAATTGAGGTATTAGAAGGAAGCAGAGTATACTAGACCCAAAGGAAGCCTTAACCTCTCTCTTCCCTCCCCTTTATGCGATTTTTCTCTCCTTCTCCTTGGAGGTAATTAGACAAGCTGAGTCTTTTGGAAAAGGATGGTTGAGGATTGAAGGCTTGTGAAGCAAAGCTAGAGGAGTCCTTGAGGAAGCTAAAGGGGAAATTAGTGGCTGAAGGCTTAGGAAATTAAAGGCTGGAGCTGGGATAGACTGAGATTCAATTCATGGGTCATAACTATCATGAGGTAAGCTTCAAATCTTTTGGCTGGTTATGTTTGATTTGCTTGAATTTGTGTTCTTGAGTTTTGAGTTCAAGAGGTAAGTTTGACTGGTTTTTGGGTAGAATATAGCTGCTTAACTGGATTGTTAGTTTTAGTAATATAGCTTTGGTTTTGAGTTTGATTGAGTAATAAAAATCCTTAGTGTTATCCAAAAAATTGGCATTGATGACGTGACAAGTGATCCCTGGACACATGGCTGACACCTGGAGGAGTTCTGCTAGTGTATCGACCAGAAGGTACATTATAAGCAGGAGGTCGCCCAGTCTTTCCTGCGACCAATCTGGTCAATGGTTCTGCATACAGCATCATGTTCCAATAAAGATCTTTGTAAATCCCGAAATTAACTCACACAATCTTCTGAGTATCCGATTATTCAGGAGAGAATATCTGTAACAATCTTGTGTAATCCCCCTTGAGCCTATAAATAGAGAAAGATAGCTCAAGGAAGGGACTTTTGGCTTTCGAATTATTTGATACTAGAGTAATTCTACTTGAAATATTGTATTGCTCTTCAGAGGTTGGTGAAACTCATTGAACCCTAGTTCTTTGATCACTGCTTTGATTCACACATCAATAACAATCTAAGTGGACGTAGGTCATTACCAGATCATGGGACCAAACCACTATAAAATATTGTGTTCTTATTCTTTTTGTCATTCGATTCATTTCAACACATTCATTCACATCAAGCATATTCTGACTCCGTGTCAGTTGACAAAAATCTGGGTCAACATTCTGGTGCTTTCATTGAGAGCTTGATTTATCATTGTTGAGAAAATCAATGGCGAAAACTGCAAGGAAAACTGGACAGGCGGCCGCCGCTGCACCGTCAAACCCGCCACCTCCTCTTCCTCCTGCAAGCGTGGCTGAGGATGAGCCACATTTAGATTTTGAGGTGGAAGAAATGGATGATGCGACGCTGAAGAGTACTCTGGGAGTGCTGCAAGAAGAGCTTGCTAATCTGAGAGCCAGTCAAGAGACAGCTGCCGAGGTTATGGCACGGCAACAGTAGGAGATTGAACGGCAGCGCGCGGAGTTAAGCGAAAGGCAGGCGGAGATGGATCGCCGCATGAGCGAAGCCATGGCAGCCCTCGAGGCAGCCTTGCAACTGGCTAGGAATCGGGCTGCACCTGTTTCGCAGCCTGACCAACCTGTCAATGGGCCACCCCAGAGGGGTCCTAATCCTAGCCCACCAATCTAGCCCTCGAGTCCGCAAAGGCCCGAGCAGCCTCAGGTACCTCATGACGATGTCCCGCTGGACCCTGAGGCACAGCCTCCATCCCAAGCTGGTCGCGGCAATCCCCCGCAACAGAGGCAGAATAGGTCCGAGCATCAGCCTCGTAGTCCTAGACGCCGTAGGGGCGATGAGCCAAACCTACCGAACAGAGGTCAGTATCCCCCTGGTAACAGGAGGAACTCAGAGTTAGGCTCTGCGGTCCGGGGTCCCCCACGACATGATAATGCCCGGGGACATAGCGACCAGCGCAGGCCACCCTCTAACGCTCGGGACGTTTCAGCCAGGGATGGAAATCGAGGGAACAGTCGATCCCACCATAGCCAATCGAGGTTCGGAGATGGCCATGGATATAATGAGGCCGACTCAGGCAAGGGAAACGCTGGCCGAAGGAATGAAGAAAGAGGTAAAGGCGGGAGCCAGGTACCTTAAGATGACCAACCCAATAGACGGGATGCTGGGGGGCAGCCCAGGCAAAGTAATGTCTTGAACCGGCTCGGAGGTAGCGAGCAGCGGAGAAGAGACGAGGATTTGAGAGACGTACTCAACGATCGCCGCGAGCAGCATGGCGAGAACGTTCGCCCAGCAACAGAGGCCACAGTGATTCCTGCCGCTGTACAGGCCCAGATAGATGCCCTCAACCAGGCAGTGCAACAGCTGGTCGGGGGAAGGACATCTTATATCGACCACGATAGGAGGAAAGACACTCCTTTCATACAGAAGATAGCTAATGCAGAAACTCCAAGCAAGTTCAAAATGCCTACACTTCCAAACTTTGACGGGTACGGAGACCCAGTATCTCATGTCAATAAGTTTGAAATACAAATGGACATTCAGAAAGTGTCCGAAGATGCTCGGTGCAAGATCTTCCCTGCAACACTTTCTGAGGCCACGCAGGAATGGTTTTTTAAGTTCCCTCCCGCAAGCATAGTTTCCTGGGAAATGTTCGTAAGGGAGTTTTACGGACAGTTCTATGCAGGTCGTGTGCATCCGACCAAAGCAAACCAGCTGGTTAAAATTCGCCAGCAGGATGGAGAATCAGTGAAGGACTACATCCAGCGCTTTATGCGAGCAGCAGCTGGAGCAAAAACAGTGGGGGACGAAGGCAAAATGATGGCCATAACTGCAGGGGTTAGGCGTCGCTCCCCCCTCTGGAAAAGCCTCCGAAAGGAAGGAGTTAGAACTACCCAGGAATTCTTGGACCGGGCTGATCGTTACATCAAGCTCGAAGATGCCATTGCTGACGATGGAAATCCTTCTGGCAAGGATAAGAAAGCAGCCGAGCCCGCCAAAGCCGCCAATGGGTCCAAACCTAACGGCAACGGCAAAGGCAACGGGAACGGCAGTGGCAATGGCAAGATTGGTGGAAAATGGCCGTATAACGAGCCTTCCACCTCCGACAATACGGTGAACAATGGCACATGTGTAACGCCCTGGTTACCCCAGAACAGTTACGATGAACAGTGAACCGGAAATTTGACTCGCTACCCGAGTCCTTTGGTTAAAAGTGTGATCTAAGTGTTATTATTAGGTTAAGGTGGAAAACCAGTAAAAAGGAAAGGATACATTTCATTAAGTAAATAAACAGCTCATGAGCCTTCAAAATATTTACAAGCTATTCATAATACAAAAGGGTCGCTATTGTTTCAAATATACAATCCCCGCCGGCCTACGCGCCAAAAAGAGGGTAAACCCCTAGTTCCTCTGAGAACTCCTTGACCGTGGCGGTCAAGCGGCCCAATATGTACACCACATCGCCCAAGCTTTCCACTCAGGGTTGGTTAAGCTTCTCCTTTCCTTTACCTGCAGCACATAGCACCCATGAGCCAAGGCCCAGCAAGAAAACACAATAAAGCATGACATAATATCAACAATGATCATAATAACCATTCAAGACCAACAGTCCAATACAGATGGGTGGCAATAGCAAAAGTCACAAAGATGGGTACAGCTCCCTCTAGCCATGTGACGATAGGGTCACCAGGGCTTAACTGATAAGTAGTTCTTTCATAAGTTTGATCAGAACAAGTGCATGGTGATTGGTCACCAACATAACCTTCCTCCCGACTCTAGAGTCGTAATTGTGGACAACGTCCCCTAGCCATGTGACAAATGGTCACCGGGGTCATATACCTTGGCTAAGTACATCTGGTCTTAGACCAGGCAAGCGCTTATAAGTTCTTTGACCTTAGGGTCGGTCCCGCATTAATGCCATGCAGCTATTCAATGCGTGATCATCGACTTTAGAGTCGATCCCTGACTAGTCAGTGCCATAGACAGGTAATCAGCGTTCACTAGCATTTAATATGCAATCCATGTCCACAAATATCAACCACCATGCTTCAATAGCAAACCATGCATGTCATATACCTATACAGGGTGCAACTATGTTCATACACTGTTTTCTTACCTCTGGTTCAAGTGAGAATTATTATATGAACGACCCCTGAGAACGATCAACCTTTAAATTCCTTGACGGTCACCTGGTCATAACCAAAATATAGGATTCATCAATAAAAATAATAACTGAGGGTTTCCAAACCAAAATCTAGCCTCCAGGACACCAAACACTACCCAACCGGGTACTAGGCTCAACCCCGAGGCCTAAGGTTTGAATCCCCAAGATAAAAACCACATTCTGGCAAATATGACCTTAAGGGTCGTGGCCCTCCCCTGCTGCGCCGCGGCGTGCCCCCAAACAGAAAGGGGCCTTCCCTGCCAGACGCCAAGGGCCGCAGCGCACCACAGCTGTGCCGCGGCACCCAGCCCAGAACAGCCAAAAAGGCAGCACGCGCACCAGAATTCTCCCCTTTGTTTTTCCTCTCAAACCAGCTCCAAACACACGATTAAACCCCCAAACATCACCCATAACTCACCCTCATCAAATCCCAACCAAACTTGCACAAAAACTCCCTTTGATTCCCACTGTCTACATCAAAAACCATGAGCTGAAAACTAAAAGGAAAACAGAGCATAAACTGAGTTCAATGACCAAAACTCACCTTAAAACTAGCTTTGAGCCTCCCTCACCATCTGAACCAAGTCCACCAACCCAGCCTTTGAATTCCCTAGCTTGAATCCCCACCGAGAACTCAAAAACCTCAAAGGAGAGATGAAGAAGAGTGATGTACGGGGAAGAGGAACAGAAACCCTGTTTTTGTTCTATTTAGTCTATAACCTTCTACAACCAACTAAAGGGTAATATAAATCCCTTCAAATGACCAAAATACCCTTAAGCCACCTAAAGCCTCTAAAACCATTTCAAGGGTAAAATTAGTACTTTCCGCTTATCCCGTTAATCACAATTAACGCTTCCCAATTCCCGCTAATCTCAATGTCCTCAACACCAATAATTCATATCCTGTTACCCTAAAATCCCCGATAACACTATAATCATTAAAAACACCCCGAGACTCACCCCGAGCCCCGAGCTCAAACCTGTTATGACCAAACCGATAAATCATGTTTAAAGATCGTCTCATGCCGAAATACTTAAACCAATCCACATTATAATGTGGTCTCACAATATATCATTGACATACAAAAAAGTATACAATTATACCCTCAACGGGCCAAATTACCAAAACACCCCTGTAAACAAATGTTGACTCACATGCATGCATTTAACATCATATTATAATATAATTCTCATAAACATGCATAAATACATTTAATGGCATAATTAAGCAGTTATGGCCCTCCCGGCCTACTAATCCAGCCATTAAACCATATTAGGGAATCTGGGGCATTACAACATGGATGGCACCTTACTTGGAGTATCTGACGAACGGTGTGCTACCAACCGATAGAAACAAAGCCAGAACTCTACAAAGGCAAGCTGCTAGGTACATACTGATCGATGGTGTTATGTACCGAAGGGGGTATTCCATGCCACTACTCAGATGCGCTACACTAGAGAAAGCTAAGGAACTCATGAAAGAGGTGCATGAAGGCTTCTACGGGGATCACGCTGGGGGGCAGAGTTTGGCAAAGAAAATTCTAAGGCAAGGCTACTTCTGGCCAACCATGAACAAGGATTCGATGGAGTTTGTACGAAGATGCGATAAATGTCAAAGGTTTTCCAAGATTCCACGAGCAGCTCCAAATGAATTGAAACAAATGCAAAGTCCGTGGCCTTTTGCGGTGTGGGGGATAGATTTGATTGGGTCCCTACCTACAGGAAAGGGTGGAGTAAAATATGCCGTTGTGGCAGTCGACCACTTCACCAAATGGGCCGAAGTTGAACCGCTCGCTACCATCACGACCAAGAAAGTTCTAGACTTTGTCATCAAGAACATTATTTGCCGGTATGGTTTGCCCCGAAAGATCGTGTCAGATAACGAAACCCAATTTGACAGCGACTTATTCACCGACTTCTGCGAAAGGCATGGAATTATTAAAAGCTTTTCTTCAGTTGCACATCCCCAAGCAAACGGGCAGGTCGAAGCCGTGAATAAAACTCTTAAAGAAACCCTGAAGAAAAGGCTTGAAGATGCTAAAGGAGCATGGCCGGAGCAGCTACCTGAAGTCCTCTGGTCGTATAAAACATCTCACCGAACAGCGACAGGTCATACCCCATTTTCCCTAGCTTACGGATATGAGGCTATGTTACCTGTCGAGTTAGATCCCCCCTCACATCGACGTATAACATACGACCAGGACCAGAACAGCCAACTAACGATGGAGTCCCTAGACTCAATTGACGAGTTACGGGAGAAGGCCTAACTCCGAGTTGCTGCGTACCAGCAAAAAGTCGCCCGGTACTTTAACTCCAAAGTTAAAGAAAGAAAATTCAATGTTGGTGACTTGGTGCTACGATGAGTTTTCTTAAACACCCGCAACCCCACCGTTGGAATACTCGGACCTAATTGGGAAGGACCTTACCAGATTGAAGAAGTCCTTCATCCGCGCACCTACAAACTTGCGCGCTTAAACGGAGATCTTTTTCCACGTTATTGGAATGGAGAACACCTGCGCAAGTATTATCAGTGAACAGTCCTTTTTAAAGGGCCAGCTTGTATTAAATTTTACTTTTTACAAGTTTTGCAAAGAGGGTTAGCCATGTTGTATGGCTAATCGCTCGTATATGTAAGATTCTATTTTAGAATCACTCGTAAAGACATGTTTAGTCCATTTTTAATACGAGATTATAAGGGACTGTGCGCAGCCAGTCATTCTTGCCAACCTTTGTAAATTTATATTTACGAATATTTGTTCATTACGTGTGTTGTTTTGCTGTATTACAAGTATTACTTTTTCACTCGAGCAGAAATGTTCGAACAGGTCATGGTCAAGGCAAGTGACCAAGGATCTAAAGCTCCTCAATCACTTGGGGGGCATATAAGGCACATCGATAGCAAAGCATACCGTGAGGTATGTAAACACATGAACAAAATGAGTGAAAGCATGCTAAGGTACTTAGAGTATTTTTCAAAATTTATATTTTGTTAAATCAAGCCAAAGTACTATGCTAAGTTCGGTCATACGGACAAATGTTATAATAAATGAAAATGTTATAGCATCATGATGCAATCTTTTACACCGCAAGCATCACTGCTTGGATGTAACTGTTCAAATAAAAGGAAAAGTTTGCTGCCCATGCATCAAAATTAAAAAAAGATATTATCTTTACATCACGACCCGTGGGTCGTATAATCAAAAGAAAGAAAAAATAATATAAAAGCTCAAGAGGCATTGGGAGCAGGAGGGTCTTTATCAGCATTCTGGTTGGTCGCATCCTCGGCGACTCTTTCTTCCTCTGCGCCAGCAATGCTTGGAGAAGCAGGGATCCTTGCTCTTGCCTCCTCTTCATCCAGTTGAGCAGTGCAACAAGCCAGCTCAGCAGTCCTAACATCTTGTGAAAGATAACCGAAGTTGGCGCCCTGATTGTTTTTCCAGACGTTGTAAAAACATGGGTGCGTCGCATTCTTATACCTTTCCAGATTCTTGGAGTTGTCAAGCTTCAGCTGCTCCACTTGGCTCTCAAGAGTGGCGATGGCCTCGTCCTTGGACTTGAGCTCCTCACCCAGTCTCTTGCATTCTCAAAATTGGACTCGGCTGGCCTCCTAATACTCCTCCCTCTGGTTCCTTATAGCTGCCTACGAAGCTTCAGCCTCCGATAGCTTTGTCACCGCAGCATCCCTCTGCTGAACGATCGCCTCTAACTCCTTCGCATGCCTGGCTTCGGCAGCCGAAAGCTCCTCGGTTGCTTTCACTTGGTACCTCTCGATGGCCTTTGCCCGAGCCTGGTCGATAGAGGCTTGGGCACAGGTGCGAGCAGCAGTTGCAGACAGCAAAGCCTGTGAACAAAGGAAAAAATTAGAACCTGTTGCAAGGAAGGAAAGACAAAGGCTAGAGAGATGAAAAATACTTATGCTGGAAATTTCGTTCAAGGTCCTGTTCAAAATTTGGTCGACCCCCATACTCTCTGCCTCAACCATTGCATCCTTGAAGCGGTCGTTCTTCACGATGTGTGCAAGGCGGTCTTTGGCTGCTCGTAAGGCGCGACTCGAGAGTTTGGCCCCAAGAGTTTCTTCCCACTTGTTTTGTTCCCTGGTGGGCGTAACTGGAGGGTTTTTCGGAGCAGGAGGAGTCCCCTTCTCAGCAGGAGCCGAAGGATGAGCAGAAGTTTGCTCAGTTGGCATGTCCTTGGAAGGATCTTCTGTTCGACTCTTTTTGGCAAGTCCCTGGCTTGTTTCGCCGTTGTGTCTCCTTGACGACTTTCGCCGGAGCTGAGGAACTTCCTCTTCCTCCTCAGCCTGGTATAGGTCGAAGACGTTGGGAGTGGCCATATCTGCATACAAGTAAACACATGCAAAGGGTAAGATAAAGGCAGATGAAAACTCTTTATCAAACGGAAAAGAGGGTCACAAAGTTAATACCCGAGCTACAACTACTGGTCGCTACACTATTTACTCTATTAGTCATACACTCACTATCTGGCATGAAGAAGTCTGGCCCTAGATTTGGAGTATATGTAAAGTTGCCCTCCCCATCAAACAAGTGACAGGGAATTGGAAAGCTATTTAAAAGCAAAATAACTTTACCGTTCTCGTCAGAGGATTCCCCCAAGTCCACAACCGACTCTTTTGCCTTTTGTTTCCCCTTGCCTTGGGGAGCAGAAGGCCCTTCTGCAGAAGGATTGCCCGTGGGTTCCCTAATTGTAACCCCCGTCGACCTCCTTCGTGGAGGGGATGCAGGGGGTTGTTGATCAGGAACCCCCTTGGCAGTGGCATCAGCTACCACGGGTCCTCTTGTTTCATGGCGAGGAGCCAGGAGGCCAGCTAGCTGCAGATTATCATCGGTGACCAGGGACTTGACGCTTTTTTCTGCGTCTGTCATCCTGGCCAGTGCATTGGACCTCAACACCATGTCTGGTGTTGGGGTCGGACGTAACCATGGGCCTGAAAGACAAAGTGTATTCTAAGAAAGATGAAGGAAATTTCGCTGATGAAAAGTATCGACCAGTAAAAGCAGCACTTACCACCTCGAGCGAAGGCCAGGTTGTTGCTGGTTATGTCCGGAGTAAGGAAGTACTCCTTGCTATACTACCCCACGTTGGATATGTGCGTGGTGGCACTAAGGAACGTCCGGTTTGTCTCCTGGTGACAAAGATGGAAAAAGCCCGTCCCATATTGTTGAGGGTTGGACTTAAGGTCAAAGAGATAATTGACCTCATGGGGGTAGGCTCTGGCCAATTTTTAAGTTTGTACAGGATATAGAGTGCCGCCAGCATTATATATCCATGTGGAGTAATCTGGAAGGGTGCGACATCGAAATAATTAGCCACCCCCTGATAAAAAGGATGTAGAGGCAGGACGGCCCCCGCCTCTATGTGGTACCGAGACCAAGCACTGTATACACCTCCGGGGAGGTTAGCCCTTTGGTCTGCAGCAGGAATTTTGATAGTGACCCCTGTGAGAGGATACTTCCTAAGGTAGTTAGCAAGCATCCTAGGAGTCACTAGGCTGGTCGGGGAGAAATACCACTCGACATCAGGCAAATTCTAATGGCGAGGAAGGGCTCTAGTTTGGATATTAGGGTCAGGAGCAGGATTTTCTCGACCACTGGTCGAAGGAACCCTAGCCTGTGAATTAGGCTAGGCAGGAAGGTTTGGACTATCGTCAGATTCAGGTCTTTTCTTGCCTACGGATTTGGAACGAGCCATTTGAGGAGGAGAAGGACGAGGTTTGGACGAAGATCGAGAAAAAGGAATCTCGTGGATTCGGTCAGTCGGTTGTTCTTCGCCTTTGAGCAGCTGGGCGAGAAGATCGTCGTCGATGGGCCATTCACCTCCCCACAAATCTGGCATCAAGGTCTACAAACAGAAGAATGGGGAGGTGAGGATAGAGAATTTTTAAAGGCTTTTTTAGAATAATGCTGATCGAGTATAAGAGTCGAGCTTTTATACAGCAGCATTCTAACAAAAAGCTAAATTTTTCCACACGAATAGTTTGAGAAACGGATCAAAGGGTGAAAGCAAAAAGTTTTTCAAAAAGGCTTTTTCAACTCCCCTTAGGGCGGGAAAAACCTATTTTTTCAACTGGCCTAAAAATCGAATTTTCACTTCGATTTTACGTCCTAAAAGTATGATCCCGACTATTAAACTAACTCGTACCCCTTTTTCACCTACAAGACATTCTACTCACAAGCATCTCAAACCAGAAGCAAATGAACTCAAACAGTCAACATACAGAAGCATGCATTACGAAAATACAAAACATAAAGATTCGAAGACTTACCAGAAAGGAGATCGTGGAGAATGATAAAAAGTCTTCGGAGGTCAAGGAGCTCTCGGGCTGAGTCTTGAGAGTACAGAAGAACGATCTCTGGGAGAAGACGAAAGCTCTGGTTTTAGGGTTTCTGGAATGGGTAATAGCGTGCGTAAAAAGAAAAAGAAAGCTTTGGAGATGTTATATAAGTTTGTCTGTGGCATTAAAAAGCTGTAATCATCAGTTTCCCTTTTTCGAAGTATGGGGAAGCGGAATAGCCGTCGAATTATTACTGGGGAACCAAAAAGTCATGATTAGACAGGAGTAGGTTGCTTTTTCCAAGAACACACGAAAGGTTCTGACACGCATGGCGGGGTCACCGAAGGGTCGTTCGCTCAAAAGTTTATTTATTGCTCGTAATAAATAAACTTGGGGGGCAAATGTTATCCAAAAAATTGGCATTGATGACGTGGTAAGTGATCCCTGGACACATGGCTGACACCTAGAGGAGCTCTGCTAGTGTATCGACCAGAAGGTACATTATAAGCAGGAGGTGGCCCAGTCTTTCCTGCGACCAGTCTGGTCGATGGTTCTGCATACAGCATCGTGTTCCAATAAAGATCTTTGTAAATCCCAAAATTAACTCACACAATCTCCTGAGTATCCGATTATTCAGGAGAGAATATCTGTAACAATCTTGTGTAATCCCCCTTGAGCCTATAAATAGAGAAAGATAGCTCAAGGAAGGGGCTTTTGGCTTTCGAATTATTTGATACTAGAGTAATTCTACTTGAAATATTGTATTGTTCTTCAGAGGTTGGTGAAACTCATTGAACCCTAGTTCTTTGATCACTCCTTTGATTCACACATCAATAACAATCTAATGGACGTAGGTCATTACCAGATCTTGGGGCCGAACCACTATAAGATATTGTGTTCTTATTCTTTTTGTCATTCGATTCTTTTCAACACATTCATTCACATCAAGCATATTCTGACTTCGTGTCAGTTGACCAAAATCTGGGTCAACACTTAGAATTCTAGTTGGTTTGATTGAAGTTGATGGGTTTTGTTGGTAGAAAATTATGGGTTAAAGCTTAGTAGTTCGTCGCTTGGAAGAAAAAGAGAAAACCCCATTTTTCTGGGTTCGAAGGGGGCGCGCCGCGACCTAGCCTGGGGGGCGCGGCGATGTGTGTGGCCCTTCTGGCCTGGGATACTCTCTGACTTGGGGCAAGTTGCGACTCACTAAGCCAAGTCGCGACCCGCCTGGTGATTTTCACCATTTTTTTAGAGTTGGTAAGGCTCGGGGGTTCAAACTTAGGTGCTCGAGACAATTTTTACTACCTAGGTTAGTAGAAATTGAGGTCCCAGAGGCTAGTTACTGTCTTCTAAGTATTTTATTTTGATTGGAAGTTGATGGATACCAATGGCCCTTGTGACTAGGTTTACCTCCAAGGCTCAGGACTGAGGATCATGCTCAGGAACAATCTATTACCTCCGCTTGGAATTCAGGTAAGAAAACTGCACCCGTTTGTGTTGCTATGTTGGGACTAAGGTTCCCTATATTTGAATGCTATATAATTATGATATGCCATGTGATCATGAAATATACGGCCTAAGAGTGTCGGGACTAATATTTACGTATAGGACGTGGCTCAGCCACTGGTAGCTGAGGTTAATTAAATAATCACTGAGCTCAGCCGAAGCGAGCTGGAGTCAGTGGATTAAACACTAGGTTCGGCCTACGTGAGCCGGAGACAGTGGGCTAAACAAAGGGTGTGGCCTAAGGTCATCGATCCTGAGTATTGTATGATGACTGTAATAAATTGTCAAATATGAATATGTTTACGGTTGATTAATCTGATGTTTATGGCTTGATGAATTACATGAATGATAGATTGATGATTCCTTGATTATCAACACTGATTATGTGTCTGCTATGACCTGCTGAATATTTGGTTAATGTTTTATGAATTATTTGTTTATTGATATTGATCATACTATGATGTTATGGTTTTCTTGCTGGGCCTCGGCTCACGGATGCTACGTGGTGCAGGTAAAGGCAAGGGTAAGATGGATCAACCATGGGTTGGAGAGCTCTAGGGGTGAGGTGTACATTGTCAGCTGCTCGGCCGCCACGGTCGAGGGATTGTATAGGAACAGAAACCTAAAATGTATATTTTTCCATTAGAGTGGCCTTGTTTGTACATAACTGTTGGTATTTTGGGGAATTTTTCCTTTAAACCCTGTTTTTGGGATCCCATGTACTAAACATTTGTTTTAATGAGAAATTTTCTGTTTATGACCAAATTCTTTTAACCCTAACTTGTTTATGACTTTAGGCTCACATTTTCATTTAAATGACTTGATTAGCAAGTCTTGCACTATTTTAAACACGCAGTGTAACGGTCTTGGTTATCCAGGGTTTTACAACTTATTAGTCCCATATCCTATGGCATGACCTCGGGATGACTTATTAGTCATCTAGTTAGGGTAGGGGGACCCTATGTGACATTTTAGTTACTTTTTTTCATAGAATGCATGCATGAGTAGGGTTATTACTACTAGGCATGCTTATTATGATTCTATGATATATTATTAATAGCTTATGAGCATGTTTAAGTTTTCTTGCTGGGCCTTGGCTCACAAGTGCTATGTGGTGCAAGTAAGGGGAAAGGAAAGTTAGACCAGCCATGAGTTGGAGAGCTTAGGTGGTGACATGTACATATGTGGCAACTTGACCACCATGGCCAAGGTTTATCAGAGAAACTAGGTTGTAGCCCTATTTTTTCCACTTAGGTCGACGGGTTGTAACTTTTAAGTTGTAATTACCCTTTTGGAACTGTAAACAACTTTGTAAACGTTTATTATGGAATCCCATGTACAAATTAACGTTTTAATGAAATATCCATTCATTTTAACAAAAAAATTTAACCATGGGCCAATAATCACATTTAGTTGCACGTTATGGCCAAATGACTTATTTAGCGAGTTTAGCACTATTTAAAATACACAATTTAATGGTCTTGGCTAACCAGGGCATTACAACTTTGTATCAGAGCGTGCCAAGGTTAAGGGTTCCTGAAGACATGTTGTGCATGTACACTAGCCACTAAAGACAAGCTTGACTCAGGGTTTGGTAACTATTTATGTGGTTGTGTGTTTAACTACGTAAATAGGATATAAATGCCATATATGCTTGCCTTATTAGGTAGCATGAGATATACTGATAGGGATTGGCCCTTGAATACTCTATGATTTAAAAAGACATGCTTATTGGCATTGATATTGCTTTCGAATGCAATGGAAGCTCTCATTAGTGTTGTTATATGGACATGTAGGTCAGGACATGCTTATTAGTGTTGTCATAGATACATGTATGTCAGAAAATGTTTGTTAACATTGTTATATGGTTATGAATGTCAGAAAATTCTTATTAGCATTGTTATTGTTTATGAATATCAGGAAGTGCTTATGAGCACCTGGCTTGGATATGAATATGAATTGACATGCTTATTAGCATGACTGCTGAATGTGAATGATTATATGCTTCGTCTTGGACCATGAGGCGGCAAGTGGTTTAGTTATTACTACCTAATTGGGTGAATTGATTATTGCAACAAGGTATAAGCTTGGAAGTATGCTTCCAAGGCAAATAGAGTCATCTGTTGGCCAGGATGATCAGGGCCAGAATGATAGACAAGGTAAGAATAATGACAATAAAGGTCAAACCCCTCTGCCAGCTCCTCAGAATTGAAAGTAGGTGCTTACTGATTTGCAAGGCAGGGTTTTGAGGCAGGAATAAGAAATCTGCCTTTTGAGACAGCAACAGGTTCTTGTAGGGAACGTTTTGCCAGAGGCACCACCTGTGATGGTGCCAATAGCAGAGCAGCCGCCAGAGGCTGGGAACAGATGGGAACCTCTTTCTAAAAGGTTCAGGAAACAACACCCTCCCATTTTTTAGGGTAGTGCAGATCCGGCTAAGGCCGAACAGTAAATGAGTATGGTTACCACCATCCTAAACTTTGTGAGGGTCGCTGGTAATTAAAGGGTGGCCTGTGCCACAAACATGTTTCGAGAAGATGCCCGAATTTGGTGGAAGGTGATATCCTAGACCAGAAATATTAATGCCCTTGATGGGGAAGAGTTAAGAACTAAGTTTAATGAAAAATATTATAATGATGCCATCAAGGCTGCAAAAGTTGAAGAGTTCAGCACGTTACTTTAGGGCAACACATTAGTGACTGAATATGCCTTGAAGGTTTATAGATTGGAAAAGTTTTCTAGGGAACAGGTGGCCACTAATTGGACTAGAATGGAGAGATTTCTCTAGGGGCTACAACCTATGATAGTCCGGGATGTTTGTATCACTACTTTGCTGGGGGTGACTACCTATGCACAGGTTGTTGAGAAGGTGCTCATAGCTAAGAGCACAAAGAACAAGATCTGCAATGAGAATGCAACCAAAAGAGATATTATGAGGGTGGGACCATCATTTATGAGTTCAGGTAGGGGCAGGGGCCCTATTGATCAGAATAGGAAGGCTCCTGATGCCTTTCCAACTCCAGGCCTTGACAGGAGACCACGTGGTATTCAAATAAGTCGCCAGGGTGGCAATGATGGCTAGAGGACTTTTCCAGAGTGCGCTAGATGTAAGAGGCACCATATAGGGGAGGGTCGGGCAAAGGCCTGCTTTTTTTGTGGGATAGTGGGACACTTAAAGAAAGATTGACCGAAGGCAAGAAAGGAAGAACTAAGAAAGGCGAAAGGCTCGACCCCAACTTGAGTGTTCGCATTGACACAAGCAGAAGCTGAGGCTTGCCCTTCAGTAGCCACAGGTAAGATTTTTAGTGTTGGAACCCCTTATACTATTTTGATTGATTCAGGTGCTACACATTCTTTTGATGCTAGTAGAATTATTGATAGATTGTGTAAACCATGTTATTATTATGTTGTGGGGTTCAGAACCTTATTTCCCATTAGGGAGTTAGTAGTATGCAGGAGATGGGTCAGATCATTGCCAGTGAAAGTGAAGGGCAAAGAGTTGTCGGTTGATTTGATAGAGTTGGTTATGACCGACTTCGATATGATTCTGGGTATGGACTTGTTAGTGAAGTATGGGGCAACCATAGATTGCAGAAGGAAAATGGTATCCTTTGAACTTGAAGGTGAGCATCCTTTTGTATTTATTGGCACTGTGCATGGACCCCGTGTACCTATGATATATGTATTGAGGGCTAGAGATCTATTGCAAGGTGGTTGCATAGGATTCTTAGCCAGTGTGGTAGATACCACTCAGATCGTACCAGCAGGACTAGAGGAGACTATATTAGTCTGTGAGTTTCTGGATGTGTTTCCAGAAGATTTACCAAGGTTGCCTCCACACAGAGAGATTGAATTTGTTGTTGAACTGGCACGAAGGACAGAACAAGTGTCCAGGGCACTGTACTAAATGGCCCCAGAGGAGTTAAAAGAACTAAAGATACAACTGTAGGAACTGTTAGACTTGAGTTTTTTTAGACCTTGTTTCTCACCATGGGGTGCACCATTCCTGTTTGTAAAGAAGAAAGATGGTTCCATGAGGAAGTATATTGACTACAGAAAACTGAACATGTTAACAATTAAGAAGAAGTATCCTCTTCCAAGAATAGATGATTTGTTTGATCAATTACAGGGTAAGATGGTATTCTCAAAGATAGATCTTCGATTTGGTTATCACCATTTGTGGATCAAGGAGGGAGATATACCGAACAGTGCCTTTCGTAATAGATATGGGCATTATGAGTTTTTAGTCATGTCCTTTGGGTTGACTAATGCCCCAGCTGCTTTTATGGATCTAATGAAGAGGGTATTCAAAGATAATCTAGATCAATTTATGATCATCTTCATCGAAAATATTCTGGTTTATTCTCAGTCAGAGTCAGAGCATGAGTAACATCTTAGGTTGGTTCTACAGAGATTGATGGAACATAGATTGTTTGCAAAGTTCAAGAAATGTGAGTTTTGGTTACCTCAGGTAACTTTCCTTGGTCATATTGTTAGTAATGATGGGATCAAGGTAGACCCATCAAAGATTGAGGCAATCGGAGATTGGCTAAGGCCAAGGAATGCCTCAGAGACCAGGAGCTTCCTTGGATTGACAGGTTATTACATGCATTTTGTGGAAGGGTTCTCAAGGATTGCTACTTCATTGACTGAACTGACACTCAAGAATCAGAAGTTTGCATGGTCAGATAAATGTGAGAACAAATTCCAGGAACTAAAGCAGCGATTGATTACAACTCCAGTTATGATCCTTCCGAAAGATCAGGAGAAGTTCGTGATATACTGTGATGCCTCATATCATAGTTTGGGTTGTGTTCTTATGCAGTCGTGGAAGGTGATTTCCTATGCATCACATCAGTTGAAAAAGTATGAACAGAGATACCCCACTCATGATCAAGAGTTGGAAACAGTGGTCTTTGCATTAAAGGTATGGAGGCATTACCTTTATGGAGAAAATTTTGAGACATACACTGACCACAACAACTTAAAGTACTTCTTTACCTAGAAAGACCTAAACATAAGACAGAGGCGATGGCTGGAGTTGGTGAGCGATTATGATTGTGAAATCCTGTATCACCCACGGAAGGCCAATGTGGTGGCAGATGCCTTAAGCCGGAAGGGTTCGGGATAGGTATATAGTGCGAGATAGATATCCAGAGAATTGGCAGAGGATATGACCAGAGCTGGTATAGAGTTGTTGGTGAGCTAGTTGATCAATATCATGCTACAATATACGTTGTTAGAAAGAATTAAGGGAGGTCAATTGGGTGATCCACAACTGACAAAGATCAGAGGGGACATCCTAGCTGGAGTGTCTAGGGACTATACAGTGTTAGATATAGGCTTGCTAAGGTACAAGGGTCAGATCTGTGTTCTGAAGGACACTGTCATCAGACGAGAGATTCTAGACGAATCTCATACTACCCCTTACTCTTTGCATACAGACACCATGAAGATGTATCAGGATGTGAGATCACTATATTTGTGGCCTGGGATGAAGAGGAATGTGAAAAAATAATTGGCTAGATGTGTCAACAGGTCAAGGCTGTGCATCAATGACCAACAGGGCTATTACAGCCTCTAGACATCCTAGAGTGGAAATGGGAGGACATCACGATGCATTTCGTGGTGGGGTTACATAAGACTATGGGTCAACATAATTCAGTGTGGGTCATTGTGGATCGATACACCAAACTAGCTCACTTCTTACCAGTGAGGATGACATATACAGTTGACTAGTACGCAGATCTCTATGTGAGAGAGATAGTGCGCCTTCATGGGGCTCTGAGGTCAATCGTGTCTGATTGGGACCCCACATTTACTTCTAAGTTTTGGGGAAGTTTGCAGAAGGCTATGGGTGCATAATTAAAGTTTAGTACTGCTTATCATCCTTAGATAGATGGACAATCTGAGAGGAAGATACAAATATTAGAGGACATGCTGCGAGCAAGTGTGTTGGACTTTGAAGGGTCCTAGAGTAAGTATTTTCCTTTAATAGATTTTTCCTACAATAACAACTATTAGTTCACCATTAGGGTGGATCCTTATGAGATGTTCTACGGTAGGAAATGATATCCCATTCATTGGGATGAGACAGGAGAAAGGAAATACTTGGGTCCTAAGGCAGTTCAGAGGACCAATGAGGCTATTGAGAAGAACAAAGCTCGGTGCTCGCTTCTCAAAGTAGGCAGAAAAGTTATGTTGATCCCAAACATAGGAACGTGGAGTTCCAAGTGGGAGACTCTGTCTTCCTTAGAGTCTCACCATGGAAAAGGGTGAGGAGATTTGGGAAGAAGGGCAAGCTGAGCCCTAAATTTGTGGGACCATTTGAGATCCTTGAGAGGATTGGTCACGTGGCCTATAGATTGGCCTTACCTCCAGCAATGTCAGCCGTACACAATGTATTTCAAATTTCAGCCCTTCGGAAATATGTATCAGATGTGACTCATGTATTGAGTTACGAGGATCTGGAGCTTGAGGCAGATCTCTCCTATGAGGAACAGCCAATCCAGATACTAGACAGGAAGGACAAGGTCCCGAGAAACAAAACTATCCCTTGTTTAAGGTATTATGGAGGAACAGCAAGTTCGAGGAAACGACCAGGGAACTGGAGTCAGATATGCAGAATCAGTATCCTGAGTTGTTCAGGTAAAATCGAGGACGAAATTCCTGTAAGGAGGGGATAGTTGTAACATCCCAAATTACCTAATAAGGATTAGGGCCTTGATTAGGGGGCCAGGATGGAAAATTGTGGAAAATTATTTGTTTATGTGTATCATTGTATGATTATGTGAGTTATATTATAATATGACTTGATATTCATGTTTAGGTGTATTAAATATGCATGTGGGCCCATTTTTTATCAAAATGGAAATTTTCGTAATTTGGCCTGTTATGGGTATATTTGGCATGTATGTGATATATGTGTGAGACCACATTATTATGTGGATATATTTTGGTTACTCAACACAAGGCGATCCTAGGGAGCAAGTTAGAGGGAAAGTCACAACGGGACCAATACTTGACTTGTGGTGAGTCAAGGGGCATTTTGGGTATTTAGTACATTACCGAGATATTGGATAATGGGAATGAATATTCGAGGATATATTTGGAGTTAGCGAGACCAGGATGGAATTCTTGGGATTTTGACTATTTTACCTTCGCGGACGTTTTTGGTACTCCGAGCCTTGGGATTTGCTTTAGGTTACTTGAGCCCTAAGTAACCTATTATAAACAAAAGTATGTTCAACACTCTCGTTCTCTCACTCTTTTTCTCTCATTTGACGTTGTTAGCATTTTCGAAGGAAACTCGAGTTTTAGGGCTCGGATTCAAGCAAGGTTAAAGTCATAATGATTCTTGGGAAGATTAGAAGCTTGATGGTTGGAGGATTTACTGGGAAAACAACATAATCAGAGGTAATTAAGATTTGAATTTTCTTGTTTCTATTTCCTTAAGTTTCTTAAGTTTTGAATTGGATTTTTTGATTTGGTGAGTTTTTGATCCATCAGATACGCAGGTTTTGTTGCTTTGGAGGTTCTAGGGATATTGTGAGATTGAATGTGAGTTTGGCATAGATTTGGGGTGATTTTTGAGTGGATTTTTGATTGAGAAAATGGATTTTGCGAGGTCGCACCACAACCCTATTCTTGGGTGCCACGACCCTCATGAATTCAGATGTTAGGCGGTTTTCTGAAGCTGGATAACACCACAGTGCCTAATAAGCTGCGTTGCGGCCCATGTCCTGAGTGTTTTGGGGCTGGGCACTCAGGATGTGAGAGCTGTGACTCTAAATGGTGGGGCGCCATAGTCCTAATTGGTTGCATTGCGTTGCAAATGGGAGTTTTGGTTAATGAAGGTTTTGAGTGCAGGAACTCAAAACTTAGGGCTTGGGATTGATCCTACTACCTGATTTAGTAGAATTCGACATCGCGGAGGCTAAGACTTGGTCCAGAAGTCTGTGTTTGCTCGTTATTTACATGATTCTAAACTTGGTTATGACTAGGTTATCGCTAGGAGCTCGGGATCAGGATCGTGCTCGAGGGTCGTTCTTATTTTATTTTACACTCGGGCCCGAGGTAAGAAAACTGCACCCATTACGTTATGTACATGATAAAGGCTGGGCCAGAATGTTGAATATTGTTTTGAATGGGGATGGGCCCTGTAAATGTGCATGATTATGATTATGCATGTGAATGATTAATTAAGCATGTTGAATGCTCTGCATCTGGATATTTATTATATGATGAATGCCTGTTAGCATTAAATAATTTAGAAAAGCATTGACTTATGAGTCAAGGTCGACAATAGCGCCGAGCGCTGGTAAAAAAGCATTGACTTATGAGTCTAGGTCGACAATAATGTTGAGCGCTGGTCAAAACGCATTGACTTATGAGTCAAGGATTACCATAGCGCACTGAGCTCTGGTCATTTTGGGTTAGGCCTAATCAGGAGCGCATTATACCCTTTTACGACCCAATGCTCATGGAAAATTCAGCGCTAGGTACGGTGGGCCAACTCCAAGGCTAGTTATACAGAGGACAGGCAAGGGGAATGGGGTGACTTATTAGTCCCATATCCTAGGGCATGACCTCAGGATGACTAATTAGTCATCTAGTTAGGGTAGGGGGCCCCTATGTGACATTGTAGTCACTTATTTGCATAGAATGCATGCATGAGTAGGGTTATTACTGCTAGGCATGCTTATTATGATTCTATGATATATTATTAACTACTTATGAGCATGTTTAAGTTTTCTTGTTGGGCCTTGGCTCACGGGTGCTATGTGGTGTAGGTAAGGGGAAAGGAAAGCTGGACCAGCCATGAGTTGGCGAGCTTAGTTGGCGACGTGTACATATGTGGCCGCTTGACCACCACGACCAAGGTTTATCATAGGAACTAGGGTTAAATTCTATTTTTGCCGCTTAGATCGGCGAGTTGTAAATTTTGAGTTGTAATTACCCTTTTGGAACTATAAACAACTTTCTAAATGTTTATTATGGGATCCCATGGACAACTTAACATTTTAATGAAATATTCCTTTTGACTGAAATTTTTAACCCTTGACCGATAATCACATTTAGTTGCATGTTATGGCCAAATGACTCGTTTAGCAAGTTTAGCATTATTTAAAATACGTAGTGTAACGTTCTTGGCTAACCAGGGCATTACATTGATCATCTCCCTTTTGTGTTAAGCAATGAGATTCTTTCCAATCTTTACGACCTTTGAAGTTGCTTCTGGGTCGAGAATTACCCCTTCTAGCTTCTCCAAAGCTTGGAGTTCAGATCGGTCTTCACCTATGCTTGGGTCAATTTTTTCTTGTTGGGTGACCTCATCTACTGCCACTCGAGTTTCTTCTATCTCCTTGATAACCACCATTGCCTAAGGCTCCTCGTTTTCCTCAATTAGTACCATGGTTTGCTACCTAGGTTGCGATCTTCCCTTCATGGAAATTCTATAGCATTTCCTGGCAATGAGCTTGTCCCCCCTTACTGTACATATCCCAATGGGTGAAGGAAATATTATAGCTAAGTAGGGGACAGAGGTTATGGCTTATAATGTCATTAATGCTGGTTTCCATAGCTCGCGCTTCATCGCCCATGGTGACAACGAGCACAATCATTCGAATGGCTTCCATTCCTTCTCCTAAAAACCCATACAGAGTTGTGAAGGTCGCCTTTAGATCAGCCACTGATAACCCCATATTTTCTTGACTGGACCTGAATAGTACATTCACTGAGCTCCCACTATTGATCAAGATCCTTCTCACTGTTCGATTTGCAAGTTGAATGGTTATTACAAGTAGATCATCATGAGGGAACTAGATGTGGCTAGTGTCTTCTTTCATAAAAATGATGGGTTGTTTGTCCATTTTTTGTAACTTTGATAGTTGTTGCTCTGGAGCGAACACTACACCATTATGAGTTTGTAGCTCCTGGATATATCTTTTTTGGGCCCCATTGCTCGTGCTAGCCAAATGAGGTCCGCTTCCGATCGTGGCTATGTCTCTTCCTTTGATAGGAGGAGGGATGAGTTGGTTTTCCGGAGTTGGGAGAGTTGGCGGTGGATTCATTTGTTGTCCCTGAACTAGTTGTGGATTTTACACAGTTTGTAGATTGTTAGCTACCCAATTTTGAGCGTACTATGCTAACAGTACAACTCGTATGAGTGTCTCGATCTTATCCTTTAATTGACAGCAATCATCAGTATTGTGGCCAATGTCGTTGTGATAATGAAAAAACTTGGCTTGGTCTCTCTTTGCCTATTGATTTCTCTAGAGCTCTGGTTTTTTCCATAGAAGGCTAGCCAAATTTGCCAAGTATATGCGTTCCCGTATATCTATCATGTCGCTATACGCGGTGAATATTGAAGTTCACTTGTCTTCGACTTTGTTTTTCTTAGGCCCTGCTTGCTCGCCTTCATTATTTCCCGTTCTCTTATCATTATTCCATGACTGGTTGTTATGGGTAGAGAGTTGAGTCGTAGCTCTAGTATTCGCTACCCCTCCAGCGGGCTGAGTGGGAATATGGCTAGTCCTTGCCATTGCAGATTCTGCCTCCTTGAGGTTTATCTATTCTTGATCTCAGGCTAGGAACTCATCTGTATTCTTTACTCCCTTCCTTTGGAGTTCTTTCCATAATTCACCTCCCACAGTGATTTCTTGCCATAAGCTTGGAGTTATCACCAGCAGCCCTAGCTCAAGCTGCTATGTTAGTGAACCAGTTTATGTAAACCTTGAGAGTCTCACCCAATTGTTGCTTTATATTGACTAAGGAATTGGCTTCTACTTGTAATTCTTTCGCAGCTCGGAACTTTTTTTTGAACTCTATCGACAACAGTTTCTAGGAGGTGATTGAGTGCCTTTTAAATTTATTAAACCACAACTGGCTGGTCCTATCAGTGTGGTTGGGTGCAGGATACATTGCAAGTCGATGTTAACATTACAGACTCTCGTTAGAGTATTGAAAGTCCTATTGTGGTTTGATGGGTTTGTAGTTCTGTCATAGGTAGTCATGTTCGACATCTTGAATCCTATTGGATGCAGAGCTGCAACAATGTAAGGATCGAAAGGCTCGAGCTCCTCATTAGAATCACAATTGTCCTGATTTTTTTCAGACATGAGGCACTTCATTTGCTCTTCCATCATAGAGAGCCGCTCAAGGGTTAAGTCCTTCACTTCTACGTTATTGAAGAGTTGATTATTAGCTCCCACTCCAGTCTGTGCGTTATTTGAGTTATTGTCTTTCCAAGCTTGAGCTTGATTAATCGAGATGTTCCAAATTTCATGCCTTATTGAATGGATTTTCCTCTTCTGATTATAACTCAGATCGTTATTGTGAGCTTGCTGTCCGCGTTGGGCATTCAAATGATCGCGTAAGTCAGATTGATGGTTAGAGTGAAAAATCTGAGCTGGATTCAAATGACTCTTCTGGCCGGTTTCCTGCCTTCAAGAGTGTATACTGCGCACATTTTCTGACCTACCCTCATGCCGACTTTCCGTCCAGTAGCTGTCTTAAGTGAAGGTTACCATTCGCGGATGAGGTCACTATACTTGGTTGTTAAAGCGAACTCGAATCCCAGTATCTCGAGATCGCGAAACATATGTGTCTTCTCTAGGAATGGATTTTCTTGGGTTTTTTTTTTTTCGCAAGCTAATGTGTTACCTTGTGCCCACGGAGGTGTCAGATGATACACCAAACTAGGTTGCCCATTATCCACTCAAATATCTCAGGTTGGTGGAAATTTTTCCTCGTTTCCCTACACTTGACTTGCTAGCTGGTCCGGTTTGGAGGATTCATAGGGACATGTGCTTGCCTGAATGTAGTCCGTGCTCGCCCCATCTAACTGGACAGATCTCTAGAGACATGAGTTGTCTACTCATTTCTGTGATTGTGAGAAAGCTGGTTATTCTTGGGAGTCCGTTCTGACGTCACAGAACTCGGGGTTATTGTCTGAACAGAACGACTTATGTTGGGATGATTATGCCTGTGGGATCTAGTAATGTGGGACCCACTTGCACTCATTCTGACATTATTATCAGTTGCAGGAGGGGGTAGTCATGACATAATTTCCTCAATATGCTTGTTGGTGTGGGCGAGGTGGCTCCATAGTTGAGCCAAGCTGCCAATGTCGCTGTGGTCGCCGTCCTTATTTTGGGGTTGTATTTTAGGACAACGAGGTACAGAGGTGCCTTCTCCAGTAGGGTCCACTGTATGAAATTCTCATTGGCCTCCAGATCTCTTTGAACCATTGTCGCACATTGATTGTGGTACCGCCATTCTAATTATCAGATGAAAATTGCTTGAAACTATTTGCAAGCCTAATCTATCTCTCAATGAAAGCATCAATCTGTTGACACAATTTTTCGCCAATAGTAGATTAAGAAATCTAAAAAAAGATGATTAGGCTTTTGTAAACGGTAAATAAAGAACACAAGGAGATTTTGCGTGGTTCAGTGGTTAAAATCCACCTAGTCCACGAGCCAATGTTATTCTGTTTAGGCACTCTTGGATAAATTGTTGAAGACAATTTTTGCAGAGTTTTTGCATACAAAATTTGGTCCCTTTTACTATCTATTTCCTCTTTATTTATAGGGGATCAATGGACAAAATTGGGTAACTGTATAATATTTGGTAACTTACAAGAATGGGTAACTTCCAAAATATACTTAAATTCCTAAAATACAATAATATCCTTAATATTGTACATTTTTTAGGCGAAGGATACAAATCATTAATTGTGTACAATAACTCTCCGAGTTTGCGGGCATTCCTTCATATGCGCTTAGACTGCCACGGGCTGAATGTGTCCCACGAACTGGAGGTTACATGTTGTGGCGATCTAACCCAATTGATGCCTGAAGCCTGATGACGATGATCTGAAAGTTACATTCCTCGATCTCTATCACACACATCTGGGGCAATCTAAAGGATCTCTTGATAGACAACCTTGAGGATGCAAACTCAAGCTATTTAATTTGCAGTTAATACACATCCCCAGGATCCATAAACCTTCATTTATTGCTTAGCTAGTTGTACCTCGAACAAGATGATTTAGCTTGTATTTTTAGGGTATAAGAGAAGGAAATAATTGAAAGGAAGGTGAGGACTGCCCAACTCGTCCTGAGAAGCCACCTCTACTTACCAACCAGCAACGTAAGGGGAAAGAACAAATCTCCCAGCATAAGCTTCCTAATAGGGAACAATTTGAGAGTCCACAAACCTCCCAAAGATCCAAGAGTATAGCATTTGACCGACTAGGAGGACATGCTCCCTGGAAGGATCTAGAAGGTGTCATGAGCAACAAGAAGAATACCCCCCTAGTCAAAGGGCAAGTTCCTGCCCGCCCTGATAATCAAGTAGAAATGTTTGATGGAAGTACGCTAGTCGGAAATGACCGACCATGTGGTCAAGAAGTTGGAACATCCTTAGTATCACTGGGTATTCAAGCTCAACTTGGTGCACTGGGAGCTGCAGTGCAGGGCTTGACTAAGCGACCTATCGAGTTAGATGAAGTCGGCCATAGGAGTGGTGTAACGTACCAAATTACCTAATAAGACTTAGGGCCTTGATTAGGGGGCCAGGATGGAAATTTATGGAAATTATGTGATTATGTAATATATATGTGTATCATTATATGATTATGGGAGTTATATTATAATATGACTTGATATGCATGTTTAGGTGTATTAAATATGCACGCTGGCCCATTTCTGATTAAAAAGGCAATTTTCGTAATTTGGCTCGTTATGGGTATATTTGGCATATATGTGATATATGTGTGGGGACCACATCATTATGTGGATATATTTGGGTTACTCGGCACGAGACGATCCTAGGGAGCAAGCTAGTGGGAAAGTCACAACGGGACCCATACTTGACTTGGAGTGAGTCAAAGGGGTATATTGGGTATTTAGTACATTAACAGGTTATTGGATAATGGAAATAAATATTTGATGATATATTTGGAGTTAGTGAGATCAGGAGGGAATTCTGGGAATTTTGACTATTTTAGCCCTAGGGACATTGTTGGGGTACCTGAGGATTAGGATAAGCTTCAGGTTACTTAAGGTTGAAGTAACGTGATAGAATAAATAAAGAGAACGTTCAGTTCTCTATCTCTCTCCCGTTCTCTTTTTGACGCTCGTTAGCATTTTCGAAGGAAACCTGAGTTTTAGGACTCAGATTCAAGCAAGGTTAGATTCATAACAATTCTAGGGAAGATTAGAAGCTTGACAACTGGAGGATTTAACTAGGAAATTACTTAATTTAAGGTAATCTAAGCTTTAAGTTTTAAGTTTTTTATTTTTTAAGCTTTGATTGGATTTTACGTTTTGAGTGGTTTTTGAATTGTTTGAAACTTGGGTTTTTGTGGTTTTGGGTTGCTGAGTTGATTGGGAACTTTGTTTTTGGGATTTGGATATGTTTGGGTAGGTTTATGGAGGGTTTTATGTTGGAAAAAATGGAGAAAAATGGCTGAGTTCCAGGTCGAGTCGCGACCCTATTCTTGGGTGCCGCGACTCAAGCTTGACGAAGGAGGAGAATTGGCTACTGGGCTATTTGGGCCGCACCGCCAGTTAGGCACGCTGTGGCGCGGGGTGCAATCAGAGAGAGCATTAATCCCCTGACTTGAGCGAGTCACAGCTCAAAATGGGAAAAATGGCCAAAATGTGTTTTTAGTGATTGGCACTCAAACCTAAGGGCTCAGGATCGATCCTACTACCCAATTTAGTAGGATTCAATGTCCCGTAGGCTAGGACTATGTCTGAATGCCTGTGTTTACTCGTTATTGACGGGATTCTATATTATGGTTGTGACTAGGTTATTGCTAGGGGCTCAGAACCGAGATCGTGCTCGAGGGTTGTTCATCTGTAACTTGTACTTGGACCAAAGGTATGAATACAACACCCAGTATATGATACATGTGATTATGGCTTGGCCCGAATTATTGAATAGGAATATGAATAGGGCATGAACACCTGAGAATGTGCATGATTATGATTATGCTTGTGATTGTTGATTAACCATGTTGAATGCTTTGTATTTGGAAATCTGATATATGATATATGCCTGTTTGCATTATCTTATTGAGAAAGGCTTGACTTATGAGTCAAGCACATCAATAGTGCGCTGAGCACTGGTCGTTTTCGTAGGGCTAACCAGGAGCGCACCATATGCTTGTTCGAACCAATGGTCATGGAAAACTCAGCGCTAAGTACACTGGGCCAGCTCCAAGGCTGCTTATACAGAGGATAGGGCAAAGGGCCCCGGGGTGACTCATTTGTCCCATATCCTATGACGTTGAGCCAGTATGATTTATTAATCATGTGGTTGGTCGCTGAGCCCTAGTATGATTCCATAATCATGTATTTTGGGCATTGGGCCCTGGTATGATGCATTGATCATTTATCTAGGGCAATTGTCCCCATATGACACTGTTATCATTTATATGAATGGTATGCATGCATGAGTAGAGTTATTACTGCTAAGCATGCTTAATATGATTTGATATATGTTACGAACTTCTTGTGAGCATGTTTAAGTTTTTTTTGTTGAGCCTTGGCTCACGGGTGCTACATGGTGCAGGTAAAGGAAAAAGAAAGTTGGACCATCCTTGAGTTTGAGAGCTTAGGTGACAATGTGTACATATGCGGCTGCTGGACCACCACGATCGAGGGTTGAAAGAGGAACTAGGGTCAAAACCTATTTTGCCGCATAGGTCGGCAGGTTGTAACTTTTCATTGTAATTAACCTTTTTAAATGTACTTTGGGATCCCATGTATATCGTAAACGTTTTAGTGAAATATTTGTATCTTTGACCAAAAATTAACCCTAAACTGTTAATCACGTTTAGTTACACGATTATACCCAAATGACTCGTTTAGCGAGTTTAAGACTATTTAAATACACAATGTAACGGTCCCTGAGTAGTAGGGCGTTACAACTTGGTATCAGAGCGTGCCAAGGTTAAGGGTTCCTGTAGACAAGCGGGGCATGTACACTCGTCACCAAAGACAAGCTATACTCAGGGTATGGTGACTATTTATGTGGTTATGTGTTTAACTGCTTGAATAAGATATAAATGCTTTACCCGCATGCCTTATTAGGAATCATGAGATTCTGATAGGGTCTGGCCCTTAACTATTGATATGGTTATGTGATTTCTTGCTCAGTGATATATGAATGTGTTATCTGCATGCTAGAGTTAAGAGCATGAGATTCTGTTGAAAGAGTAGGGGTTATTTATTAATGCATGAATTTTATGGGCATGTATATTAGCACTACAGTGGTATGTGAACATGGTGTTGTGTGATTGTTCCTATGGAGGAAGGCTTTTGAATGTGCTCATCACGCTTAATGGGTCAAGTTATGGACTACAGAGTGAATCAGAGTTTATGAACCCAAGGCATTTAGTGGGACCCAGTGGTGTTTATACTGAGGCTGGGAATTTTAGCTAGGGCCTAAGCCCTCCACTTGCCCCTTAGAATTGGCAGCTAGTGTTTACAAATATGCAATTAAGATTGCAGAGGCACGAGGAAGAGATAAGGTGTTTAAAACAACAGGTTCTGTCAGGAAACACCTCTTTCTTTGTTATGCGAAGAGTGGAACTATGTTTGGCTCAGCCTAGGGTTGAGAACAGATGGGAATTTCTGTGTGGGAGATTTTAGGAATATTACCCTCCAGTTTTTGAGGGAGGACTAGATCCATTCAGAGATGAGAAATGGATGGGCATGATTAGTCCCATCCTCGACAGTATGGGGGTGGTAGGCCACGATAGGGTGATATGTGCTACATATGTTTTGCGTAAAGATGCTCAGCCGTGGTGGGAAGTGGTATCCCAGACACGAGATACAACTATAATGAACTGGAAAAAATTTCGGCAGTTGATACAGCTGCCTAGAGAAAATATAGAAGATTTTTATTCTAATGAAGATCTCGAGCCTTTCGCTACTCATATCGCAATAACTCCATATCCTATTGGCTTCAAGATGTCAACTATGCCCGCATATAACGAAACCACTAATCCCTCCAACAACATTGGGAACTTCAACACTCTAATGATGGCTCACAACGTAAGCCTCGACCTATGGTGTAACGTCCTGGGTAGCGAAGACCATTACACTGTGTGATTATAAAGGTGCAAGACTTGCTAATCAAGTCATATATTTGAAAATGTGGTCCTAAAGTCGTAATTAGGTAAAGTTGAAAAGGTTTTGGTCATAAACAGATAATTTTCATATAAAATGATTATTTAGTACATGGGATCCCAAACAGGGTTTAAAAGACATATTTACAAAAGTTCAAAATATATATATATAAATAACCATGGCCACTCTAATGGAAAAATATAAATTTTAGGTTTCCATCCCTGTACAAACCCTCAACCGTGGCGGTCGAGTAGCTGACAATGTACACCTCGCCCTTAGAGCTCTCCAACTCATGGTTGAACCATCAACCCTTGCCCTTTACCTGCACCACGTAGCACCCGTGAGCCGAAGCCCAGCAAGAAAACTCTAATGCATAGCATAATCAAAAATAGTAATCAACCAACTGACAATCATTAATCAAATACTCAATAGACCGCATCATTCACATAATCAGTAATATCAGTCAACAAACCAATAATTAACCATCCAGACAATGAGCATGCCACAATCATCAAATTAACATCAATAAACATTTCACACAATATCTAGGGTCAGTGCCCCTAGGCTGCACCCTTTTTCTAAGTCACTATCTTTGGCTCACTTAGGCTGAGCCCAGTGTTCAACCCACTAACTCTGGCACGCTTAGGCCAAGCTCAGTGATTATTTGATTAACCTTAGCTACCAGTGGCCGAGCCACGCCCTGTGAGCAAATATTGATCCCAACACTCTTAGGCCATTTGTCACATATCCCCATGGCATAATACCATCTTATTACTTCACATACAAGTATAGGGAACTCTTAGTCCCAACTTAACCACATAACCGGGTGCAGTTTTCTTACCTATGACTCCGAGAGCCTTGGCTAACTGAAGCTACACTTGAGCACGATCCTGATCCGAGCCCTAGCAAAAACCTAGTCACAACCGTAAAATAGAACCATCATTAACTCAATTCTGTCACTCGACTTCAGGAACAATCCCAAGCCTTCGGGAAGCCCAATTCCACCAAACGGGGTAGTGGATTCGACCGCCGAGCCCCCAAGAAAAAACGCTAATAAAAACACCCAAAACCCACTTCTGGAGGCAGGGTAGCACTACAACGCCACAAGGTGAGCACTACAATGCTACAAACAGGGACAAAAACCCCCCAGGAAAAGAAGCCTAGCATTGTAGCGCTCCAAGGCTAGCGCTATAGCACTACAAACAACATGAATGAGTTTTCTGGGTTTTCCTATGAACTTCCCCAAGCCAAAGCTTTACCAACCACTCCAAAACTTATCCAACCTCAAAATTGATCTTACAATCCACTATAACTCAACCAAAACAACCCATCAACATCAATAGCTTAGCCGAAAAAATCATCAAACACAAAAATCACACTTGAGCTCAAGAGCTCAAGAACACCATCAGAAAACCAGAAACCTAGAACTTTGAGGTTAGAATTGGTTACCTTAATTGAGAGAATCCGACCTTAGGTTGTTTCTATGCCCTTCTAGCCTTTAGTTCCCAAAATCCCCAAGCTGAAGCCCCTTGATTTTCATCCAAAACTCAAATTCAGAATCAACTTCTTCAAATTTAGAAAACTTAGACCAAACTCTTAAACATTACCTTAACTTAAGCTAAATCCTGCTGAACTTTTAGCCACTCCAAGGATTAGAGTCCTAAGACCTTGCCTAGACTTTTCCCTGAGTTTCCAGCTCCAAAAACCACAAGAAATTGTGAGGAATGGGCAAACTGATTGGAGGAGAAAGAGGTAGACTTTTATGCTCTGTTTTCTTCCTTTCCTCTTCTTTCCTTCTCATTCTATAGTTTTCTACAACTTCCACTAAAGACATCAGATATAACACGTATATATCTTAATAGGCAGAAGACTCTTTTACCCTCCCATTTAAATCAAGCCTTTTAGTCATTCTAGGGGCATTTTGGTCATTTGTTCTTAATTCCCGCTAATTTCTCGAGTGTCCCTATTATTTACCACTTAATTCCCATCATCTAATTAATCAGCAATTATTTTCCCCAATGCCTAATAATCTCCAATATATTTCCCAAGTTCCCAGAAATACCCCCAGTCTCCCTCGAGTTGGGTATAAATCCCCACCGTGACTATTTCGCTAAACCGCTCACTAGGATCACCTTGAGCCACATGCGGCAAATATATCACCATAATAATGTGGTCTCAACAATTTATCACATATAATTACATTTATGCCCTCAACGGGCCAAAATGACAAACATGCCCTTATGACCAAAACAGGGCCCACATGCATATTTAATACCCATGAACATGCGTCTAACCATATCCATATACTCAAATAATCATGCATGCCACATAACCATGCATTTAATCATTTATTCACATAAATACCAGCTATGCCCTCTTGGCATACTAATCAAGGCCCTTACGCCTTATTGGCAATTTTGGGTCGTTACAACTATCCCCTCCTTATAACAATTTCGTCCTCGAAATTTATTCGCACACCCATCAGATAATAAACCCCACATCTCTGACCATAACATTAGATTCTAATTCTTTACCTTAATCCCTCAACAACACTCTTATTAGAGTGATAGTCTTGTTCCATAAGACCTTATCTTATAACTGTAATCTCGTTACCCTTTTCTCGCCCAAGAACTCTGCTGAAACCCCAGAGTCTACTTATCTCATCGGCGGTCATCTTCCGTCTTGTTATTTACATAAATAATACCCATAAGCCACCACCCATACCAGGGTAAGGTAAACTTGTAGGCCCCACCTAAGCTTTGGTGCGATTTTGGAATCCTTCTCAAATTAGAAATCCAAAAATCATTCTTTCTTTCAGATGTATCATACCCTTCCTTGTTTGCAATGTTGGGAGTGTTATCCAGATTTCCGGATAGTGTTTAGATGGATATCCTCGGGGAAGCAGAATTATCAATGTCTTTCACGGTAGGTGACCAGAGCTCGCGGATGGACAGAAAGGCTTCACCTCTCCCGTTTAGTGTCCGGTTTACTCTTTCATGCAAACGCGACACGGAAGCTCGTCAACTCTCCCGGACCCCTGAAGGGATATCCTTCGGGGAAGCTCCTTCCAGGAGGAGCTCTTCAGGTTGCCTTCGCGGAAACAGTTCCGTGCCACGCACGGGACAAGACCAAGCGGTCGAGTCATGGAGGAGGCATATTTGGAATGATATCCACCTGACACAGGATCCCGCCTGACACACCCGACAGGTCAAAGCCGCACACATTCCAGCACGCCTAAGGGTACCTTTTCGCCTACTGTTCCGCTGACAACTTGGAAAAGACGGCTGACTTTGTGTATTCCCCATACTTTCACGTAAATATACCCACATAGAGTCTTGTAGCCATACTACTACAGTAATTGTATCCCCTATTTATGGCTGGTGTAATTAAGACTCATGTACGTAGAGAAAAACCCTAATCCAAAACCCTAGCTATAAAGACCCCCTCATTTTACAATGAAGAGGACGGCCAACAAATCACATAGCAAGAACTCTACTAAAATCTCTCTAGCTTCATCTTCTTCAAGAGAACCCGAGAGAAACACTGTGAGTGTGTGAAGTTCTTCTACACCAGCCATTTTACTGTAATTCTTTACAAGTATAATTACATCGACTCATGGACTAGGGCTTGTTAACGCCTGAACCACGTAAAAACACTGTTTGTTTAGTTACATTTCTGCACTTCTACAGTTCTTATCTTTTTATTATTCTGTTTGTATTCGTTTCCGAAAAACTCGGTAAACATTTTGGTGCTTTCATTGAGAGTTGTAGGAAGTTGTTAGTCAGCTCTTTTTTTGTGTACGTTTCTTGTATTCACTCCGTGCTAAAAAGATGGTGACTACGAGAAAATCCGCGGTTGACAAAGATGCTAGGGTCAACCCCGATACTATGATGGAAGATGCGGTGCAAAACGAACCCTTGGACTACCAAGGTGAAGACCCGACATCCCGCCAGGATCGGGTCAGTATTGAAGATACGACATACTTAGAAGACGAAGAAGAGTATGTCCAAGACGGTTACTACAAAGACGGCTGCTACTATGAGAAGGACCAAGAACTGGTCCAAGTAGCCGAAGAACTGCTGGTCACTAAGGTCAAGCTTGCTGAGCAGGAGCGCGTCCCCGAAAAAATGCAACGCATGATGGAGCGCCTCCAAAGCAAGTTCGGAGATCTAGGCGACTCGGACGAGGATGCCTCTGTTCTAGGTGGAGCTGATGCCCCCATGCCGGATCCGGCCGCTGCTGAACCATCCAAAGCCGCCCCTAACAAGGGGAAATAAAAAGTTGGGGAGCCTGTGCGCACTGACGCCCCTGCACCTCCTAAAGGCGTGAATCACCAGGCTGAGTGCCCCCCCCCCCCCCCGCGCGCAGAAGGTCTCTGGCGCTCCTAAGCCCAGACGTCCTTCAGCCCCAAGGGGGCACTCTGTGCCTAAAGGGCCCGGTGCTAAGGCACCCAGGCCTAGGGGAAGGAACAACCGCCCCAGTGATTCCGTCAACCAGGACGGTCGGGCAGCGGACGCGCACTCCGGAGATAGCTGGTCCACGGTGGACCTAAGAAGAAGGTTGGAGGCCAAGTATGAAAAGGCCAAAGGAGAAAAGGCCCGGCCTCGAGGACAGGACCTCCGAAATCATCTTAATGACAAGCTCCAGGGACGTGACCTCCCTGAGAGTGATACAAAGAGACTCGAGGACCAAATCGCTGCCTTGACCAAGCTAGTCCGGAAGCAAAGCGGGGCCCTGTCAGACTCCGAGGAGGAGGACCCGGAACCATGTATTCGGAGGATCGCGGAAACGTCCCTCCCGGATAACTTCAAAATGCCCCACATAGAATTATATGAGGGGAGGACAGACCCGCGCACCCATCTAGCTAAATACAACAAAATGATGCAAGTGGCGCGCGTCAGTGAAGATGCCAAATGCATGTGGTTCTCACTCACCCTTACCAAGTCCGCGGAGGACTGGTGGAAAAGATTAGCTCCCGGATCCATCCACAGTTGGAAGGAGCTACAGTCCGCATTCAGAAGGCAGTTCATTGCTGCCCGAGACCACGACATGGAGGTTGGTTCCTTAACCAACATCAAGCAGCTACCCCATGAGAACCTCAAAGCTTTCATTCAGAGAATGATGGAAGCTGCTGCAAAGACCAAGGTCAGCGATGACATGAAGCTGATCGCCCTTCAATCGGGCCTTACTGTCGGCTCCCTGCTATGGGGGGAAATGCAAAGGAGACGGGCAGAAACGCTGTCCGAATTCATGTCAAAAGCTCAGGGAATCATCAACCTTGAGGATGCCTACCAGCAGGCCTTTGGAGTTCCCCCAGCTCCAACGCCTTCCGTTACTGCGCCGAGTTTTTCTTCGCAAGTTCCCGCACCAGCCCTCACGCTTCCAGGAGCCCAATTCACTCCAAGTGTGTATGGGCCTTCCGCGTCTGCTCAGACACCGAGTCAAACCCATTTCTCTGGGTACGGAGCTGTACAAACCGGATGTAGTATCGCTCCTGGCCTGTCGCAGATGCAAGCGGAAGGCCCAGAACGAAATTTGAGCCAATCGCGGAGTAAACGAAGCGGAAGAAACTCCAACCGGGGAGATCATTCAAAGAAATCCCGGAAGGACTATGAGCCCAAGTTCACGGAGTATACCAGTTTGATAGACTCGCGAGAGAATATCTATCGGGCGACCTGTAATATGGTCAACTACAGGAAGCCCCCGAAAGTGTCTCACGGAGGAAGGCGTCCGCGAGACTCCAATAAGAGGTGTGAGTTCCACGGAGACGTGGGGCACACCACAAACGAGTGCCTCCAGCTAAAGGATGAGATCGAGTCCCTGGCAAGAGCGGGACACCTCGGTCAGTGGGTGAGGATACCCATTATCTATCCCGGACAGGGAATAGTTCACGGAGCTGCATATTCCCCGGGACAGAGGGGGACCGCTAGCGCTCCTGGAGCCGGTCACCCCCAAGCTCCCGGGTCTCAGTTCCCAGCGCTTCCTGCTCCAACCGCTCCGGCACCCATTGCCTTGTTGGCTCCAGGACTTGGCAACCCACATCCGCCCGGCCTTGCTCCGCCACCCGTTGACGGACACGTAGCCACCATTTCCGGAGGACCGCACCTTGCCGGAAGCACCCGCAACTCCCAGAAGAGGTACTTGAGGGAGTTCGAACACACCGGGGAGATGTGCGCCTTGGTTCAATCACCTGCTCAACGTCCCCGAATGATGGACCTTCCCATCACCTTCACGGAGGACGATGCCCGACATGTGCACTTCCCCCACAACGATCCCCTCGTGATGGAAGCCCAGATTGCCAATAAGAAGGTCTCACGGATCTTGGTCGATAACGGAAGCTCCGTAAACATCCTCTTCAAAGCGGCCTTGCACGCGATCGGATTAACCGAGACAGACCTGACCCCATGCCCCATCCAGCTTCAAGGGTTCAATGGGGATGCACTCATGCCACTAGGCAAAATTCAACTTCCAGTCACCCTTAGAGGAGAAAGCGACGCTTGTGTCTTCAAGCACAGCACATTCGTGGTGGTCGACTGCCCCACGGCGTATAATGCCATCCTAGGCCGACCGGTCCTAATCGATTGTGGGGCCATAACCTCAATACGCCACTTATGCTTGAAGTTTCCATGCGACGATGGGCGTATCGGCACCCTTCGAGGAGACCAACGAAGCGCACGAAGCTGTTATAACGTCTCCGTCCGATCCGTCTATACGGTCCAGGAGACTGTTGCTGCCGTTCCTTTGGCGGAAGAATTACCAGAAACTGGGGGTGCTCAAGGGGCATACTTTGACGAACTCGACCCAAGAGTGGGGATCGAGAAAGCGATAGAACCGATGGAGGAAGTCGAAGAGGTGATCCTCAACCCGGGAGATCCCACCAAAGTCATTCAGGTGGGGAAAAACCTGCCGTCAGCCATTCGAGATAAGATCGTGGCCACTGTGAAGAATAATCAGGATATCCTGGCATGGTGCCACGCTGATATGATGGGGATTAATCCTAATGTTGCGTGCCACGCACTCAACATAGACCCATCTGCAACTCCAATTCGCCAAAAGAGGAGGCCGTTAGACCCAGTGAGGGCCGAAGCCGTCAAAGCTGAAGTGGACAAGCTGATGTCCATAGGCTTTCTCCAGGAGTCACACTATCCCGTGTGGTTGGCCAACCCAGTTCTGGTCCCGAAACCCGATGGGTCCTGGAGAATGTGCATTGACTTCACGGACCTAAACAAAGCCTGCCCGAAAGATTGTTTCCCTCTTCCGCGAATCGATCAGATGGTAGACGCTACTTCCGGGTACGAACTCTTATCCTTCATGGATGCGTACTCCGGATACAACCAGATCAAGATGCATGTCACGGACCAGGAACACACCAGCTTCCTCACGGACAAGGGTGTCTACTGTTACGTGGTCATGCCTTTTGGTTTGAAGAATGCTGGGGCGACGTACCAGCGTCTAGTAAACAGGATGTTCAAGGACCAACTAGGGAGGAACATGGAGGTGTACGTGGATGACATGTTGGTAAAATCCAAGACCTCCGGGGACCACAGTAACGACCTTGAGGAAGCTTTCACCGTGATCCGAAAGTACGGAATGAAACTGAATCCGAAGAAATGTACTTTCGGGGTCTCGTCTGGGAAGTTCCTCGGTTTCATTGTCAGCTCCCGCGGAGTGGAGGCCAACCCTGAGAAAATTAAGGCATTCATAGATATGCCTTCTCCCCGAAAGCATAAGGACGTCCAAAGCGTTACCGGAAGGATAGCTGCTCTCAGCCGCTTCGTATCCAAGGCCACTGACAAGTGTATCCCCTTCTTCAATGTGTTGCGAGGAAACAAGAAGTTCGAGTGGACCCCCGAATGCGAAGCAGCCTTCCAACACCTCAAGGAACATCTAACCCGGGCTCCCATTCTGTCCAAACCTGTCGAAGGAGAGGCGTTGTTCTTGTACTTAGCTGTGACAAAACACGCCGTTAGTGCCGCACTCGTCCGGGAAGACGGCCGTATCCAGCTCCCTGTGTATTACGTAAGCAAGAGGCTACTGGACGCCGAGTCCAGATATTCAATGATCGAGAAACTCTCCCTCTGCTTGCTAATCGCTTCGCGGAAGCTAAGGCCCTATTTCCAGGCACACACCATCAGAGTACTCACCAACCACCCTCTCCGACAAGTCTTGCAGAAGCCCGAATCTTCTGGCAGATTGCTTAAATGGGCCATGGAACTGAGCCAGTTCGACATCCACTACCAGCCACGTGTTTCCATAAAAGGACAAGCTCTCGCGGACTTTGTTGTGGAATGCTCAGGAATGAACGACCTCCCGGAAGATCCTATCCCGGAACTTCCCACATGGAAGGTCTATGTAGACGGAGCCTCCAATGAAAAAGGAGCTGGAGCAGGGGTTCTCCTAATCTCTCCCCAAGGACATCAGCTCCAGAGCTTCATCCGTTTCGCGTTCCCAGCATCCAACAACGAGGCAGAACACGAGGCCATGCTAGCTGGATTACAACTGACCAGAGAATTCGGAGCCCAAAAAATAGAAGTATACAGTGACTCCCTACTTGTGGTAAACCAAATATCCGGAGAATACCAGATGAAGGGCGAAAAAATGGCTGCCTACGTGTCTCTCTCCCGCGGCCTCCTGCAGCATTTCAAAGGCTACCAAATCCGCCAGGTCCCCCGGGATCAGAATTCACTCGCGGACACGCTGGCCAAGCTTGCAAAAGACCCGGAGATTGAACAATATGGCCTAGTCCCCATCGGGCACTTAGAAGCCCCCAGTACTGAGACGCGAAGGATAAACGCCATCATCGACCATTCCCACTCCTGGATAGGACCCATCCTCAGATTTCTCACCACCGGAGAGCTCCCCACTGATAAGGCTGACGCAAGAAAGCTCCAATATCAAGCTCCCCGATACGTGGTTATGGATGGAAAGCTTTACCGAAGGGGGTTGTCCGTACCTTTCCTTAGGTGTGTTGCCGGAACCGAAATCAACACCATCATCCATGAGATTCACGGAGGCTTCTGTGGCGACCATACCTCCGGGCCGAGCCTCTCCAAAAAGATCCTTCGTCAAGGATACTTCTGGCCCACCATGAAAAAGGATTGTGTGGATTATGTCAGAAAATGTGAGCAGTGCCAGAGGTACGCCAAGGTTCCGCGAGCGCCGCCTACAGAAATTACCTTAATGACCAGCCCCTGGCCGTTCGCCGTTTGGGGCATTGACCTAGTAGGTTCCCTTCCAACTGGAAAGGGTGGAGTGAAGTATGCCATAGTCGCGGTAGACTACTTCACCAAATGGGCTGAAGCTGAACCTATGAACACGGTCACATCTAAAAAAGCACTGGACTTTGTCATCAGGAATATAGTGTGTCGTTTTGGGCTTCCACGAAAAATTGTGTCCAACAACGGGAAGCAATTTGATAGTGAACATTTCACGAACTTCTGTGCTTCACATGGAATCATCAAAAGCTTTTCCGCAATCGCCAGACCTCAAGCTAATGGGCAAGTGGAAGCAGTAAACAAAATCTTAAAGACCACGTTGAAGAAAAAACTCCAAGCCTGCAAGGCTCACTGGCCGGAAGAACTTCCGCAAGTACTTTGGGCCTATCGCACGACAGAGAGGACTTCGACGGGGCACACACCTTATTCCATGACCTTCGGGTGCGAGGCCATCATCCCAGTAGAAACTATGATCCCCTCTCATAGGCAGGACACCTACGACCCTACCCGGAACCACGCCCTTCTCCAGGAGTCCCTTGACATGATCGATGAGCTCCGGGAGCAGTCACAGGTCCAACTCAAAATGTACCAAGGCAAGATAGCCCGACACTTCAACACAAGAGTCAAGAGCCGTACATTCGAAGTTGGGGACCTTTTCCTACGAAGAGTATTTCCTGCTACGCAGGATCTGGGAGTGGGAGTCCTCGGACCCAACTGGGAAGGCCCCTACGAAGTACAAGAAAAAGCGGGCCATGGGACGTATCACTTAAAGAGACTCGACGAATCTAGAGTCCCACGCGCCTGGAACGTGGAGCACCTCCGCCGTTACTATCAGTAGGCCCTGGACTATCCGGTCGAAAGTCCTTGGTGGACGTAGCAAAACGTAAAATGTGGAGATAATCCTCCCTGCTGAAAAACACATGCCTAATAGGCTAATCTAATGAAACGCGGAGAGATTCACTCCGCTTTTACTGCATTTTTTATCCCTGTGTTCAATGCTGCGTTTTAACAAGTGACCACGTGGTCCGGAGACGTCCGGACCCCACGCTCACTTGGGGGGGTATACATGGCTAAGGCATAGCCATACGCCCCTTGAACAAAACATACACAGAACACCACTTATGTGCTAGCATTATGTTTGAAATTTTTAAATTGTTAAACTTAGGTTAATTTATTGCCATGAACCTACTTGCATTACGTGTCATGTGTGCATTATGTGTTTATGTGAAAATTGCTATTGAAATATCTGCCATTATGCATCATGAAAATTATCTCCTGTGTAGCCCAGCGATGAACAGGACTGGGGGTTGGGGCACGTTCAGAGAGCTACGCCGAAACACCCCCAACTTCCGGGCAAGTCCTTCAAAAAATATTCCGCGACCGCTGTAGAGCTTTGCTTCGCAAGCTCCAGCTCCGGGTCTCACAAAGTAAAGATGGCAAGATCCGCGACCGCTATAGAGCTTTGCTTCGCAAGCTCCAGCTCCGGGTCTCACAAAGTAAAGATGGCAAGATCCGCGACCGCTGTAAGCTTTACTTCGCAGGCTTCAGCTCCGGGTCTAACAATATAATGCATGGCGAGCTTTTCGACCACTGCAAGCTTCGCTTCGCAAGCATCAGCTCCAGGGGCAGATATGATCGATCCCCCGATTACAGCAGGCCTGCCCTGGGATCGAACATGGTTGGCGTGGCAATTTCCCCGACCGAAACGAGCCTCGCCTCGCAGGGCTCCATGCCAGGTCACTGAAGTCAGCCACCATAAGGTTCGCAACGAAAGTTAGTTTTTCTTCGCAAAGATCTAACCTTAAGTCTAGCGACGCTCACCAAAAGAACTCCCGTTCCAGCACCATGGAACGGCTCACCTTAGCAATCCCAGCGAACAGTATAACTACAAGTCCCGGGATTGGCCATTTGCCTTAGGAAAGCTGAAATACGGTGAAAGGAGTCTGGCCGTTGGAACCAGGAAACCTTCGTAACCTAGAAACTACGTGGGAAAAGACATCAGCCGTTAGAGCTTCAAGTTGGAAGTGCATAGGTTCTGGCCGTTGGAACCAAAACCTCATGCGCCCCTACAACAGTTTCTACCGTATAAAAGTCTACCCTAAACGCAAAGATAAATAAAGAACTCGGTAGAAAAGAAAGGAGAATGCTATAATTATGGAAAATATGTCTGCAATGAGAAAAGAGTACAAGGAGCTTCGCCCCAAAGAAAAACTCAAATGAAAAATTATTAAAGATAATGCCCCTTCAAGCATTGGGGGTGGCAGTAGTGTCCGCGTCCAAGGCCTCGAGGTCGGCAGTTCCAACTGGGGCAGGCGGAGTCGGCTCATTGGGAGGTGGAACTTCATCACATGCAGGTTCAGAGGTCCCCGCCTCTCCGGGATCTCCTGCTTCAGGGGCTCCAGCACGCTCGTCAACGTTGTAAGTTTGGACGTACACCTCTGGGCCTTGATCCCACACCTGTAACTTCTCCCTCATGGCGTCAGCATCCTCTCCCAGATAGCCTAGTACCTCCGGGTTCATTTTCCAGAGTTGATGCATAAGGGCCACGTGCGATATATTAATCGTCCTGTTCAGAACCACCTCGGCATCCTCCCTCTCCTTCAAGCGCTCCGCCTCGGAGGTTGCCAGCTATGCCTCCGCGACAGCTAATTGAGCCCTTAGTTTTTCCATCTCGGCCTTGGAGGCATCCTGCTCTCCCTTAAGAGAATCAATCTCCTTGCGCTGCTCCCTATTTTGGCTCAGCACGGATTGCTTCTCGGTCACATGCCCCCTGGCAGTGAATTGCAAGGCTCCGATCTCTTTATCCTTCTCGGATTTGGTTTTAACGCTTCCAACAATGAAGTGGAGTACGTGGCATTATTTACTGGTGTTTGAGTAGCAAAGGAGCTGAAAGCAAGAGCAATCCAATGCTTTAGTGATTCTCAGCTTGTGGTTAACCATGTATTAGGAGAATACCAGGCTCAAGGAATTGAAATGCCAGCTTTTCTTAGAAAAGGTTAAAGGCGAACTGTCAGAATTTGAGTTTTATTCCATCGAGCAGGTGTCTCGTGAGCAGAATACAAATGCAGATGCTTTAGCCCAACTCAATACAACCAAAGAAGCAGACACATTAAATGTGTTCCCTATAGAATTCTTGGATAAAACAAGAATTAATGAAGAGCCAGTGGAGGTCAGAGTGATTTGTTAAAAAACCGACCTGGATAACTCCATAGTTGAATACCTCACGATTGGAAAGCTACTAGAAGCTCTAACGAATGAACAAAAGTTGTTGTATCAGCTCCCACAGTACGTTATGGTTGATGGAATTCTCTATGGGCGAGGTCATTCCTTGCCTCTCCTAAGGTGCGTTTTACCCGTGGAAGCGTAGGCCATCCTTTGAGAAATCCATGAAGGATTTTGTGGGAAGCACGCTGGGGGGCAAAACATGGCTCTAAAAGTACTAAGGCAAGGTTATTTCTGACCCACACTGAAAAAGGACTCGATCTCATATGTCTTCAGGTGTGACAAGTGCCAACGTTATGCACCGTTGCCCGAGCTGCGCCCATGGAGCTAGCTATGATTTTTTCACTCTGGCCTTTTGCTATATGGGGGATTGACTTGATTGGCTTGTTGCCTACTGGAGAAGGAGGAGTTCACTATGTCATTGTCACTAAAACCTTAAAAAGAGTGCTAGATTTCATCGTGAAAAACATCCTATGCCATTTTTTACTCCTAAAGAAGATTGTGTCTGATAACGGAACTCAATTTGATAGTGAACTATTCACAACCTTTTGCAAGAAATATGACATAATGAAGAGTTCCTCTTCAGTGGCATACCCTCAAGCTAATGGGCAGTTTGAGTCAGTAAACAAAATTCTAAAGGCGAGCTTAAAGAAGCAATTAGAAGATGCAAAAAAGTTATTCCCAGAATAGCTCCCGCAAGTGCTCTGAGTCGACATGACCTCACATCGCACTTCTACTTGGCATAAATACTTCTCTTTGACTTTTGGAAGCGAGGCTATTCTCACGGTTAAGGCCCCGGTGACGTCACATAAGCAAGGGACCTACAACCAGGATTAGAATCATGACTTGCTTTATGCGTCCCTGGATCTAATTGAAGAGCTATGGGAAGAATCTCAATTACAACTCGCCCATTACAAGAAAAAAGTTGCTCAGTATGTTAATTCAAAAGTCAAAGGATGTAGACTTGAGTCGGGGGATTTGGAGCTCCAGAGGGTGTTTCTAGCTAACAAAGACCCTAAAGACGGTGTACTAGGAAGGACCCTATTGGATCGTGGAGCTATCTTGGGAAAGAGCTTTCAAACTAGCTCGATTAAGTGGAGAATTGGTTTCACGAACTTGGAACGCCCTACAACTCAAGAAGTATTATCAGTAATAGGATGTCTTTGTTAGATTTAATGAGTTTTTTTTTTGTAAGGCTTATTTATAAAGGCCATTTCATTTTGTTTGAACTTGAATAATAAAGGGTTGCTATGTATTTTAAACATGGTATCCGTTCTTTTGATTTTATTTTTGTAATTTATCATGAGTTGATTATGTAAAAGCAATTTAAAATATTTATAAATTCGGATTGCTTGGGGGGCATATAACCCTCGAATAGTCTTTGAAACATTCGACAAGTTTAGATTAAAAAAATTCTTGTTTTTTACAACATATAATTCGGAAAATATATTGCAATATGGCTTCTTAAAGCTCGATTTTTCAAAGAAATTATGATTACGAACAAAGTTAAGAAAATTAAAAGAATAAAAAATAAATCCTAAAATTTAACTAGGTACAAAAATTATGGAACTAAACCAGGTCCAAGGCATGATCCCTAACAGGTATATGCGAATAGGTAATAAAACTCCTAGAAATAACCAGGTCATCGACCAGAAATAACTGGGCAAGCCATCAGGAAAAATATCTTGATCTAACGTTACCCCCTATAACTATTTGAATGTATAAGGACCATGAAGGTTCATAAACATAAATACTTGATAGAAAGGGGAGTGAACAACAAAGGTTGTATATAACAAAATCAACACATAAAGAAAATATGTATATACGAGGGCAATTAACCTCAAATAATTGTCTCGACCTACACGACCTCATTACAAGGGTTTGCAATACCCTTAAAACAAACAACATGTGTATAAAAAGAAACATAAAATAGGGCCCGCATCACCTCTGATTTCCGATAACTTGCTCTCAAGATGTCACATCTTCATCCCCGCTTTCTATCGCAGCTCCTGAAGTCTACGTTGTCTCCGTATGCTCATTTGATAATTTGTCCTAGAAGTTGGCGAGGTAGCACTCACAAAGTTCTGCGTCCAGGAACGAGAAATCATTTTCCTGGTTGAATGCCTAGACCTAATAGAACATTTCTTCCAAAGATCTTTTTGCTTTAGAAACGTCCTCCTTGGCCTTGGCCTCGGCCTCGGCCTCCGCAAGCTTTTGCTTGAGAATGTCGACCTCCGCAAGCTTCTGCTTAAGATCGTTAACTTCAAGCTGAAGTTGGTCCAGCTATTGGATTACCTCCAAGTCTTGTGCTTTGTCATTTAGCTCATTCTCCTAAGAGGTCTTCAGGGCATTACTGACTTCCTCCACCTCAGCTTGGACCCGAGCAATGCCACGGATCTGAGCCATGCAAGACTATAGACAATGAATGAAGAGGGGTCAATTTCTGAAAGCATTGAACTAAACAAGGAGGATAAGGATAATAATTACAGTCAGAGTCATCCCTAGTATAGATTCAAGGACTATAATCAAAGGTCTCGCCTCAATAGCCTGCAACTCTTTGGTGTTGACCAAACTCACGTGCTTCATCAGGTGGTTCACGAACTCCTGATATGAACCACGCATAGGCTCTGGACAATTCCCCACCTCGAATGGAGGAACTGGGACTGTGATAGTCAGAGCTTCAACTTGGATGACCTGCAAGATAGAAGAAGGGTTGCAAGGAGCTTGTGGAGGAGCTAGTAGGGTTGTAACTACGTTGGCCTGAGGCTACTGCTGCTTCTGGGTAGAGATGGCACCCTTGTCTTACACTGGAGACTCGGTGGCGGCTCCAGCTCCGAGATTGGTCTTCTTCAAGGTCCTCTGCCTCTTTACGTTTGGTCTAGTTTTGAAAGCCTTATTTAGATTCATGTATTCATCTACAAAAGAGCAAGTAGAAGGATCAAGTACAACAAGTGTTAGTCAAGATAATACAAAGTAAAAAGTAATAGAACAAGAACCCTACCCTCCGAACCAAAGGAAACTACTAAGATCAGTTCCAGATTATGGATCGGGTTGGGTATAACCTCTAACTCTTGGATTATTGGGGGAGGAGGAGACTCTAGTATTATTAAATCATGGGACCAAAAGGGTTGGGGCTCCTAATCAGGACTAAGCTCGTGCTCGATCTGCCTAATACCCGGAGTAATAGTACCCTAACGCAAGGAATGCCATGACAGAAGGTTTGTACCATACTATTAAAAAATGGTGGACATAAAATGTAAAGTATTATATACTAATATGGTATATTTGGGGTAGGCAAAATCATGATGTACGACAAGTTGTTCAACGCACTTATGTAAAGTCACATCTAGGTCAGGGTCTGTAGGATGTCGGTTGACGAGCTGCCTCAAATTGAATTGGACTAGCCTAAACCAGCAGTATCCCCATTTATTTCTCTATCCTGATTACCTTGGCTAGAGGTGTCGACTTCTTCCCCTAACTCAACATGACCATGACTAGTGGTGTGACCTCATCTTCTTCTTCAACCTCCTTGATGATTGGAGAAAGCTCTTGGGGAAGACCTGGAGGCTTGACGACTAGTGTCTGATCCTTTTGGATCAGCTTACAAGCCATCATGGTAGCATTATTCACCACTGCCCGAAACTCCTTCGACGTTGTTAAGATATGGAATTCAAGTAAAGAGTTCAAAAGGATGAGAAACTTACGAGGTAAATTGAAGTGTTAGTGGGTACTGTTCTTGAACCTGTTTGACATAAGGAATTGGTCTTTATAGTCATTCGGATGGCTGGGGAGGTCGATGACGCTGGTGAACTTAGAAAAAGGGGTGAGGTAGTAGAAACTATCACCTCGAGTTTTAGTGTCTGGGTTGGCTTTCAGACAGAAAATATACAAAATGTCCTCTGGAGTGGGGACCTCCCACTCATTCTTGAGGAATAAATATTTTAACCCCGCAAAAAGGCGATATGAATTCAAGGGGGTGTTGGAACAGCATGAGCTCAACGTAGTTATGGAAGTCTACGAAGTATTGGTCCAATGCAAGGAAGGAACCTACCCTCAGATGCTCATCACTCCAGGCCCCTAAGTCATCCTCCAACGTGGTGCAGCTCTGCTCTCCCGCAAAAGGAGGTCGAGCATAAAATTTGGGACTTATTTCAATCCAATTACTCATCATTATCTTGTTGACTTTCTCTTGAGTTGTTACTCGAGACTCTATCATCTCAGTGTCAAAGAAACTATCTTGTCCAACCTTGACCTCCCTCTCCACCACTGGGCCAAAGTCGGGAATGGGTGTGTAACGCCCTGGATAGCCAAGACTGTCACAATGTGTATTTTAATTAGTGCTAGACTCCCTAAATGAGTCTATTGGCCATAAATGTGTAACTAAACATGATTAACGGTTTAGGGTTAAAAATTTTGGTCAAAAGGAATAACCACTTCCTTAAAATGTTTATGTTCGTACATGGGATACCAAAATAAACATTTAAAAGGTTATTTACAACTCAAAAGTTACCATAAGATGACCTAAGCAACAAAATAGGGTTTAACCTTAGTTCCTCTGAGAAACCCCGGTCGTGATGGTCGAGCAGCCGCATATGTACACATCGCGACCAAAGTTCTCCAACTCATGGCTGGTTCAACATCCTTTTCCACTTACCTGCACCACAAAGCACCCGTGAGTCGAGGATCAGTAAGAAAATTTAAACCTGCTCACATCAGGGTATGTTGCCCTAGATACATGACCATAGAATCACACCGGGGCCCATTTCCCTAGATACATGACCATAAAGTCACACTTGGGTCCGTTTCCCTAGGATATGGGACTATAGTGTCACACTATGGCCCGATGCCATATCCTCACCCTATGGCCCGATGCCATATCCTCTGTATAACCAGCCTTAGAGCTGGCCCAGTGTACCTGGCACTTTTCTTTGCAACGACCATAGGGTTGGTCAAGCATATATCACGCTCCTGATTAGGCCTAACCATATCAGCCTACGCTGCACGCGCTATTGTTGCCCTTGACTTTTAAGTCATTCCTTTGACCAGTGCTCAGCGCACTATTGCTGCCCTTGACTTATAAGTCAATGGTTTTGACCAACACGCTATTGTCGTCCTTACTTATAAGTCAGGCCTTTTCAATCAGATAATGTAGACAAGCATATATCATTTAACAATTATCCAGATACAGAGCATTCAAGCATTCTTAATCAAAAAATCATAGGAATAATCATAATCATGCTCATTCACAGAGGCCCGAGCCCTAATCATATCGATAGTTAACAACCAAGCCAAGCCCTAATCACATATATCATGTATTGGGTGCAATTTTCTTACCTCTGGTCCAAGCACAACCTAATTAACAATGATCCTTGAGCACGATCCCGTCCTGAGCTCTAGCGGTACCCTAGTCACAACCATGATAAGCGATATCCATCAATTTCGAGTAAATAAAGACTTCTGGAGCGAGTCCTAGCCTCTGGGATCTCGAATTCTACTAAATCGAGTAGTAGAACACTTCCGAGCCCTTAGGTTCGTGTTCCCACCATGTGAAACCTAACTTGGCCAATATCCAAAATTTGAGTCACGGTGCCCCTCTCAAGGACCATGACTCTTCTTAAGTTAGAGAACCCTGACCCTATTTCACTGGGCATGTACCATAGCGTAGCACACCCAGCGTCGCGCCGCTAAGGTGATTCAGAGAACTGCCCTGGCCTCTTAGTTCATGAGGACTACGACGCGACCCTTCGAACCCAGTTTTTCAAACATTTTCTCCGAGCCAATTCCCTGAAAATACACCCCAAAGCAGTACCAAACCCATAATTGAGTGCTGAAACATCATCAATACATTATAAACATCAAAACCCAACCTTGAACTTAACAAGCTATCCATGAAATACAAAATCCAAGCCTTGAGTTCCAAAACTCAAGAATACTCTAAAACCAACCTAGAATTAAATCAAAACATGGTTTAAAGCTTATCTCAACTGTGTAATCTGACTTCTGAGTTGTTTCTAATTCAATCCTTGCGTCAAAACAACAAGCCACTCAAAATCTCCACTTGGTGTCAAAGCACAAGAACAAGAGAGCGAGAGAGAGTAATGAGAGAAAGGAAGAGAGTGAGTGTTTCTGTGTGTTTTCTGGTTACTTCTGAGGTTTTTGATAGACTAAGTCTATCCATGGGCATGAAAAGACTAAATTGCCCCTATGTCCAAACTTTCCTCTAAAAGCCCACTAGGGGTAAAATCGTCATTTTCCACACTTCCCGCTAATCACAATTAATGCCTCATAATTTCTTATTAATTCCAATATCCTTAAATAATAACCAAATAATTTTCCATTACTCGATAAATCCCTGTAATGTACTAAATTACCAAAATAACCCTAGGCTCACTCCGAGCTGAGTATCTGACCTCGTTATGACTAAACTGCTAACTTGCTCCCTAGGACCGCCTCGTGCCGAATAACCCAAATATATTCACATAATAATGTGGTCTCAATCAGTAAAACATATATATATATACATATATTCAAATATGCCCTCAATGGGTCAGAATTTTGAAAATTCCCTTCTAAAAAGAAACGGGCCCACATGTATGCTTAATACACCTAAACATGCCAATATAGTCATATTATAATATAACTCACATAATTCATATAATCATGCATATAATAACACAATACATAATTAAATCAATTATTTCCCTTCTTGCCCCCTCCCTAATCAAGGCATTAAACCTTATTAGGGGAATTGGGATGTTACACCTATCCCCTCCTTACAGGAATTTCGTCCTCGAAATTTTACCTGAACAGCTCTGGATACTGATCCTGCATGTTGAACTCTAATTCCCAGGTTACCTCCTCGACCTTGTTGTTCCTCCATAATACCTTAACCAAAGGTATGGTTTTATTCATCACAAAGTTGTCCTTCTTGTCTAATATCTGGACTGGCTATTCTTCATAGGAAAGATCTTCCTGCAGCTCCAGATCTTTGTAACTCAATACATGAGTCACATCACAAGCGTCAAAATATGAAACACATTGTGTACGACCGAAAATTTCATAGGTAAGGCTAATCTGTAGGCCACCTGATCGATCCTCTCTAGGATCTCAAGAGGTCCTACAAATCTAGGGCTCAACTTGCCCTTCTCTCCAAAACTCTTCACCCCTTTAAATGATGAAAATCTAAGGAAGACATAGTCTCCCACTTGGAACTTCACATTCTTGCACTTCGGATCTGAATAACTTTTCTGTCTACTCTGAGACGCGGTATCCGAGCTCTCATCTTCTCAATAATCTCATTAGTCCTCTGAACTGCCTCAGGACCCAAGTATTTCCTTTCTCCCATCTCATCCCAGTGAATGAGCGATCTACATTTCATACCATACATTATCTCATAAGGAGCCACTCCAATGGACGACTAATAGTTGTTATTGTAGGAAAACTCTATAAAAGGCAAATACTTACTCCAGGATCCTTCAAAGTCTAGCACACATGCTCATAGCATGTCATCTAATATTTGTATCATCCTCTCATATTGCCCATCTATCTAAGGATGATAAGTGGTACTAAACTTGTGTATCCATAGCCTTGTGCATACCTCCCCAAAACTTGGAAATAAATGTGGGATCCCGATCTGATACAATTAACTTCAGAGCCCCATGAAGGCACACTATCTTTCTCATATAGAGATCTACATACTGGTCAACTGTATAAGTCATCCTCACTAGTAGGAAGTAAGCTGATTTGGTGTATCGATCCACCATAACCCACACCGATGTTGGGATTTGTGCCCTTAAAGAAATTGTAGTAGACAATGGTTTTAATGTAATAAATGAAGGAATTGAATTATTGTATATATGTATCTTATGTACTATTTATTGCTAATAATATTAAGTAAATATCAAAAAATTCCCAAGTTCATCTATGTGGTCTCAATCTCATATCGAGATTGAGATAATGAACTTAAATAGTTTGCAATAAAATAAAGTTATGGAATCTTTAGATTAATTACTGCTAGTACGGTCCACTAGTATTATGAATACATATGACCTAGATCCGGGTGACTAGTGTAGTAAGACACTTTAGTGGAGGTACTTTCCATGCTGAGAGTATGTAGAACTGGACCATGAACTGATGATCATATACAAATTGATCTTAATACTGAAGTTACCATGAACTCCTATATATGTCACTTGATCCTTTGATTCATGCGTTACGATTTGTTAGAATGATCAGGCTAAGAAATATTATTTTGGGGACTGAATGACGTATATGGCTGGGGACATAGCTTAACAGATATGAAATCTATATCATCTTATAGATTGAATTATGATACCCTATTGGGATGGCTTTTGGAACTGAACAGGTTATTGACATCAAATTCATAATTAGATTATGAATTAACCTTCACTAGTAAAGTTGATGGTACATTACGAATCAAGATATAATTAAAAAGGTAAAACAGTAATTTTATTCCTACTTAATTATGAATCGTCAATAGAGGATTAATTTGTATGTAATAATTATATCAATGGACACTTTATGGTTACAATAAAGTACTCAGTAAATATATGTTTTTAATTCTCAAGAGTTTAGTCTCATATTTATAGTGGAATAATCATGAGATTAATAAATATGATTATTGAATCAAAGAGTTTGGTTAATGATCTTTTATTTATTGGTGCTTCGAATTATTGGTCCATAGGTCTCCAGGGCGACTGTATCAACACTAATGAAGGTAGTTGATACAAGGGTTAAACTATGAATGGGCTATTTGAGAGAATATTTATTCTTCGGGTTAAATGTGCAATTATGTGATAATTGAAGTTTCACAATTTATTATTGCATTTATGCAATTTTTGAAATTGTGTAGAAATAAAGTAAATTGATTTAAATCAATTATTTTATTTAATTGTGAATAAATAAATATGGATAGTCAAAATTGGTTTTGATTATTATATTTATTTAATTAATAATAAGATGATAATGGAAATTCAAATTTTGAATTTTGAAATTTGAAATTTAAGTTGTTATATTTTCCTTAAAAAAATGATACCTTATTTGGATATCTAATTATTAATTACTTAAAATAAAAACACATGAAAAAAAATCAAAATCCCATTTTTCAGGGATAGGGCGCACGGATAGAGCTTGGACTTCTCTATGCATGTGGCACTTCTAATGTTATCAGATACTGGTTTTTTAATTTTATTTTTAATTAATTGATAAAACATTTTAAAATGGAATGTTAGATTTTTGTTTATTATCCTTATTATTATTTTAAGAGATGATTGATTTTATTATTATTATTATGGTAATAATGCCTTTATATTCTATATGATATAAAATAGAAACACCAAGTTTTTAATAGAGAAGAAAAACTATCATTTTTTTATAAAAGCTAAAACCTTTTCTCCCTAGCCTATAATCAAAAGTCTCATGTGTTGAGAATACATTTGATTCACAAAATTGATCATTCTTCTCTATGTGCCCACCCACATCTTGAGGTGTAGAGAACGTCTTGGAAGATCTAGGTGTGAGTACTTAAGCAAGGATTGGAAGATCGAAACATATACGAAAAGATTCAAGGATTCTTGATAGGCTACAATAGGTAAATCGTTTCATATTATTTTTCATATACATATTATATATATTGATTAACATATTGCATATTAAAAGATCCTCAGATAAAATTATTTATATGAAAATTTTTGTTGTATACCATTACCGCAACTTCCGCTGCGCACTAAGAACCGTTCCTAACAACCGAATCATGTTGACCCATAGTCTTGGGCAATTCAACCACAAAATCCATTGTGATATCCCCCCATTTCCACTCTGGGATATATAGAGGCTTTAATAGCCTTGCTAGTCTCTGATGCTCAGCCTTTACCTGCTGACATGTCAAACACTTAGCCATATACTCGGTTACATCCATCTTCATCCCAGGCCACCAGTATAAAGTCGTCAGATCCTCATACATCTTCGTGGTGCCTGGATGCAAAGAATAAGGGTTAGTATGAGATTCATCCAGAATCTCCCATTTGATAACAACATCCATCGAAACTCAGATCCGACCCTTGTACCTCAATAAGCTCATCTCTGACTCTAAATAGTCTCTAGCTATTCCAGCTAAGACGCCCTCTCTAATCCTTATCAGTTGTGGATCACTCAACTAGCTTTCCTTTATTTTCTCTAAAAGAGTAGATTGGAGGGTGATGTTGGTTAATTAGTCCCCCACTAACTCTATCCCTGCTCTAGTCATATTCTCTGCCTATTCCTTGAAGATCCATCTCGCAATGTATAATTGTCTCGCACCTTTCCAGCTTAAGGCATCTGCCACCACGTTTGCCTTTCCTAGGTGATACATTATTTCACAATCATAATCCTTCACCAGTTCTAACCAACGCCTCTGTCTCATGTTCAAATCCTTCTGTGTGAAGAAATACGTCAAGCTCTTATGGTCACTGAATATATCACACTTTTTCCCCATAAAGGTAAGGCCTCCATACCTTTAGTGCAAAGACCACCGCTGCTAACTCCAGATCATGCGTAGGGTACCACTGTTCATAATCCTTCAACTGTCATGATGCATAGGCAATCCCCTTCTCTGCCTGCATAAGGACACAACCTAACCCTTGCCTCGAGGCATCACAGTAAACCACGAACTTCTCTTGATCTATTGGAAGACTCAAAACTGGAGTGGTAATCAAACATCGCTTCAACTCCTAGAAGTTGTTCTCACACCTATCTGACCACACAAACTTATGGTTCTTGCATGTCACTTCCATCAGTGGGGTTAGCAATCCTTGAGAACCCTTCCACAAAGCGCATGTAATAACCTCCCAATCTAAGGAAACTCCTAATCTCTGAGGCATTCCTTGGTCTTGGCCAATCTTTGACTGCCTCAATCTTCGCTGGGTTCACCTTGATCCCATATTGAAATTCGCAGAACAAGAAAGAGAGAGAGAGAGAGATAAAAAAAGTGAGTGTTTCTGTGTGTTTTCTGGTTACTTCTGATGTTTCTGATAGACTAAGTTTATCCATGGACATGAAAAGACTAAAATGCCTGCCCCTAGCTCCAAACTTTCTTCTCAAAGCCCACTAAGGGCGAAATTGTCTTTTGCCACACATTCCGCTAATCATAATTAACGTTTCATAATTTCCTATTAATTCTAAAATCCTTAAATAATCACCAAATAATTTCCCATTACCCGAAAAATCCTGGTAATGTACTAAATTACCAAAATACCCCTAGGCTCACCCCGAGCCGGGTATATGATCCCATTATGACTAAACTGCTAATTTGTTCCCTAGGACCGCCTTGTGCTGAATAACTCAAATATATCCACATAATAATCTGGTCTCAATCAATAACACACACACACACACACACACATATATATATATATTCAAATATGCCCTCAACCGGTCAAAATTATGAAAATGCCTTTTTAATAAGAAACGGGCCAACATGCATGCTTAATACAGCTAAACATGCCAATATGTTCATTTTATAATATAATTTACATAATTCATATAATCATGCATATAATCACGCAATAGATAATTAAATAAATTATTGCCCTCCTGTCCCCTAATCAAGACACTAAGCCTTATTAGGGAAATTTGGACGTTACTGGGTGTCTCGGGGGAGACCTGCTTCTTCTTACCTTTAGAAGAGGAGATAATCACAAACTTTTTCTTTGGAGGAGTCATGACAAAGATTTTAGTTTGCATGATTACAAAATAACCCATTAGAGGCAACCTGCGAATATAACCTCTCCAATAACGGAAGAAATGGTGAACTAATATACTAAGGCTTTGTTACTCGACCTAAGGCATCTATGAGTCAAGAGTAGACTTAATACCCCGGTACGTGGTCTCATGCGCTTCTCTAGCTCACACACTTGAATCTTGGGAAGGTGCCAAAGTTTTGGGATTCGTGTGTCAGACGCAGTGATTTCGAAAGGCGGTTAATGCAAAATCGCTCCAATTCCGTAACCCTTAAGCTACCCGAAACTGAACCAAAAACTGTGGAATTTTCAAACCCCAAAATTCAAACATTCATCCTTTAAACCAAGAAAACTTAGAAAATAACCCATTTTTTGTGTGTTATTTCTAATCATTTCTAGCGCTATTGTTTTTGGCTTAATAAAAACCTACGCTAGACTTGTATGGAACAAAAATAAAGGAAAAGCATTTGGAAAATTTCATAAAACTTGTTGAAAAATGAGAAAATGAAATTTAAACCAGAGGCAAGCATACTTATAAATTGGTCTCTTGATCAATGAGTGTAGGAAAGGCAGAAAATTCCTGAAAATTTCGAGCGTGAAAACTTAAGGATCTCTGGGAAGCAAAGGATTTCAGAGAGTTTGAATGTTGTGAGAAGAAGAGAGGAAAGTTTTGAATACAAAGGTGGCTAGGCACAAAGTATGCTCTTCAATTTATATGTTGTTATCCCAAAAAATTGGCATATCTGATGTGGCACTAATCTTGAACACGTGGCATTATGCTTTAGTCACATGGCGTTAGGTCGAGCAGGCTGGTCGGCGTATACTCTCATAATATATAATAGTTACTGCTCGGCAGGACCACTAGAAAAACTGCTGGTCAGTATGAAAGACAGATAAACTTGGTCGATCGAAACTAGTTACGTTTACCACACACCTAATAGCCTGAAAACTCAGTCAGAGCTCCTAAAGAATAAGGCAACAACTACCTGTGATAAGATAAGGATATTTTCCCATCAGTTATGCTCAGGCGCAATCCCTGGGCCATTAGATTGTTATAAATACAAACCCTCTACCACAGCAGAAACTTGGCATTAGGCCGGGCAGGCTGGTCGGCGTATACTCTCATAATATATAATAGTTACTGCTCGGCAGGACCACTAGAAAAACTGCTGGTCAGTATGAAAGACATATAAACTTGGTCGATGGAAACTAGTTACGTTCACCACACACCTAATAGCCTGAAAACTCAGTCAGAGCTCATAAAGAATAGGGCAACAACTACCTGTGAGAAGATAAGGATATTTTCTCATCAGTAATGCTCAGGCGCAATCCCTCAGCCATTAGATCGGTATAAATACAAACCCTCTACCACAGTGGAAGGGATGGACGAACAATCCTACCAACAAGTGTTTAGAATATACCGGACAACCTATTTTTATACCTAGCAGTGATTCTGCCTCATTGTATGTCTTTTACACAAAATTTCACTTGTAATCCCTTGTGATCTTGTGTAAACCTTCAAGACTAATACAAAACTAAGAGGAAGTAGGTCATTACAAATTCTGCGGGCCAAACCTCTACAAATCCCGATGTTTTTTATTATTTATTGCTCATTATAATTAGGTTTTGGCTAATTTATTGTTCATTGATTGTTCTATTGAAATCTCTCGAATTAATTATTTTGACTCTGTGATAGTTGACTAAAAAATCAAACAACATTTTGGTGCTTTCATTGAGAGCAAGAACAATCAAATTTGAATTTCGTTGCTGCAAATATTATGGTTTCAACAAGAAGACCAGGTCAAGAACCTCTAGAGCGCAAAGCTAAATTGTCGCACCAAGTTCCCTCAATGAGAAATCTAAACAGGGGGTGAACTGATTTATTACCCAGGAACCCACCTGGCGCGGGGGCAAGCTACTGGGACCACTGCAGCTGGGCATGGGGCTGCTACCTTTACATGAGTTACTAACGTAGGAACTTCATGTGGAGGTTCTACAAGGGGTACCAACCAGCCAGGACCGAGAGCTGGAAGTCCTGGACGGTATGAACCCCACGTGGATATTGAAGGACTTGATCCCAAAATTGAGCAGATAAAGGAGGTCATGGGACAGATGCAAGATCATCTTGCTACCATGGACAAGGGGTGGAGGCCATTAATGAGGCTTTCAAAAAGAAAATAAGATATTTCCAAGAATGGATGGATCGGTATGCCCGAGAGATACAGGCCTGCCATGAAGACACAGAACTCCGATCTAGGGAGGCTGCTGAGTCCATCTGTAATTACATGCAACACCAGCAGATTCAGTGTAGAGGGACTGCGGCTGGTACTACTGCTAACAACCAACAACGCCCTTCTATTTTTGCGTTTGCTAAAGGAGTAGTTAATGGACCAGAGGCTCGACCTCAGATTGGAGGACGGGGTTCAACAAGGTGTCAACGATCGGGTTGAGGCCCCCAGGCAAACAATAACAGATACCCCTTGCCAACTGATGAGTAGGTCCGTCCAGGGCACTACATGGGAATGGACCATACAAATTACTTTCGGCAAGGATCTCAAGGAATTGACCGTGAAATAAATCCTAATGTTGTCGGTCGGGATGGCAACACCCGAACACCCGCCCCAAATAGGTGTTGTCAGCCCCAGAACAACCATCAGTAGTCGGGTTGGTACAAACAACAACAAGAGTACCATCCAAGGTCCAAAATAGAGGAACCAGAAGTTAGTAGTGCCTACAGACCCAACTATGCTGATGGGTATGATGATGATAAGGCAGAGAGCTGAGCCCACCAGCAGAATAATCAAGGTCAGAGGGTAACCCACCCGAAGGATCATTTGTCCCACAAGGGCAGGGTGTCTCGAACAACCACCATCTCGGGGTGGAGGGTTCTAGGAAGTACCCCTAATACCAGATCGGGAAGATAGCCAAAATGCTGGGGGCAGCAAGGAAAATTGGGACTTGAACAACATAGCTTCATCTGAGCCAATTCAGGATCCGAGAATGGATGAGGTGCACAATGCAGCACAGCCATAGGCAGCTGCAAACCCAAATGTCCAGGCCCAACTGGATTTGTTAACTTGATTGGTAAGGGATCTAACAGCTCCCAAATTAACAAACATTGAAATGGAGAGGCGGAGGGGTTCTCTGTTTTCATAACGTATCAACCAGCTGCCCATACCGGTCAAGTTCAAGATGCCAACATGGAGATGTATACTGGATGGGAGGACCCAGTGTCCCATGTTCACAACTTTGAGCTACAGACTGATCTCTACTGAGTTTGGGATAATGCTAGGTGTAGGATCTTCCCTGCCACCTAGTTAGAAATCGCCCAACAGTGGTTCTTCCAGCTGCAGCCAGGGTCAATCACTTCATGGGATGGGTTTGTCCACATTTTCTATTCCGAATTCCCTATGGAAAGACCTCTTCTAGCCGAGCCGAATGTTTTGGTGGAAATAAAACAATGAGACAATGAACCTTTAAAGGATTACATTCAACATTTTATGCATGAAGCCACAAGGGTGAAATCCTTAAGTGATGATGGTAAATTAATAGCCATCAATTCAAGAATCGGAGTGAAGAGCCCATTTTGGAGTAGTTTGAAAAGATAGTGTGCGCGCACCACCCAGGAGTTCCTTGACCGAGTAGAAGAATTTATAAAAGCTTGAGAAAGTTGAGCGGAAGGTGGATAACTCTAGCCAACCAGCTGCTGAACAGGTGAAAACAGAAGCTGGGAATACCACTAATACTGCAGGAGAAAGTAAAAGTTGGGCAAAAAATGGCAAGCGTGATAATGGAGCCGAAAATAATAATAGTTAGAACGACAACGAAAAAGTCTAAAACCACCTAGCAGCCCAAACCGTGAGTGTTTATACCTAAGTTTACTACTTATTCCATCCTGTTAGATCCCCAAGTAGTTATTTTCAATGCCACCCAGGCGATGGTATCATATCGAAGACCCCCGCCAATGAGGAAGGATGTTAACAGACGAGATATGACTAAATTCTGCCAATTTCTCAATGACTATGGTCATGAAACAAATGAATGTAACCACCTAAAGGAAGAGATAGAATTCCTCATTCGGCAGAATAATGCTCCTCTGAAGAGGTATGTGTGACCAACTGCCAACCAATATCCTTAGAAATAATTCCCTCAGCAGTATCAAGGTAATCAACCTCTCTTACCACCACCAGTTGCTGGTCGAATGGATATGATATGTGGAGGACCACATTTGGCCAGTAATACTGGAAATGCACAAGAAAAAATGCTCGTTCCCTTAGATACGAGCAAGACGATGATGTACTGGCTTTCCAGGAGTGTACTCCCAAACAATCTCACTATTAGTGTGAGCCCATCATATTCAACGGGGAAGATACTGGTCATGTGCGTCATCCACATAATGACCCTTTGGTTGTGGAAGTCAAGATTTCCAACATGATTGTGTCCTAAACAATGATTGACCATGGGTCATCCACCACCATCCTGTTCAAGAATACCCTAGAGCGAATGAATTTGAGCATCAAAGATCTAGAGCCATGCGAGCAGTTGTTGTACAAGTTCACAGGAAGCGACATGGTCCCAGTAGGAAGCATAAGGCTACCTCTAATGATGGGGGTGACACCTAAGAGAAGCACTGTCATGGCCTTGTTCGTTGTAATCGACATCCCTTCTCCATATAATGTAATGATAGGTCGACCAGCCCTGTATGACCTCCGAGCAGTAACTTCAATCTTCCATCTGTTCATCAAGTTTCCAACTCAGGCATGTATTGAATGTCTCAAGAGGAATCCATTGGTGGCTAGGGAGTGCTATAACTCTTCAGTGAAAAAAGCAAGAAAGGTAGTCTCTACCACAACCTGCAGGTCCCAGTAACCAGAAATAGGATGCACCCCAAAGCAGAGGGGAGGACATAGACCCCCATTTTGGGGAAATTGACACGAAGATGGGCCCAGTCGAAGAATTAGAAGAAGTCCCACTTAACCCAGAGCACCTGACCAGGGTTGTCAAGGTGGGGAAAGGGTTGTCCAGGGACATAATATCCGCTTTGATCCAGTTCCTTCGTGACAACCAAGATATTTTTGCCTGGTCCCATGATGAAATGGTTTGCGTCTACCCAAATGTTATAAGCCATGCCCTTAATATTAATACCAACCACTTCAAACCCGTACAATAGAAAAGAAGGATTCTTGATAAAACGAGGGCTAAGGCATTGGAAGAGGAGGTGGAGAAGCTTTAGAATAAATATTTCATTAAGGAGGCCTTCTACCCAGTATGGGTGTCCAATCCTATGTTGGTACCGAAGCCCAATGAAAAATGGAGGATGTGCATAGACTTCATATATTTGAATAAAGCATGCCCAAAAGACTGCTTCCCACTTCCAAGAATTGACCAACTGTTGGATGCTACAACCAGTCATGAAATTTTAACATTTATGAATGCTTGCTCAGGGTACAACCAGATAAGCATGCATCCACCCGACAAGGAACACACTAGCTTCTACATAGACATGGGGCTATACTGCTATAGAGCCATGCCATTCTGCCTGAAAAAATGCTAGAGCCACATATCAATAGCTAGTAAAATGTATGTTTAGAGATCAAATTGGAAATAATATGGAGGTTTATTTGACAATATGTTAGCGAAGTCCAAAAAAGTTAGGGGGCACATTGACGACTTGGAGGATTGTTTCAACATTCTAGGGCAGTACAGGATGAAACTACACCTCTTAAAATGCTCCTTTGGTGTGGGGTTAGACAAGTTTTTAGGGTTGGTAGTGAACTCCAGAGGAATAGAAGCAAATCCTGAAAAAATAAAAGCCCTGCTGGACATGCACTCACCAGCCAAGATCAAGGACGTGCAAAGCTTAACGAGGCGCATAGCGGCACTAAGTAGGAGTGCGAATAGGCTTTCCAAGCTCTAAAGCAGCAGCTAGCACAACCCTCGATCCTTTAAAAACCTTTGGAAGGTGAAGAACTATGCATATACTTAGTAATAACAGAGCATGATGTCAGTGCAGTCCTGGTCAGACAAGAAGATAGAGTCCAACATCCAGTCTATTACGTCAGTAAAAGACTCATCAGGGCAGAAAGTAGGTATCCTCTAATTGAAAATTTAACTTACTGACTGCTCATGTCCTCTGGAAAAATTCGTCCATACTTCCAAGCTCATGCCATCAAAGTCCTTACCAACCAGCCATTACGCCATGTCCTACAGAAGCTAGACACCTCTGGTCGACTACTTACATGGGCAATAGAGCATGGACAATATGAGATCACCCATCATCCCCAAACAAAAATTAAAGGTCAGGCTCTAGCAGACTTCATAGCTGAGTGTATAGGAGTACCAGAAACAGACGAGGAGATGGCTCAGTAGCCATTAGAATCTGGACAACCGCCCAATACTGGCATTGAGCCGGGTACCGATCAAGTACCAAAACTTAGTACCCCGCACAGTTATGAGAATGAAGTACAAGTATGGAAATTTCATGTTGATGGCTCATCCACCAAACAGTTGTCTGGAGTTGGCCACACACTTATAATGCTTGAGGGACAATGCATCCATTGCGCACTCCGCTTTGGTTTTAATGCATCTAATAATGAAGTGGAGTATGAAGCATTAATCGTGGGCCTTAGGTTAGCGAAAGAAGTGAAGGCTGAATTGTTTGACATATACAGCGATTCACATCTTGTTGTCAATCGGTCCTCGGTGAGTATACTACCCGGGGTGAAAAAATGATGGCCTACCTTAGCAAAATCAAGGACTTGCTTGCTTAATTCAAAAAATACACCATCCAGAAAATACCAAGGGAACAAAACGCCACAACGGATGCACTGGCGAGACTGGCTAGCAGTGCTGGAGTGGACAAGGCCAACCTGGTCCCCATTGAGTACTTGGCCGAACTCAGTATCAACCTGCCAGAGCTAGTCCTTCTGATAGACAACACTCCATCCTAGATGACCCCAATTGCATCTTATCTAGAGCACGGAACCCTACATAGCAACCGTAATGAGTTTAGAAAACTGATGAAGAAAGCTACTCGGTACTTAATCCTGGATGAGGTTATGTACAGAAGTGAATTTTCCATGCCATTGCCAAGATGTGTCAACCAAATAGAATCAGGACAACTTTTGGAGGAGGTACATGAGGGTTTTTATGGAAATCATGTTGGGGGGCAAAGTCTGTCTAAAAAGATTCTAAGGCAAGGCTACTTATGGCCAACTATGAATGAAGATAACTTTGTATATGTTTGAAGATGTGACAAGTGTCAAAGGTTTCCAAGATACCCCAAGCAACCCCAAATGAGCTTACTCAGATGCAAAGTCCATGGCCCTTTTCCATTTGCAGAATTGACCTAATTGGTCGGTTACCAAAGGGAAAGGGGGCAGTACAGTATGTAGTAGTAATAGTCGATTATTTCACCAAGTGGATGGGAGTCGAGCCACTAGCAACCATCACTTCCAAAAAAGTACTGGACTTTGTGGTGAAAAATATAATATGTAGGTTTGGTCTACCCCAGAAGATAGTGTCCGATAATGGCACCCAGTTTGACAACCAGTTGTTCACCGAATTCTATGCCAGTCATGGCATCACAAAAAGCTTCTTAGCAGTCTCGCACCCTCAAGCCAATGGGCAGGTAGAAGATGTTAACAAGACTTTCAAAGACACTATGAAGAAGCATCTTAATTAGGCTAAATGAACTGGCCTAAGAGATTATCTAAAGTACTCTGGTCATACAAGACTACTGAACGAACAACCATTGGTGATACCCCCTTTGCACTCACATACGGGTAAGAAGCAATGCTGCCCGTTGAGGTCACTCCCCCATCTAACTAGCATATGACATACGACCAAGAAAATAACCACCAATTGCTGGTCGAATCCTTAGACCAAATTGAAGAAAGACATGAAAAATCCAACATACGTCTGTCTGTCCACCAGAAAAAGGTTGCTCGGTACTTCAATTATAGAGTTAAGAAACGAAAGTTTGACATGGGACATCTAGTCCTACGGATAATATTCCCAGAAACTCAAGATGCCTCTACAGGAGTACTAAGTCCAAGCTAGGAAGGTTCTTACCAGGTTACATAGATAGTACCGCCCGACACACACAAGCTAGCACGGTAAGACAAAGACCTCCAACTAGTACCTATCCCTTGTTACTGGAATGGGGAACACATGAGGAAGTACTACCAATAAAGGTCACTTTTAAGTGTTCATTGACTGATCGGTACAGGCACGAACTGCCCCTACCACCGACCAGCTCAAGTTAGCTATATTAATTATGAACAGGCATGATTTGCCCATTTATTTTAATAATTAATATTTATGAATGTAAGCTACGATTGTAGTGGCACAACTTGTATGGTTAATTTGTAATCAACAAGACACAATTTTTGTCCATTTTTTAACAAGCCTTAGTTTACAATGATTATCTTGCTAACTAGTGATTTATTTCACGAATTGTCAGCAGTGTATGAAACTTTTATAGGTTTTGGAAAACCTAAATGGTCCCGAACAGGTTATTATGAGAAACTCTGGTCAGTTAGCAAGTGACCAAGAAAATAATCCAAGGTTTAAGAATCCTACTCGGTCACTTGGGGGGCACAATACTCATACATAGACAAACAAAGGAAAAAATGCATAATTAAAAGGACTTAGAAACATTAATTTTTATTAATGTTAAAGTTCTTGCGCGTTGCTCGGTATGTATCAAGCAACAAAAAGAGCCATAATACAATTTCTGTAGATAGGGTTGAACATTTTTTGTTTACAACTCGTTCGAAAAAATTGAACAGCTCCAACAAATAGAGTCATATAGCTCCAAACAAAGTCGCATAGCTCCAGAAAATATTATGCCAAGCAGTAATGAAAAATAATATGAGTAAAAATACAGTCAAAACGAGAAGCATTTCATAGATAAGCATTATGATTGCTTGAGATTAAAGGTTGCTCGGCTCAACCATGCTGTCTTTACAAGAATGAAAGATTGCTCGAGAATAAAGGTTGCTTGGCTCAACCATTTTTGTCCAGGCAAAAAAGAAAAAAGTACAAGAATGTAAAGTACTAAAAACAAAAAATAAATAAAGTGCTTAAAAAATCTTGGGTTTGGTTGTCTGGTTGGATGTGGGCTTGGTCAGTTGAAGGGCCTTGAAGTTTATCGGCAGGGGTCTGGGTGTCAATTGAAGTACTTTTTTTGGAAGGCAGGACGTTCCCTTCAGGGATTGCATTAATTGGCTCAGAGACTGGCATGGCTGGGTTTGGGACCTCTGGAAGTTGTTCGGAAGGAGCAGCCTATGCCTCAGCTTTCTCCCGCTCAACACAATAATGCATGAGCTCGTCGAAGGCCTCTCCCAGGTAGTTATAATTCGCCTCTTTGTTGCGAACCCAAAAGTCTTAAAAGGTGCTCATGCCAAAGTCTTCAAAGGCTTTAGCATCAGCAGCCTTTCCCGCTTTCTCTTCATCAAGGACTTTCACCAACTCGTCTTTCTCTTCTTGGACATCTCTCCCCTTTGTAGCATTTTTCCTGGCGATGTCCTTCAGTTCCTCCACCCTCCCCTCCAGCCGATTGACGTCAAAGTTCCTTTGTTCAGTAGCAGCTTGGAGACCCTTGTTATCCTTGGTAACCTACTTGGAAGTCCGCTACAGCTCCTGGACCTGCTCGCTCAGCTGAGTAACCTGGGCTTGTAAGGAGGCTTTTTCCTCGGAGTCCTTCAGCAAGCCGCTCACCTGCTTATTCAAAACTGTTAGAATATATTAGCTGTAAATTAGCTAGAAATTAGGATTAATTATAATTATCTTAGTTTCCTAATTTCTCTCATAGTTTCCAAGTTTAGCCTCTCTAATTTTGTATAAATACATGTTATTTACTTTAATAATATACACAATTGATTTGTCATTTTCTACATGGTATCAGAGCCAAGTTTAATTAGGGTTCGAATTTTGAAATTAAGGTTAATCCCAAAATTAGGGTTTGTGTTTGAGTTTGGTTCTTTGTTTATTTTAGGTTTCCTTTTTCGCTAACCCTATTTGGAGTGTGTTTTAGTTCTCACAACCCACACAGAAGGATTTCCCAGTTGCCGACTATCAAAACCTTGAAGTTCGACCATCATAATCGTCTCGCATGAGCCTCACACACTGTCCTTTACCGCCACGATCTTCCCCACGCGTCAGCGCGTGTAGGTGCGTCCGACCGTGAATCCAGCAACTATCAGTTTCTGCTGCCTTTTTTGCCCTCCTCTATCCTCTGTCTCTGGTGGTTCTTCTCCGTTTGTGGTTTGGTACTTTTCACTTTGTGTTTGGGTGTTCTTTCTTTGTTCGCTTTCTGCCTTATCTTTTTCAATATTCACTTTTGAGATTATGGCAGAGACAAAATCAGATCCAAAATTAGCAGTTGTATCTGATGTGGTTCCCGTGTTGTCCAAAATCACGGACCATAAATTGACTGGTTCGAATCATTTTGAATGGAGTAAGACATTTAGGCTTTATCTAAGAAGTATTGCAAAGATGATCATTTGATTGATGTTAATACGATTCAAGAAAGATGTGGCCACAGGAGGGTGCTTGTTTGTTTCTTCAAATTTTGAATTCTATTGACATTGAGGTAAATAACTTGATCAATCACTGTGAATTGGTGAAAGAACTAATGGATTACTTGGAATTTTTGTATTCTGGAAAAGACGATCTTTCTCGTATGTATGATGTTTGCAAAGCCTTTTACTGTGCAGAGATCCAAGATCAGTCTCTTATGAACTACTTTATGGCATTTAAGAGGACGTACGAAGAGCTTAAAGTGTTGTTGCCATTTAGTCCTGATGTGAAGGTTCCACAATGTCAGCGAGAGCATATGGCTATCATGAGCTTTTTAGCAGGACTCCCATCTAAATTTGACTCTACAAAGGCATAGCTTCTTTCTGGTTCTAGTGTCTCCTCTTTGCAAGATGTCTTTAGCCGTGTTCTTTGCATGGGAACTACTCAATCAGTTTCTCTTAATAGTGCTTTGGTTAGTCGTAATAATTATGCACTGGTGAAAATTTATACTCCAAGTGGATACAGAGGAGGAAATTCACAAGGATGAGACAATCGAACACCGAATTCTGGAAACATTATGTGCAACTATTGTAAGACACCAGACCATGCCAAGTTTGAGTGTAGGAAACTATAGTTTAAACATCAGCAAAAACACTCTGCTAATATTGCAAGCACTAGTGATGCTTCTGTGAAATCGGTTGTTATTTCTGGTGATGAATTTGCCAAGTTCTCAAGGTACCAGGAATCACTTAAGTCATCATCTCCTTCTCTAATTCAGATAAATCTAATCCATGCCTTCTTTCCACATCCTTAAAATGGGTCATTGATTCTAGTGTCACAGATCACATGACAGGTAATTCTAGTCTCTTTTCCATTTTTCAGTCTCATAGTCCCACTTCTATTGTTACCTTAGCTGATGGGTCACCATTTTCTATTCTTGGATCTGGCACTATTACTCCTACACCTCTGCTTACTTTGTCATGAGTCTTACACTTAATTTATCCTTTAATTTTCTTTCTGTTAGACAACTCACTCGTAATCTAAATTATTGCATCTCATTCTTTCCCGATCATTGTTTATTTCAGGATCTTATGACGAAAAAGATTATTGGTAAAGGACATGAATCTGGCGGCCTTTATGTTCTTGATCCACTGCCACCAACTTCTATTTCTTGTTTGAGTGTTGCTTTTGCTTTTGAGGCTCTTTGTCAGTTGGGCAATCCATCCTTTCTTCTTCTCAAGAAACTTTGTCCTCAATATAGCAAGGTATCTTCATTAGATTGTGAGTCAAGTCAGTTTTCCAAACACCATTGTCTTAGTTCGAGTCTTTGAGTCATTAAACGTGCTAGTGTTCCTTTTGAATTAGTTCATTTTGATGTTTGGAATCCTTCTACAATTATGTCTAAATCTGGATTCAGGTATTTTGTTACTTTTGTGGATGATTATTCTCGTGTAACTTGGTAATATTTAATGAAAAATTGTTCTGAGTTGTTTTCTATATTTTGTGCTGAGATTAATGATAACATCATTTTAGTGTCGTTTTAGAATGTGTTTTTCTGGTATTCTTGAGTCTTTATGTTTGTTTTGTGCAAGATTACGCTTTTATTTGTCTTTGTTGTAGGTTGATGCGTTGAATCATGAGAAAAATGTAAAAAGAAGAGAAAAGGGTGGAAAAACAAAGCTCTTGGTGGTTGTTCGACTCAAAATGGTGCTAAGGACGAGTAAGAATCAGTTTTTGATGAAGAAATGAGGTTGAAAGGCTTAAATTGAGAAATAAGGGAATTAGGGCCACGACTTGCCCTTATAAGTCGTAATGCTAGGGGAAGTCAGAGGCTAAATCAAGGGGACATAAAAGACACGGGTCACGACTTGATGGTGCCTGAGTCGCGGCACTTGAAGACCTATATAGAATCGGAGGGGGTTTAAAATTGACACGGGACGCGACCTAGGAAAGGCAAAGTCGCAGCTCGCTTATGAAAAACTGCGTATTTGTGATTTTGTACTATAAATTCAGACTTAGGGTTTTGTTGATGGTAAGAACTTGTCAACTAAGTTAGATCAAGAACTTTTGGAGTTGTAAAAGAAGTGAACTTTAAACTCACTAAACTTCAGGCAAACTTCCTTACAATCTCAAGAACATCAAATGTAAATGCTGGAATTCTAGAATGAAAAATGGAGAGAATGTTGAATATCTCTTTTCATTAGTAATAACTAGTTACAAAATTCTCCAAAAAAATCTCTCTCCCCCCCCCCCCCCCCCCTCTCTCTTAGATGAAGGGAGGTTATATTTATAGTAAAGCACTATTGGCTCACTATACATGGTGGTCCCTGGGGACACGACTCTGCATATGTAGTCTACAGATTATAGTGGTGGCAGAAGCGTGGTGGTCGACTCCAGCCCATGCCAAGGGTCTGCGAGAGCACCTCCACTTTAGTACTTAGTTGTACCTCCACCATCTGTTTAGTACGGGTGTCAGAGGTTGGTTGGGAAGGACCACATCAGGTACCTTGCTCGTACGACCACTACTTGTCTGGCGTGGTGTTTAGGGTCAGACACCTAGGGTCTTCGGGTCCGTACCCTTGTACATACTTCAGATCTGTATGATCTCTTTAAGTCATTCATAGGTTTTCTTATCCTCACAATGCATCCTACTCTTTTAACTTTAAGTATTGAAGTCTTTATGGGCCATCATAGGAGACACGATCCTAATAGGCATTGGAGGCCAGAGCCTCGAGGTGCCCGTCGTGGGGGAAGGGCCATGTGCGAGGCTATGCCTTGCGAGATGTTGGTGCGCGGCAGGGGCCTGTGGCGTGAGGCACCTGATGAAGGTCACGCGAGGTGCTTCAACTGGGTGTGCGAGGTGTGAGACGGGGGTCTCATGTGCCTAATAGGGCTTCGCCTGGCGAGGTTGCCACACACTCGTCTAGGTGGGCAGGCGCATGTACGTACTTAGGAATTCACGGGTCCTTAGCACGAGATTTGGGTTTTTAACAAGTATAGAATTTTTAGCATCCACAGGTTTAATTAGGTCATTAGGTCAGATTTTAATTACGTTTTTAGAGACTAATTTTGATTCTTAGATTAGTTTTTATGCACTTTTATATATTTTTTTCTTTTTTCTTCATGCTTTCGAGTCTTATGTTTTTGAATTATTATTTTGTTGATTTAGTCATGTCTGATATGAACTAAATATTTTTATCTAGGGTTTAATGTAGTCACTTTGATTTCTATTTAATTTAATTATGATGTTCTATTGATTTTTCTTCGCTATTCTAATCTATATAGTGTTTGCTTAATGCTAGTAATACCTGATCAATATTTGCTTGATTTATGATCTTGGTTCAAAACTTGAAAGAGTAGAATTGAATATGCTATCGTTATATATATATATAGGTTGCATATTGGACGAAAGTACATGTATGGCTTGTGTAGTAATTAGGTTTCTATGCTTAATGTCTGCTGTATGTTTAAGCTTATCACAAAGATGTAGAAAACCTGCATATATGATGAGATCTTATATCTTGTAAAACAATATGAATCGATTTATGTTAACCTGCTATTAGAATAGGAAGAAAGAAATTTAGAACTGATTAATAAAATTAGTAGAATGAAAAATTGATGAAGTTAATACCCTTGGTCCTTTTAATAGTGATTTTCATCTTTCAATTAGTTATTTTTTTTCATAGTTATTTAATGTTTTTAAATTAGATTTATTCATATAAATTGTGTTTTCCAAATAGAAATTAAAGAAAAATTATTGGTAATTAGTTAATAGTCTTTGTGGGAACGATACCCTTTTTACTATCTATATTACTTGAATCAATTGCGTGTACTTGCGTATCATATTTTCACGATCAAGGTTTTAGTGCCGTTGCCGGGGACATAATTTCCAATATCAAAATTAATTTTTGTTTGTTCTAATTTAATTTTATATATTTTACACTTATTCGGATCAAGGTTGTATTGTGTTTCAGGAATTGTTGGTATATGCGAGGAAGTAGACAAAAGGAAATCATACCAATAGATCTTGATATTGAGACAACATTCAGACAGAACCGAAAAATAAAGAAAATGTTGGATTTTGCCATGGCTAAGAATGCAAATAACGTTGTCAACAACAATCCCAATTTGGGTAATGTGGGTAATGTAGATGTTGAGGTTGATCCGCCATTAAGAAACTATGTACTCCCTACTTTTACAGAGATACATTCAAGCATCCGTGCTCCTACTGTTGAGGAAAATAATTTTGAGATAAAACCCTCAATTATTCTGATGATATAGAACTGTGTACAATTTAGGGGGTTACCAAATGAGGATCCAAATCTCCATATCACATAATTTTTAGAGCTGTGTGTGACATTCGAAATGAACGGGATGTATAATGATGCTGTAAGATTAAGATTATTCCCATTTTAACTAAGAGACAGAGCTAAGAGTTGGTTGAACTAATTACAAGCCAACTCTATAGTTACTTGGGAAGACTTGGCTCAGAAATTCCTTGGTAAATATTTTCCTCCTGCAAAGTCAGCCTGAATTAGAGGAGAGATTAATAACTTCTATCAGCTGGATGGAGAGTCTTTATATGATGCATGGGAACGTTTTAAAGAGTTGCAAAGGAAATGCCCACATCATGGAATAGAGAAGTGGTTGCTGGTTCATATTTTTTACAATGGTTTGGGAGGAAATACAAGGACAATTATAGATGCAGCATCTGGAGGAGCGTTTAAGAGAAAAAGCGCTAATGAAGCATGTGAATTACTAGAACAGATGGCCATGAATAACTATAATTGGCCTACTGAGTGGGAGAATAAGAAGGTCGTAGGAGTTTTAGAACTCGATCCTATTGCTTTATTGACCGCTCAAATGGCATCTCTGACCAAGCAATTGTTGGGAAAACTTATACAAGATCTTTATTTATTTTCATGTAGATCTAATATTAAACAAGTTAATATGAGACAACCTAGAACATGTTTCTAAAATTTATTTCAAAGAGAAATAATGATAAGAATACTTACATTACATGCAGCGGAATGAATGAGTCATTCCTTCAGTTTCTCTAACCCTTGTACCTTTTTTGTCGTTGAGTATTACCAAGAAACTGAACCGATCTTCAATTTTCTTCACAGTCTTCCAAAGTATCCTTGGAATCACCAAGACTAGAGTGGGAAATTCTCAACACATGAGATAGATACAGAGAGAAGAAGAGAAAAGAACAATAAGGCTTAGAAAAGGATTTACGTTTAGAGAGAATCTAAAACCTATCAGAAAACCAATGTCTGTCATCTTATTTCAACACTCACTTAACATTCCTTTTATACACTCAATTAGGTCATTTATTTAATTAAAATATCAATAAAATAGTAGCCAATAATCAGCCCTAAGTCCAAATTATCATGGGCTTTAGGCCCATGAAATTTCTCATTTCATTATAAGCCTGTTGGACTTAAAATCAAGGCCTATTATATTTTCTATTGATTTAATTAAATAAATAATTATTTAAATCCTTTATCAAATTAATTATGTATAATTTGAACCTTGATTTAAAATTATTTATTAATTTAGATATCAATTTATCTTAATTAATAAATCTGCCATAATTTCTCTTTTCTTCTCAAAATTACATAACTCTGTGAATCTATCCAAAATTGACTTGGTCAACTTTGATAATTAAATCAATTAATTGAGACTATCTAGATGATTTTATCCAAGGTACAGTGGGGACCATGGGCCTATGAAATCAAGCTCCAATAAGTTATCATAAATCTAACAAATAAATTTACTAACTTATTAATTCCTCGTGACTCCACATAAGACTCGGAATTGCACTCTTGAATTCATAGAACGCTCTATAAAAAAATATAGATACGCTATTAATTATCCATTGTTACAACCATAATTGTCACTCAATCCTCTATGGACGGTCTACAATGAGATGGGACTAAAATACCGTTTTACCCCTCATTGTATTTTATCCTTAAAATACTTAGTTCCTTGTAAATGATATTTCAGAAAACTAATATTAATTACTGAAATGAGATCTCTATCATTTAGCAACTTGAACCAAACTAAAAGGAAACCATCATTTCACTTCTTCATCAGAAGCTATAGATGTTCATTTCTATGATTAACACTCCCACTCAATTATACTACCGAGTTCCCAAGATGTAAATATGGGCTAGTCCGTAGGGTAAGCTTGTAATGAACAAGTCAAAGAACTCAAATAATACAATCAGTTAGAATACTAATCACTCAGAATTGAGATTGAATTGACCTATGGTCAACTATATGATATTACTATAATAGATAATAACGGTATGTTTACTTATCCTATCAACTGTCAATATCGGTCCAGTCCGATGTAATGAATACATCCGATCTTATCTACTTTTCTAATGTTTTGGAAAGAACATAACACTACAATGTGTAAGTAGATCATATCGTAGATTGGGAAGTCAGTGTAAATCATGTGCACTGACTAATTTAGTACTAACTTATTTTGAACATATAATCATATTTATATTCCACTATGATTACGTCACTATAAATACGATAACTATATGCTCGGGATTTAATAGAAGTTTATATTAAACAAATAATCATGAAAATAAAATATGTGAGCAAAGTGATTGACCAAGTCAAAAAATGATTTCTATTCTTTTATTGATAATAAATGAGATTACAAAGAAATTGAGTTTTAATTAGGCATAAAACCCCCAACAAACTCCAACTTGCACTAATTGAAACTAATGCCTTAATTCTACTTATCTCATTTCTTTGATATTCTTATCAAATGTAGCTTCTGGTAGTGTCTTTGTAAACAGATCTGCAAGATTGTATTCAGATGCAATCTTCATAACCTTCACATCTCCCCTGGCCACATATTCTTGAATAATGTGATACTTCCTTTCAATATGCTTGCTCCTCTTGTGACTACGAGGTTCTTTTGAGTTGGCTATCGATCATGTATTGTCACAAAACAACACAAGCGGTTTATCCATTTCTGGAATAACACCAAGTTCTGAATAGAACTTCTTTAGCCAGACTATTTCCTTAGCTTCTTCTGACGCAGCTATGTACTCAACCTCCATGGTGGAATTTGAGATTGCAGACTATTTTACGCTTCTCCATATCACAACTCTACCCCCAAGAGTAAACACCATTCAAGAAGTAGCTTCTTGTCATCGACATCAATCTGAAAATTTGAATCGGTGTAGCCTATAGAGTTTAGAACACCACCCTTGTAGACTAACATATAATCCCTAGTCCACCTTTAATACTTTAGGATATGCTTAACTGCTGTCCAATGTTCCGATCCTGGGTTTGACTGATACCTGCTCACTATTCCCACTACATAGCAGATATCTGGTCTAGTACACAACATGTCATACATCAGACTTCCAACTGCAGATGCGTAAGGAACTTTTCTCATTGCATCTTCCTCTTCAAAAGTTTGGGGAGACTACATCTTTGAATGATGAATTCCATGGCGGGACGGTAAACGTCCTTTCTTGGAATTTGTCATTGAGAAACGTTCAATCACTTTATCTATTTAAGTTGCTTGAGATAGAGCTAAGAGTTTGTTATTTCTATCCCTAATGATCTGGATACCTAGAACATAATTTGCTTCACCCAAATCCTTCATCTGGAGTTGAGTGCTCAGCCAATTCTTCACATCTGAAAATTTCTTAACATTGTTTCCAATGAGTAAGATATCATCTACATAAAGAACTGTAGCGTCTTGGAATTTTAATAAGCTAGATAGTGGTAGTGGTAGTGGTAGTGGTAGTGGTTGTGGTTGTGGTAGTGGTTGTGGTAGTGGTAGTGGTAGTGGTAGTGGTAGTGGTAGTGGTAGTGGTAGTGGTAGTGGTAGTAGTAGTAGCAGTAGTAGCAGTAGTAGCAGTAGTAGTCGTAGCAGTAGTAGGAATAGTAGTAGTAGCAGTAGTAGTAGTAGCAGCAGTAGTAGTAGCAGGAGTAGCAGTAGCAGTAGTAGGAGCAGCAGCAGTAGTAGTAGTTTGTAGTATATTAGTTTTCGTGGATATTGGTTAAAGCCGGGATTTAGTTGGAAACTCATAGCAACAGTTATGGATTTTATAAGTTTAACCTATTGTTTAGAAATATTAATTATAACATAAGGTGTGATTAATATAGCTGGTTATGGAGGTATTAATTATTTTAACCTAAGGTTTAGATAGAACTAATAAGAACGTGACACTTGTCACGAGCATGTTTATTAAGGATTTAAGCATTTTTGATGAATAATTTAATAAAGGATAAATCTAGAAGCTCTAGAGCCTTCCAGCAGCTATGAGGATCACATTTTACTCAGTCAAAGTTGTTTAATAATTTTCAAATATACTGAAAGAGTGCAAAAACGTGTTTGATATATCAACGTATACCGATATATCACAGCGATAGGGGTCTATATGTCGCCTACGGAAGATACGAAAAATATGTTGACTTCGAATGAACGAAACCACAGAGGCTCGGGAATATGGGGGAGGCGATATATTGCCTTTAGGGGACGATATATCGGCTCCACACTCATATTTTGAAAGTCCGGGGAATCCGAGCTAGAAACAGCCCTTAACCACTTAGACTTGCTCTTGAACATTTTTGACCGAGTTCTGGGCATCTGTTGAAACGAAAGTCAAATCTTTTCAAATTATATTTATTTATTTATTCATTTTAAAAGGGGTTAGTTTCACTCCTCGAACTCTATAAATAGGACCAAGTAATCAACCATTTCACTCATCATTCAAGCATTCATCAGAGCATCCAAGCTGCTAAGATTATTCTAGAGAGAAAACACTTGGGTTTTGGGTTAAAAGCTTTTCCAATCTATGCTTTTCCAAACACTCGGGAAGTAAGATAGAGTGTTATTTCAGTATCAAGGTGTAGATAAAAGTCATAGTCCATTCAAGGTATTCTTATCCTAAGGTTTAATCCATCATAGTTCTTTTATTTTCTTCCATTTTTCTTTCAGATCCTAACGTGATTTTATGACTTCTTGGTTAGGTATTTAAGTTCTTGAAACTTAAGGTTCTTCGGTAAGTTTCTACTTTGATGGTTTAGTTCTCTTTTTCATTTCCTTTTCTTTATAAACTCATGGTTTTTACTGTTGGTTTTAGGAGTGTTCCAATCCCATTCTTGTCTCCAATATCCCAGTTTTTGGTAAGGAAAATAGGTTAGATTATACGTGTATGATATGTTTATGTGATATTTTATGTTATGTTGATATGTTATGAATATATGTTTTATGTTATAGTCGCTTGGGGCTTATAGTTGCTTAGATAGCAAACCCCAAGATTTTCATCATTATCGTGGATTAGAGTTATGATTTACCCTACCTTTATTAGTAGACAGAGGACTTAGATGGGTTATCATATACTACCTTGTGATCTAACCTACCTCGATTAGTAGACTGAGGACCTAGATGGTTTTATCACATGCCACGGTAATGAGTTAATGGCCATTAATATTGTAGTCCTATATGATATACGTTTTTACGTCATATCTTTTATAGTATATGTTTATTATTTATGATATATGCTTTTAGAAGATTTTCCTTGCTGGGCAGTAGGCTCATTCCTTTTATTTTAGATGGTGCAGGAAAATAAAATTGGAAGGCAGGATGGATTCGTGGTAGCTTGGCATGTGTATTGGGAGAGGACTAATTGAATGTACTGCTGGAAGATCAAGGATGAAGTTGTTTAAAGTCTTTCAATTTATGTTTTATGTATTTCCGCACTAAGTATTTAAACAATTGATTAAAGTTTATGTTTTTATGTTTTATGTACTAAACAATGGGTACCCATACCTTATTTTGTATTTAGTATCGTATTTTGGATTTTTAATAAAGCTCTAATATTTTTTGTATGTATGTATTCCAAAATAGTAGTTATGTTTAGTAATTTTTAATGGTCCGAGGTCTAGAATTAGTCAGGGCATTACAAGAACCAGGAATACCACTACTTGATTTGTCTTCAGTTGGTAAACACAAGGCTCATCAATATTTTGTTCAAAGCCATAGGATTTGATTATTTCATCAAACCTAAGGTTCCAGGAACGAGAAGCTTGCTTATGTCCATAAATAGACTTATTCAACTTGCAAACTTTTCTTTCTTGTCCAGCTACTTTAAAACCTTCTGGCCGATCCATATAATGGACTTCGTCAAGCTTCCCATTAAGAAAAGTTGTCTTGACGTCCATTTTCCAGATCTCATAGTCGAGAGCAGCTGCTATGAATAGGAGGATGAGAATGGATTTGAGCATGACTACCAGACTAAAAGTTTCCTCATAGTCCACGCCTTCTCATTGGGTATAACCCTTTGCCACTAATCGAGCTTTATAAGTCTCGATATTTCCATCAACACCTCGTTTCTTCTTGTAGATCCACTTGCACCTAATGACCCTAAAGTCACTAGGTGCTTCCACAAAATCCCAGACAAAATTTGAGTACATGGACTCCATTTCCTGTTTCATGGCTTTGAGCCATAGTTACTTTTTAGGGCTAGCCATTTCCTGTTTGAAAGACAATGGATCGTCGTCACCAGTGTCACCAACAACCATATTGGTTTCACCATTCAAACCATAGCGAACTGGGCTCCTAGAAGCCCTCCCACTACGACGAGGCTCCGCGACTGTTTGCTCAGGAATAGTGATAATTTCTTCATTTAAATCGACTTGCGTCGGTTGGACATGAAGAGATGGAATTTCATCATCAACTCGCGTTGATGACGATGGAACATTGGTTGGAGTCAATTATTTAACCATCTCCTCTAAAACTACTTTGATGTGTGGTTTGAAGTTTTGGACATAGTCATTTTCCAGAAAAGTAGCATTTGTAGAAGTAAACATTTTCTTTTCTAAATGACTATAGAAAAGTCAACCCCGAGTACCTTTAGGATAGCCAACAAACATGAAAACTTTAGTTCACGGCTCTAGCCTTCCCTCCTTTTTCCTCATGACGTGGGTAGGACACCCCAAGATTCTATAATGGCGTAAACTAGGTTCATGACCATTCCAGCATTCTAAAGGTGTTTTGGGGATTGATTTAGATGGCACGACATTGAGAATGTCGTTCACGGTTTCAATTACATGTCCCCATAACGAAGTTGGTAGATTTTAGTAACTAAGCATGCATCTAACCATTTCCAATAATGTTTTGTTCCTGCATTCCGCTACACCATTTTGTTGCGGAGTACCTGGGGCAGTAAGTTGTGATAAAATCCAAAGTTCAGTTAAATGATCTTGGAAATGCATATCCAAATATTCTCCACCCCTATCAGATCGCAAGATCTTTAACATTTTACCTAATTGGTTCTGAGCCATAGCTAAGAATTCCTGAAACTTTGAAAATATTTCTGATTTTGTATGCATTAGGTAGAGACATGAGTATCTAGAGTAATCGTCAATGAAAGTGACGAAATACTCAAAATCATCCATGGCTTGTACATTCAAAGGTCCACAAACATCTTAATGCACAAGTCCAAGTGGTTCTTTGGCCCTATCACCCTTTGCAGAGAATGGACGCTTGGTTAGTTTGCCTTCTAGACAAGATTCACAAATAGGTAATTCACCTAAGGTGAGTTCCCTCAAAGGCCCATCCTTTGTAAGTATTTGAATCCTATCATAGCAATTTTGACCTAGTCTCAAGTGCTATAAATACGTCATATTATCGTTATCAGTATTTTGACGTTTATTGGTCCTAGGTTTAGCTACTTTGAATAAATCATTGTTAAGAGTGAGGGGTTCATTAGGTCGCAGAATATAAAGCCTGTTTTCCAAACATGCAATACATAATTGTGATCCATTGAAAGAAATAGATATATTATAACTTGTGAAAGTCATTACAAATTATTCTCATTGCAACATGGAAAATGAAATGAAATTTCTACTAAAATTCAGAATAAAAAAAATATCATTTAAAATTAAACATTTATTTCTGAACTTCAAACGAGCTCTTCCTCTATCTTGGACTGCAACGAATGCTCTGTTCCCAACTCTAAGCTTTAAGCTGCCTTCGTCCACTTCCTCCCACGATTCAAGAAGCTATAAAGAGTTACAAACATGGTTAGTAGATCTAGAATCAATAATTCAAATGAATTTATCATTCTCTAAAACACATGTTTCTAAGATAAATGAACTATAATCATAACCTTTGTTTTTCGCTGCTAGAAACTCGGGGCAATCTTGTTTCTAATGCCCCTTCTCTTTCCAGTGAAAACACTTACCTTTACCTTTCTTGTTTTCTTGTTCTTCCCCTAAGGCGTCTGTGAATTTTGTTGTGCACTCGTCTTTGCAGCCTTTGCAGGCTTGGGGTTGTTGTTTTGTCCATCTTTCCTCTTGTTTCCAGCTTTCGAAGACGAAGTTTGGTTAGCTTCAACCTTAGCTGGATCAGCAGTAACAACAGTAGTCTTATTTTCTCCTCCTATACTAGGTCCACCCATGATAGGCTCAAAAATCTAAAGCTCATTCATGAGTTGCGTAAGACCATAGTTGAGTTGATCACGAACGTGCGGACATAGTACCATCCGAGCATTCACGGTGCCATCACGTATGTGCTAAGACGATGCTATCCGAGCATTTACAGTGCCATCACGAACATGCAGAGACGGTGCTTGTTCTGGGGATTCCTTAGTCATGATGAACTCGGAGTTGTCACCAATCAACACTCTGCTTCCATTTAAGGAAGTCTTCTCTAGTAAGTTTCTCCATCGAAATTTGAGAAAGGATGGGAGTAGACACATACACTACTTAACTTAAAACTACAAATTATCAATTAAATAGAAATCAATCACATTTGCTCAATAAAACTCATACTCACACATTTTTCAAGAAATATCACAACATATATAAAAAAAAAAATGTAAGATATGAAAAAAAAATACCAAAATAATAATCTCTATTTCTTTAGGTTTTTAACTAATTTATGATATCCTTGTCCCGATTGGTGAGAGTCAAAAATACCACTAGTTAAATAAAGTAGTAAACTTATTTAATAATGGACACCATTATTAACAACCTACTATTTGATCTAAATAAGAAAACAAAATCTCTTATTTTATGAGCTAGACCCACGTTTCGATAATCATAGATTTAGTCCTGGTAGTCACCGTAGGGGTGAGTCTAGTAGAATTTTACCTATAATTATCTATCTTTCGAAATCTAACCTTGTCAAAATAACAAAAGAACACCTTCTGTAGGGGGACGAATCAAAGCGTCTCGAGGCCCCATTAAGCTATTGACTTTGTTAAGCCAACGGTGGAGGTCGAATATAATACTTAAAATAAGCTCATTATAAAATTAAAAATAGTATTTTTATTATTTATTTTTAGAAAATTAATGACTATGGTTCTCCAAAAAAATTGAAAAGATTAAATTTTTAAAACCAAAGTCCTATAATTTCCTATTAATTCTAAAGTGTCACATTGAAACAAATTCAATTAATTTAGAATTAATTTGTTGCTAATCAATATTTAGGTTTAACTAATATAATGAACATATACAATTAAGTCCATCTTAAGTAAATGAGCCTTAACAATTGGGCTTGTATAGAGGAGGGATGGGTCCAGTATGTTGTTCCCACTACTAAGGTCCTCATACTTCCATACAAGGTCCAAAAGACAAGAATTTAAACCTTCGTTTTATTAATTGTTATTAATTGGTTAGGGCCACTATAGTCATGCAAAGCAAATGGGCCTTCACAAGTGGAATCACCAACAAAAGAGGAATTTAAACTTTACATTTTCTAATGAGCCAAAATAAAACTGTTGACGGTGAAATCTCGTCAATGATATAAGGTTAGGAAACTAAGACTATATTGCCAAAGGTATCTCAGAAGAAGATGGAGAAAACTTGAAAGAGTAAATATGTAGAACTCCAATGGAGTCGAAATTGTATATTACTTAACAGCCTTAGCATACAATCAATTTTTCCAACCCCTTTTCTAGAGGGGTGATGATCTATTTATACTGGAGCTCTAATGGCTCCTCATACATTGTGGTCCCAGGGGACAAGATTGTGCATAGGTACATTGTCAGGGTAGTGGCACAGGTTGTGGTGGAGCAGAAGGTTATGGTGTCAGCCTGGTACATAGTCAGAGGTATGCATGTAGTGCTTCCACTCTCTGTACAAATCCGTACCTCCACTACTTGTAGGACACAGATGTCAGAGTCATGCCTTTGCCCTTTTTCAGGGTTGTACATCCCGTGCTTGTACATTTATCTCATCCCTAGTGGTCCCCTTTACATAAATATCTTCTCTAGGTTTCTTTATATTTTAGTAAGTGTCGATCCATACTTCTTTTATCCCGTCCTTACCTCCAGGTAGGAGGCCTGGAAATAGGCATGTACGAGGCTTGGGGATGGGTCTCACAAGGCAAGACCCTTGGTGCCTAAGCGAGTATCCAGGCATGACTTGGGCATTCATGAGGCATGGGGATGGGTATCACAAGGCAAGACCCTTGGTGCCTAGCGTGGTGAGGTGTGTCTTGCTGTGCGAGGCATTGGCGCGCATCTGGGTCGCGAGGCGCCCGGGTGAGGGCAGCCTCGCATTGTGAGACCCTTGTGGCCTTGGCAGGCGCATGCGGGGGAAGGGCAGCCTCGCATAGTGAGACCCTTGTGGCCTTGGCAGGCGCATGCGGGGGAAGGGTAGCCTCGCATGCGGGGGAAGGGTAGCCTCGCATAGTGAGACCCTTGTGGCCTTGGCAGGAGCATGTAGGGGAAGGGTACCCTCGCATGCGGGGGAAGGGTAGCCTCGCATAGTGAGACCCTTGTGGCCTTGGCAGGCGCATGCGGGGGAAGGGTAGCCTCGCATGCGGGGGAAGGTTAGCCTCGCATAGTGAGACCCTTGAGGCCTTGCCAAGCATGCGCGGGGGAAGGGTAGCCTCGCATGCGGGGGAAGGGCAGCCTCGCATAGTGAGACCCTTGTGGCCTTGGCAGGTGCATGCGGGGGAAGGGTAGCCTCGCATAGTGAGACCCTTGATGCCTTGCCAGGCATGCGCGGGGGAAGGGTAGCCTCGCATGCGGGGGAAGGGCAGCCTCGCATAGTGAGACCCTTGTGGCCTCGAAAGGCGCATGCGGGGGAAGGTTAGCCTCGCATAGTGAGACCCTTGTGGCCTTGGCAGGCGCATGCGGGGGAAGGGTAGCCTCGCATAGTGAGAACCTTGTGGCCTTGGAAGGCGCATGCAGGGGAAGGGTACCCTGACATGCGGGGGAAGGGTAGCCTCGCATGCGGGGGAAGGGCAGCCTCGCATAGTGACACCCTTGTGGCATTGGAAGGCGCATGCGGGGGAAGGTTAGCCTCGCATAGTGAGACCCTTGATGCCTTGCCAGGCATGCGCGGGGGAAGGGCAGCCTTGCACAACGAGGCCCCTTAGGTCCTTTTGGGCATTTTCGCTAAGGGCTTCTATGCGACATGGGTCTCGCGTGGGGCAAGGTATTGGGCTGCTTTGCTTGCCCAAGGCTAATTGAGGGTAACCCTCAATTTTTCTCTTGAGTGTTGACAATGGCTCTGGTCAATTTTTGGCATTCACAAAAACCTATCATTTTATAAATATTTTATTTGGCAAAAATCCATATATCTAGAAAACATATGGGCCACTATATGCATCTAAGCCCAATTGCAAAAATACCACATATAGTGCAAACAGACATGTTATAATTGGATGGGCTTAATCATGTTACTATATGAGCAATTCTATGAATTTATGCAAAAAATCTAGAATTGATTTCATTTGCAAAAATATCACAATTAATTATCTAGAATTTATCAAAAAATTCGAATTAATTAGATTTTTACAAAAATAAGTCAATTTAAACGAAATCTATCTACAATTAACAAAAGGTAATTTAAATTTCATTTATCAACAATCAACTTGGTTTAGGTTAATTGAAAAATATTAATTTAATTTAAATAGGATTTATCAACAATTAACCAAAGTTAATTTAAATCCCATTTATTAAAAAACAATTGATAACTGGTTGAAAAAAATGATATTTTTCAAAATTTAACAAATTTTAAATTTTAAAATCAATATCTTAACTGTTTTTCCAAAAATATCTTATGTTATTACAACAATAAGCTAATATTTTAACCATTTAAAAAATATATATTAATAGTTATAACAACCCTAAAATATCTAAAAACAGTTAAACAAATTCAAATATCCATGAAAATATCTAACTAACAAATTTCAAATAATTTAAATATTAAAAACTATAGAATAAACAGATATTTATATTTTCAAATAAAAATAACAAGTATTTAAAAGAAAATATCTTAAATATTTGATATCTTAATTCTACTATTTTAATATATTATAATATTTAAAATTAAGTTGTTAGTCTATTTTTAAATTTGAATTTGAATATTTGTAAAAATGTCTAATTATTTAAATATCAACCAACACAAATATCTTATTGTAAAAAACATTTTTAAATTATAAAACAAATTTGATATTTTTGGCTTTGATTATAAATAATCAATTTTCACATTTTTATTAAAAAAATTTAAAAAAAATTCGGATGACGGGTACTGTTCACCGTGCGCGCTGATGGTTGGGGTGCACGCGCGTAAGGCCTTCTGGCTGCCGAGGAAGAGGCATAGGCGTGCGCTGGTGATTCATAGCGAGCGTAGTGGATACCACCAAGGGTGTGCAAGTTGGGCCAACAAAGATCAAATTGGTCTGTGAGATTTTAGATGTGTTCTAAGAAGATTTACCAGGGTTGTTGCCGCATAGAGAGATAGAATTTTTTATGGAGTTGGCACCAGGGACAGAACTAGTTTCTAGAGCACCTTACAGAATAGCTCCAGCAGAATTGAAAGAATTGAAAGTACAGTTACAGAAGCTACTTGATTTGGGTCTTATCAGGCATAGTTTCTCGCCATGGGGTACCCCAGTTTTATTTGTAATGAAGAAAGATGGTTCTCTGAGGATATGTATTGATTATAGAGAGTTGAACAAGATGATTATCAAGAATAATTATCCACTATCAAGGATTAATAATTTGTTTGATCAGCTACAAGGCAAGATAATGTTCTCAAAGATTGATCTTCGATCTGGTTATCACTAGCTATTGATCAAGGAGGAAGATATAGCAAAGACATCCTTTTGTACCAGTTATGGGCATTATGAGATTTTATTCATGTCATTTGGATTGAACAATGCCCCAGCAACTTTTATGAACCTGATGAAAAAAGTGTTGAAGGATTACTTGGACAGGTTTGTGATAGTCTTCATTGACAACATCCTGGTTTACTCCCAGTCAGAGGTAGAACTTTAACAACACCTCTGATTGGTATTGCAGAGGTTGAGGGAGCACCTATTGTATGTGAAGTTCAATAAGTGTGAGTTTTGGTTGCCTCCGGTGACGTTCCTTGGTCACATAGTCATCAAAGATGCAATGAAGGTGGATCCGACAAAGATTGAGATAGTTAAGGATTGGCCAATGCCAAGGAGTCCTTCTGAGCTTAGGAGTTTCCTTGGATTGGCAGGGTACTACCGGTGTTTTATGGAAGGGTTCTCATGGATTGTGACACCACTAACGGAGCTGGCACGCAAGAACCTAAAAAAGTTTGTGTGGTTAGATAGATGTGAGAATATCTTCCAAGAGTTGAAGCGACGATTAATTAAACATCCAATACTGAGTCTTCCATCAGATCAAGAGAAGTTTGTGGTATATGGTGATGCGTCAAGATAAGGGTTAGGGTGTGTCCTTATGCAAGCAGGAAAGTTGATCGCATATGCATCACGGCAACAGAAGGATTATGAACAACGCTACCCTACGCGTGATTTGGAGTTAGCAGCGGTGGCCTTTGCCTTGAAGGTATGGCAGCACTACCTTTATGGGGAAAAGTGTGAGATATACATTGAACACAAGATCCTGAAGTATGTCTTTACCCAGAAATATCTAAACATGAGATAGAGGCATTGGCTGGAGTTGGTGAAAGATTATGATTGTGAGATTCTTTACCAAAAAGGGAAAGCCAATGTGGTGACAGATGCCTTGAGTTAGAGAGGTCTGGGAAAACTGTTTCGTTTGAAATAGATATCAAAGGAGTTGGCAGACGATATGTCTAGAGCAGGGATAGAGTTGGTGGTGGGCCAGTTAGCTAACATCAGCTTATAGTCTGCTCCCTTGGAGATGATTAGGGAACGACAAATGAATGGCCCCCAATTGATGAGACAGAGAGAGAATGTCCTAGCTTGAGTGGCTAAGGACTACACTATTACGGAGATGGGTTTACTGAGATACAGGGAGCAAATTTGTGCTCTGATGGACTCTACTATCAGGTTAGAGATTTTGGATGAATCTCACCCCACATCGTACTCGCTCCAACCAGGAACCATGAAGATGTATCAGGATTTAAAATCATTTTATGGGTGGCCTGGGATGAAGAAACATGATTGAATATGTGCCTAAGTACCTAACGTGTCGGTAGGTGAAATTTGAAAACTAGTGACCAGCAGGGTTATTATAACCTTTGGGTATTCCTGAATGGAAGTGGGAGGACATCATTATGGACTTTGTAGTGGGATTACTTAGGACTGTGAGTCAGTACGATTCAGTTTGGGTGATTGTGGATCGCTATACCAAATTAGATCACTGTAGAATCCTAGAATATTTACTTAGTTAGCTAGCTAGTAGTAGTTGTAATATTTTAGATTTGGTGGATTTTGGTTCAAACCGGGACTTAGTTGGAAACTCCTAGCAATAGTTATGGATTTTATAAGTTTAACCTATAGTTTAAGAATATTAATTATAACATAAGGTTTGATTAATATTGCTGGTTATAAATATGATAATTATTATAACCTAAGGTTTAGATAGAGCCAATAAGAATATGACACTTGTCATGAGCATGGTTATTCCTAAGGTTTAGATAGAGCCAATAGGATTATGACACTTGTCATATGCATGATTATTAAGGAATTATTATTTTAATGATAAAATAAGGGAATATAAGAATTAGTCTTCACCAGAATCTGTTAGGGTCGTAATTTGACTCAGTCAAAGTGGTTATCCAACCTTAATTATGCTGAAAAAGTGCAATTACGTGTTTAAAATAATCACGTATACCGATATATCGTATCATTGGAGTCGATATATCGCCTGACGCTAAATACGGAAAACATGTTGACATTGCACGATCGTACGAACGGAGGCTCGGGATTAGGGCCCAACCGATATATCGCCACATAGGGGCAATATATCACCCTATTTAATTATTATTTTTTTAATTTTTGAAAACCACCTTTGACTCCTTAGACCTACATCTGTTAGTTTTGACCAAGTCTTTAGCCTCTGATTGACGAAAATTCAATTATCTTCAATTAAATTCATTATTTTTATTCAAATCAAAATAAGGTTAGTTTCACTCCTTACCTCTATAAATAGGACCTAGTACCCAGCCCTTTCACTTACTCTTCAGCTGTGATCAGACTCCAAGGTGCTAGTGAGACCATAAGAGTGATACACTTGGGTTGGTAAAGAAAAAGCTTTATCATTCTTTAGCTTTATCAAACACTTGGGAAGTAAGGATTAGAGTATTTCGGTATTGGAGTTAGGCCAATCCATAAGGTCAATAAAGGTACCCTTATTCTTAAGTTCAATTCTGTTTGATTCCTAAGTTTCTTTAGTTTTCATTCAGGTTCTAATTTTTGTTATGGTTTTGTGGTTAGGTTTTTAAGTTCTTTGGACTTAAGGTGTTTTTCGGTAAGTTTTCTCTTGGTGGTTTAGTTCTATTCTTTTCATCTCTTTCTCTAAAGAAATACTCAGTATTCTTATTATTTGTTTAGGAGTGTTCCAAGTCCCGCATTTGTTCTCATATCCCGGTTTTGGTAAGGAAAATAGGCTTTTATGCTATGTTATGTATAATATGTTTGTAATGACCCAACTACTCTAGACTTTGGACCATTAACGAAAACTATACATAGACACTAATCTTTAATAAAACTTACAAGTGAAATGATCATAACTTCATTAAAAACTTGTAAAACAAATGTTAAACTACATAAGATTTAAAGTAGGATATGAGATCCCATTGTTTTAAAAGAAAAACATAACATAATTGTAAATAAAATTGATTACATAATAAAGTGCAGAAAAATACATATAAAACCATAAGTAAAGAAACTTCATCCTCGAATCGAACTCTTGGTCCTTGATTCCATTCTGCCTTAATACACATTCCCAAGCTACCAAGAACCTTTCCCGTCATCAAAGCTATTTTCCTGCACATATAAACATAAAGGAGTGAGCCTAAGGCCCAGCAAGGAAAACCTAACACGTAAACCATATACATAAAATTCATAATGCAACATAAAATATATCATAAACATATGTCACACATACTATAATGGCCATTATTACTTGGGGACCCATAAATTAAACAAGTCATATGCCCATTAGATTTGTGGGGCTTGCTAGCTAAGCAAGTCATATGCCCATAAATTTATTGGGGCTTGTTAGTTATACAGGTCATATGCCCAAGTCTACAAACATACATAGCATCACATAAATCATAGGTTAATCATAACACATAAATTATAAGATAACACATAACATAACATATAAAATCCTATCCTATTTTCCTTACCAAAAGTACCGGGATATGATAACAGATTTGGGACTTTGGAACACTCCTAAAAACCATAAATGGAAAGGTGAGTATACTAAAGAAAAAAGGGATGAAAGTGATGAAAGAACTATACCATCAACAATATACTTACGAAAAACCTTATGTTCAAGATCTTAGATTTCCTATCCAAGAATAAAGAATAAAGTTAGGGTGCTGAATAGAAAACTATAAGAACTTAAAGAAAAATAATACCAAATGAACTAGAGTTTGGAATACCTTGAATGCTTCTATGACCAATCTAATCCTTGAACCAAAATGTTCTATAAACCTTACTTCCCAAGTGTTTGGTAAGCTTATAATGATCAAGCTTATAATCCCCAACCCAAGTGTTTACACTCTCAAAATAACCTAGCAACTTGCAGCCTCTGAACTTAGCTTGATGAATGAATAAATGGCTGGGTACTAGGTCCTATTTATAGAGTTCAAGAATGAAAAGATCTTCATTTATCTTGAATAAAAATAATGGATTTTTAAGTGAAAAATATTTGAATTATCGTTCAGCAGAGGCTGAAGACTCGGTCAGAAAGATGCTGGACTTATCAAGAGGTTAAAGATTGAAATGAGAACGTTTTGAAAAATATTCAAAAGTACACTGAAGGAGCCGATATATCGCCCCTTGTAGGAGATATATCGCCTGGGCCAGCATGCCCGAGGCTCGTCGAGGTGCTCGTGCGAAGTTACGTGTTTTTCGTATCCCCGTACTACGATATATCGCCCCCCATAGCTGCGATATATCGGCATACGATGAATATTTAAACACGAAATTGAACATTTTAAGCTTAATTTGAATTGAGTAAACAGCCTTGACTAAGTCCTCTAACGTTTTCAAAGCTACTGACAGACCCTAGGATATTCAAATATTACTCTTGATAAACTTATTCCTCAAAAATACTTAATTATCATTAAACATACACATGACAAGTGTTACTTTCTTATTAGGTCTATCTAAACCTTATAATATAATAAATATCACCATCAATATCAGTCATATTATTCAAACCTTAGGTTAAAATTAATATTCTTAAACTATAGGTTAAACTTAGAAAATCTACAAGTGTTACTATGAGTGTCCAAAAAATTCCCGGTCTGAACCAAAATCCACAGTCATAAAAATACTACTACTTTTACTACTATCTAACTTGCTAAGTAAAGTTCTTCGACTTTACAATGTTATGATAAGTTTATGTTTTAATATGTTATGTTATGATTTACCCTACCTCAAATATTAGGCATGGGACCAAGATGGGTTATCATACACTACATGTGATCTAACCTACCTCAAATATTAGACAGGGGACGTAGATGGTTTATCACATGTTATAATGGCCATTATTAGTATAGTCTTATATGGTGTCCGTTTTTATAGTACATGTATGATATGTTTATAGTATATGTTATGTTATAATTTTATGTATATGTTTTATGTTGTTAGTAGTTTTCCTTGTTGGGCATTAGGCTCACTCCTTTTATTTTAGTATGATGCAGGAAAATAGATGCAAAGGCGGAAGGATTCTTGGAAGCTTGGGGTGTGTATGGAGGTGAATGGAGTGGATGGGCTGAGTGTCGATTTGAGGACAACGTTTTTTTAGTCACTTTAAATTACATTTTTATGTATTTTTCCGCATTTAGCTTTGTAAACAATTTTATTTAAAGTTGTGTTTTATTTTAAAACAATGTGCTCATTTATTACAAATATTATTTCTTCAAAGTTTCAATAAAGTTATGAATTTTCTTATGTATTTTCTTTTCAAAGTTGTAGTTATGTCTAGTAGGTTTAATGACATAAGTCTCATAGGTAGTTGGGTCGTTACAATCACCCATCCATTGGGATGAAATGGGTGAGAGGAAATATTTGGGTCCTGAAGCAGTACAGAGGACCAATGAGGCTATTGAGAAGAAAAGCTCGGATGCTCGCTTCTTAGAGTAGGCAGAAGAGCTATGCTGATCCCAAGCGTAGAGATATAGAGTTTTAGGTTGGGGACTATGTTTTCCGCCGTGTTTCACCGTTGAGAAAGGTGAAGCAGTTTGGGAAGAAGGGCAAGTTGAGCCCTAAGTTCGTGGGACCTTTTGATATCCCGGAGAGGATTGATTAGGTAGCCTATAGGTTGGCTTTACCCCCATCGTTGTTAGGGGTTTATAATGTATTTCATATTTCGATGCTTCAAAAATATGTATTAGATGAACCTCATGTGTTGACTTATGAGGATCTGGGGCTACATACACACTTGTCCTATGAGGAGCATCCAGTACAAATCCTGGATAGAAAGGAGAAAGTCTTGAGGAACAAGACTATACCATTGGTTAAGGTGTTATGGAGGAACAGCAAGGTCAAGGAGGTGACCTGGGAATTAAAATAAGACATGTAGGGTCAGTATTCTGAATTGTTCAGATAAATTTCGAGGGCAAAATTTCTATAAGGAGGGGATAGTTGTAACGTTCCGAATTTGCTAATAAGGCTTAGTGCCTTGATTAGTGTACCAGGAGGGCATAATTGGATTTTTATGTGTTAATGTGACTTAATTGTGATTATATATGTGATTATGTGAATTATATGAGTTATATTATGATATGACTACTTATGCATGTTTAAGTGTATTAAATGTGCTTATAGGCTCGTTTCTGTTAAAAAGGGCATTTTCGTAATTTTAGCCCGCTGAGGGTATATCTGTAATTATATATGCTTTAAAAGTGGGACCACATTATTATGTGGATATATTTCAGATATTCGGCACGAGGCGATCCTAGTGAGCAATTTAGCAGAAATGTCACAACAGGGATTAATACCTAGCTCGGGCTGAGCCTAGGGGTATTTTGGTAATTTGGAGAATTCCTAGGAATTATTGGAGTACGAGTTATAACTGAGGGAAAATATTTGTATCTAGAGTATTAGTGAATTTAATTGGGATTTTAAGTGAAATTTGGAGGTTTAGTGGGGGTGTAAGTAAATGAACTTTTTGCCAATTAAATCCTAGTACATGGGATTAAGAGAGATGTCTCATTTGCTTTGAGGGCAAGTGGGAGAGTGTTAGGATTAATGTCCTAACTGATCTGGAAGTAGTTCTAGATATGGATAAGATACTAATCCTATACTATGATAACAGTGGAGTAGTAGCTAACTCCAAGGAACCAAGAAGCCACAAGAGAGGAAAGCATATAGAAAGGAAATATCATCAGGTTATAGAGATTGTACATGAAGGTGATGTGACTAATATGAAGATAGCGTCTGAACAAAACCTGGCTGACCTGTTTACCAAGACACTTACTGCAAAGTGGTCTATGGGTCAAGTATGCAACATGGGATTGAGAGATGCCTCACTTGTTTTGAGGGCAAGTGGGAGATTGTTAGGATTAATGTCCTAAAAGCATGTAAAGACATTTTATTGAATTAAATAAAAAGAACAATTTTTTTATATTTGAATATTGTAATTATTGTTTGAATTAATTATATGATAATATCAGGAAAATTCCTTATTCATTCATCAAAATATGATCTCGTACTAGTACGAGAGAATTAAGATCATATATAATAAATAAAATAGTGAGTAACATATTAAAGTAAGGAATCTTTAATGAATGGTTACTAGTGCGGTTTTCTAAGCATACGGGATGCGAATGATCTAGATTCGGATTACTGATGTTGATAAACATCTTAGTAAAGATGTTGTATATAATACATATTATATATGACGGGATCGATAAGAATTAATTATCTTTATAAACCTGTCGTTTGACATGAAGAATTTATTCTTATCATAATAGATGATCATTTAAAAATCAGACTAAATCCTGAGTATTCATTAACTCTTGTTTGTGTTTATTTGATCTTTTGATTCATTCATTAAGGTTTCTTAGTATAGTAAGGCTAATAACTTTTGTTTTAGAGATTCAACATCATGAATGGCTGGGAACATGAATTACAATAATCAAATATTGGCTCCCTTAAGGGTTAATTCTGGAACTTAATAGTTATTGAGCTCAAATATATAATTTAATTATCGATTAATTATTCACTAGTGAATTAATGGTACTTAAGGATCAAGAGGTAATTATAAGGGTAAAATGGTAATCTTGACCAGCTCTAATTAACGAACTAATAAATAGAGGACAAAGCTACATTTATTGATTATATCAATGGACTAAAAGAGAAAACTTTGTAAAAGCAATTCTATAAATACTTAGAGTGCAATTTCATATTTATAGTGGAGTAATCATGGAATTAATAAATAAGATTATTGGATTGAAGAGCTTAATTAATAATCTGGTTAATTGGAGCTTCGTATTATAAGTCCATGGTCCCTAGATCACCTTTGTCCTACACTATCAAGAGTAAGGATTTCAAAATAAAAATTTGTAGAGAGAATGACTTAATTGCAAAGTAATTAGTTTTTTAGGGCAATGAAATATTATGTGATAGTTATGGGCAATTGATTAATTATGAATTAATTAATTATTTAACTATACATTTTTTATTTTGAAAAACTATAGGTTAAAATAAATATTAATCTTGTTTGGATTAATATATAAAGAGAGATTAATAAATTTCTTATTTAGAATAAGATATTTATTTATTTATTTAAAATTGATATTTTAAGATGAAGTTAATTTTGAATTAACTGATATTTATTTTGGGATTAATATATTGTCTTAAACATTAATTTAATAAACAAAATAGAAAATTAGGGAAAACCATAATGTTGCTCACGCCACTCACTGTATTGCACAATGAGTGGCGCCACACAATGATATTTACTATCTCTGGGATTTAAATTTTGAATTTCAAATAATTTGTTTATTTAATTATTCTTTTTAAATATGATTTAAATTAAATAATGTTACAACTGATCAGTTTTATTTTAATAAACTAAAGATTAATTAAATAAGTTAATTATCTTTATAAATGTAATGCCCCAAATTCTCTGATGTGGTTTAATGGCGGGATTAGTAGGCCGGGAGGGCCATACTTGTTTAATTATGCCATTAATTGATAATATGCATGTATATGTGAATTATATTATAATATGATGTTAAATGCATGCATGTGGGTCCACATTTTAATTACAGGGGTGTTTTGGTAATTTGGCCTGTTGAGGGTATAATTGTATATTTGTATGCATGTCGGTGATATATTGTTGAGACCACATTATAATGTGGGTTTGTTTGAGCTATTTGGCATGAGACGATCTTGGATTATTGATTAACGGTTTAGTCATAACAGGTTTAAGTTCGAGGCTCGGGATGAGTCTCGGGGTGATTTTAGTGATTAGAGCGTTACCGGGAATTAAAGGGTAACGGGATATGAATTATTGGTGTTTGAGATTATTGAGAATAGCGAGAATTGGAGAGCGTTAATTATGATTAACGAGATAGGTGAAAAATACCAATTTTTCCCTTGGGAGCCTTTAGAAACCTTTATTAGACCTAGGAGTATTTTGGTCTTTTTACCCCTAGGATAGATATAAACCATTTTTGGGCTGTGAAAGAGGTATAAAACAGAGTCTACTTGAGGCTTCTCTCGTACTTATCTTCCCTTCAGTTGTCTTTGTGATTTTTGAACCATTCTTGAGTATTCATGCTTGGGAAGTAAGCCTTGGGAGTTTGGGAGAGTGTTCCTCCATTGAAGAGCATCATAAGCTGAGCTTTGGGTAAGTTTCTAACCATTGAATTCCCTGGTTTGCCCTGTTTTAGTTCTGGTTTACAGCTATGATTTCTAGGTTGCATACTTGGTTTGTTGGGATTTTTGGCTAGGGTTCTTATGGTTGGTGATGTTTGGGGTATGTTAGGATGGTTTTTGGGTTCATTTGGCACAAAAAATTGGATTTCGTAGCATTGGAATCGAGTTAGAATCGAAGGAGTTGAAGAAGGAGGTTTCAGGGGGCATCTGGTCTCGAGGTAGCGCTACACAGGGGGCGTTTGGGCGTGTTGGGGGTTCTGAGTATAGCGCTGGGGTGCTAGGGATCAACGCTGTAGCGCTACTCTGTTCCTTCAAAGTCCCGTTTTGAGTATTTTTAAGGGTTTTTGACTTGGGGTTTCAATCCTTAAGGCCCGAGATCGAATCTACTCACCGTGTGGGCATGTTTCGGGGTCCCAAGAGTGGGGTTTAGGTTAAGATCCTTTCAATGTTGATTTTCATTAATGGAGGTTATAATTGGTTGTGATTAGGTAACCGCTAAGGAACCAAAAGGTTGATCATTCTCAGGAGTCGTTCTTATTATATTTCTCGCTTGAACCTGAGGCAAGAAAACTGCACCCTGTGTATGTGACATGCATGTTTGTTATTGAGGCATGTTGGTTGATAAATGTGGACATGGATTGCATATTAAATGCTAGCGAATATTGTTTACTTGTATATGGCACTGACTAGTCAGGGACACTGACCTAAGGGTCAGAAACGACATAAGCGTCCTGAACGCAGGGCCAAATGTAGATTAGATCTAATCGATATCAGCATTGAATGGCTCTAAGGCATTAATGCTGGACTGACCCTAAGGTCGATGAAACTTATAAGCGCTTGGCTAGTCTAAGAGTAGTTACTCAGAGCCAGGGCCTAAGGCCCAGGTGACCGTTTGTCACATGGCGAGGGAACAACGCTCCAGGGTTATGACTCTATGGTCATGAGGAAGGTTATGTTGGTGACTAGTCACCATGCACCTATCATGTTTAAGCTAGTTAAAGGTTAACTTATCTGTTTAGCCCCGGTGACCCTATCGTCACAAGGCTAAAGGGAGTTGTACCCACATTAGTGACTTTTGCGACTGTCACTTATCTGTTTTGGACTGATAGTCCTGAATGATTATTATGATCATTCTTGATATTATATCATGCTATATTGTGTTTTCTTGTTGGGCCTCGGCTCATGGGTGCTATGTGGTGTAGGAAAAGGGAAAAAAAAACTCACCCAGCCTTAAGTGGAGAGCTTAGGTGGTGATGTGTACATATGTGGCCGCTTGACCACCACGGCCAAGGAGTTCTTAGAGGAACTAGGAGGTTTACCCTATTTTTCCCGCTTAGGTCGGCGAGGTTTGTAAATTTGAAACAGTAATGACCATTTTGAGTTGTAAATAACTTGTAAATGTTTTTTTTTGTGGTCCCATTAACAATTTTATGTATTTAATGAAATATATCCTTTCCTTTTTATTATTTTTCCACCTTAGCTTGTTAATAACACTAGAAGCACGTTTTTAACCAAAGGACTTGAGTAGCGAGTCAAATTTCCAATTCACCGTTCACCGTAACTGTTCTGGGGTAACCAAGGCGTTACAGTCGGTTTGGGTTTTTGTTCCACTGACTTTTATTTTGCTTAGTCTAACCTTAGGTAATTAAGTCAATCCCGAGGCTCGGGGTACCGAAAATGTCCCCGAGGGCAAAATGGTAAAATTCCCCAATATTCCCGCCTAGGCTTCCTAACCTCAAATATATCTCCATATATTTATTACCACAACCCGATAACCCAAATAATCCCCTAATACCCGAAATACCCCTTGACTTGCTCCAAGTCAAATACTGAGCCCCGTTGTGACTTCCCGCTAACTAGCTCCCTAGAATCGCCTCGAGTCGCACACTGCAGATTTACCCACATAATAATGTGGTTCTCACAAATATAACATACAACCACATTTATATTCATATCGCCATACAAACATGTTTATCAAATAATTTCATGTTAATTTAATAATTTTCACACATAAACTAATTATGCCCTCCTGGCACACTAATCAAGGCCCATAAGCCATATTAGTGATTTTGGATCGTTACAACTTTCCCCTTCTACTGAGAATTTCATCCTCGAAATTTACCGGAACAGCTCGGAATACTGATCCCGCATCACCGCCTCTAGCTCCCAAGTCGCTTCCTCGACCTTACTATTTCTCCACAATACTTTGACTAACGGAATCGTCTTGTTCCGTAGAACTTTATCCTTCCGGTCCAAAATCTTAACCGGTCGTTCCTCGTAGGAAAAATCTGTCTGTAACTCTAGGTCCTCATACTTCAATACATGTGTCAGATCTGAAACATACTTCCACAACATGGAGACATGAAATACATTGTGAACTCCCGATAACAACGGTGGCAAGGCCAACCTGTAAGCCACCTGTCCAATCCTTTCTAAAATCTCGAAAGGTCCAACAAACTGAGGGCTCAGCTTGCCCTTCACTCCAAACCTCCTCACCCCTCTCAATGGTGAAACTCACAGGAACACATGGTCCCCAACCTAGAACTCTACGTCTTTACGCTTGGGATCAGCGTAGCTTTTCTGCCTACTCTGCGAGGCAAGCATTCTGGCTCGAATCTTCTCAATAGCCTCATTGTTCTTCTGAACCATATCTGGCCCCAAATATTTCCTCTCACCCATCTCATTCCAATGAATGGGCGATCTACACTTTCTCCCATATAACATTTCGTAAGGAGCCACTCCAATCGTGGACTGTTAACTGTTCTTATATGAAAATTCAATCAATGGAAGATACTTACTCCAAGATCCCTCAAAGTCAATTACACACGCCCTAAGCATGTCTTCCAACACCTGAATTGTCCTCTCAGACTGTCCATCAGTCTGAGGATGAAAGGCTGTGCTAAACTTCAACTGAGTCCCCATGGCTCTCTGCAGAGCTCCCCAGAACTTAGAGGTAAAGATAGGGTCTCGATCAGATACAATAGACTTGGGAACCCCATGGAGACGAACTATCTCCCTCACATACAACTCTGTATTCTGTTCCACTGTGTAAGTTGACTTTACTGGTAGAAAATGAGCTGACTTGGTGTATCTATCCACTATTACACACACCTAGTTACAAAGTCCCCCTGTCCTGGGTAGACCTCCCACAAAATCCATCGTAATATCTTCCCACTTCCACTCAGGAATACCCAAAGGCTGAAGCAACCCTGTTGGCCGCTGATGCTCAGCCTTCACCTACTGGCATGTCAAACATCTAGTCACATACTCTACCACATCTTTCTTCATCCCGGGCCACCAATATAATGTCCGTAGATCTTGATACATCTTCGTGGTACCCGGATGAAGTGAGTATGGCGTAGTCTGGGACTCATCTAATATCTCTCAGTTGATCCCCTCATCTGCCGGAACACAAATCTGCCCCTGATATCGAAGCACACCAGCCTCAGAGGCAGAATAATCCTTAGCTATCCTTGCTAAGACGTTCTGCCTAACTTGCTGAAGCTGCGCATCTACCAATTGCCCCTCCTTGATCCGCTCTAGCAGGGTCGACTGCAAGGTAATATTGGCCAACCGGCCCACCACCAGCTCTATCCCCTCCCTGGCCATCTCATCAGCTAATTCTCTAGAGATCTGAATAGAGCTAAATAACTGCCCCGAGCCCCTTTGACTCAATGCATCTGCCACAACATTGGCCTTCCCTGGGTGATACAGAATATCACAATCATAGTCCTTAACTTATTCCAACCAACGCCTTTGCCTCATATTCAGATCCTTCTAGGTGAAGAGGTACTTCAAACTCTTATGGTCAGTGTATATCTCGTACTTCTCCCCATACAGATAATGCCGCCAGCTCCAAATCATTGGTAGGATACCGCTGTTCATATTCCTTCAGCTGCCGCGACACATAGGCTATAACATTCTCATTCTGCATCAGCACACAGCCTAAACCCATCCTCGATGCATCAAAATATACTACAAATTTTCCTTCATTCGAAGGAAGACTCAATAAAAGTGTAGAAATAAGTCGTTGCTTCAACTCCTGGAAACTGTCCTCACACTTCTCTGACCAAACTAACTTCTAGTTCTTTTTTGTCAACTCTGTCAGTGGTGAGGAAATCTTTGAGAATCCCTCTACAAACCACCTATAATAGCCTGCCAACCCAAGGAAACTCCACACCTCTGAAGCGTTCCTTGGCCTCGGCCAATCCCTCACCGCTTCCACCTTGGACGGATCAACCTTAATCCCTTCTACGCCAACTATGTGCCCAAGAAAAGTCACCTCTGGCAACCAAAACTCACACTTCTTAAACTTGGCATATAACTGGTGTTCCCTTAATCTCTGTAGAACCTGTCGCAGATGTCGCTCGTGCTCTGCCTCTGAACTGGAGTATACCAAGATGTCATCGATGAAGACATTGACAAACTGATCCAAGAAATCCTTGAACACCCTGTTCATTAGATCCATGAAAGTTGTTGGGGCGTTGGTCAAACCAAAAGACATGACCAAGAACTCGTAGTGTCCATACCGCGTTCGGAAGGCCGTCTTTGGTATATCCTCATCCTTGATCCTCAGCTAGTGATAACCAGATCAAAGATCAATCTTTGAGAACACCGTCTTTCCCTCAAGCTGATCGAAAAAGTCATCGATCCTTGGTAGAGGGTACTTATTCTTAATAGTCAACTTGTTCAATTCCCTATAATCTATACACGTCCTTAAGGTCCCGTCCTTCTTAACAAACAAAACTGGAGCGCCCCATGGAGAGTAGCTAGGCTTGATGAATCCCAAATCCAGAAGTTATTGCAGTTGTATCTTCAATTCCTTCAACTCTACTGGTGCCATCCTATATGGTGCTCTTGATACTGGTTCTGTCCCCGGTGCTAACTCAATAACAAACTAAATCTCCCTGCGTGGCGGCAATCCTGATAGCTCCTCTAGAAATACATCCAAAAACTCACAAACCACTCTGGTCTCACTCGGCCCCGCCGGCAACATCTTGGTAGTGTCCACAACACTAGCCAGAAAACCTATACATCCACCATGTAACAAGTCTCTGGCTCTCAATGCAGAAATCATGGGTACATGGGGTCCACACACAAAGACAAAAGGATCCTCGCCCTCAGGCTCAAAAGTCACCATCTTCTTCCTGCAGTCAATGGTAGCCCCATATCTGACCAACCAATCCATCCCTAAGATCATATCAAAATCCTCCATATCTATCTCAATCAAGTCAATTGAAATATCCCTACTATCAACCATCACTGGCAGTGCCCTAATCCATCTCCTAGAAACTACCAGCTCCCCAATAGGCAATAAAGTCCAAAACTTTGCAGTTCGATACTCACTAGGTCTACATAGTCCATCAATCACTTTACTAGAAACAAAGGAATGTGTAGTGCCAGAATCAATCAATACAGAAAAAGGAGAGCCAGTGCTAGAAAGCTGACCTGTCACTATAGAGGGACTAGCCTGGGCCTCTGCCTGCGTCAGGGTGAACACTCAAGCTGGAGTCAAGCTGTCCACCTTTCATGTTTCCCCTTTCTTCACTGTTGGCCAATCCTTGTTGAGGTGCCCCCACCGCGCCACATACATAGCAAGCCTTGGCCCGACATTCGCCCTGGTGGTGTCTTCTACACCTCGGGCACTCCGGATAACTCCTCCATGGTTCACCACTGCCCTGACAACCGCCCTGACCACCCCGACCCCACCTATCAGGACCAGCAATGGTCGAAGTGTCAAGGGTCTTTCTCTTGAAATCACTAGGGCCTCCGCCCTTTCCTGACCCAGAATAAGGAGGCACCACTCTGCGGCCCTCCCGCCTTACTGCACTTTCCCTCCAGATCTTATTCTCTGCTTCCTCAGCAGTAAGAGCCTTCTCCACTGCCTGGGCATAAGTTGTCCCCCCAGGAACTGTCGTAATCCTCACATCTGGGGCTATCATAGCATTAAGCCCCCTGATAAACCTGTCCTGCCTAGCTGCATCTGTAGGCACAAGTTCTGGTGCGAATTTCACAAGTTTATCAAATTTCAGGGCGTACTCAGTAACGGTCATATTGCCCTGCACCAAACCCACAAACTCATTCACTTTTGCTGCCCTAATGGCAACATTGTAGTATTTATGGCTGAACAAATCTCTAAATCCTTCCCAACTCAAAGTAGTGACGTCCCTGGTCTGTGAAGCCACTTCCCACCAGATGCGGGCGTCCTCTCTCAAAATATACATGGCACAGACTAATTTGTCATGTCCCTTGATCCTCATGAAATCCAGGATAGTAGTAATCATAGTCAGCCATTGCTCGTCCATCAATGGATCAGGTCCTCCCTCAAAAATTGGAGGCTACTGCTTCCTAAACCACTCATATAACGGTTCCCACCTGTTCCTAACCTCCCTAGACTGTACAACTGGTACCACTGTAGGTGGTACAATAGGGGCAGCACTCCCTGATGGAGCCTGCTGTCGCAGCAGATGAATCTATTCATCTTGGCTCTGCAATCGCGCTTGCATATCTACCATAAGTTGATGGCGGAGGAATCTAGCACTGGTCATCACCCCCGGTCCCAGACCTAGTGCCGGCTAGTCGTGTAGATTTTCTTGGACCATAGCTATCCAAGTCAATTTGTAATCAACGACTCGGCAGTTAGACCATGACGACAGGGTAAAAGTTTCTCCAAAATCCACCAAAGGAACGTAACCAATCACAAACAATCAGAATATAAGCATTTATCCACATGCACCGGCTGCTGATAAGCATGCCCCAACATTAACACACAACAGCTAAGGTAGAAGCATTCACCCATACACAATATGCAGCTAATCATCCAAATATTCATTTACATGCACAACGATGCTAATAAGCATGCCTTAATAATTTCATACAGCAGTCAAGGGCCAGGCCCTATCAGTATATCATACTTCCTATTAATCCAATAAATAACAACATTCATAATTCATTCCAAGCATACAAGCATATAAGCATACATACACATTACCAAACCCTGAATCAAGCTTGTCTCTAGCAGCGAATGTACAAGTCCAGCCGGTCTTCAGGAACCCTTAAACCTAGGACACTCTAATACCAAGTTGTAACGCCCTGGATAGCCAAGACCGCTACACTGTGTGTTTGCAAAGGTGCAGGACTTGCGAATCAAGCCAAACAGTTAAAATATGTGAATTCTAAAGTCATTAAAGTGCTAGGGTTAAAAGGTTTTGGTCTCAAAAGATACTTTCCATATAATTAAACATTTACACATGGGATCCCAAAAGAAATAGCATTTAAAAGTTTGTTTACAAAATTTCCAGTGTATAGACAACCACCAGCCTTTCTAAAGGCAAAAACAGAAGATTATGGTTTTCCTGTCCCTGTCTCCCCTCAACCGCGGCGGCTGAGCAGCTGATCATATACATTCTGCTCTCAGAGCTTTCCTAGTCAGGGCTGATCAAGTTTACCCTTGCCTTTACATGCACCACGAAGCACCCGTGAGCCAAGGCCCAACAAGAAAACATATCATATTACAAAGCAAGCTATAATAACATTTGGATAACCCCCTTTAAGCATGTTCATACACTTAACATATCACAATAATCACAGAGTATGAAGTTTCAACCAAAGAATTAGCTAATCATCACCCATATATATAGCATAACAATACACCACTCAATAATAACAAACAACTCACATAATAATCAGGGTCGACACCTTAGGTCGCACCCCCTGTTTACCCCATTGACTCCGGCCCGCTTAAACCGAGCTCAGTGCATAATAAGCTGTCCTCAGCTACCAGTGGCCGAGCCGCGCCCTGTGCGCTAGTGTAAACTTTGGCACTCATAGGCCGTTGGTTTACTATTTACATGGCATAATACCATCTTTTCAAAGCATACAAGATAGGGAGCCCTTAGTCCCATTATAAATCCACAACCGGGTGCAGTTTTCTTACCTTTAGTTCTCAAGTGTACTGGCTACGAATGATGTCTCCTAAGCACAATCCGATCCCCGAGCTCTAGCTTAGCACGTAGCCACAACCAAGATAATGGATTCCATTAATATTCAAATAAAGGTTTCCGGGTATGGTTCTAGCTTCCGGGACATCGAATTCCTCCAAACACAGTGGTGGAATCGATCCCAAGCACCCTAGGTTAGATTCCCACACTTAAAACCTTCATTTAGCCAAAAATGCCCTTTAGGGCCGCGACCGTAAGGATTGGTGCCGCGGCCTGCCCCCAAAAACAGAGGCTAGGCCTCTCTGATCACAGACACACGCCGTGGCCCTGCCCTATGGCGCCGCGGCGCTTCCCTTCGACAGAGCCTCCCTGGCTCTTCCTTGCTTCGCAGGGCCGCAGCGCTCTAGAACAGAGCCGCAGCCCAACCCTTCATGCCCAAAAAATACACCATTTCTAACACCCTAACCTTATTCAAAACCACCCCAAAGCACCCTAATTCCAAAACCCATTAATCACAATACTTTCAGCATGATTCTAACAGCATAATCCAACAAAAATCCAACTTAAAAACCCATCAAATCCCATTTTGATTTCTGAAACCCAGCAACTAAAGAACTCAAAAACCAGTCATGCAAACTTAGAATTTAAGCTCTAAACTACGAATTGAAGCTTACCTTCTTTGATGGACCACTTCCTTAACAGATTCTTGAGCTAAAATCCAAGCGTCTCAGCTTTAATTCAATCCTTAACATCAAAACAATAAACACTTTTAATACCCAGCCAAAACTCAGAATTCAAATAATCAAGAGTATATTTCAGTCCTTACCTTAATCCTGATGAAGTTCCCTTAGCTAGAGCTGAGCTGATTCCTCAAACTTCAGCTCAAATCACAAGATTTCCAGTTGCGTATGATTTTGACTGGTATTAATAATTATTAGAAAGGGTCCATTCCTCGTTGCGTATCTCTGATTTGCTATTTCAATACCAACAATTGGTACCAGAGCAGTCTACATATAAATATATATATTAAATGTTGTATGGGTTTCTTACATTTGTTATATGTATGTTGATATATTGAATGGATGGATATGTTTTTTGAATGTATGATTGAATGATGGATCGTTAATCATATGGTGCTATTGGGTTACGAATTTGAGGACTCGAGCCACCAGCCAAGCCAGCATCCCAAGCCCTCAGCCACGGGCACGCAAGCACATGCCTGAGCCTCCGCATCTAGGCCTGCCTGTGCCTGGCTGTTGCCTGCCCAGTCATGGCCCCGCTGCTCCCTGCTGCATCGCACCCCTCATGTGCGCAGCTGCGCATCTGCCTTGGTCAAGCTCCTGCTCCATGTGTGCACAGCACATACGACTCCCCAGCCACCTAGCTGCACCATGCCGAGCCCTTGTGACTTCTCCATGTCGCCGGCCCTAGTGATCTAGGGCACCATTCTTAGTACCCAAGTTAGATCCTAATTTTGTTCCATTATCTTTTATTTAATTAATTTTAAATTATTTGAATATAAAAGTTTAATTTTCTTATTTTATTTTTATTAGAAAAATAAAATATATTTTAGTTGGTTAATATTTTATCTTAAGTTTAAATAATTCTTTGAATTTGATTCTTTAATTATTTAAATTCAACTAAATTAAAAAGATGAGATAAATAGTTATTTAATTAAAAGTTAGTTTTAATTAAACAAATTAATTGGAAAGTTAGTTTCTATGTAATTAGTTGTGCCTAACAAATTCATAAAGATTTGCAAGAAAGCCTAAAAGAGAGAGAAGCATTCTTTGAGTCTTGAAAACAAGTCAACGGCTATTTTGAAACTTTATTTCTATTTTTTCAAATGTTGTAAATTTAGAAATACCCAATAGTACTCGGTTCATCGTTTATTGTTTATTTATTTATTTATTGTATTTATTTAAATAAATGTTAATTAATATTTGATTGATAACATGATCATGCATTAGTCAATTACATGTCATTCATGAAACCCCATAGAGTTTTCCATTAATCATGCATCTTTTAGAAAAATGATTATTTAGGATTATCCTAATTGTTTATGTGAATAGTTTTGGAGAAATTAATTGCATGTAAACTACTAAATATTAAATTAGTTAAAACTTGGCAACTCGCACCATAATAAAGGCAATAGTTTTTTTATAGGCCTTTAAGATAACTAACTTTATTTAAAAAGTGTTTTAGTAACATTAGATGAATGTAATGGGTAATTATCTAGATCACATTAATTGTAGAAACAAGCTCTTTTATAATTAAATGTATTTTGTAATTAATTACATTCATAGGTTATTAATAAACTAGTAATTAAATTGGAATTAATTCATTAGTTTAATAAAACACATTATTTCTAAAATAGTAAGTGGGAGAAGGTGAACATCTCAATGTGACCTATGGTCTCCATCATTAGTACATAACCGTGAGATATGAATAGGGCCTCGAGGCGGCTTTGTTTCCATCCCCCTAAAGAAGGTTTCTAAACATATTAATACCAAGGTTGACTTCTTACAAAGATAGGAAGGAGTGATGTATTTTAGGCTTGACTGACCTAAGTCAACACTCTCTATGTTAAGTCATGAATTCCGAAATAATGGGTTATACTTACAAATATGCAATTAAACTTTTGCAATGGATAATTGCATCTTGACCAACCAGCAGTACTTTATTTTTAAAAGAGAAAATAAAGAGTTTTTTTTTTAGTTTTAAATTATAAAGATAAGATTGTCTTATAATGTAATGCCCTAATTTCTCATAAAGTATCGAGAACACAACATTGGATCATAATCATAAATATTGCTCTTTTATTGAATGAAAACATAAAAATAAATAAATGGATCCATAGTTTTACAAAAATAAAAGAACTGTCTTTAACATATTAAAATGAGCAACATTTAAATAAAACATTAAAAGAAACATGCTTTAAAAAAATATGCTCGCTTGATCTTCCTCGACTATATGGTCCCCACGAGTACATCACGAAGCTCCTAGGTCCCACTCGCCATCGGCCTTTCTATCTTTGATTGCCTGAAATAACAACATCATAAGGGGTGAGCTTCTAAGCCAAGTAAGGAAAATACAAATAAGAATTAGTCATATAATCATATAATCAAACATATCATAAATTCACAAGAGTCATAATAAAACTTATTTATACATCATAAAATGCTAGGTCATATCATAGCCTAAGTCATAATCATAAATCAAAATCTATGTTATAGTTCATAAGTCATAATCATAACAATAGGCCATAGGTCATAATAACAAGTCAGATATAATAAAAAGATAAGTGCTTATACAGCGGTGGCAATTAAGCCCCGGACAATAGTCCTTCATACACCGGACATCAACTTAGGTCCATCAGAAATTTTTTGGCAACCGAGCCTACCAGACATAAGTCTGTCATACATCATTGGACACCTTAGGTCCAGACACACTTACCCCTTTATTGTACCTAAAATGTTAGGACATACAAAACATATTTAGGTCATAAACTAAACTACCTAATTTTCCTTACCAAATCCAGGATATTGGAGACAAATGTGGGATCGGAAACTCCTAAAACCAAACATCAAGAAACCATAAGTCCTCTAGAGAAAAGAAGATGAAGAGAAGATCTAAACCATCGGAATAAGACTTACGATAAACCTTCAATTTTAAAGAAATCGAACACCTAACCAAAAGTCATTACAACGAGTTAGGATTTGAAGAAAATGAAAAGAATAAGAGGAACTATAATGAACTAAACCCGAGGATAAAAATACCTTAGATAGATTAGAACTTCGATCTACACCTCAATACTGAAATTACACTTTACCTCCTAAGTGTTTAGAAAAGCATATATTTGAAAGCTTTTAACCCAAAAACCCTAGTGTTTCTCTCTAGAACGAACTTAGCAGCTTGGAGGCTCTGAAAAATGCTTGAATGATGAAGCAAATGGCTGAGTGAAAGGTCCTATTTATAGAGTTCAAGGAGTGAAACTAACTCTTTTTAAAATGAATAAATAATTGAATAGAAATTTAATTTTATGCTCAACAGATGCCCAGATCTCGGTCAAAAACATTCAAGAGCAAGTCCAAGTTGTTGAGGGCTGTTTCTAGATCCGATTCCATGAATTTTCAAAAATTCATAAGGGAGCCGATATATCGCCCCCCATAGGTGATATATCGCCTGCCCCATATTCTTGAGCCTCTGCGGTTTCATTCGTGCGTAGTAGATGTGTTTTCCATATCAATCATAGGCGATATATCGGCCCCTATAGCTGCGATATATCGACATAGGCTGATATATCAAACAAGTTTTTGCACACTTTCAGCACACTTGAATTTGTTTAAACCACTTTGACTGGGTAAAAACATGATCCTAGAAACTGAGGGAAGGTTCTAGACTTCCTATGTTTATCCTTAATTAATTTATTCATCTAAAATCCTTAATAAACATCCATGTGACAAGTGTCACGTTCTTAAATATTCTAATTAAACCTTAGGTTATTCCAATATCATTTCTAGGACCAGCTATATTAATCAAAACTTATGTTAAAATTAATATTTCTAAACTATAGGCTAAACTTATAAAATGCATAACTACCTCTATGAGTTTCCAACTAAATCTCGGCACGAACCAATAACCATGAAAACTAAAAGACCAAGCTGCTACTGCTACTATCTAGCTAAGTAAAATTTCTGAGATGCTACATATAAGCTATCAAAATTTAACTTGACCGACCCTAAGGCGACACTTTATTTGTTTGGTAGTTTTATCGTGGAAAAGTAAATGTATATTTATGTGTTTTAATTGTTGCATTCATGCATCATATTTACTTTCTGAATAATTGATATTTTTTCAAATAGTAATATTATTGTATTTTATTTATTTTCAACCATAATATGTTGCCACTTAATTATTTTCCTATTATGTGCCCGGTGATGCATCAAATGATTGATGATCATATAAGTAAAGTGAAACTAACTGAAAAAAGATGAAGGAGGATGGATAAATTCAACTTTGTTTGTTTTTCTGGCTAAAAAACTTAAACATGTCTATAATGAGAAACAACCTCCTCCTGTACCATCATGGGATGCAAGCAAAGAGGAACATGAAAAATATGTTGATTGGATGAGATCAAATCACATGGAAAGATTTTACATTCTTAGTTCCATGGTAGAAAAGCTAAGGAAAAAGTTCGGACACATTGAATATGCTCGTGATATGTGGGATGTTGTCTATGAGGATATACAGACAAGACCGCAATCACGAAAAAGGTAGATATGATTTACCTATACTTTAGACTTAATAATAGATTATAACATATAACATTATGAAACTTTTATTTGGAACCCACTAAACATATTAATATTCTTCTTTACAGACACTTGATCAATCAAGAGGAACTTGCAGATGGAGACAAAAAGGGAAAGAGGAAGAGAGAGAAAGCGTCTAGTTCAAGAAAGCGTTGAAGAAAGTCTTTTTATTTGAAAATTATTTAGTTATTATTAAAATAAAACTTTATTGTTGTTTAAACAATGTCTTAGTATGTTTCTTTTAGTATTTAGAATTTTATTGCATGTATTAACTTTAGAATATTTTATTTATAATTTGATTGTTCTTAATTTTTTCTTTAGACATGCAATTGAATATTTGGGCTATAAAAATGCTTTCATGAAAATTAAACAAACACTTAATAACTCAGAATTATTTAAAGTAGCAAAACTACAAGGAAACAAAAGAAAAAAAGTTTCAAATGAGGATGACACATATCTTTGGCATCTTATACTTGGTCGTGTAAGTTTAGATAGGATAAATTGGTTAACAAAAGAAGGACCTTTGAGAGAACTAAGAGTTGGAACTCTTCCAATTTGTGAATCTTGTCTAGAAGGTAAAATCACCAAACGTCTTTTCTCAACAAAAGACAATAGATCTAAAGAACCTTTGGAGCTTGTACACAGTTATGTCTATGTTCCAATAAATGTACAAGCAAGAGGTGGGTAGGATTACTTCGTCATTTTTTTTGACAATTACTCAAGATATGGTCACACTTACTTAATGCTTAGGAAAGTTGAATCCTTTGGTAAGTTTCAAGAATTCAAAGTTGAGGCTGAGAAGCAATTAGGTAAGACTCTTAATATGCTTCGATCTAATCGATTTTGAGAATATTTGGATTTAGAATTCAAAGATTTCTTGCTGGAGCTTGGTATTCTATCCCAACTCACAGCATCAGGAATGCCATAGCAAAATGGTGTTTATGAAAGAAGAAATAGGAATTTTTTTAGACATGGTTAGATCTATGTTAAGCTACTCTTCACTTCCTCTCTCATTCTGGGGATATGCACTTGAAACGACAACTTACATTTTTAATGTAGTCCCATCTAAGACCATAAGCAAAACGCCACTGGAACTGTGGAATGGAAACAAACCTAGTTTGCACCATTTCCGCATTTGGGGTTGTCCTGCAAATATTCTTAGACCTAAATCAGGGAAACGTGATTCAAGGTCTATAGTGTGCATTTTTGTGGGCTACGCTCCAAAAACAAAAGGCAGTTAATTCTATAGTCCCAATGACCAAAAGGTATTTGTTTCAACAAATGCGATCTTCCTTGAACACGACTATATGAATAACTATAAACCTCGGAGCAAAGTAGTTTTGGAGGAACTCACAGTTGATAAGATTCTATCAACTTCATCTTCAACATTAAATGACAAACGATAAACTGAGGAAACCATTATTCATGGAAAAGAAACTCAGGTGCAACATCGCAGTGGGAGGATTGTGAGACAACCTGTTCGCTACGATCATGAGGCACATGTCTTTGTTTCTAATACAAACAAGGATGATCCATTAACATTTAAAGAGGCAATGGATAATCCTGAAAAGGAGAAATCACAAGAAGCCATGAACTAAGAAATGGAATCTATGTATTCCAATTCTGTTTGGGAACTTGTAGATCCACCTGAAGATGTCAGACCCATTGGGTGAAAATGGATATACAAAAGGAAGATAGGTGTCGATGGGAAAGTGGAGACTTTCAAAGCAAAGCTAGTAGCCAAAGGCTACATTCAGATAGAAGGTGTTGATTATGAAGAAACATTTTCTCCTGTGGCCATGCTTAAATCCATTCGCATCCTCTTATCAATCGCTTCCACCTATGACTATGAGACAAGGAAAATGGATGTTAAGACAACTTTTTTGAATGACTATCTTAATCAAAGTATCTATATGGTACAACCAGAAGGGTTCATGAAGAATGGGGAAGATCAAAAAGTGTGTAATTTGCTTAAATCCATTTATGGATTAAAGCAAGCATGTAGATCTTGGAATATCACCTTTGATAAAACAATTAAAACATATGGCTTCAAACTAAATGTCGAAGAAGCATGTGTGTACAAGACATCAAAGGAAAAGTAGTGGTTTTCCTAGTTCTTTACATGGATGAAATTCTCTTCGTTGGAAACAATGTAGAGACATTTTCAATTGTGAAGAATTGGTTAGCCGAAAAGTTCCAAATGAAAGATTTGGGCGAGGCGAGCTATGTTATGGGAATCCAAATTATAGGGGATAAAAAGAACAAGTTCTTAGCACTTTCTCATGCTAATTATATTGATAAGGTGCTTGAAAGATTCTCTATGGAAAATTCCAAGAAAGGTTGGTTACCAACCATACATGGAATTACTCTCTCCAAGGAGCAGTGTCCTATGACACCTCAAGAGGAAGAGGATATGAGAAAGTATCCCTATGCTTCAGCAGTTGGGATTCTAATGTATGCCATGTTGTGTACTACACCCGACATATGCTATTCAGTAGGGATTGTGAGTTGTTATCAATCAAACCCTGGTTAGGAATACTAGATTGAAGTAAAGCACATTCTCAAGTATCTTAGGAGAATGAGAGATTATATGCTTGTATAATCAAGGGTTAGTTGAACCCTACTGGATACACTGATTCTAATTTCCAATCAGATAAAGACAATTGTAAATCAATGTCTAGGTCAGTGTTCACTCTTGGTGGAGGAGATGTGGTCTGAAGGAGTACTAAACAATCCAACATAGCAAATTCAACCATGGAAGTCGAATACATAGCGGCTTGTGAAGTGGCTAAGGGGGCAGTTTGGTTGAGAAAGTTCTACACTGATCTATAAGTAGTTCGAAATATGGATAAGCCACTAATCCTATATTGTGACAACAGTGGAGCAATAGCTAACTCCAAGGAACCAAGAAGCCACAAGAGAGGAAAGCATATAGAAAGGAAATACCATCTAGTTAGAGAGATTGTACACTGCGATGATGTGACTGTTATGAAGATAGCATTGGAACAAAACATGGCTGACCCATTTACCAAGACATTTCCTGCAAAATGGTTTATGGGTCATGTATGCAACATGGGATTAAGAGATATGCATCACTTGCTTTGAGGGAAAGTGAGAGATTGTTAAGATTAATGCCCTAAAAGCATGTAAAGACATTTTATTGAATTAAATAAAAAGAATAATTTTATTATATTTGAATATTATAATTAGGGATATTGGCGGCGATAATAATAAAATATTTTCAAAAGTTAAACTTTAATACCCAAATATTTTATTTTGGCAGTAATAATACCTAAATCTATAATTTTGGTGCATCCGTTAGTAATCATTGTGAACTTGGATAGAAAGATTGTTGATTTTATACAAAAAGATTTGATGACACTTGATAGGCTACAAGAAGTAATCTCTAATCTGATTGTATGTGATTTAATATATTTATATATATTTGTGTATGATCTTGGCTGTTATTAATAATTATTAAAAAAAGGTGCATTCCCCGTTGCGTATCTCTGATTTGCTCTTTTAATACAAACATGGTGATGACAGTGTCATGAATGTGTTTAAAGTTAAATCTCAACTTTGTATAAACCAGTGTTGTTATAAATGTTTGTAGTGATTGATTGTGATCATGGTCACTCGGTTGTTATCGACATTGCATGCATAATGTAGATCGTAGTGGCAGGGCCATTACAGGTGTACGATATCTGCTATAGTGGCGGGGCCATTGTGGGGGTGCTATATCCATCTACTCGATGTGAGTCGTATATTGATTGGAAAATATATGTGAACCTATTGTTGTTATAAAGTATACAGTGCATGTTAATGTCTATTTGGATATCTGTCTTATTTGTTTTGGTTTTCTTGCTGAGTTATGGCTCACGGGTGCTTCGTGGTGAAAGTAAGGGAAAAACAAACATGGACCAGCCATGAGTTAGAGATCTTCGGTGGCAACGTGTACATATGTGGCTTGCTCGACCGCCATAGTTTAGACTTCTTTTGGAAATCCAGGGTTTTGGTTGATTTTGTCACCTAGGTCGGCCATTTTGTACCTTGTTTACGGTTGTAACAACTTATAAACTCTCTTGTGGGATCCCATGTGTATACATAAACTTTTTAATGAACAATATTACTCTTTTGGCCAAAAATTTTAATACATAATCCTTGAATTAACTTTAATTGCATGTTTAAGTCCAAATGACTCGCTTAACGAGTTAAGCACTATTTTTAAGCACAGTGTAACGATCATGGATTAGTAGGGCATTACAATATTTGTCCTGAATATTCTTCGGAGCATTGGTAGCGGGCTCTTCAAGACATTCTTCACTTAGGAAAAAATTATTGTTCTCACAGATTAACATTAAATTCAAATTCGATTTCCACCTTATAAAATTACCACCATTAAGTTTTTCAAAAGAAAGTAAAGCAGTAATTGAATTCCCACCGTTCGACATTACTAAAAGAAATTAAATACAATAATATTACTATTTGAAAAATATCAATTTTTTGGAAAGTAAATATGATGCATTAACTTAACAATTAAAACACATAAACTTAGCATTTACTATTCCACGATAAAACTACCTAACAAATAATGTGTCGCCTTAGGATCGACCAAGATAAATTTAGATGGCTTATAAGATCATCCTATATTTATTATTTAAAACTTAAAAAAAACTCGTATTTTCTCTTTGAAAAATAAAGTACCGCTGATTTGGTCAAAATACAATCATCCACCGCAAAAGCTTAATTGCATATTTGCAAGTGTAACCCATTATTTCAAAATTCGTGACTTAACTTAGAGAGTGTCGCCTTAGGGTCGGTCAAGCCTAAAATATATCACTCTTTCCTATCTTTTTAAGTACTGCTAGTTTTGTCAAGATACAATCATCCACTGCAAAAACTTAATTACTAGTTTATTAATAACCATATGAATGTAATTAATTAAAAAATACATTTAATTATAAAAGAGTTTGTTTCTACAATTAATGTGATCTAGATAATTACCCATCACATTCATCTCACTTTACTAAAATACTTTTTAAATAAAGTTGGTTAACTTAAAAGCCTATAAAAATTATTGTCTTTATTATGGTGTGATTTACCAAGTTTTAACTAATTTAAGACTTAGCAGTTTACATGCAATTGATTTCTTCAAAACAATTCATATAAACACTTAGGACGATCCTAGATAATCATGTTTCTAAAATATGCATGATTAATCGAAAATTGTGTATGGTTTCATGAATGGCATGTAATTGACTAATGCATGATCATGTTATCAATCAAACATTAATTAACATTTATTTAAATAGAAACAATAAATAAATAAACAATAAATGATGAACCTAATACTATTAGGTATTTCTAAATTTACAGCCCTTTGATAAAATAGAAATAAATTTATAAAATGTCCTATATTTGTTTGCAAGACTTCAAGGTTGCTTCTCTTCTCTTATTGGCCCATCTTTATAATTCTTATGAATTTATTAGGCCCAAATAATTAATTAGAAACTAATTTTCTAATTAATTTATTTAATTAAAACTAATTTTTAATTAAATAACCATTTTTGTCCTCTTTTTAATTTGATTGAATTTAAATAATTAAAAGAATAAAATTCAAATAATTCTTTAAACTTAAGATATGATCTTAACCAATTACAAGATATTTTATTTTTCTAAGAAAAATATAGGGCCCGTTTGGTAAAATTTTTGTTTTTGAATTTTTTAAACACAAAAATAGAAATATTATTTTATTTTTGTTTCTTTATTTTTAAAAAATAAAAATATGTTTAGTAATTATTTTTTATTTTTGTTTTTAAAAACAAAAAATAATAAACGCATTTGATAACTTTTATTTTTATTTTTTGTTTAACAATATGAGGTGTTCATTTGAAGAAGAGAAGAAAATAAAGAAATGAAAAATTGAAAACTGTTTAAAAAAATATTGAAAGTGAAAAAAATTCTATTTTCAAATTTTAATTAAAATTTAAAAAAATAATAAATAAAAATAGAGTTAGCAAACACATTTTATGTTTAATTGTCAAATTTTGAATTAATTAAATAAAAAACTATTTTTTTAAGCGTTACCAAACAACACTATAATAAGATAATTAATTTTTGTAAATTCAAACAATTTAAAAAATTAATTAAATAAAAGATAATCAACACAAAAATTGGGATTTTGTTGGTGGTGCCCTAAGGATAGGGTCGACGGCATGGAGGGTGAGCCACAAGGGGCTCAGCATGGCACTTAGGCACAGGGTGCGCTCGGCTCGACTGGCTCTTAGGACGCACACACTTCAAGTGGCCAGGTGCATGGGGCACACGCATATCAGGTAGCCAAGAGCAAGGAGTGTGTGTCAACTGGGCAGGTGCACGAGCGCGCAGGGGCTCAGGCCTGTGGCTAGCACATGCATCTGGGTGCAAGGGTTTTGGCCTTGAATGCGTGCAGCTATCTTGAGGCTCGGGTCCTATTTTTCTTCTTTTGTACAGAATTTTTTAGATTCAAATTTCAAAAATAAAAATACAAAAAACCATATGCCCTTTATGGCTTACACAAAATCTAGAAGAATAAAATTCAAATTCCTAACCCAATAGCATCATATAATTAATGATCCATCATTCAACCATACATCAAAAAATATCCATCCACTCAATATACATATTAACAAATTGTTGGTATTAAATGAGAAAAATAAGAAAACACAGATGAATAGGATCTTTTTAAAAATTTATTAATATTGGCTAGGATCATACATAGATAGATATATTAAATAACACTTAAAACGAATAAAGATTACCTCTCATAGTCCATCAAGTGTCCTTTAATCTTTTCGTATAAATGAACAATCTTCTTATCATTTTTGAAAGCTCACATCTTAGCCTTCCAAGTCAATCCTCAAACATACAAGGACGTGTGTGGGCACGTATGATTCAAAGGTTGATTTATAACTCTCAAGATGTGTTCAGCACATGTGAACTAGAGAGATTTGAGAAGAGAGAGGCTATATAAAATTCTAGAATTTCAGGTTTATAAAGATAATTAACTAATTTAATTCATCTTTATTTTATTTAAAATAAAACTGATCAGTTACATTACTTTAATTATTTAATTTATATCATATTTAAAAAGAATAATTATATAAACAAATGAATTTGAAATTCAAAATTCAAATCCCAAGGATAGAAAATATCCCTAGTAGGCGTGAGCAACATAGTGAGTCTCCCTGATTTTCTCATTTAATTAATTAAGTAATATTTAAGATAATATATTTATCCCAAAATAAATATTAATTAATTCAAAATAACTTTATCTTAAAATATCATTTTTAATTAAATAAATAAATAACTTACAATAAGATAATTATCAATCTCTCTCTATATTAATCCAAACATGACTAATATTTATTTTAACATAAAGTTTTTCATAATGAAAACTTTATAGTTAAATAATTAATTAATTCCCAATTAATCAATTGCTAATAATTATCACATAATTATTTCCTTGCCTCGGAAAATTAATTCCTTTACAATTTAATTTAGTCTTTCTCTCTACAAATATTCCTTATGACATTCTTACCCTTGATAGTGTAGGACAAAGGTGACCTGGGGACCATGGACCTATAATACGAGGCTCCAATAAATCATATTATTATTAATTCTATGTTACTCCACTATAACTATGGAATTGGACTCAAAGTATTTGTATAATTATATTTACAGAGTTTTCTCTTGTAGTCCATTAATATAATCAATAATTGTAGTTTTGTCCTCCATATATTGGTTCGTTAATTAGAGCTGGTAAAAATTACTATTTTACCCTTCTAATTATCTCTTGATCCTTAAGTACCATTAATTCACTAGCGAAAATTTAATCCATAATTAAATTATAAATTTGAACTCAATAACTATCCAGTTCCAGAATTAACCCTTAATGGAACCAATATTCGATCTATTAGGAAAGTATGGATTCCATTATTGTAAATCATGTTCCCAGCCATTCATGATATTGAATCTCTAAAACAAAAGTCACTAGCCTCATTATACTAAGAAACCTTAACGAGTGAATCAAAAGATCCAATAAGCACAAACAAGAGTTCATGACTACTCAGGATTTAGACTAATATACAAATGATCATCTATTATGATAAGAATTAAATTTTTATGGCAAACGGTAAGTTTATAATGATAGATAATTCATATGGATCTTGTCATATATAATCTCTATTATATATTGTACCTTCACCAAGATGTCTATCCACATCAGTAATCCGAATCTAGACTACTTGTATCCCATATGATTAGTAAACTATCTTAGTAACCATTCATTAAAGATTCCTTACTTTAATATGGTACTGACTATTTTATTCATTGTATATGATTGTAATTCTCTCGTACTAATACAAGATCATATCCTCATAAATGAATATGGAATTTTCTTGATATTTATATAAATTATTCAAACAATAATTATAACATTCAAATATACTAAAATTTTACTTTTATCTAAATCAATAAAATGTCTTTACATGTTTTTACAGCATAAATCCTAATAGAGATATGCCCAGACACTACAGCACGAGACTAGTGAGTCATCAGAAGTACTGGATATTGATCCTCACTTTGGGGATTTGGATAGTTGAATGGGGCCTGTCGAAGATTTAGACGAGGTGCCAATAGATGAAAACTACCCAACCAGAGTAATCAAAGTTGGGAAAATTTTAAAGGTGGAGGTGAGAGAACAGCTGGTAGAATTCTTGCGAAAGAATCAGGACGTCTTTGCCTTGTCTCATAAAGATATGGCTTGTATTTCACCAACTGTGATCAGCCACGTGCTCAACATGGATGAAAACTACCCAGCGGTGCAGCTGAAGAGAAGGCTGCTCAATAAGGAGCGATCGAATGCATTGAAGGAAGAAGTTGAGCGCCTAAAGGAAAATGGATTCATTAGAGAAGCTTACTACCCATCATGCATTGCTAACCCCGTGTTGGTACCCAAACCTAACGAGAAGTGGAGAACATGCGTGGACTTCATTGATCTAAACAAAGCTTGCCCTAAGGACTGTTTCCCCCTGCCTAGGATAGACCAACTGGTTGATGGAGCCTCTGGTGATGAGATTATATCTTTCATGGATGCGTATTCTGCGTACAACTACTTAAGCATGTACCCTCCCGACGAGGATCATACCAGCTTCTAGACAGATATGGGATGATACTCTTACAAGGTTATGCAATTTGACTTGAAGAATGTGGGTGCCACCTACCAGTGTTTAGTAAATAACATGTTACCTGATCAGCAAGAACATGGAGGTGTTGATGAGATGTTGATCGAGTCGAAAGAAGTTGTGGGGCATGTATGAGACCTAGGAGAGTGCTTTTCCATACTTAGAAAGTATCGCGTGAAGCTAAACCCTCTAAAGTGTTCGTTTGGAGTATGTTTTGGAAAGATTCTTGGGTTTATCGTCAACTCATGCGTGATAGAGGCCGATCCTGAGATGATCAATGTGTTGTTATAAATGAAGTCGCTGACCAGAACAAAGGATGTACAAAGTTTGACCGAGCAACTTGTTGCTCTAAGTAGGTTTATTTCCAAATCTATGGACAAATGTGTCCCATTTTTTAACTTACTTAGAGGGAGCAAGAACTTTGAATGGATAGAGGAGTGTGAGAAGGCCTTTCAAGCAATAAAGGAACACTTGGCTCAACCTCTGGTCCTCTCAAAATCGATAGATGGGGAGGATCTTTTAAGGAGCATGCTGACAACGCTACTCTAATACGAGAGGAAGACGAAGTGCAGAATTCGGTCAACTACATTAGCAAGCGATTGATAGGAGCAGAGTCGAGGTACACACCGATTGAGATGTTGGTATTAAATGATCAAATCAGAGGTACACAGTGGAATATATGGTCCCTTTTTAGTAATTATTAATACCTGCCAGAATCATACACATATATAAATATTAAATCACATACAAAACAGATTAGGGATTACCTCCTGTAGCCTATCAAGTGTCATTGAATCTTTTTGTATAAAATCAACGATCTTCCTATCCAGTGTTCTGAAAGCACACGTCTTGATCTTCCTGACCTGTAGAGTCCAAGAACTTTACTTAGCTAAGTTAGATAGTAGTATAATAGTAATAATAGTATTATCTTTATGACTGTGGATTTTTGGTTCAGACCGGGATTTATTTGGACACTCATAGTAACACTTGTAGATTTTATAAGTTTAACCTATAGTTTAAGAATATTAATTTTAACCTAAGGTTTGATTAATATGACTGATATTGAGGGTAATATTTATTATATTAAAAGGTTTAGATAAGACCCAATAAGATAATAGCACATGTCATGTGTATATTTAATAATGATTAAGTATTTTTGGGGAATAAATCTATTAAGGTTAAAATTTGAATACCCTAGGGTCAGTCAGCAGCTTTGAAAACGTTAGAAGGCTTAGTCAAGGTTGTTTACTCAATTTAAATTAAGCTAAAAATGTGTAATTTCGTGTTTAAATATTCAGCGTATGCCGATATATCGCAGCTATAGGAGGCGATATATCGCAGCACGAAGATACGAAAAACACGAAACGTTGCACGATTGCCTCGGGCATACTGGCCCAGGCAATATATTGCCTACAAGGGGCGATATATCGCCTCTCTCAGCATATTTTGAAAGTTTTCAAAAACGTTCTCCATTCAAACCTTCAACCTCTTGATAAGTCCAACACCTTTCTGAACGAGTCTTCAGCCTCTGCTGAACGATAATTCAAATTATTTTCACTTAAAAAGCCATTATTTTTATTCAAGTTAAATGAAGATCTTTTCATTCCTAAACTCTATAAATAGGACCTAGTACCCAGCCATTTATTCATCTATTACTCTAAGTTCAGAGGCTAGAAGTTGCTAGGTTAGTGTGAGAGTGTAAACACTTGGGTTGGGAATCATAAGCTTGATCACTATAAGCTTACCAAACACTTGGGAAGTAAGGTTCTATTCACATTTCGGTTCAAGGTGTAGATTGGTCATAGAAGTACTCAAGGTATCCCAAACTCTAGTCCATTTATGTATTATTTTCTTTAAAGTTCTCATAGTATTCTACTCATATTCTAACCTTATTCCTATTCTTGGTTAGGAAATCTAGGTTCTTGAGCACAAGGTTTTTGGTAAGTATATTTTGATAGTATAGTTCCCTCATCACTTTCATCCCCTTTTCTTCAATATACTCACCCTATTATAAATGGTTTTTAGGAGTGTTCCAAGGTCCCAAATCAGTTCTCATATCCCGGTTATTTTGGTAAGGAAAATAGGATAGGATTTGTGTTATATGCTTTTATATGTTATCTTATGATTTTATGTTATGTAATATGTTATGTTAAGTATGATTGTAGACTTGGGCATATGACCTATATGACTAACAAGCCCCAAATAGATTATGGGCATACGACTTTCTTAGCTAGCAAGACCCTACTAATCTAATGGGCATATGACTTGCTTAGTTTATGGGACCCCAAGTAATAATGGCCATTATAGTATGTATGTGACATAAGTGTTATGATATGTTTTATGTTTCTTATGAAATTTATGTATATGGACTTTGTGTTATATTTTCCTTGCTGGGCATTAGGCTCACTCCTTTTTGTTTATATGTGCAGGAAAATAGCTATAGTGGCGGGAAAGGTTCGTGGATTCTTGGGGAATGTGTATTGAGGCAGAATGGATTCAAAGAGCCGAGAGTTTCGATTCGAGGATGTAGTTTTTTGTTTCTTATGGTTTTTATATGTATTTTTCCGCATTTTATTATGTAATCGCTTTTTAATTATCATTATGTCATGTTTTGATTTTAAAACAATGGGATCCTATATCCTAACTTAAATTTTATGTAAGTTTGACCTTTGTTTTTTTCAAGTTTTAATAAAGTTATGATCTTATCACTTGTAAGTGTTATTAAGAATTAGTGTTTATGTATAGTTTTCGTTAATGGTCCAAAAGTCTAGAGTAGTTGGGTCATTACAGTTGGTATCAGAGCCAACGGTTCCTTCGCATGAAGTTCTCCTCGATACACACACTCAAAGCTTCGAATCTGACCGCCAAGTAAGTATTTAAGTTATAGTTATTTTGCTTATGTGTATAGCTAACAATTTTAGTGTTTATATTTTCAGATTAAGTATGAACAGAGCATTAAGCAATGAGGATATCCTAGCCATTACGGCTTTAAAAAGAATAAGGGAACCAAGAAACACCGTAGGAGCACTAGAAAGAATCACTCGAAGACTGCTTTTGTTCCACAAAGAAATAGGTCACCTTCAAGAATCTAAGCATATAATGATGAGAGCAACGGAACAATATGTATTAATAATTAGACTATTTAAAGATTTTCATCCTGTAATAGCAGCCTTAGAGGAAATATGGGAAACAATGGATGATGAAGACGAACTGCCAGTAGCAATGCGATATTACTTCCTCTTAGTTAGGTTCACTGCAAAATCTGAATTTCAATTTACAAGGGAGCAAAAACATAGGATTTTTACAAACCTTCCTAGAGGACATTTTGATGCACATGACAATGATGATTATGAGGAACTAGATGATGACATGCTAGATGAAGGATCGGATGTAGAAGATCCTGATTTTTAGAATAGTTAGTTTTTCATTGTTTGTTTTATTTATTTATTTATTTTATGATTGTAATAAGTGAAAAACTTTTTTTTTCCAAATTAATATCATGTTATTTTATTATCATGTATGAGTTTGATTTTATTTTTGCAATCATAATAAATACTAAATAAAATGAATAATGAATAAGTTCGGTGAGGGTGGATACAAATCAATGAACCAAGTTTCCTTATTGAGAGTTAGGGGGCCATAGTAGTGGGAACGATTTTACTGATCCCAGCCCTCCCTCAATATGGTTAACGTTGGAACAAAGATGAGTTTCGAGCCTGAGAATTAAGTCATATAAGATGATTAGAAATAGACTTAGAAAATAAAGATGACTTGTTTTTCTAAGTATAGAAACCCACTATAATAATAATAAAGACTTATATACTTTTTCATAAGAAGTCATAATAAATAGGTCCGAGATATGTTTGTTTTAGAATAAGTTTTTGCCTTAGAGACTATTAGGTAAAGTTCTAACATGTTTCTTTCAACTGTTAGAACTCTGCTACGATGTCGCTTCGAAGATCTGCACGCACCAATGGAAACGCCTCCAACGCTGTTCCAGCGAACAATGATGCCCCTCCAGTTTGCAGAAGGGGAGTGCGTGCTACTACTAGCCGCAACGCGTCGGCACCACAAGCTGACAACACTGCGGAGATTGCCAGACTGCGACAACAAGTCGAGGAACTTTTGCAGCAACAACGTCAACAGGCGCAGACTTAGCCTCAGCCTTCGCCGCAGCCACAACAAATGGCCCCAGCACCCCAACAAGTTGGTCCATATGGGGGATGGCCAGTGGCGAACTACGCGCCATATCCAGTACCGAATATGGAGTCAGTGTATGAGAGGTTCCGGAAACAACACGCTCCAAACTTCGAAGGGACTACAGACCCCTTTGAGGCAGAAGAGTGGCTAAGGAATGTGGAGCCGATTCTGACGCACATGAATCTCAGTAATGCGGACCGCATAACTTGCATCTCGTCATTGCTCAAGAAGGATGCTAGGATATGGTGGGACTTGGTCCAACAATCGCATGATGTTGCCACCATGACATGGACTCGATTTGTGGAGCTTTTCCACAAGAAGTACTACAATTCGGATGTAATCTCTTCAAGAGTTGAGGAGTTTGCCAACTTGAAGCAAGGAAATTTATCGGTGGCAGAGTATGCTCGCCAGTTCGATCGCTTAGCTAAGTTCGCATCTAAGATGGTTCCAACCGATTTTCTGAGGGTGAACAAATTTGTTAGAGGACTTCAACCAAAGATCGAGATGGGGGTTAAGTTAGTAAACTCGGGAAATACTATGTATGCCGACGTTCTTGAAATGGCAATACAAGTAGAAAGGTTGAAGGCTAATGTAAGTAAAGAGGAAGCCGGTAAGCCTGAACCTAGACAGCAGAGTCAACCTCAGACCAGTCGAAATAGCAACTATAATGGCAACAATCAGTCAGGCAACAACGGTAACGGTCAGAAGAGAAGGCATCTTGACAACAAGCAATCTGACAGCGATAAAAGGGCACGAACAAATAATGGGGGAAATAGGCCAGGCTACGTGGAATACCCGCCATGTGCTAAGTGTCAGAAGAAGCATCCTGGAGAATGTTGCGCAAACACGAAGGAATGTTTTAACTGTGGTCAGGAAGGGCATCGTAAAAGAGATTGTCCTCAGCGAAAGCCAGAAGGGAAGAAGGACGACAAGATGGTTCCTGCTAGGGTTTTTGCTTTAACCCAAGGAGAGGTTGATGCTAGCAATAAGGTGGTCACAGGTCAGGTTTCTATCCTCAATAAATTATGCTCTGTATTGTTTGATTCAGGAGCCACTCATTCGTATATCTCATTAGGAATGATAGAAAGACTAGACGAACCTTGTGAAAGATTTAGAACAAGGTTTGTAACCGAGTTGCCTTCAGGCAAAGTAGTTCTATCATCACGGATAGTACGAGGCGTACCGATCAAGATTGAGAACATAGAACTAGAAGGAGACCTAATAGAACTGGTGATCAAAGACTTTGACGTGATATTAGGCATGGATTGGCTAGCACGGTATGGCGCAACCATCGACTGAAAACGCAAGAAGGTGATGTTCGAGACTCCTGACGGCCAGAAACTATGCTTCATGGGACAAGCTTCAGGATTACGCACCCTGTTAGTATCATCTCTCAAAGCTCAAAGAATGATGGAGAAAAGATGTCAAGCATTCTTAGCCAGCGTCATAAATGTGGAAAAAGAGACACCAATTAAGAGTGGAGACGTCCGTATTATACAAGAATTCCCAGAGGTATTTCCCGATGACTTGCCAGGATTGCCGCCAACTCGGGAAATAGACTTCACGATAGAATTAGTACCAGGAACCGAGCCTATCTCTAAGGCACCATATCGGATGGCACCTACGGAACTCAAGGAGTTAAAGACGCAGCTACAAGAACTCCTAGACTTGGGTTTTATTAGGCCAAGCCATTCGCCATGGGGAGCTCCGGTGCTATTCGTGAAGAAGAAGGACGGAAGTATGCGGATGTGTATAGACTATCGTGAGCTGAACAAGGTAACGATTAAGAACAAGTACCTGCTACCTCGGATCGACGACTTGTTTGATCAACTCCGAGGTGCAACTGTATTTTCAAAGATCGATTTACGGTCCGGGTATCATCAGCTCAAGGTAAAGGGAGAAGATATTCCTAAGAAAGCCTTTAGGACCCGTTATGGACATTACGAGTTCCTGGTTATGTCCTTTGGTCTTACTAACGCACCAGCCGCGTTTATGGACTTAATGAATAGGGTCTTCAAGGATTACTTAGATAAATTCGTTGTTGTGTTCATCAACGATATCTTAGTATACTCCAAGGATGAAGTAGAGCACGAGGAACATTTGAGGGTGATCTTGATGCGATTGAAGGAACATCAACTCTATGCCAAGTTCAAGAAATGCGAGTTTTGGCTTTCGCAAGTGGCGTTCCTCGGGCACATTATATCGAAAGATGGAGTTGCAGTAGACCCATCAAAGGTAGAGGCCGTGAAGGATTGGCCCAGACCAAAGAACGCATCTGAAGTAAGAAGCTTTCTAGGGTTAGCAGGTTATTATAGGAAGTTTGTCGAGGGCTTTTCAAAGATAGCCACTCCGCTCACCAACCTGACCCGAAAACAACAAAGATTCAATTGGAATGATAAGTGTGAAGAAAGCTTCCAGTTGCTCAAGGATAAGCTTTGCTCAGCACCAGTACTTAGTGTACCGACACCCAACGATAAGTTCATAGTCTACTGCGATGCATCAAAGCAAGGATTGGGTTGCGTGCTGATGCAAAATGACAAGGTGATAGCCTACGCCTCACGACAATTGAAGGAGTACGAGCAGCGCTATCCAACTCACGATATGGAGTTGGCAGCGGTGGTCTTTGCATTAAAAATCTGGCGCCATTATCTTTACGGAGAACGGTGCGAGATTTATACGGACCACAAGAGTTTAAAGTACTTCTTTACTCAAAAGAAGCTCAACATGAGGCAGCGCAGGTGGTTGGAGTTAGTAAAGGATTACGACTGCGAAATCCTATACCACCCAGGAAAGGCGAACATAGTTGCCGATGCGCTTAGTAGGAAAAGTTATGGAAATTTTGCAGCTTTAGCCGGAATAGAAAAGCCGCTACAGCAGGAGCTGATCAGTGCCGGAATAGAAGTAATTGTAGGCAAGCTGGATAACTTGTCTATCCAATCGAATCTGCTAGAAGACCTACGGATTGGTCAAAAACATGATGATACACTAGCAGCACATATGGATGCAGTCAGAGAAAGCAAAGCTACAGATTTCTCAATATCTAGCCAAGGTTTATTGAGATATAAGGATCGGGTATGCGTGCCAAATGATCAAAGGATTAAGAGGATAATTCTGGAAGAAGCACACAGTACCCCGTACTCAGTTCACCCAGGGTCTACCAAGATGACTCATGACATCAAAGCAATCTATTGGTGGCCAAGGATGAAGAAAGACATAGCAGAGTTTGTGTCCAAGTGTCTTGTATGCCAACAAGTAAAAGCAGAGCAGCAGCGGCCTGTAGGCTTATTGCAACCGCTTAGCATACCAGAATGGAAGTGGGATGATATAGCCAAGGATGAATAAGCAGCATGATTCTGCTTGGATAGTAATAGATAGACTAACCAAGTCGGCTCATTTCCCACTTTTTAAGACTTCATACACGGCAGACCAATATGCAGACATCTATATCCAAGAGATAGTACGGTTGCATGGAATGCCCAAGACAATAGTGTCAAATAGAGGGTCGGTGTTCACATCGAGATTTTGGGGAATTTTACAGCAAGCTATGAGTAGTAAGTTAAGTCTTAGTACATCGTTTCATCCTCAGACAGACGGGCAGTCCGAGCGTACGATTCATATTTTAGAGGATATGCTACGCGCACGTGTACTTGATTTCGGAGGATCATGGAATAATTACTTGCCACTGATATAATTCTCTTACAACAATAGCTATCAGTCAACGATTGGGATGGCACCTTATGAATTGCTATATGGAAGGAGGTGCCGATCACCGTTGCACTGGGACGAGGTAGGAGAAAGGCAGCTTCTATGTCCCGAAGCTGTTAGACAAGCTCAAGAAGCAGTAGCGCTTATTAGACAGCGTATGCTTGCTGCTCAAAGCCGTCAGAAAAATTATGCGGATGCCAAGCGACGCGATGTGGAATTCCAAGTCGGAGATCAAGTCTTCTTGAAGATATCTCCTATGAAAGGTGTAAAGCGGTTTGGGAAGAAAGGCAAGCTTAGTCCCCGATTCATAGGTTCTTTTGAGATATTGGACAAAGTGGGAGTAGTTGCGTATAGACTAGCCCTACCGCCAGCACTAGCAGATAGTCACGACATGTTCCACATCTTGATGCTACGCAAGTATGTGTCAGACCCATCTCACGTCCTCAAGTACGATACGATATCACTCCAGAAAGACTTAAGTTACGAGGAATGACCGGTTAGCATCCTGGATTAGGGGATGAAGCAGTTACGGTCCAAAAGCTTTCCTATAGTCAAAGTCCTATGGAGTAATAGTTCTGAACGAGAGGCAACGTGGGAGTTGGAGGAGGACATGCAAAGCCGGTTTCCAGAATTATTTGGTAAGTAAATTTCGAGGACGAAATTCTTTTTAGTAGGGGAGAATTGTAGAGTCCAAGAACTTTACTTAGCTAAGTAAGATAGTAGTATGATAGTAATAATAGTATTATCTTTATGACTGTGGATTTTTTGTTCAGACCGGGATTTATTTGGACCCTCATAGTAACACTTGTAGATTTTCGAAGTTTAACCTATAGTTTAAGAATATTAATTTTAACCTAAGGTTTGATTAATATGACTGATATTGAGGGTAATATTTATTATATCATAAGGTTTAGATAAGACCCAATAAGATAATAGCACATGTCATGTGTATATTTAATAATGATTAAGTATTTTTGGGGAATAAATCTATTAAGGTCAAAATTTGAATACCCTAGGGTCAGTCAGCAGCTTTGAAAATGTTAGAAGGCTTAGTCAAGGTTGTTTACTCAATTTAAATTAAGCTAAAAATTTGTAATTTCGTGTTTAAATATTCAGCGTATGCCGATATATCGCAGCTATAGGAGGCGATATATCGCAGCACAAAGATACGAAAAACACGAAACGTTGCACGATTGCCTCGGGCATACTGGCCCAGGCGATATATTGCCTACAGGGGGCGATATATCGCCTCTCTCAGCATATTTTGAAAGTTTTCAAAAACGTTCTCCATTCAAACCTTCAACCTCTTGATAAGTCCAGCACCTTTCTGAACGAGTCTTCAGCCTCTGCTGAACGATAATTCAAATTATTTTCACTTAAAAAACCATTATTTTTATTCAAGATAAATGAAGATCTTTTCATTCCTAAACTCTATAAATAGGACCTAGTACCCAGCCATTTATTAATCTATTACTCTAAGTTCAGAGGCTGGAAGTTGCTAGGTTAGTGTGAGAGTGTAAACACTTGGGTTGGGAATCATAAGCTTGATCACTATAAGCTTACCAAACACTTGGGAAGTAAGGTTCTATTCACATTTCAGTTCAAGGTGTAGATTGGTCCTAGAAATACTCAAGGTATCCCAAACTCTAGTCCATTTATGTATTATTTTCTTTAAAGTTCTCATTGTCTTCAACTCATATTCTAACCTTATTCCTATTCTTGGTTAGGAAATCTAGGTTCTTGAGCACAAGGTTTTTGGTAAGTATATTTTGATAGTATAGTTCCCTCATCACTTTCATCCCTTTTTCTTCAATATACTCACCCTATTATAAATGGTTTTTAGGAGTGTTCCAAGGTCCCAAATCAGTTCTCATATCCCGGTTATTTTGGTAAGGAAAATAGGATAGGATTTATGTGTTATATGCTTTTATATGTTATCTTATGATTTTATGTTATGTAATATGTTATGTTAAGTATGATTGTAGACTTGGGCATATGACCTATATGACTAACAAGCCCCAAATAGATTATGGGCATAAGACTTGCTTAGTTTATGGGACCCCAAGTAATAATGGCCATTATAGTATGTATGTGACATAAGTGTTATGATATGTTTTATGTTTCTTATGAAATTTATGTATATGGACTTTGTGTTAGATTTTCCTTGCTGAGCATTAGGCTCACTCCTTTTTGTTTATATGTGCAGGAAAATAGCTATTGTGGCGGGAAAGGTTCGTGGATGCTTGGGGAATGTGTATTGAGGCGCAATGGATTCAAAGAGCCGAGAGTTTCGATTCGAGGATGTAGTTTTTTGTTTCTTATGGTTTTTATATGTATTTTTCCGCATTTTATTATGTAATCGCTTTTTAATTATCATTATGTCATGTTTTGATTTTAAAACAATGGGATCCTATATCCTAACTTAAATTTTATGTAAGTTTGACCTTTGTTTTTTTCAAGTTTTAATAAAGTTATGATCTTATCACTTGTAAGTGTTATTAAGAATTAGTGTTTATGTATAGTTTTCGTTAATGGTCCAAAAGTCTAGAGTAGTTGGGTCATTACATGACCAATCCTCAAACACACAAGGACGTGGGTGGACACATAGGATTCAAAAGGTTGATTTTGTGACTCTCTAGATGTACTCAACATATGAGATCTAGAAAGGTTTGACGGAGAGAAGAGGTATTGAATATATTTCAAGTTTCTAGAAAACTATTGCTTTTCTTAAAGAGAGTCTAATTTTTAATCACTTAAAAATTCCTTAATGAAAACCCTTCATCTAAAAGTGTCGTACTATCAAATTTATAAAGATAATTAATATAACTAATCTTTATTTTAAAAAATAAATTCAAATTAAAACTAATCTGATACTTATATTTAAATATTTATTTAAATCATATTTAAAAAAGAATAATTAAATAATTGATTAAACAAATAATTTTAAATTCAAAAATTTAAATCCCAAGGATGGGGAAACCCTGTGTGTGGCGCCACACACTCAGTGTATGGTGAGTGTGTTGCCCTCATCAATAAGGGTGCCCCTAATTTTTCTCATTTATTTGTTTAATCAATTTTTAAGACAATATATTTATCCAAAATAAATATCAATTAATTGAAAATTAATTTTATATTAAAATATAAGTTTTAAAATCAATAAATAAATATCATATTCTAAATAAGATATTTATTATTTTCTCGCTATATATACTAATCCAAACAAGATTAATATTAATTTTAACCTATAGTTTTCCAAAATAAAAACTATATAGTTAAATAATTAATTAATTCATAATTAATCAATTACTCATAACTGTCACATAATTATTTCATTGCCCTTGAAAATTAATTCCTTTGCAATTAAGTCCTTCTCTCCACAAATCTTTCTTTTGACATCCTTATCCTTGACAGTGTAGGACAGAGGTTATCTGGGGTCCATGGAACTATAATACGAAGCTCCAATAAACCATATTATTAAATAAACTCTTTAATCTAATAATCTTATTTATTAATTTCATGATTACTCCACTATAAATATGGAATTGCACTCTAGGTATTTGTAGAATTATATTTACAGAGTTTTCTCTTGTAGTCCATTGTTATAATCAATAAATGTAGTCCTGTCCACCATTTATTGGTTCGTCAATTAGAGCTGGTCAAAAATACTGCTTTACCCTTCTAATTACCTCTTGATCCCTAATTATCATTATCCTCATTATATTAAGTTTGTTAATTCATGTTCCCAGCCATCAATGATATTGAATCTCCAAAACAAAAGTCATTAGCCTCATTATATTTAGAGCCCTTAACGAGTGAATCGAAAGATCCAATAAACACAAACAGGAGCTCATGAATACTCAGGATTTAGTCTGATCTACAAATGATGATCTATTATGATAAGAATTAAATCTTTATATCAAACGGCAAGTTTATAAATATAATTAATTCTCATCGCTCTTGTCATATATAATCTCTATTATATACAATACCTTTACTAAGATGTCTATCCACATCAGTAATCTGAATCTAGATTACTCGCATCTCGTATGCTTAGCAAACTGTACTCGTAACCATTTATTAAAGATTCCATACTTTAATATGTTACTGATTATTTTATTCATTATATATGATCTTAATTCTATCGTACTAATAAAAGAGCATGTTCTCATGAATGAATAAGGAATTTTCTTAATATTAGCATATAATTAATTCAAACAATAATTATAACATTCAAATATAATAAATCTTCCTTTTATTTAAATTCAATAAAATGTATTTACATGCTTTTAGGGCATTAATCCTAACAATCTCCCACTTGCCCTCAATGAAAGTGAGGCATCTCCCTTAATCTCCTATTGCGCATGTGACCCATGAACGACTTTGCAGGAAGTGTCTTGGTAATCAGGTTAGCCAGGTTCTATTTTGACGCTATCTTCATAACATTTACATCACCTCGATGTACAATCCCTCTTACTAGATGGTATTTTCTTTCTATATGCTTTCCTCTCTTGTGGCTTCTTGGTTCCTTGGAGTTAGCTACCGGTCCACTGTTGTCACAGTATAGGATTAGTGGCTTATCCATGTCTTGAACTACTTCCAGATCAGTGTAGAACTTTCTCAACCAAACTGCATCCTTAGCTGCTTCATAAGTCATTATGTATTCAGCTTTGATGCTTGAATCTACTATGTTGGGTTGTCTAACACTTCTCTAGACAATAGCTCCTCCACCAATAGTGAACACTGACCTAGAGTCGACTTTCAACTGTCTTTGTCTGATCAAAAATCAGAATCAGTGTATCCAGTAGGGTTCAGCTCACCCCCTGTATATACAAGCGTATAATCTCTCGTTCTCTTAAGATACTTGAGAATGTTCTTTACTGCAATCCAAGGTTCCAAATCAGGATTTGATTGATAATATTGATGCGGTTTTTTGCCAACAGTAGATTAAGAAATCCAATACAAAGATATTATTCCTCTTTTCTAAACCGTAATGAATTATATGAAAACTTCTCACATTCACAATTTTACGTGTTTCAGTGGTTAAAATTCATCTAGTTCTTGAGACAATATTATTATTCTCTCACAATTTCTGCAGACTTTCTGTATTACAAAAATAAGTCCTTTTTCTTGTCCATTATCCTTGATATTTATAGTGGATATTCCTGGACAGGTTTGGGTAACCGTGTGCATAAATATGGTGAACAATTAATCAAGATAATTCCAATTTACATAGGGATACGATTGCCTATTGAAATTACTCATGTTATCTTGGGCAATATATACTTAATACAGCCTGGGCATTAATGAGTGTATAAAGAGCCTCCAAATCTTTTGAAGAGTGAACACACTTTAGTTCGGATTAAGTTTAGAGCACCCTAAAGGTGATCTGGCTATTACATGCCTCAAACTAGATTATTGTCCTGCGAGGCGTTCTGAAGATTATATGCATGTTGCATTGCCAAGTCCTAACTCGAGCTGCTCATATCAACATTAGCTAGATATTCTACTCGCCTACGTCTTCCACATGTTTATCTACCAGTTGTACCCCTAGCTGAGTGATTGAATCCACACTTATTTTTAGGGTACAACAGATAACGACTTACAATCCCTACTATATAACATATGTCGGGCCTAGTACACAACATATCATACATTAGACTCCTAACTACTGAAGCATGAGAATACTTTCTCATATCCTCTTTCTCCTGAGGTGTCTTAGGATATTGTTCCTTGGAGAGAGCAATTCCATGTCTAGTCAGTAACTAACCTTTTTTGGAATTCTTCATAGAGAATCTTTCAAGAACCTTATCTATATAATTAGACCGAGAAAGTGTCAAGAGCTTCTTATTCCTATCCCTTAGGATTTGGATTCCCATAACATAGCTTGCCTCGCCCAAATCTTTCATTTGGAACTTTTCGGCTAACCACTTCTTAACGTTTGACAATGTCTCTACATTTTTCCTAATGAGCAAAATGTCATCAACGTAAAGAACTAGGGAAACCACCACTTTTCCTTGGATGTATTTGTATACACATGCTTCGTCGACATTCTGTTCGAAGCCATATGTGTAAATTGAATCATCAAAGGTGATATTCCAAGATCTAGATGCTTGCTTTAATCCATAAATTGATTATAGCAACTTGCACACCTTTTGATCTTCCTCATTCTTGATGAACCCTTCTGGTTGTACCATGTAGATACTTTCATCAAGATAGCCATTCAGAAAAGTTTTCTTGACGTCCATTTCCTATATCTCATAGTCATAGGCAGCAACTATGGATAAGAGGATGAGAATGGATTTAAGCATATGCACATGACAAATTGTTTCTTCATAATCAACACCTTCTCTCAGAGTATAACCTTTGGCTACTATCCTTGCTTTGAAATTCTCTACTTTCCCATCTACATCTCTTTTCTTCTTGTATATCAATTTGCACCCCATGGGCCTGACATCTTCAAGTGGATCCAAAAGTTCCCAAACATAATTGGAATGCATAGATCCCATTTCATGGATAATGTCTTCTTGCCATTTCTCCATTTTAGGATCATCCATTGCCTCTTTAAAGGTTAATGGATCGTCCTTGTCTGTATCAGAAAAAAGTACATGTGCCTAATGTTCATTGCGAACAGGTTGTCTCGCAACCCTCCCACTACAACATTGCACTGGGGTTTCCTTTTCAGGAATAATGGTTATCGTAGTTTGTCATTTATCATTTAATGATGAAGATGATGGCGATGGAATCTTATAAACTGTGAGTTCCTACAAAACTACCTTCCTTCGAGGTTTATAGTTACTCATATAGTCGTGTTCAAGGAAGGTTACATTTGTGGAAACAAATACCTTTTAATACTTGGGACTATAGAAATAACTGCCTCTTATCTATAGAGCGTAGCCCACAAAAATGCACACTTTAGACCCGAATCAAGTTTCCCTAATTTAGGTATAAGAACATAACTAGGACAAACCCAAATGCGAAAATGGTGCAAACTAGTTTTGCTTCCTTTCCATAGTTCAAGTGGTGTTTTGCTTATGGTTTTAGATGGGGCTACATTAAAAATGTAAGTTTTCGCTTGAAGTGCATATCCCCAGAATGAGAGAGAAAGTGAAGAGTAGCTTAACATAGACCTGACCATGTCTAATAAGGTCATGTTTCTTCTTTCAGAAACACCATTTTGCTATGGTGTTTCTGGCGTTGCGAGTTCAAATAGGATATCATGCTCTAGCAAGAAATCTTTGAATTCTAAATCCAAATATTCTCCACCTCGATCAAATCGAAGTGTCTTAAGAGTCTTACCTAACTGCTTCTCAGCCTCAACTTTGAATTCTTGAAACTTACCAAAGGTTTCAGATTTCCTAAGCATTAAATAAGTATGACCATATCTTGAGTAATCGTCAATAAAAGTGACGAAGTAGTCATACCCACCACTTTCTTGTACATTGATTGGACCACAGACATCGTTGTGTACAAGCTCCAAAGGTTCTTTAGCTCTATTTCCTTTCATTGAGAAATGACGTTTGGTCATTTTACCTTCTAGACAAGATTCACAAACCAGAAGAGTTCCAACTCTTAGTTCTCTCAAAGGTCCATCTTTTGTTAACTGGTTTATCCTATCTAGACCTATATGACCAAGTCTAAGATGCCAAAGATATGTGTCATCATCACTCTAAATTTTTTGTCTTTTGTCACCTTTCGGTTTAGCTACTTTAAATATTTCTTAGTTATTAAGCATTCGTTCATTGGGTTTGAGCATATATAGTCCGTTTATATGTTCTATTTGACAAATTTTGAAACCATTCTTCGAAATAACAATCGTATTATTAATAAAAGAAACATAAAAAAATTGTTCATGCAACATAGATAAAGAAACTAAATTTCTAGAAAATTCAAGAATAAAATAAACATTGTTCAAAATAAAATAATTGTTCCCAAAATGTAAACAGACTATTCCCATTGCTCTAGCTGAAACGAGCGCTCCACATCCAACTCACATAGTCACCTTGCCATCTGCCAGCTCCCTTGATGACTCAAGTGTCTGCATAGAAGAACAAACATGGTTAGTGACTCCTGAATCTAAAACTTAGGATGACATGTTGTCTTCCACTACACAAGCTTCAAGTACAAGTAAATCATATCTACCTTTCTTTTTAGCTCAGAGAGACACTTTTTACAGTTTCTCTTCTAGTGACCTTCAACTTCATAGTGGAAACATTTTCCTTTTGGCTCTTTCTCCTTGGAGTTATTGTCATTGTTGTTCTCCTTGGCCTTTGGTGCCTTCATGCTTTTCTTGGACTTCTTGTCTTTTCCTTTGTCCTTATCATTGTTCTTCTTCCTCTTCTTGGATTTATCCTTAGAGTTTGAAGGTTTCTCCTCTACCACATTTGTCTCAGTCTCTTTAGTAATGGATTTGTTAAGAGACTCAAATATCTGCAGTTCATTCAACAACTAGGTCATGTTGAATTCCAAATTATTCATAATATAGTTGGCGGTGAGCGTAGAAAAGGCAGAAGCGAGCGATTCTGGTATGATTCTTACTTGTGTACACTCATCAATGATGACCCCATGTATTTGAACTTCATGCATAAAGATAATCATGTGCAAGACATATTCACGTACAGAAATACCTTTCTTCATCTTAGTAGTCATGTAGGTTCTGGTAGCCTCATGTCTACTTTGATCAGATTGCTTGCCAAACATGGCCTGTAGAGAGTCTATTTTCTCAAACGTAGTTTCCATGGGTTCATGCTTTGTTCTCGTAACATTATTCATGCTCACAAGCATGTAACACTTTGCCTTTGGGGCAGTGGCAGCGTGCTCTTCACGACATTCCTCGGTGAGGACAAATTTATGGTTCTCACATATTAACATAAGATTTAGGTTTGATTTCCATCTTATAAAATTATCACCATTAAGTTTTTTAAGTGAAAGTAAAGAAGTTATTGGATTGCCACCGTTTGACATTACTGAAATAAATAAGATACAATAATATTATCTTTTGAAAAATATCAATTATTTGGAACGTAAACATGATGTATGAATGCAACAATTAAAACACATAAATAAACATTTACTATTCCACGATAAAACTACCCAACAAATAAAGTGTCGTCTTAGGGTCGATCAAGTTAAATTCAAATATCTATAAGATAATCTTATCTTTATAATTTAAAACTTAAAATAACTCTTTATTTTCTGTTTTAAATATAAAGTACCGCTAGTTTGGTGAAGATGCAATTATCCACCGCAAAAGCTTAATTGCATCTTTGTAAGTGTAACCCATTATTTCAGAATTCACGACTTAAATTAGAGAGTGCTACCTTAGGGTCGGTCAAGCCTAAAATACATCACTCATTCCTATCTTCGTAAGAAGCCAACCTTGGTATTAATATGTCTAGAAACCTTTCTTAGGGAGACGGAAACAAAGCCACCTCAAGTACCTATTCATATCTCACTATGTTCTACTAATAATGGAGATGATAGGTCACATTGAGATGTTCACCTTCTCCCACTTACTATTTAAGATTTAAAAAGTGTTTTTATTAAACTAATCAATTAATTCCAAAGTAATTAATAGTTTATTAATAACCCTATGAATGTAATTAATTACAAAATACATTTAAAATTATAAAAGAACATGTTTTTATAATTAATTTTATCTAGATAATTACCCATTATATTCATCTAACTTTACTAAAATGCTTTTTAAATAAAGTTGGTTATCTTAAAGGCCTATAAAAACTGTTGCCTTTATTTTGGTGTGAGTTAACAAGTTTTAACTAATTTAATACTTAGTAGTTTACCCGAAATTGATTTCTCCAAAACAATTCATATAACAAATAGGACAATCCTAAATAATCATCTTTAAAAGATGCATGATTAATGAAAAACTGTGTTGGGTTTCCGGAATGGCATGTAGTTAACTAATGCATGATCATGTTATCAATCAAACACTAATGAACATTTATTTTAAATAAATGCAATAAATAAACAATAAATTATGAACCGAGCGCTATTGGGTAATACTAAATTTACAATCCATGAAAAAAAGAAATAAAATTACAAAAAGAGCCTTTGTAGCTTGCAAGACTCTCCAAGAATGCATCACTTCTATTTTATGCTTTCTTGCTAATCTTTAGGAATTTGGTTATGCCCAACCTATTAATTAGAAACAATCTTTTATTAATTTATTTAATTAAAACTAATTTTTAATTAAATAACCATTTTCTCATCTTTTTAATTTAGTTGAATTTAAATAATTAAATAATCAAATTCAAATAATTATTTAAACTTAAGATTTAAAATCTTAATCAACTAAAAGATATTTTATTTTCAAATAAAATAAAATAAGATAATTAGACTTTTAAATTCAAACAATTTAAAATTAATTAAATAAAATATATTTTGTAAAAAATTAGGTTCTAGGGTTTGGGCACAAAGATTGTTGCCCTAGGTCTGATGTCTTGTGTTTTGAACACACATTAGTAGCTAGTTCGAGCCGGAGAAGAATTATGTGGAATATTATTATGATAAACAATATTATATGAAATTGTGTTATTTCGTGAATTTTTATAGCTGTTGTGATGATCTGGTAAAGGTTCTAGGCTTATGCAAAGAAAGATGTGTCTCGGACCAAGGGGTAAACCCTAATAGTAGAAAAATGTCAAATTTAAATAAAATGGGAAATACTATGTGTTTACCCAAAAAATGGCTGCTGATGACGCGGCAAGAATTTCTCACACGTGGTAGAGTCGACATGAAGAAGTGCTGTTCGCTTATCGACCAGCTCCCTGTTGCTTCATCAAACCTCACGATTAGATGCGACCAGACTGGTCGTATGCTTCCGTTTATTTCCTTAATCTTATAATAACTACGTTGATTATTTCCCCTTTATTGCCTTGATACGCGGATATTAAGGATAATTAAGGCCCATTGGCCCATGTAACCCCCCTTGAGCCTATAAATATGCATGAGAGGGCTCAAGGAAGGGACTTTTGATTTTTGAACCTTTTTTCTGAATATTGAGAGAAAGAGCGTATAGTGCAACTATCCTTCAAACAAGTTGTAATTCTCCTAAGGCTTGTGAAACTCAAGAACCCTAGTCTATTGATCACGACATTGAGATTCAATATCAATAATAGCACTAAGTGGACGAAGGTCATTACCATTCATTGGGGCCGAACCACTATAAATCATCTGTGTCATTTCTTTACCATTGGATTCCATTCTTGATTATCATCTCACTTCTTGTCATATTCCTGACTTCGTGTCGTTGGCCAAATCGAGGGTCAACATTCTAGTGCTTTCATTGAGAGTTGAACTCAAGAAGCTGTAAGAAAATCTAATGGCAAAGACATCTAAGAAAGCTGGACCGGCCGCTGGCGCTGCACCATCTCAACCTCCTCCTCCAAATGTGGCGGAGAATGAACCAAATTTAGAGTTTGAAGAGGAGGAGTTGGATATGGAAACACTGAGGGCAACACTGGGGGTGTTGCAGGATGAGTTGGCCAATCAGGAGAATACAACAGAGACAATGGCATTGCAACAGAGAGAAATTGAACGTCAGCGCCAGAAGCTGAGTGAGCAGCAGGCAGACATGGATCTTCGATAGAGGGATGCCATGGCCGCTCTCAAAGCAGCCATTCAATTGGCTTGAGGACAGGCTATGCTAGCCTCTCAACTGGATCAGCCATCAAGCACGCCACCACAGCAGGCTCCAAATCATAGTCCTCCACTCCAGCCAGCAAGCCCCCAAAGGTTAGAGCAGCCACCTGTGGCTCAGGATGATGTCCCAATTCGAGATCCTGAGCAGCAGCCTCCATCTCAAGCTGGTCGAGGCAATCCCTAGTGCTAGAGGCAGAATAGGGCCGAGCAACCATCTCACAGCCCTAGACGCCCAGGGGATGAAGAGCTGAATCCGTCGAGCAGGGGGCAGTGTCCTTCCGCTAACAGAAGGAACAACGATTCAGGCTCTGCGGTCAGAGGCCCCCCACGTCATAATAATGCATGGGGATCCAACGACTAGCGCAGGCCTCCTCCTGATGGTCGGGAAATACCAGCCCGAGGAGGAAATAGTGTGAACAGCCGGTCATGCCATAGTCGACCACAGCTTAGAGATGGACATGACTATAATGAAGCCAATTATGGCAGAGGAAATGCTGGTCGGATGAATGAGGAAAGAGGTTGAGACAGAAGCCCCCCACCTAGAGAAAATAGGCCAGCAAGCCATAACGCTGGGGGGCAACCCAGGCAGCATAACTTCTTTGATCGGTTAGGAGTTAGCGAGCAGAGGCGCAGGGATGATGATTTGAGGGACGTACTCAACGATCGTCGTGAGAGGCACGATGAGTACGCTCCTCCTGCATCGGTCGCCCTAGCGATCCCAGAAGCGGTTCAGGCATAGATTGATGCCCTGAACCACGCAGTGCAACAGCTAGTTGGGAGTCAGACATCCCACATAGAGTACGATTGGAGGACGGGCACTTTGTTTGTGCAAAGGATTGCTGTGGCAGAAACCCCTAGCAAATTCAAAATGCCAGTACTGCCGAACTTTGATGGGTACGGAGACCTAGTATCTCATGTAAACAAATTTGAGATACAGAAAGTGTCAGAAGATGCCCGCTGCAGGATCTTCCCCGCAACACTATCTGACACCGCCCAGGAGTGGTTCTTTAAGTTCCCTCCTACTAGTATAGTATCCTGGGAGATGTTTGTGAAGAAATTCTACGGACAATTCTATGCGGGTCGCATACACCCCACAGAGGCCAACCAGCTAGTCGAGATACGCCAGAAGGAGGGAGAGCCCTTGAAGGATTATGTCCAGTGCTTTATGTGAGTAGTGGCTGGGGCCAAGGTGGTGGGCGACGAAGGCAAGATGATGGCCCTAACTGCTGGGGTTAGACGCCATTCTCCCCTCTGGAGTAGCCTAAGAAAGAATGGGGTAAAAAGTACCCAGGAGTTTTTGGATGGAGCTGATCGATATATCAAGCTCGAGGACACGATTGCCAATGAGGGGAAATCGCCCACGAAGGACAAGGGGCCATAGGAAGAACCCGCCAAGACCTCCTTTGGGTAGGAGAAATCCAATGGCAACGGGAACAGAAATGGCAGAAATGGTGGAAAATGGGCGAACAATGAGCCGTCAGCCTGTGAGAACAAAACGCCCCAAAGGCAATAGATACGAGTCGAGATTCACCAACTACATGGCCCTTGTCGAAAGTCGAGAAGAGGTCTATCAGGCGACCAACTCTAGTGTTCCTTATAAGCGACCCGCACCTATAAGGAAGGATATCTCCAAGAGAGATACAACAAAATTCTGTTGTTTTCACAATGAATACGGACATGATACCAATGTGTGCAACCAATTGAAGGATGAAATTGAGTTCCTAATCAAGCAGGGACATTTAAGGAGATATATGCGAGCCGCGGGGGGGGGGGGTCTCAGTGAGAGGCTCAGGGTGGCAATGAGCAGGCGCCTGCACACCAATGCTCGCCACCTTTACAGCCAGCTCCCGTGGCAGGCACATTACTCACCATCTGTGGTGGCCCACACCTTGCAGGAGACACTAGGAAGGCAAGGGAACGAAAAGCTCGAACCCAACGCCATGACCAGGACATCAAGATGATGAGTGTGGAGGATCGAGCACCAAAGAAGGCTCGAACAGAGGAGGAATTGATAACCTTCTCTGAAGATGATGCCCCACACGTACGATTCTCACATTCTGATCTGTTGGTCGTTGACGTACAAATTGCCAACATGATGATTAAGAGGTTGTTGGTTGACACAGGAAGCTCAGTCAACATCCTATACAAGTTTTCACTGGAAAGAATGAAACTGTCCGCCAAGGATTTGGAGCCATGCAACCAAACCATTTACGGTTTCTCTAGCGAAGGGCTTACCCCAATTGGGTCAATTAGGCTCCCAGTTATGGTAGGTACTGCACCTGCAAACAGGACATTACTCACTACTTTCATAGTAGTTGATTGTCCTTCAGCATATAATGCTGTAATTGGGAGGCCAATTATGGTTGACCTATGAGTCGTTACCTCTATATGGCACCTGGCCATGAAATTCCCAACCGATGCAGGGATAGGATGCGTGTTGGGAAATTAGCGAGAAGCGAGGGAGTGCATCAATGCCTCGATAACTAAGGCAAAGCAAGGTGTATCGAGGGAAGTTGGCAGAAAAGAGTTGCAAATGGCGACTGATATACAAGCCCAATCAGGTGATGATGACACCAAATAGGGCGTTGCCCAAAGTGAGGACAGAGATTTAAATCCTCACTTTGGGGATTTTGATGAAGAGATAGGACCCATCGAGGACCTTGAAGAGGTCTAACTCGATGAAGAAAATCTGACAAGGGTTGTGAAAGTTGGTAACTTAGGGACAACAACAAAACAAGAATTGGTGGAATTTTTGAAGGAAAACCAGGAAGTCTTTGCCTGGTCGCACAAAGACATGGTCGGAATAGACCCTGCGGTCATTAGTCATGTCCTGAACATAGACAAAAAATTTCCACCGGTACAATAGAAAAGGACGCTGCTCAACAAAGATAGATCAAAGGCCCTAAAAGAAGAAGTCAAGAAGCTAAAGGAGAATGGATTCATCAGGGTAGCATTTTATCCATCATGGGTCTCTAATCCCGTACTAGTTCCCAAGGTGAATGGAAAATGGCAAACATGCGTTGATTTCACAGACCTTAATAAAGCCTGCCCAAAAGATTGTTTCCCGCTCCCTAGAATCGACCAGCTGGTCGATGCCACTACAGGGCATGATATTCTTTCATTCTTGGATGCATACTTTGGATATAATTAGATCAGTATGCATTCTCCTGATGAGGATCACACTAGCTTTCGAACTGACACAGGGCTTTACTGTTACAAAGTAATGCCCTTCGGTTTGAAAAACGCTGGTGCGACTTACAAACGACTGGTCAACCACATGCTTAAGGAGCTGATCGGCACAAACATGGAGGTATATGTCAATGACATGCTGGTTAAGTCGAAGAAGGTAGAAGGGCATATAGGGGATTTACAAGAATGCTTCAATGTCTTGAACAAGTATCAAATGAAGTTGAATCCCCTCAAGTGCTATTTCGGAATAGGATCAGAGAAGTTCTTGGGATTCATAGTAAACTCGCAAGGAATTGAGGCCAATCCTGAGAAGATCAAGGATGTTCAAAGCTTGACCGGAAGAATTGCTGCTCTCAGTAGATTTATTTCCAAATCGACGGACAAATGCGTCCCATTTTTTAATCTACTCATAGGCAACAAGAACTTTGAATGGATAGAAGAGTGTGAGCAGGATTTTCAAGCATTGAAGACTCACATATCGCAACCACCGATCCTATCAAAGCCGGTGGATAAAGAAACTTTGTTCATCTACTTAGCGACCACAGAATATGCTGCCAGTGCTGTCTTAGTAAGAGAAGAAGAAGGCGTGCAGAAGGCTATTTATTATGTAAGCAAGAGGCTAATTGGAGCAGAGCTGCGATATCCACCTATTGAAAAATTAGCCTATTGCTTAATCTTAGCCTCCAAGAAGCTGCGGCCCTACTTTCAAGCTCACCCAATCACGGTTTTGACCAACCAGCCTCTACGGCAAGTTCTGTAGAAGCCAGAAGCCGCAGGCAGATTATTGAAATGGGCGGTCAAACGTGGGCAGTTCGATATCTCTTACTTGCCACGAACAGCAATAAAAGGGAAAGCCATGGCTGACTTCATCGCAGAGTTCACTGGGCTTCCAGATAGCGAACAGCCAGAAGCACCTGAAGAACCTGAGCCTCAAAGCCAAACTCCTTCATGGAAGTTGTTCACAGACGGCTCCTCTAATGAACATCATGCAGGAGCAGAAGTGATTTTGATAACGCCTGAAGGGCATCAATTTCACTGCGAAATCAGGTTTGACTTCACTGCTTCTAACAACGAGGCCGAGTATTAAGCACTGCTTACTGGGTTACGATTAGCCAGAGACATGAACATAAAGGCACTTGACATCTATAGTGACTCTCAGCTGGTAGTAAATCATATCATGGGAGAATACCAGGCCTGAGGTTTAAAAATGGTTGCTTACTTAAACATAACGAAGGATCTATTAGCGTAGTTTGACAAGTACACCCTTCAGCAAGTACCTCGCAACCAAAATTCAAACGCTGATGCTTTGGCCAAATTAGCAAGTGCGAAGGATGCTGATACCCTGAACGTAGTGCCAGTTTAACGGCTATCTGAGCCAAGCATCCAAGCAGAGGATACTACTTTGGTGATCCAGGCGGAAGATACATGGATGGCACCATACATAGAGTACCTTACGTAGGGCGTCTTACCGGCGGACAGAAACAAAGCTAGGACCCTTCAGCGACAGGCTGCTAGGTATATCCTGGTCGATGGAATCATGTACCAAAGGTGATACTCAATGCCACTCCTCAGATGTATTTCGAAAGAGAAGGCCAAGGAATTGATGAAAGAGGTACACGAAGGCTTTTGTGGGGACCATGCTGAGGGGAAAAGCTTATAAAAAAAGATCCTAAGGCAAGGATACTTCTGGCCAACAATGAATGAAGACTCGATGGAATTTGTGCGGAGGTGCGACAAGTGCCAGAGGTTCTCCAAAATTCCACGAGCAGCCCCTAATAAGCTAAAACATATACAAAGTTCGTGGTCGTTCCCAGTCTGGGGTATAGATTTAATCGAATCTCTGCCTACAGGAAAGGGCGGTGTCAGGTACGCTGTGGTTGCTGTTGATTACTTCACTAAATGTGTCGAAGTTGAGCCACTCGCAACCATAATGACCAAGAAAGTGATGGATTTTGTGATTAAAAACATCGTATGTCGCTATGGATTGCCAAGGAAGATTGTCTCAAACAACGGCACATAGTTTGATAGTGATCTGTTCACGAATTTTTGCGAACGACATGGAATCATCAAGAGCTTTTCTTCAGTCGCTCATCCTCAAGAAAATGGACAAGTCGAAGCAGTCAATAAAACGCTAAAGGATACTCTGAAGAAAAGACTTGAAGAAGCTAAGGGGGCATGGCCGGAGCAATTGCCTAAGGTACTTTGGTCGTACAGAACTTCCCATCGAACAACAACTAGCCATACTCCATTTTCCTTGGCTTATGGATATGAGGCTATGTTTCCTATTGAGTTAGATCCTTCGTCACATCAAATAATAACGTACGATCAAGGCTCTAATAGCAAACTATTGATGGAATCCATGGATTTGATCAATGAAAAGCGTGAGCAAGCCCAACTCCGAGTAGCTGCTTAACAGCAAAAGGTCACCCGGTATTTCAATTCTAAAGTACGCGAAAGGAAATTCAATGTCAGAGATCTAGTACTTCGAAGGGTTTTCCTGAACACCCGCGACCAGGCTGCTGGAGTACTCAGACCTAATTGGGAAGGACCATACCAGATTGAAGAAGTCCTCCATCCAGGCACCTATAAACTTGCTTGCTTAAATGGAGATCTCATTCCTCGCTATTGGAATGGAGAACACCTATGCAAGTACTATCAATAAAAAATTCTTCTTAAAGAATTGGATTGTATTAATTTTACTTTTTACAAGTTATGAAAAAGGGTTGGACACTTTACGTCACTAATCGCTTATAAGTGTAAGATCTTGCTGATCACTCGTACAGACACGTTTTGTCCATTTATTACGAGAAATATAAGGGACTATGCGCAGCCAGTCATTCTTGCCAATTATTGTATTTATTACAAGTATTTGCTCATTACGTGTGTTGTTTTGTTGTATTATCATTTTAATTCTTTTCTCCGAGCAGTAATGTTCGAACAGGTTTTGGTCAAGGCAAGTGACCAAAGACCTAAAGCTCCTCAATCACTTGGGGGGCATATAAGGCATCTAGTAAGCAAAGCATATCGAAAGGTATGTAAACACATGAGCAAAATAAGTGAAAGCATGCTAGGGTACTTAGAGTACTTTTCAAAATTTTGTATTTTGTTAAATCAATCCAAAGTATTATGCTAAGTTCGGTCATGCGAACAGATGTAATAATAACATAAAAAAAATTATAATATCAAAAGAAATTCCTTTACACCGCGAGCAGTAACTGCTCGGATGTAATTGTTCGTTAAAAGTAAAAGCTGCCCATGCAGCAATAAAAATTAAAAATTAAAAATTAAAAAAGTAATTGTCTTTACATCACGATCCGTAGGTCGAGTGTTCAAAAGATAATGAGAAAAATCGAAAAGACTACGAGATTGGAGGATCTTGAGGAGCGTTCTGGTCGACAGTAGCGCCAGCTTCATTGTCCGCGCTATCAATCCCCGTTGCCAGGGAAATCTCTGGGGAAGCAGGAATTTTAGCTCTTTCATCTTCCTCCAAGCGAATGGTGCATTGGGACATTAGAGTTCGTCTCAAGCGCTCAGACAGATAGCTGAAGTCGGCCTTTTGATTGTGCTTCCAAAACTCGTAGAAGCAAAGGTGGGTGGCTTCCCTGTACTTCTCCAAGTTTTTGGCATCAGTCTCTTTGAGCTCCTTGATGTGCCTTTCCAGCTCCTATGTCTCCTTCCTGCTCGCAATCAGATCGAGCTCCAGCTGTTTGGATTCTTTGTAATTGAGTTTGACACTCTCCCTGAATTTTTCTTTATCTTCATTGGACTTGTTCAGGGCGGCCCAGTTTTCCAACAGCTCCTCAGTCATTGTGGCTTTCTACTTGAGCAGTTCATGGTTTTGCTTGGTCAGCTCTGCGTTTTTCTCAAGTAGTTCACGTTCTGCTTGGCCAGTTCAGTATTTTTCTCGAGCAGGTCAGCATTCTTTCCCTCGAGCTCCTTCATTGCCTCGACAAGCCTGGTGTCAAAGTTTTTGGTTTGGGAGACCATTGCACCTGCATAGCGCCAGCCTACAGTCATGGTCAACAATCCCTACGACTAGATAAAAGGAATAAGGTGATGGTAGAAAATTAAGAGTAAATTACTCAGTAATGGAAAGCAACTTACACTGACTATCTCATTCAGCCCTCGATTTATTATTTGGTCGGTTTCCATGGAGATGGTACCGTCGATGGCCTCTTGACTACATTTGTGTTTGGAGAGTTTGTATATTCTCTCCCTGGTCGAACTGACCACGGTGCTGGATAGAGTGTCTTTGGGTTGAGTACGGTGTGGCTTGTCGGAAGGCACTAGAGGAGTGGAGTGTTGATCGACCGGTGGAGTTGAGACCGACTGGTCGAGTGGAGAAGGAGGTGGCATGGTTTCCTTCGAGGGAACAGCTGCTGAAGGCCCCTCGATCCGGGCCTTCCTTGAAGCAATTTTGTTGCTCTCCCCGTGAACCTTTTTGTTGTCTTTCTTCCTGCTTGAGGAAGTAGCAGCAACCTTGTAATGCTCGAACACGTCTTCAGACGACATATCTGCACAAAAGGAAACAATACGAGCAGTGAGAGAAAATATATAGATGGAACTAAAAAAGAAAGTAGGGAAATTATAATTAAAGTACCCGTGCTACAACTATTGGTCGCTACATTACTTACTGAACTACTTCTACCCTCACTTACTGCCTGGAAGAAATCTGAATTTAAGTTTGGAGTATACTTAAAGTTGCCGTCCCCATCAAATAAGTGACAGGGAATTGGAAAACTATCTAAGAATGAGAAAACAGTACCACTCTCATCTGAGGACTCGTCAATGGGAGCAGACAGTTCGGTGGCTTTCTTTTTTCCCTTTCCTAGTGGGGCAGGGGGACCAGCAGCTCGTGGGGTGCTGGAGGGCTCCTTCATTGTCACTCTAGTCGTCCTTTTCCTTTGAGGTTGCGGCACATCTGGGTGCTGCTCGGGGATCTCCTCACTGGTGGTACTCCCTGCTGTTGACTCCCTCACATCCTGATGAGGTTCCAAAAGCCCTACCAGCCTCAACTTAGCCTCTGTGACTAGCTGTTTGACGCTCTTCTCTACATCAGTCATGTTGGCCAAGAGTCCTGATTGAACTTCCATGTCTGGAGTGGGAGTCGGTCGCAGCCACGAACTTGAAATGCACTAAATCTCTAAGGGGAACGTAGGACGAATTAAAGGAAAATAAACAACTAGGGGAGCAAAAATATTACCTCCTTGGGTGAAGGACAAGTTGTTGGCGACCATGTCAGTAGTCAGAAAGTGCTCTAGATGGTACTTACCGACATTAGATATGAAAGTGATATCACTCAGGAAAGTGCGGGTTGTTTCCTGGTGGCAGAAATGGAAGAACCCAGTGTTTTCTTGATTGGGGTTGGATTTTAGGTCGAACAGATAATTAACCTCGAGTTGATGTGGGGACAAGCCATTTCTTATGGCTATAAAGGATATAGAGTGCAGAGAGAAGTCTATACCCGTTTGGGGTTATTTGGAAAGGAGCGACCCCAAAATAGTTGGCCAATCCTTGGAAGAAAGGATGGAGAGGCAGGATCGCTCTTGCCTCAATGTGATACCTCGACCAAGCGCTAAAGGCGCCTCCAAGAAAATTCGCCCGTTGGTCTCTGGTAGGTTGGATTAGGGTCACCCCAGGAAGCCCGTACTTTTTAATGTAATTGGCAATCATCCTAACTGTTACTCGGCTAGGAGGGGCAACGTACCATTCGACATCTGGTTGAATGGCATTACGGAGTTGGGCTGGAGTTTGGATTTCTGGGTCAGGAGTATTTTCTTCCCAACCATTAGTTGAAGGAATTTCAGCCCGAGGAGCAGGCTAATTTGAAGGAGAAGTGGATGGTTTCTTTTTCTGGGCTTTGGACTTTACTCGACCCATATTTTGAAGTGGGGACGATGGAAAGTTTGGGGTGGCACGAGAAAAAGGGATCTCTGGTATCAACAGCGATGGTTGCTCCTCATCCTCAAGCAATTGGGCCAGCAAGTCATCGTCGATAGGCCTCTCACCTCCCCACGGATCTTGCATGAAAATCTGCGAACAGAAAAGGGGGAGATGAGAATCTAAGGCCTAAAACCTTGTGTTTAAAAGTTGGAATAACACTGCTCGTGTATAAAAGTTAGGCTTTTATACGACCAACAACATTTTGATAAAAAAACACTGTATTTCAAGCGAACAGTTTGGAAAATAGATTAAAAAGCAGAAGTGAAAAGTTTTTCAGGAAAAACTTTTCGACTCTGGAAGGGCGGGAAAAACCCAGTTTTTCAACTAGCTTAAAATCGAATTTTTACTTCGATTTTATGCCCTAAATCTACAATCTCGACTACCAAACTGACTCCTAATTCCTATAAAACATTATTTCACAACCCTATCAAACATCGATCAATATGCCCATTTACCCCAAGATAGTTTCAGTCAAGAACATTCAAGAGCTCAGATATGAAACAGATAAACAATGGTTTTGCATGGCATCTCAAATGACTGAACGGTTCAGGAAACTTACTTGGATGAAAGCTATATTACGAACACGAATGTTTTGAACATCTGAGCCAAAGTTCCTTAGATCAGTGATGAAAGCTTCTGGGTTGTTTGGCTTTATTCTCCAGAGTTCTTGAAGAACAAAAGATAAGTGAAAAGTGAAAAGTGAAAAATAAACTTGGGGGGATTATTTATATTGATTGTGACACTGTAAATGAGGTAATCATGGAATTACTTTATTCAAAGCATGGGGAAACACAATAGCCGTCAGATAATCTTTTGGGAAACTGAAAAGACTTGATTGTACATGATTAGTTACCTTTTTCGAGAAGGCATGAACGGCTCTGACAAATTTGGTGGGGTATGCCAAGGGTCAGTTTCCTAAGTTTACTTTATGCTAGTCGCAATAAAATAAACTTAGGGGGCAATTACCCAAAAAACGGCTGCTGATTATGTGGCAAGAATTTCTCACACGTGGTTGACACATGGCAGAGTCGACCAGCTCCCTGTTGCTTCGTCAAACCTCACGATTAGATGCGACCAGACTAGTCGTATGCTTCGGTTTATTTCCTTAAAAGATTGTAATCTGATAATAACTATGTTGATTATTTCCCCTTTATTACCTTGATATGCAGATATTAAGGATAATTAAGGCCCATTGGCCCATGTAACCCCCCTTGAGCCTATAAATATGCATGAGAGGGCTCAAGGAATGGACTTTTGATTTTTGGACCTTTTTTCTAAATATTGAGAGAAAGAGCGTATAGTGCAACTATCCTTCAAACAAGCTGTAATTCTCCTAAGGCTTGTGAAACTCAAGAACCCTAGTTCTTTGATCATGGCCTTGGGATTCAATATCAAAAATAGCACTAAGTGGACTTAGGTCATTACCATTCATTGGGGTTGAACCACTATAAATCATCTGTGTCATTTCTTTACCATTGGATTCCATTCTTGATTATCATCTCATTTCTTGTCATATTCCTGACTCCGTGTCGTTGGCCAAATAGAGGGTCAACACTATGTCATAAAAATATTTTTGGAAACTGGGACTGTATAGTCGGGCCAATAAATTTTAAGTGAATTGATTGAGGTTTTAATTCCAATCAATCGGGCTTGAGAATGAAAATTTCTTTCTTGGGCCTTTAAGGGAATTTTGGTCAATATGTGATAAATTACCAAAATTATGTGAAATTGTGACAAATTTTATTTTTTGGTCACAAATTAATTTATTTAATTATGCTTGAAGGTTTAAAAACTATAGGTTAAAAATTAAGGGAAATTTAGAGCACAAAATTACCAAAGGGCCTTTGAGTTCTTTATGTGTGGGGTAAAATAAGCAAGGGCATAAAGGTAAATTCCAATGGAAGAGTGAGATATATATATATGGGCGGAAAGGCTAGGGGGTAGACCCTAGGGCTCTCATGAGCTAGGTCACATACCCCAAAGACCCAAGAATATGAAGAGTTTTACCCTATTCACAAGTTAAGAGATTAATCATTTTGGTTTTCTCTCAAACACTTCCTCTCCATCACCCTCTCCCAAAACTCATAACTCTCTATATCCATAACCTCCATTTCTGCAAAAACTTCCTTCTTAGCAAGCTATACTCAACTTCTCCATTGGAGAAGGAAGAAGTTCGAGAAGAAATCCTTGTCTAGTGTAAGTATAAAACTCCTTGTGCATTTCCTTCTCTTTCCCTTCAAACCCGAAACCCTAGAGGGTTTCCTTGTGAATGCATTTAATCTAATAGCCATGCATGACATTGATCTTGTGTTCTAGGGTTCAAGAGAAGCTTTTTATAGTTGGATCTCCAAGATTGAGCACCTTTGTGATCAAATAAAGCAAGGTAAGAGGTTTTTGTCAGTTTGCATGTTCTTGTCCTTCATCTGAGTTCTTCCTACCCTAATCCTTTCTTCAAAAATCTACATGAGGGACTTGGGGCTCGGTTTTGAGAGTGTAGAGAACAAAGGGAAGATTTTAAAGAGCTAAGGAATACGTCTCCAAGCTAGGGCTTTAAAAGGTAGAAATCTTTGGTTGTTTCTTTGAGTTTTGTGATGCTTTTTGTAGATCTGGTTGTATAGGGTATTTCAATAGTTTTGGAGCCTATTTTATCTTAAGGTTGCGATTGTGTGATATGATGAATTTCATGCATGCATGTGGTTGGGGTCTATGCTGGAAATGCTTGTTATGGTTAAGTGTGAGTAAAAATGCATGCTGCCAAAATTTGTCGTCTGGCGTCCAACGGGTTAGATCGCACCCTACTACCACTTTTTGTGAAAATAATTTATGTATTTGTGTATTTCTTTGAGAGTACTTGATTTTAGGCTTTGGAAAATCACAAGAAGGTATTTTAAGCCCAAGTTATGTACTTTTTGGCATTGTGATGGAAATCTAGAAAATTTATGGGCAACATGCACTGCCCATATTTCTTTATTGTTTGAACGGGTTTTTCCAATCTAAAAGCTATAAAATTTGGTAGGATGTTATTTGATACATGTATAAGGGGCCCTGTAAAATTTTAGAGGAAAATAAGATATGGTTTAAGAGAAACAAAATTTCAAAATTTGCCCTAAAATCTTAAAAAAAAAAAAGAAAAGAAAATTTATGGACAGCAAGCACTGCCCAGATTGCTTTAATTATTTGAATGGGTTTTACTATTCCAAAATTATGAAATTTTTAAGGAAGTTGGGTAAGAAATTTTAACAAAAAATAGAGTCATGAATTAAGAGAAACAAATTTTCTATGTTTGCCCTGAAATCTGAAAAGTAGTAATTTCGGACCATAACGAAAATTGAATTTTTTTTTTAGGTTAGTTCTCCTAACTTAAAACGAGTTTTGACGCAAGATTTTCACCTAGTTCTCGTCCTTATGAAACATAATATGTGAACAATAGTTAAAGGGCTTTGGACAAAAAAGACTCAACTTATGGCAATAGTTTAAAAATGGGACTTTATCACTTTAAATCAAATAGTGAAAGTAAAATTTTGGAAATGGGAAAAATGGTTCTTTTACAAAGGTAACTAAGGATTTAGAGGTTTAACCAATCCAAAATCAGCTTGAGTTAACTAAAGTGTGATTTTTACCATTTTATAAATTAAGGGTCCAATTTCTCTTCTTTTAAAAAATACCACGAAAAGAGATTCTAGATTATCAATAAAAATTTGGTAAAAATGGGAGTTTAGGTTATGAAGGAACTTTATGAACAAAGGGTAACTTTGTCTATTAATAATAGTCAAATGGTCAAAAAGCTATATTTTGGTATATGATAGAAAGTGGTGAACTTTGTAAAAGATTGATTAGTTATGATATTTTTCTAAAGATGCATGTTGTTAAAACTCCCTTTTCTAAAACCAAAGTACAAGTTATCAAATTAGACAGTTCTTTATTGAAAGAATATTAAAACACATGGTACGAAGAGCGTGTTACGGTGAGGCCTGTTTTCCTATGACAACTTGAAGACTAAAAAGAAAACTCGGCCTTGTACACTATGAAGTGTATAAGAGGCTACAATATAGAGTCTCTGAGAGTTTATTGCATGCAGCTATTGTAGAATATTAGCTATAAGAATATGCCATAGTTTAATCCGAGTACACTGTGCTAATTACAGTAATCGCCAAAGGAAAAAACGAATAGCTGTATTAAGGATCCAGCTGGGAACTAAAGACTCCAGGTAAGTTAGCCTTTCCCTTCTTAGCTATAACATGAATATACTAGTGTATGCTTTTAGTAGTAGATTACACTAGTTTTTTTGGGGTTGTTAAGACCAGGGTATGCTTAATACCCACTCTTGCAATGATTTTACATTCTGCGGCTAAATGGTAAGTAGGTTCGGGTTGGAGCCAGAACCTTAGCGTAATATAGTTTGGGTTGGAGCTAGGACACGGCAAGCTAAAGTCCGGGTTGGAGCCAGGATATGGTAAAAATATAGTTTGGGTTGGAGCCAGGACATGGTAAAAATATAAAGTCTGGGTTAGAGTCAGGACAATGGTAATTCAGTCTGGGTTGGAGTCAGCACATTAATGGTGGAGCCAGGTTGAGGCGCAGTCCCTTGCTATTAATATATTGATTACTTATTATATGTGTTATATATATCTTGAATGTTCTATGAATTTTCTGAGTGCAGGATATTATGATATGGGTTATATATCTTGAATGTTCTTGGAATTTTCTGAGTGCATGTTATTGTGATATGTGTGAAATTAGTTGTTAGAAACAACCAAAGTATTTATTTTGGATATGGTTATATATCTTGAATGTTTGGGATTTTCTGAGTGCATGTTGTTATGATATGTATGAAAATTGATTGTTGGGTGCAACCAAAGTGCTTGATTTTCTGTTATGATTATTACTTGTGAAATTTTATGATAAGGTTGGAGTATCTGGTAGCAATATATACCTTAGGTCGACCTGTTACTAGTTTTAGTATACTTGTGTGTGAGGCTATTCTTACTAAGCATTGTCACTTACCTAGTTGTTCATGTTGTAGGTAACTGCAAAGGAAAAGTGGATCAGTTAGCGATGGAGTCTGCTTGCGGATATGTACATGTGGCCTGACCTGGGGAGGTTTTTGATGGATCATCATTTTGAAAAGAAAAAGTTGAAAGCTCGTTATTACTTTTGGGATAATTACTTTATTAAAACGGTGTGGATGAGTATTTGTATTTCCATTTACTAAACTAAAAGTGTGCGCACACTACCTTTTTAAAAAAAATTATATGGATTTTCGGTATGATGAGTTAAAGTGAAAGTTTTTAAATTTCCGCATGATTTTTGGTCTTGTATGTTTTGGGTCGTTACACTAGGAACCCTCAGGTGCATGGCTGGGCAGGTTGGCTAGAACGCAGGTGCGTAGGGGTGCACATGGCAGGGACCAGGCGGGCGCAGGAGCTCGGCCAGGCACACGGGTGCGCACGCAACAGGGGCCAGGTGCGGGAACGCAAGTGGATGGCATGGGCGCAGACGCACGGGCGTGCGCGGGGCTCGGCAAGGCACTGGGTGTGTACAATAAGCCATGGGGTTGATGGTCGAGTGGGCTCGGGACGCCTCGGGGCTAGTGCATGTGGCTAGGGTTCGGGCCCTAGGCTCAAGTCCTTATCTTTTTCTTTGTGTACAGATTTTCAAATTATATTTAAAAAAAAAAAAATTACAAAAATCCTATGCCCTTTTTCTCTTACACAAGATATAGAAAATTAAAATTCCTAACCCAATAGCACCACATAATTAACGATCCATCATTCAACCATACATTCAAAAGACATATCCATCCATTCAATATACATATCAACATACATATAACAAATGCAAGAAACACACACAATGTTTAATATATATATATATATATGTATAGACTGCTCTGGTGCCAATTGTTTGTATTAAATAATCAAATTAGAGGTACGCAGTGGAATATATGGACCCTTTTTAGTTATTATTAATACCAGCCAGAATCATACACATATATAAATATTAAATCACTTACAAAACACATCAGAAATTACCTCTTGTAGCCTATCAAGTGTCCTTGAATCTTTTTGTATAAAATTAACAATCTTCCTATCTAGTGTTCTAAAAGCTCACACCTTCCTTCCAGACCAATCCTCAAACACATAAGGACGTGTGTGGGCACATAGGATTCAAAAAGTTGATTTTGTGACTCTCTAGATGTACTCAACACATGAGATCTAGAGAGGTTTCACTGAGATAAGAGGTATTGAATTATTTTCAGGTTTTTAGAAAATTCGCTTTTCTTATAGAGAGAGAGTCTAATTTTTAATCGCTTAAAAATTCCTTAATGAAAACCCTTAATCTGAAAGTATTGTACCGTCAGATTTATAAAGATAACTAATGTAACTAATTAATCTTTATTTTTAAAAATAAAATTCAAATTAAATTGTTCTGATATTTATATTTAATTATTCATTTATATCATATTTAAAAAGAATAATTAATTAATTGATTGAACAAATAATTTGAAATTCAAAATTCAAATCTCAGGAATGGAGAATCCCTGTGTGTCACGCCACACAGTCATTGTACAGTGAGTGTGTCACCCACATCAATTACGGTTTCCCTAATTTTTCTCATTTGTTTATTTAATCAACTTTTAAGACAATATATTTATCCCAATATAAATATCAGTTAATTCAAAATTAATTCTATCTTAAAATATCAATTTTAAATTAAATAAATAAATATCATATTTTAAATACGATATGTATTATTCTCTCTCTATATATTAATCCAAACAAGACTAATATTAAATATTTAATTAGTTCATAATTAAATCAATTACCCATAACTATCACATAATTATTTCCTTGACTTGGAAAATTAATTCATTTGCAATTAAGTCATTCTCTCTACAAATCTTTCTTTTGACATCCTTACCCTTGACAGTGTAGGACAGAGGTGATCTATGGACCATGGACCTATAATACGAAGCTCCAATAAACCAAATTATTAATTAAACTCTTTAATATAATAAAATTATTGATTAATTTCATGATTACTCCAATATAAATATGGAATTGCACTCTAGGTATTTATAGAATTATATTTACAGATTTTTCTCTTGTAGTTCATTGATATAATCAATAAATGTAGTTCTATCCTCCATTTATTGGTTCGCTAAATATAGTTGGTCAAAAACACTATTTTACCCTTCTAATTACCTCTTGATCCTTAAGTAGAATTAATTTACTAGCGAATAATTAATCTATAATCAAATTATAGATTTGAGCTCAATAACTATTCAGTTCCAGAATTAACCCTTAAGGGAACCAATATTCGATCCGTTAGGAAAGTATGGATTCCATTATTGTCATTCATGTTCCCAGCCATCCATGATATTGAATCTCCAAAACAAAAGTCATTAGTCTCATTATACTAAGAGACCTTAACGAGTGAATCAAGAGATCCAATAAACATAAACAGGGGTTCATGAATACTCAAGATTTAGACTGATCTACAAATGATCATCTATTATGATAATAATTAAATTTTATGTCAAACGGCAAGTTTATAGAGATAATTTATTCTCATTGATCCTGTCATATGTAATCTCTATTATATACAACACCTTTATTAAGATGTCTATCCACATTAGTATTCTGAATCTAGATTACTCGCATCTCGTATGCTTAACAAATTGTACTAGTAACCATTTAATAAAGATTTCATACTTTAATATGTTACTGACTATTTTATGCATTATATATGATCTTAATTCTCTCGTACTAATACAAGTTCATATTCTCATGAATGAATAAGGAATTTTCTTGATATTATCATATAATTAATTCAAACAATAATTATAACATTCAAATATAACAAAATCGTCCTTTTATTTAAATTCAATAAAATGTCTTTACATGATTTTATTGCATTAATCCTAACATGAGAAGTTAACATGCTGTCTATTGCTTGCTTCTCAAAAATTGCACCCATTGTTGTTTATCGCCAGCCCTATGCATTCATTGTTAGTTATCGCCACGTGTCCCTTTCCCAAATGCCACATCATCGAGTCCGAAATTGGGTTAAACTTGTGCCCCCCAAGTTTATCCTAGTGTGACTAACACTGGATAAACTTCTATGCTTTGACTAGGTTAGCGCCTATTAAACTTCTGATATTTACAGCTCACAGTATCACGTTTATTGGCAATGATCTCGTATTCTCTATTGTGTAATTGTCTGACACGTTTCTCTTCACAGCCATCATTGTACATATTTAGTGAAAAAACAGGCAACTTTTCACCAACCCACGCGTGTGACATCATATCAACCCAAAAAGCCATGATGAAATTTCTTGAATGACGTCATTTGCTCGCACGCGATCTGTTGCCTATAAATAGGCACCTCTCTTCTCATTTTTTACTCTTTCAAATTTCTCAAACTTTTCCTCTCTGAAATTCTCTCAAACCCAAATCTCCATTTTTTTTCCTCTTGACCTTAAACTTTTCCCAAACCCTTTCTCAAAATCTCTATAACAGTAAGTTTCTTGAACTTCTATTTGTGTTTGCATGATTTCTTATTACTCGTTAAATTATTTTTCATGCATTTTTGGAGATTTTACACTTTTGTGTTCTTGATGTTCTTAATGTTCTTGATCTTCAAGTGAAAACTTTGTTTTTCTTGTAAAAACCAATGATTTTCTGGAAAAATATATGTTGGGAAGTAGGAAAATTATTTAGGCTTTGGGATATACTTCATCGTGTTGATACATCGAGAAAATTCCAAAAAATTGAGGAGATAGTGCTTGTTGTTTTCTTTAAAAAATATGGTGGGAATTTTCCCTCTAAAAGGTAAGTGAAAAGTTTTCATGAAAAACTTTTTAATTGCCTTTTGGATCCAACCTATCTTCTGCTCGAGCGCAGAATTGTGTTTTTCGAACAGCTCACATTTATTAGGCACACACATAAGCTGGTCAAATAACTCACTTTTCCTTTACTTGTTATCAAATGTACACACACGATCACTGGGGAAGTGATTATTCAATTGACCTGGATTTGCTACAAATGTTGGTTGATGAAATGGAACAGACTCGACCAGACATTGATCTCAATTGTGATATTCCAGAATCTACTGATGAATCTGGTGAGCATTCTTATTATGATTTTCATTTTGTTCCCGACTAGGAATATTGTTGTATGGTTTAGGAATTAGACCAAGGAATAAGGAAATTTCTTCCAACTGATTAGACTTTTGTTATCGATCCAGACTCTGTTGATCCAATCCCGGTCGGAATTCCAACTAGTGGGAGGGCAACAAGCAGATCTACATTTTTTGAAGAGGCCATAATTGTTTCCTTTTATTCTCCAAATATTGCTAGGATTAAACAAATCCCTAGGCCGCAAGGCATGCGGCCAATGGGCAGCAACAACAGCAGCAACATCAACCTTAGCAACAACCTCCGCAACAACAACAACAACAACAACAACAACAACAACAACAACAACAACAATAACAACAACAATAACAACAACAATAACCACCGCAATAACACAACAACAACAACAACCGCCGCAAGAGCACAACAACAACAACTGCTGCAAGAGCACAACACCAAAAACCGCCGCAAGAGCACAACAAAAACTGCTGCAAAAGCAAGAGTAGGTGACCGACACTATAAGACTCTATGCCAAGAAAGCGCCTCGTAAGAGGAAGACCGTGCCTTGGTACATAGTCCCTACTAGTACCCTCTCGAGCACCCTTCTCGAGGAGTACCTCAAAAAGTATGGAATCAAGGGGATAAATATGGTTACCCCTCGAGTCAACTAGCGTGCTAACCTTCATGGTAGTGCCTTTAGTTCTTGGTTACGTTTCCATATCTTGGATAGCGCTACTCTCCCCCTTCATAACTACTTCAGGGACATTGCTAGATACTTTGACATTGCCCCTTTTCAAATAATGCCTAATGGAAATTTAATGCTTTCAGCATTATATATTCTTTATCGCGACCAACGGTGGACTGCTTCTACTCTTCATGAAGCCCATTACCTTTTTGACTTAAAGTCGAACCCAAGTCAGCGAGGCACTTGATTCTTCTATTTCTTCCATAGGGAGACGACTAGGGCTCTCCTAACAGAGTCCACGTTTAGGAGCAACTTGGGTGGCTATTTCTAGGAACATTTTTTGGTCACAAATAACTTGGCCTTCCAGCGAGGAGGTGACAATAATCCTTAGTTTTTCTCCTTCGCACTCTTCCTTTACACTAGTTCTTAGTTTTATTTTTATTACTGTACTTTAGGTCTGTGGGAAAGACCCTTTCCTATGTCTGATATAGTAAGGAGAGCAACAACCTTAAACAATCTTTCTTTCGATCAGATAACTGCAGGCTGCTCATGCCAGGGACAATATGAGGAGGTTTTGTCTGCTCGATTCCCACAAAAACAACGAGGGAGGCACTACTAAGGGTGCAATTGGTGGAAGATCTGTCGATCCAACAGTTGGTGAGGAGGTGGGGCAATCCGAACAGCCCTAAGCGACTCCTGTCCCTCAAAGGGGGAAGGAAACATGGTTTGTATTATGGAGCAAGAGGATAAACCTCTCCCAAGGGCTCCAACACCTTCCGCAGACAAAGGGAAGGGAAAGCAGGTGCTAGAGGAGGATGACGATCCTCTCAATATGTCTTCCTCTTCTAATTTCGACGGGGAAATCCTATGTAATATAGGTTGCTTGTGAACTGCTTTATATTGTTGAATGTTGAAATAGGCTCTTTGTTCCCGTTCTTTTTATATCTTTAATATTTTCAGTAATGTTCGTCTTTTTTCTACAACAGTGTCTAAGTCAGACATATTTAATCTCTATGCTTCTCCCCCAGCCTCGACCAAAGGAGGCATGAAAAGAAAGGTGGCTCTTGAGGCTGTCTTGAGTAAAGAGCTAGCTACCAAGCAACCAAGGAGCGATCCTCCTACGCCTGCCTCTCCAATGGCACCATATCCATCTTCTCCCATCAAAACTTCCTCCGCTGGTCGGAAGACTTCTGCTAGCAAACCTACTACTTCTCCTAGTGGGCGACCAACCATGAACCCAACTGTTGCTCTGACTGAGTGAGTAAAAGGGAAATTGAAGGTTGACGTGGATACGATCTCCTCCCGGGCCCAAACGCTTGCCTACCACTGCCTGAGTATTGAATCCATCATTAACCGTGAGCATCTGTCTATGGACTCGGGACTTGGTTTCACCATGTTTGAGCTCCTTTCGAAATGTATCTATTTCAATTTTTAAATTTGTTGTACAAGTTTCCTGCTCAAATCTAACTTCTATTTTTCTCACAAGGTATGATAACTCTCGCCAATACTCGAACTAAAGCACTCAAAGTTGTAGAGTCGTTGAAGAGATCATAGGAAGTCATAATGAACTTCAAGGAATCAAACACTTTCAACTACAACCTCTGCAAGGAGCTTTAGGATGATATGAAAAAAAAAATCACCGAGGTTGAAAACAAGGGCAAGGTGATTAAAGCGCTCGAGGAGAAGGGGACCAAGAAAAAGTGTCAGATCGAGGATCTTGAACAAAATAAGGAAACCTCAAGGAGCATGTGAAGCTGCTGGAGACAGAGCAAGAGAAGCTGGCAGATGAGAAAAAACTACTTGAGGAGGAGCAAGCCAAGGAGAAGGAATCACATTCCTTGGACTTAACAAGGTTTAGGAATGTGACCTTCAATTGTTTTTTCATCTTCTGGAAAAACAATAAGGAGGCCAACTTTGACTACCTGCTCCCCAAACTTTGGGACAAAGAGATTACTCAATGCTTAGCCTGCGAGGAAGAAGAGTTAGTTGTTGCTTCCCTGGAAGTCTCCTTTAATCTTTATGGCGACCAGAGGCCCGAGAAAGAAGATGTTAGATGGTTGAGCTTTGAGGGGGATCGTCCTTAGGAGTAATATTTTTCTTTTTCTTTAGCCAAACATTAGAGTCGTCAGGTTCGTGGTGAAAAATCATTGGCACTGATCGAGCAGCTTTTAATCTCAGATATTTTTGTAATAATCTTCTTGCATACAATATAATGCTCGTTAATTTCAACTAGTTATAATAATTTAAATGCTATATTTAATTTCAAACTTTCTTGCTTGTGTAGAACAAACAAATTTTTTAGTTTCCATGTTCTTTATGAACAAAGCACAACACTTTATAAATTTTGAAAAAATTTCTAAGTACTACTCAATTGTGTCTTTTTCCTCATTTGCTTATGTGTGATTATGTATACCCAATATGCCCCCCAAGTGATCGAGGAGGTAAGTCCTTGGTCACTTGCCAAATAACCAGTCCTAGTAGACCTAACACAACTCTCGAATTCATTTCATAAAGTAGTAACCTGTATATTATTAAAGAATCTCACATGTTAAGTAATACTTGTTATAATAACAAAAGTTTGCAATATTGAGTGTGTCTAGCACACTCCCTTGTAAATATCTCGTAATAACATGGACAAAACATGTCTATTGAATTAAAAATTCTACGAGCAATGAATGTTTTGAATAAAAACTTTAAGAATTGAATTAATCAGAGGTTATTGGTCATATTTAAGGGCAAAATGTGCATGATAAACAAATAACAAAAAAAAATCTGACTAATAAATAGTGTTAAAAAAATGGGCAATATGTGCCTTACAACCAAAAATAAATATAGAATGAAAGAGTGGGCAACAATCGTGCCTTACAAGTAAAAAAAAATCTAAAACTATGCTAGTCAGAGTAAGTGGGCAAAGTGTGCCTTTCGACCAGTGTTTATTGATAATATTTTCTTAAGTGTTCACCATTCCAATATCTTGCGACTAGTTCACCATTCAATCGAGAAAGTTTATACGTTCATGGCTATAAAGTATCTACGATTTGGTCTGGTATTTCCCAATTGGGTCCCAAAACTCCTACTGCAAGATCTTTAGTGTTTTCGAACACTTGTCGCAATACTAGATCTCCTAGGGAAAATTTTCTGTCTCTGACACAAAATTTAAAGTATCTAGCCACTTGTTCATTTGTTCATCGATCAGGTCAAGGGTTTTAGCTAACAATTGGTGGTTTTGTTCTTGGTCATACGTACTTCTTCAAAGTGATGGGGGGGGGGGGGGGGGGGGTTAACTCATCATGTATCATAGCTTAATATCCATAAGCTAAGGAGAATGGAGTATGGCCAATTGCGGTATGAGCAGTAGTACGATATGACCACAACACTTCTGGAAATGTTTGATCGATTTCCTTTAGCTTGCTCGAGTCATTTTTTCATTGTATCCTTCAAAGTTTTGTTAACAACTTATACTTGTCCATTTGCTTGAGGATGTGCCACTGCTGTAAAGCTTTTAGTGATACCATGCCGAACACAAAAGTCTGTGAACATATCATTGTCAAACCGAGTGTCGTTATCTTAAACTCTTTTCATTGGTGGCCCATTTCTGCAAATGATATTTTTGACTAAAAATTCGAGCACCTTCTTTGAAGTAATGGTTACCAGTGGTTCTGCTTCAATCAACTTAGTAAAATAATCCACTGGAACCACTACAAATTTGACTCCACCTTTTCTTGTTGGTAGTTGCTCGATTAAGTTGATGCCCCACACATTAAAAGGCCATGGACTTTGCATCAGTTTAAGTTCATTGGGAGCTGTTCGAGGTATTTTGGAGAATCTTTGGCACTTGTCCGATTTTTGAACATACTCCATAGAATCTTCATTCATCGTTGGCCAAAAATACCCTTGTCGCAATTTCTTCTTACCTTGCCTCCCTGCATGATTGCCACATAATCCTTCATGCACTTCAATCATTAGCAGATCTGTTTTTGCTCTAGTAACACACCTAAGTAGAGGCATCGAGTATCCTCTTGTGTACATTACTCCATCAACGATTATGTATCTAGCTGCTTGCCTTGAAATTTTTCAAGCCTCATTTATGTTTTCAGGTAAAATTCCTTGCTCCAATTATGGTGCGAATAGGAGCCATCCAAGAGAGGGTGTTATCGAGCAATAGCATTTTTTCTGATTCGTTTATACTTGGTTCGACAAGGTGCTCAATGAGAATTATGTTCAAAGTATCAGAATCCTTGGCACTTGCCAAATTTTCTAAGGCATCAGCATTAGAATTTTAATCACGAGGCACCTACTGTATGGTAATCTTTTTAAAGTGTGCCAACAGATCTTTAGCTTTGCTAAGGTAAGAGACTGTTGACGGTAAGAACTCGTCAACGATTGATGGTTAGAAAACTTCGATCTCTGTACTATAGGAAGCTATGAATCAGATAGAAAGAACTCTAAACAACAGGAGAAAACTTAGGCAACCATGGATACCAGAAACATATATTTCTTAAGTCTCGTTTTTACATTCAGTTTTCCAACCCCTTAGCCTGAGGGGTTGGAGCCTATTTATAAGGGGGGCTCTATTGGCCCTGGATACAAACAAGTCCCGGACCACAGGGACGTACATAGGTACTCTGATAAAGTAGTGGCTCAGGGCGTAGTGGTGTCTACCCTGATGGTGTCAGAGTCGTGGCCTTGGACATAGTACTGTCGGCTCTGGCGCATGGTCGGGGGTGTCCAAGTGGTACCACCACTCCTCGTACAGGTCCGTACCGCCACTACTCCTCAGACGCAGATCATAGGGTCGTGCCTCTGTTCTCTCCATAACCGTACACCCCGTGTCAGCGCACGTGTTCCGTACTCGGTGGTCCTCATCAATTCCCGTTCAATGCTCCATGTTCGTTTGGCATATCAACAAGATTCCCCTAAGTGATCTCATGCCTGTGCCAAGGAGGCTTCAACCTATGCATGTCCTGAGAAGTCGAGGTGCCAAGGATCAGGGCCGGCCTATGCGGATCGCATAGACACGAGGCTAGGAGCACGGGTACCTCAACACAGCCCTCACCCTCGCATAGCGAGGGTCCCTCGCATAGTGGGGCTGACATTCTTCCTCCGAGGTGCAACGTCGCGAGGCTAGGAGCACGGACACCTCAACACAGCCCTCACCCTCGCGTAGCGAGGGTCCCTCGCATAGTGGGGCTGACATTCTTCCTCCGAGGTGCAGCGTCGCGAGGCTAGGAGCACGGACACCTCAACACAGCCCTCACCCTCGCGTAGCGAGGGTCCCTCACATAGTGGGGCTGACATTCTTCCACCGAGGTGCAGCGTCGCGAGGCTAGGAGCACGGACACCTCAACACAGCCCTCACCCTCGCATGGCAAGGCTGACATTCTTCCTCCGAGTGTGGGCGAGACTTGATGCCTGATGGAACGGGGCGCATACGGACGACCAGTTGGGGACCCTCGCATAGCGAGGGTGAAGTTCGGATGGGCAAGTGGCCGAGGACCCTTGCCTAGTGAAGGTGTCTTGTAGTATAGAGCTTCATCCGTGAATAAAATTCTCAAGGAGAAATTTCCACATTTACACTTCCCCCCGAGTCTATAAGTACACTTTTAAGTGTGTTTGTAGACTCTCTCCACTTCTCTTGCTCGACGTGCACGGCCAATCTTGGGGGATTTTGCCTCGGCAATTTTTCCAACGCCTTTTAAGGAAGCATGAGGTGAGGCTTGGGGTTGTGTTTCTTTTTAGTGTCCAAAGAAACACAAAAGTCACCCAACACTTGAGGGATCCATGAAAGATCCTAAGATTGCATAAGGACCAATCATCTTCCATCGCGGATCCCAAGGTTACCCATACTCTTGATCTTCACCATATATAAGGAAATAGATCCAAGGGCTAGGGAGCACTGACTTTCCCTATAAATACTCTAAGGCTTAAAACCACTTCTCTACACAAAGACTTGCTTAGCCTAGTGGTATTCCCTCTAAGCCTCTTCCAAGAGCTCCAAGGTTCTATTCTCAATAGAAGCATTTTTGAGGTACCCCTTCTCTTATTTCCATTCTCCTTTCTTTTTTCTTTTTTTTTTTGTTTTGTTTTGTTTTAATAATTTTTTTTTTTTTTTTTTTTTTTTTTTTTAGCTTCGTGGTGACGCTGGGCATTACCTCACTCCTACGATCTTGCTCCTGCTCCTTCGTAAGTCTGTCCTTGCGCCCCCTCAGCTTCGTATTCCCGCAGGTATGTCTCCTTCGTCTCTTCTCCCTTTTTGTTTTGCATCGATTATACGAGGGTAGAATTGATGGTTGCATGACACTTCAACTTTCAGAGTTTTAACATTTTCTTCGCATAGCCTTTCCAGTACCCATACACCGGCCCTTTTCTTATACCCTCACACTCGTGTTGTAGATATTGAGTCGCCCTTATGCGTACACGCCCTCGAGTCTTAGCTTGTCCATGGCGTCTAGGCGATGTCCCGAAGGTCCGTCTAATGTTGAATTTATTGAGTTGTCCTCCTCCGACTCGGAGGTCGACGCATGTAAACCCTCTAATCGCGGGGGTGTGCGGGCGCTCTATCTCAGGAGACTATCTTACCTTAGACATAAGGCGCACTGTCTGGAGAGGGAGCTAGAATCCCATCCCGGGGACGCGGGTTCTGATCTCTTCCCCCGGCAAGCGACATACATTTCCCAGCTACAATTCACCCTCTAGGATTGCCTTTCTGAAATTGCTTGCCTAGAAGAAAACTTGCCCCCTGAGCCTTTTTCCTTTTGTCGTGACGAGTCTCCCGATTACGTGGATTCCTCCTTTGAAGGCGGTAGACATGAATTGGTTGAGCCGGAGTTCCTTTCCATGGTGTCGCCCGTGTTCCCTCTCCTATCCCCTGTCTTGCGCCCTAGGGTCAAGCAAAGAGCTGGTAGACATAGGACATGTGGGGGATCTTCTAGGACCCTAAGAAAGTCTGTTGCTCATAAATTGCCTTACTTTGTCCAGGTACCCGAGATGCCGAAGAGAGTCTTGGACACTTCTGATGAAGTTGGAAGGTCTACCGTTACCCTGAAGAAATTGGGCAACATGCTGAAAGCCCATAAGTTACCCTTGAATCTCAAGTTCGTTATACCAGAGCGCAAGGAACGCGCGTCTGCACCGCAAAAGGGGTTCGTGGCATTCAATGATGCCATAATCCGATCTGGTGGAGCTCTGCCACTCCACTCTTTCTTCATCAAAGTGCTGGACTGCTTTGAATTGGCGCCACTACAATTGTCCCCCAACTCCTGGGTGATGCTCAGCTGTTTGTATGTGTTGTACCATCAGGTGTACTCTAGGGGGCCTTCCATAAGTGAGGTTCATTACTTCTTCACCCTGAGGGAGAATACATCAGCCCCCGGGTTCTACCAACTCCAGAAAGCCGCGGCCCTTAAAGGGAGTTCCCTCTTGGAGGGATCTATTTCCAAGAGGGGGCGTGGAAATCAGACTACTTCTATACTTACAGTGGGCAGACCCGATATTCTAGCTTCAACACTCCACGTAAGGCTATCCTCACCTTGCCCCCATATACCAGAGATTTCTCTTATTATTCGACCTCTTCTTTTCTTTTCTTTTTTATTGTCCTTGTAACTGTGGTTATTTTCTTTCATTTGATGGCAGGTCTCTTGGGGGTCGTTGGCCCCAACTTGAAACGGGCGGCTCATGACCGGGTAATACAAATTCTGGCTATGCCGAAGGCATGCAAACAAGCCAGCGCCTTTTTCACAGAGAGCAATCTCCACTTGTGCGGGCTACTGACCCCGGACCAGAAAGTTACCTTATGCTCCATCTCCCCTGAATCTGAGGATCCGCGCCCCGCATCACCCGACCCTGTTGATTTACCCCCAGCGGCGCCCGTACTTGAGAGTCCGTGGGTATATGGTCATGATGAAAGGAATTATGATGAAGCTGCCAATAGGGACTATGTCTACTCCCCGGGTGACCATATGGACGTTGAGGAGACTGTGGTGTCTGAGAACTACTCCTGCTTGTACTCTGTTGCTGGCAGGGCTAAGGGTATAGCCGATGACGGTCACATTGGCGGTGCTACCTCTCGGATGTCGCCTTTAACGCCTGGCGGTGAGTTTGCCTTCGATGCCCCTGCCCCTTGCCCCTCTGTGCCTAGAAGGAATTTTTTCATTCCTTCTTTTGATGGGGTTCCTTCACCCCCGAGGGGGCCTCCTAGGTGGGCCTCCACAGGCGTCGCATTACCCCAGGAAGCGACTCCACACTCTTCTGCCCCCCGCACTACTGCAGATGGGTCGGGACCTTTCCGGTCCCCCTCCTTGCCAAAGCGGGCCTCGGCAGGTACTCACGCCTCTCCCGGCCCAGCTCATGTTTCTATTCCTGGAGATCATCCTCTGGCGAGTCAATATGGGGAAGCCATGAGCCATCACTTAGGAAATTTTCCCAAAGGTGAATGGGGGACGCTACACGATGTCCCTGAGGCTCAGCTAGAGAGCGCCTACATGCGAGCCTCTCTGCAGGTAATTATTGCGATACTTGGTTTATTCATTTGTGTTGGCCATATATATACTTTTTATATTATTTCTGGCATGTCGTCTAACCCTTGAGGCTTTGCTTTATATTCTCGTCCTCACACAGGCTTCCATTTTGAACCATCGACTACTTGCCTCCCACTCTTCATCAACCCAACGGTTGCAACACGAGCTTGAGGAGGCACTGGGGAGCCTATCGGTGGCTGAGACTGCCAAGGATACCTTGTCAAGTCAATTGGCCGAGGCGGTATGCCAGAGGGATACCGCCTTGGCTCGGGCTGCATCAACCTCTCATGTCAACATTCAGCTGGAGGCTACCGTCCAAACTCTGAACGGGAGGATTGCTGTGCTCGAAGCTGAGCTTATGACCGTTGAGGATCGCATAATCGATAAAACGTTGCATGCTATCTGGAGGACTAATCCCGCTGTTGACTTATCTTCTTTTGGGGACTATGCCGTCGAGAGGATTTCTGAGTGGCAGGGTCGAGGTGGAGATTTGTAGGTCCCCTTGTACTCAGTCTATGTATGCCTTGGGCGTGTAATTTCTTGCACCACTTCTTCTCTTTTTGTTAATTGTTTTTATCAAACTTAAGGGGCTCTGGCAGGTCCCTCTTACTTCTGTTGTTCGTGGGCTGTATGTTTTTCTTTGATTTGATGAAGATAATCTTTCTGGTGCACCTTAATTATACTTGTAAGGACACGTTAACCCATTGGGCTGTTGTGGTCCTTTTATGTTCTTTGCGCGCGCTTATTACTTTTTTGCGAGAAGCGTCCTTCTCGTCCTTATACATAGTACTATTTTTTTCCAAGGGTCCCTTGTAAGACCCTTTTTGGGCTAGCCGGCTTAATGGCCGATCTAGACTTATCGGGTGATTCCCTCCTTACAGCCTCACCTCTTGGGGTGTCGGCCTTTCGTTGGAGGTTATTCTTTTTTAACTGCTCCCTTGATATTCATAAGGGTAGCTAATCCTTTTGAATATAAGAGATTTTTTTTTTTTGTTTACTTTTGTAGTCCTACCCCCCAAGTACCTGGTGAGATTTATCTTGGCGAGGACTTTAGTTGATGCTTGCACAAAGAAGTAAGTAACATACGAAGCGGAAAACAATTTCATTCATAGTAGTCAGATTACAACGATATAGAAATAGATAAAAGGCTTACATCTACTTGGGAGGTTATCTAGGTAACCTCTTTGATTCTTGTCTACTAAAATGGCATACCCTGCAACAAACTAAACATAGCTACTACCTGCATCAGGCGTGGGAGCCTTACTGCTACCCGGTTGGGTCCTTCACGATTCTGGGATCTAGTTCCTGTGGGTCTGTGCCCCCATGCACCACCATCGTCATCGGTTCTCGCAGTTTCGCAGAAGTGTGAAGGGTGGTGTTATAACACTCTCTAGCCTCTCTTTGTTCTCCCTTCATGCCTGCTACCCCACCAGGAGTTGGGAACTTGACGGTGAGGTGATATATTGAAGTGATTGCTTTCAATTCTCTTAGGGATGGCCTCCCTAATACCGCATTGAAAGCCGAAGCACAGTCTACTACGACGAAGTTTTCCATGATCGTGGTCTGTCGGGGTTGTTCTCCCATGGTGAGTGCTAATTCGATCACCCCTAAGGGTTTCATCGAGTTCGCTGCGAACCCGTATAAGGTGGATTGACAAGGCTTCAGGTGCCTGATGCCCAAGCCCATCTTCTCCAAGGCGGGGCGATATAAGATATCTACGGAACTTCCATTGTCTACGAGGACCCGATGCTCCCGCAGGTTGGCCAACTGGATTGTCAACACCAGAGGATCATTATGGGGGAAGTGCACCCCTCGTGCATCCTCCTTTGTAAAGGTGATCGAGTCATTTTCTCCTTTAAAGCTTTTCGGGGGGCGCTGTTCCAGACTCATGACACAAGGTGGTGGACTTCGCCTGGCTTCTCTAGCGTACCTATCTCGTCCTTTCCGGGAGTTTCCCCCAAGCCCCGGACCTCCAAAAATAGTTCTTACTTCTCCCTGGATCTCTGGAGCTTCTCTTTGCGTCTTAGATATTACTGGTTCATCTTCCGACTTCGGCCTTTCTTTCCTAACATATCGGCCTAGGTGCCCCTTGCGGATGAGCTCTTCAATTTCTTCTTTCAAATGAATACACTCTGCTGTGGTGTGACCAATATCCTTGTGGTATTGACAGTATCTATTTGGATCCCTCTGGGACCGATCCTTCCTCATTGGTGGGAGCTTCTTGAAGGGAACCCGCCTCTCGTTGGTGATGTAGATATGCTCCCTTGTATCCGTCAGGTCCGTATAGAAAGTATAAGCCGTTTGTCTATGGTCGCTTCCCCGCTTGGGTTTTCTATGTTGATCATCCATCGATCCTTTGTATGCCCTCTTCTTCTTCGCACCATTCGACCCTTCATTGGTTGGGGGTTGTGCAGGGGACTCGCCCATTCCCGCCTTTAAGTTCGCGTGACCATCCTCTACACGAATATACTTCTGCGCTCTCTCGTAGAAGTCATCTAGATCTGTGACTTCCCTCTTGAGCATATTATCCCACAACTTGCTTCCTGGAAGCACCCCGGCGGTGATGGCCATTTTTAACTCTCTGCGGGTCAGGCTCCCCACTTTGGCCGCTTCCATATTGAACCTATGGATATAGTTTTTTTAGGCTCTCATTTTCGCCCTGTTTTACATTGGCTAGGCTAGTTCCTGGCATTGTATAATCACGCACGGCATGATGTTGCTGGAGAAATTCATCTGAAAATTGTTGCCAAGACCTGACGGACCCCGGTCGAAGTCTCTTAAACCATTTGTATGCGGGCCCTTTCAACGTGACTGCGAAACAGTGGCATCTAGCCCCGCTACTTATCCCCCTCAGCTTCATTAAGTCATTGAATGCGTCTAGATGGTACTTGGGGTCGGTGCTTCCTTCATACGGGGTCATATGAGGCTCCTTGAAGTTGGCTGGGAGTCGAATGGCTTGGATCTCTTTGGTGAAAGGCGATTCAAAATCGAACTCTTCCTCAAGGCTCTGCCCTCCAGACACGGTGACAATCTTACTCCGCAGGCTCTTCATCTCCGTATCGAGGTCTTGCCTCCTCTTCTTCAGGGAGTCCCTCAACATGGATGGGTTGACATCTTCCTTTACTTTGCCGTCCCGGGGGACAGTAGGAGGGGTAGTTCTCTTATTCGCCCTCTTCCTGTTGAGCTCCTCTCGTAGGTCTGAGGGCGTCCTCTTTGAGGTGACCTCGACGTCGTTGCGAGAGCCACCATTGTTCCCTTGCTTTGGCTCCTAGGGTGGCCTCGATGGTCTAGGATGCTCTTGTGGCTTTTCCCTGGGGGTGTTACTGGTGGAGTGTCTGGTTCTTCCGTCGTCTACTGGTACAGTGGTTTCCCGACCCTTCTCTTTCCTCTTGGGCAGGGTCACGTTTGACTTACCTTGCAACAGGCCATTCAGCACCTCCTGCATGTTCTCCAGGGTAGTCTCCAGTCTTTGGTTTTTACGGTGCAGTTCATGAATCTCCTCTTCATAGAAACGAGATTTAGAACTCGAGCTCACGGAATGGACCCGGGGTTGCTTATCGCGTCTGTGCGTTGAGGGGCCCGGGTCTTGCCGGCCGGAGTTCGGTACCTTCGGTGGTTTGGGAGGAGGGAACTCGTTGGCGTTCCCGGGTGGTGCAGTAGTTGTCCTTGGAGGATTCTCACCGGGCGGGATGGCCGGAGACGAGGCCTCCTTGTCATTCTGCTGAACCTCAGGGTCCTTTGGGGGGTCTACGTCCCGGGGTGGAGGTGGATCCTTCATGGAGGCCTTCAGCTGGACTCCGGTAAGGTGGACCGCCACCTCTCGAGGCTCCTTGAGACGCTTCGAACGTCTCGGCATTTTTCCTTGCCGGAAGTAATGGCAGAACAGTAGCTTGGTGCTTACGTTCCCATAGACGGCGCCAAACTGTTGACGGTAAGAACTCGTCAACGATTGATGGTTAGAAGACTTCGATCTCTGTACTATAGGAAGCTATGAATCAGATAGAAAGAACTCTAAACAACAGGAGAAAACTTAGGCAACCATGGATACCAAAAACATATATTTCTTAAGTCTCATTTTTACATTCAGTTTTCCAACCCCTTAGCCTGAGGGGTTGGAGCCTATTTATAAGGGGGGCTCTATTGGCCCTGGATACAAACAAGTCCCGGACCACAGGGACGTACATAGGTACTCTGATAAAGTAGTGGCACAGGGCGTAGTGGTGTCTACCCTGATGGTGTCAGAGTCGTGTCCTTGGACATAGTACTATCGGCTCTGGCGCATGGTCGGGGGTGTCCAAGTGGTACCACCACTCCTCGTACAGGTCCGTACCGCCACTACTCCTCAGACGCAGATCATAGGGTCGTGCCTCTATTCTCTCCATAACCGTACACCCCGTGTCAGCGCACGTGTTTCGTACTCGGTGGTCCTCATCAATTCCCGTTCAATGCTCCATGTTCGTTTGGCATATCAACAAGATTCCCCTAAGTGATCTCATGCCTGTGCCAAGGAGGCTTTAACCTATGCATGTCCTGAGAAGTCGAGGTGCCAAGGATCAGGGCCGGCCTATGCGGATCGCATAGACACGAGGCTAGGAGCACGGGTACCTCAACACAGCCCTCACCCTCGCATAGCGAGGGTTCCTCGCATAGCGAGGGTCCCTCGCATAGTGGGGCTGACATTCTTCCTCCGAGGTGCAGCGTCGTGAGGCTAGGAGCACGGACACCTCAACACAGCCCTCACCCTCGCGTAGCGAGGGTCCCTCGCATAGTGGGGCTGACATTCTTCCTCCGAGGTGCAGCGTCGCGAGGCTAGGAGCACGGACACCTCAACACAGCCCTCACCCTCGCGTAGCGAGGGTCCCTCGCATAGTGGGGCTGACATTCTTCCTCCGAGGTGCAGCGTCGCGAGGCTAGGAGCACGGACACCTCAACACAGCCCTCACCCTCGCATAGCGAGGATTCCTCGCATGGCGAGGCTGACATTCTTCCTCCGAGTGTGGGCGAGACTTGATGCCTGATGGAACGGGGCGCATGCGGACGACCAGTTGGGGACCCTCGCATAGCGAGGGTGAAGTTCGGATGGGCAAGTGGCCGAGGGCCCTCGCCTAGTGAAGGTGTCTTGTAGTATAGAGCTTCATCCGTGAATAAAATTCTCAAGGAGAAATTTCCACATTTACAGAGACCATTTTTATGCCTCGAGCCTGGTATTTGCCAAATTCTTGATTCACGACGAGTTGTGAATCACTGTATATGTCTACTGCTAGAGTTTTAACATCCCTAGTAAGTCACAATCCTGCAAGGACAACCTCGTACTCTGCCTCACTGTTTGAAGCGTTGAAACAAAACCTAAGTGTTCAATCAATACGATGCCCTTCAAGTGTAATGAGGATAAGTCCAGCTCCAGAGTTGTGTTTGTTTGAGGACCCATCCACAAACAACTTCCATATTGGAAAAAATTCTTCATCATTCTCTAGCTCATTTGTTTGTTCATTTTCCATTGGTATTCCAGTGCATTCAACAATAAAATCTGCTAAGTCTTGTCATTTGATAGCAGTTTTTGGCTAGTATGCAATTTCATACTGCCGTAGCTCGACAGCCCACTTAAGTAGTCAACCAGATGCCTCTGGTTTTTGTAACGCCTGCCTGAGAGGTTGTTCGATCAGTACTGTGATAGGTTGAGCTTGAAAGTAGGGCCTTAAGTTTCTTATTACTAGTAGCAAGCAGTAGGCCAATTTTTTTATCAAGGGGTATCGTGTTTCTGCTCCAATCAGCCTTTTGCTTATATAGTACACTGGATGCTAGATTCTGTCTGCTTCCCAACAATCTCCTACTTGCCCTAAAGCAAATGAGGCATACCCTTAAACCCATGCTTCTTACATGACCCTGAAAAATATTTAATAGATAAAGTCCCTGTGAACGGATATGCAAGATTATCTTCAGAGGCAATCTTCAAGATAGCAACATCTCCTCAGTTGATTATCTCTTGGATCAAGTGATATTTCCTCTCAATGTGCTTTCTCCTCTTGTGACTTCTGGGTTCCTTTGAATTAGCTATTGCCCCACTGTTATCACAGTACAGGCCAAGTGGCTGATCCATGCTTGGAATAACTTCTAGATCAATATAGAACTTCTTAAGCTACACAACCTCTTTAGCTACTTCACAAGTTGCTATGTATTCGGCTTCCATGGTGGAGTCTGCAATACTAGATTGTTTAATACTTCTGCAAACTACAGCACCTCCTCCAAGTGTAAAAACTGAACCAGATGTCGACTTTTGACTATCTTTGACTGATTGAAAATCAGAATCAGTATATCCAGTGGAGTTTAGGTCTCCACGTGAATACACAAGCATGTAATCCCTAGTATGTCTAAGATACTTAAGAATATTCTTTACTGCTGTCAAATGATTCAATCCAGGATTGGATTGACAACGGCTGACTATCCCTACTGCATAACAGATGTCAGGTCTAGTGCATAACATTGCATACATTAGACTGCCTACTGCAGAGGCACAAGGATAATGTCTCATGTCCTCCTCTTCTTGAGTTGTTTGTGGACATTGTTCTTTAGAAAATGTAACTTCTGACCGGGTAGGAATGGTGCCTTTCTTGGAGTTTTGCATGCCAAAATGTTCTAGTACTTAATCAATATAAGTTGCTTGAGACAGTGCCAAAATTTTGTTCTTTCGATCTCTACAGTTCTGAATTCCCAAAACATATTTGGCTTCTCCCAACTCTTTCATTTGGAATTGCTCAGCTATCCATTTCTTTACTTTTGATAATCTTTCTATATCATTCCCAATGAGTAGAATACAATCAACGTAAAGAATGAGAAATAACACAATCTTATCTTTGATTTGTTTGTAAACACAAGGTTCATCAACGTTTTGTTCAAAACCAAACTTTTTGATTGTTTAATCAAATCTAAGATTCCAAGATCTCAAATCTTGTTTAATTACATGTATCGACTTAAGAAGCTTGCAAACTTTTTGCTCCTGACCTTTAACTTAGAACCCTTCTAGTTGAGACATGTAAATGGTTTATTCATGATATCCATTCAGAAAAGCTGTTTTAACGTCCATTTGCCAAATCTCATAATCCATGCATGCAACTATGGATAAGAGTATTGCGGATAGATTTGAGCATGGCCACAGGTGAAAAAGTTTCTTCATAATCAACTCCTTCTTTCTATGTGTAGCCCTTTGCTACTAGCCTTGCTTTGAAAGTCTCTACTTTCCCATTTGCTCCTCTCTTTTTCTTGAATATCCATTTGCAACCAATAGGTTTAACATTCTCAGGTGGATCTTCAAGAGTTTAGACAGAATTATTATACATTGATTCCATTTCAAGGTCCATGGAATTTAGCCATTTTTCTTTGTCATAATCTGCCATTGCATCTCTATAATTCATTAGATCATCTTTGTTTGTGTCAGACACAAGCATCTGAACTTCATGTTCATAGCGTACTGGTTGTTTACCACCCTCCCACTACGAGGAAGCTCTCTATTGTTCTGACTAGAACTAGCGATATCCTCTGGTCATTTTTCTCTTGCCATTGCTAGTGATTGGTCTTGTTTATTTGAGACCATTTTCTTAAGTACAACTTTACTTTGAGGTTTGTGGTTATTTATATAGTCATGCTCCACAAAAGTAGCATTTATAGATACAAATGTTTTGTTATCTTTAGGACTATAAAATATACCACCTTTTGTTTCTTTGGAATATCCTACAAACATGCACACTTCACTGTGTGATTCCAACTTCCCAATCTTTCCTTTAAGTACATGTGCAGGACAACCCCATATACATAAATGGCATAAACTAGGTTTAGTACCATTCCATAATTCCAATGGTGTTTTCTGAATAGAGTTAGATGGAAGACATTGAGTATGTATAGAGCACATTTTATTGCATAACTCCAAAATGTCAAAGGTAATGATGAGAAACTAATCATCGATCTAACCATATCCAATAAGGTTTTGTTCTGCCTTTTTGAAACACCATTTTTTTGTTGCATTCTAGGTGTAGTGAGTTGGGATTGAATTCCATGCTCATGCAAATGGTCCTCAAATTCATAATCTAAGCACTCTCCATCTAATTAAAGTACTTTTAGTATAGGTAACCATATCTTGAATAATCGTCAATGAAAGTGATGAAATATTCATAACTTCCTCTAGCTTGGGCATTTAGTGGAACACAAACGTCCGTGTGTACAAGTTGAAGTGGTTCTGTGGCTCTTGAACCTTTAGCAGAGAAAGGTCTCTTGGCCATTTTGCCTTCTAGGAAAGATTATTAGACTATGAGAGTACCAATAGATAGTTCTCTTAAAGGACCATCCTTCGTTAGTTTGTTAATTCTGTCTAGACCAATATGTCTCCATTTCAAATGCCACAAATATGTTTCACTATCGAAATCTGTTTTTTGTCTTTTAATAGATATAGGATTTGAAGATTTAAATAATTCAGAGTTATAAACATGCTCGACATTGGACTCTAACTTGTAAATTCCACCTTCAGACTTTGCAGAACAAATGTCAAAACCATATTTCAAAATAACAATATAATTATTATTAAAAGAAATATTAAAACATTGTTTATACAATTTTGATAAGGAAATCAAATTTCTAGTAAATCCAGGAATAAAATAAACATTGTCCAACACTTATTATTATCAAACACTAGGCGAGCTTTTCCAACTTCAGCTACCGAGATCTCCTGTCCACTTCCAACTCTCATGGTCTCCTCTCCATTAGCCAGCTTCCTCGAAGTACTAAGACTCTGCGAAAAAAAACAAACATGGCTAGTTGCTCTGAAATCAACTATCCAAGATGAAAATCACCTTCCATTAAACAAGATTCTAAAACAAGCAAATCAAATTTACCCTTCCTTTTGTCTTTCAGTTCAACCAGGTACTTAGGAAAATTCTTTTTCCAATGACCATCAAATCCACAATGAAAGCATGCTCCTTTCAGTGCCTTCTTTTTGGAGTTCTTTGCATAATTATTCTTCTTGGAAGACTTGTTGGTCTTCTCTGGTTGTTTGTCCTTTTTCTTGTCCTTTCCTTGGCCATCCTTCCTTTTCTATGAATTACCATTTGAAGTGGACGGCTTGGTTTTAGCAACATTTACCTCCTCAACCTTGGTGAAACTTTTGTTTAAAGACTCAAAAGTTTGAAACTCATTCAGCAGTTGGGTCATATTGTACTCCAACTTGTTCATAACATAGTTGGTAGTGAATGTTGCAAAAGTTGGTGTGAGAGATTCAAGCATCACACTTACTTGAGTTCTCTCATCAATGGTCAAACCATGGATTTCTACATCGTGCAATATGTTGATCGTGTCTAGGACATATTCTCTAACAAAAACATTTTTCTTCATTTTCATATTCATGAAGCTTCTAGTAGCATCATGTATGTACTTACCAGATTGCTGGCCAAACATGCGTTATAGAGATTCCCAAATCTCATAGGCTATTTCAACAGTTTCAAACTTCTTTTTGAGCACATTGCTCATACTAGCAAGCATATAACATTTGGCCTTATCGATAGATAAGATCCAATTGTCATACTTCTCTCTAGCAATTTTGGCAGCAGTGAGAGTAGGAACCTCAGGATATTCCTCATTAAGGACAAACATGTGGTTTTCACATATCAAAACAATGTTCATGTTTGATTTCCATTTCATGTAGTCATCACCAATTAATATTTCATTAGTAAGTAAAGCAATTACAGGGTTTGGATTGGACATATTGCTGACAATTAAATAAATAAAATATATTGAATTAATGCATATAATAAATATTAGTTTATATTTGGAATAGTAAATATGATGCATCAATGCAACACATAAAATAACACACAAAAAATAGTTACTAGTCCACGATAGATTAATTTGAAAATTAATGGACCGCCTTGGGGTAGGTAAGACTAATCACAAATTAATCTTGAGACAAGATCCCAACTCCATAAGTGAAAACTTAAAAGACTCATTTTTTCTCTTTTGACTTATGAATTACCATTAGTTTGGTCAAGATGAACTAGTCGTGCTCGAAAGCCTAGATACATCTTCAGAGTGTAACCCATTATTTTTCGATCAATGACTTAACTCAAGAGTGTGCCTTAGGGTCAGTCAAACTTGAAATACATCACTAATCTTATTCTCTTATGAGAAGTCAACATTGAGATAAAATAAATATATTCGGAAGTCTTTCTTTAGGGAGGCCGCAAACGGAGGCGACACGAGGCCCTTCCTATGAGTCTCAGTGTTCAACCAATAATGGAGACCATGGGACTTATTATCATAATTCCCTCTCTCACTCACTATTTTAAAATTGTGTTTTTCTCAAAATCAACATTTTTCAATTTGGTTGTAAAACTAATTAAATTAATTTTACCAAATGATATTCTAATAAATACTAATCCAATTATGCAAAATAAATAATTGTGTCCTAGATTTTATTTTGCCTTTTTAAATAGAATATCATTTTATTTAATAAAAAAGATTATTAAATAATAAAATAAAAAACTTTAAATTATTTTTACCATCTTAACTAATTAAGACTAAATTAATTATATGAGTTATCAAATAAAAACATATAATCAATCATAAGCATGTTTCTAAAAAAATTGCATGCTTAATATGTACTATGGGTAATATGTATGGCATGCTATAATGTATGATAAAGTATTAAAAAATTTAATCATGTTCAAGCAAATAAATAAATCATGGTTGGGTGCTTTGGGTATTTCTAGAAAATTACAACACTTGCAAAAAAATACACAAAAATAATTAAACTAACTAAGGCCTAATGAAGAGCAACTCATTTGGTCTTGGACCTTCTCTTTTTGTAACGTCTCGTAAAATCTCTTAACATAATTTGCGGAAAAACATAATCATTTTAAAAAATAAGGAAATTGAAAATCCATATAAAAAAAACTTTTCAAAACATGCAAGATTTTGGAAGTATGCGCATACTTAAAAGAAAACTACAATGTCATAATTTTAAATCATTCAACAAGCCCAAAATAATTTCTTAGTTATCATATGGGTTCTAGTCCCCAAAACATAAATTCCCAAAAGGTTGGTCCACATGTACATCCTTGTAGATAAACTTCAGTGCTCACTAATCCACGTTTCCTTTGATCTTACCTACAACAAGAAACAACTAGGTAAGCGAACCGCTTAGTAAGAACAACTTAACAAACATAACCACATAAACGGAGCAAGAACTTAACTAACTATAACTAGGCAGATGATCAACCAAGAATAGGATTGTGATGAAACCAAACCCTAGCATACAATTTAAGAATGTGTGAACGTCCTGGAAAACTTATGGTCATGCCTTATAGCCAAAATTTATATCCTGAAAGTACACCTACACGTAGAAAATCCCAGAGCATACATATAGTCTTAACTGGTAACATACATACTTACTCAATCGCATCATAACATACATACTTACTTAGTCATTCGTATCATAACATACATACTTACTTAGGGTTCCGGAGGAACCTTCAACATAACATAACATACACACTTACTTAGGGTTTCGGAGGAACCTTCAACATAACTTAACATATCGTAGAATATCTAAACATATCTTACCATAGTGTCGACAGATGTAAACTAGTTACACTGGTTACCCAGACTCCTAGAAGAATTCGGCATACTTTCTTAGTCATAGAGAATTGATTATGGAATTAACATACTTACGTATCGCGGAGTTTAACCAGACTCTTTTGTCATGGGTGTTAAGTCGGAATCCTTACATATTGCGGTGGCCAATCGACCTTAGTTACATAGTCATCGATGGAGAACCGGTTTCATACTTTGTTCCCCGGTGGCTAGCCGGAGTTCATAGTTGTCATGGTAGCTAGCCGGAATCAGAATCAACTTACTCATGTATCCTGGAGTTTAACCGGACTCTTATGTCACGGTTGTTAAGTCGGACTTCTTACATATTGCGGTAGCCAACTGACCTTAGTTACATAGTCACCGGTGGCGAACATGTTTCTTACTTAGTTCCCCGGTGGCTAGCCAGAGTTCATAGTTGTCACGGTAGCTAGTCGAACAACTTACCTTAGTCATGAGTATGTGAATCCTCTAGGACCACGGTCTTGAGTAAACCTTCTAAGACTAGTTCAAATTATTAGCTTATAACTTGGTTATCTAAACTAGTCATTAGCGTGTTGTAGCCAAACATATCATAAGTTGTCTTACCCAGATTTCTTAGCGCTTGCTTGTGGAAATCCTCTATCCAGAAGCGAGCCTTCATGCTTAGATAACACTGTAGTGAAACCACACAGTAACTCAGATTTAGCTATGGCATATTCTTATACTTAATATTCCACGATAGCTACATTCAATAAAGTTCTCTTAGAGACTCTATACAGACATTTCTCTTATTCACTTTATAGTGTATAAGACCAGATTCCACTTTAAATAAATTTACGGTTTCCTGAGAAAAATTGCCCCTACCGCAACATGCTCCGTGTTGTGTATTTTAATATTCTATCTCTGGAAGACTCTCTCAATAGTATTACGCGTATTTTGGTTACTTATAAAAGAAGGTTTAAATGACTCTTAATCTTAGAAAACCACCCACTTTCTACTCAAGTACGGAGTTTACCGTTTTCCATTCATTACCCAAAAATTTATCTTTCAATTTATTATCTGTTAACGATAATACTTTTTGATTTACGGTTATATAAAACCTAACTCCAATTTTTACCATCTTTAAATCCATAACCTAGGATCTCTATTATGTCATTTTCGAAAAGAAAGGGCAATCGGACCCTGAGTTTAGAAAATGGTAAAAATGTCAATAACCTTAAACAAATTTAGGATTTTTTAGATATCCAAAACTTTAGCTATTTTTTAAAACAACTTCATTTCCAATTCCGAACCTATCTTTTCACTATTCATTTTAACGTGATAAAAATCCTGCTTTTAACCTCATATTCAATGTTAGGTTCTCTAACCACAACCCTTTAAAATTATGTTCACATATTATGCGTCCTAATGACGAGAACTAGGCGAAAGCTCACGTCAAAAATTCAATTTAGGTTAGGAGAACTAACCTCCCAAAAATCATTTTTTTAAGGTTTGAAATTAATATTTTTCCCTGTTTTTAGGTAACTTAGAAAAATTACTACTCTTAAACCATGACATATTTTAATCTAAAATTTTACCAGGGCCTTAATACGTATCTGAAAATTTTTCTCACCAAGTTTCAAAATTTTGGGGAAGCAAAACCCATTAAACCATTTAAAGAAATCTAGGCAGTGCGTGCTACCTAGGAGTTTTTCTCAGATTTTTAGGGGTCTTAGAAAAATTATTTCTCTTATATCGTAGCCCATTTTTTTCTGAAATTTTACCATGATCTTTAATCATATCTAATTTAGTTTCTCTCAAAATTTCATAATTTTAAGGATAGGGGAGCCCATTAAAAAATGTAAGACAATCTGGGAAGTGATTGCTGCCTAGAAATTTCGTTTTCAGATTATTAGGGAAAACTTTGAAAAACCATTACACTTTAACAATTTTTAATTTTCCTCTAAAAAATTTCTGTGATCCTTAAACATATTTAAACTAACAGTTTACCAAATTTAATGGCTTTTGGCTCAGTAAAACGTGTATAATATTCAAAACAATCTGGGTAGTGCATGCTACCCAAAAAAATTTCAGAATGCATCAAGATGCCAAAAAGCTCATAACTTTGGTTTGAAAACACCTTTTTTTGATTTTAAAATGCCTAAACTCAAGTAATCATATAGAAATATGAAAACATACAAATTATTTCCACAAACAGAGGTAGTAGGGTACAATCTGACCCGTTCGAAGTCAGACCACAAAAACTTGGCAGCATGCATTTTTACACATTCTAGCAAAACTAAACACAACTAGCAAAACCCTAGCCACATGCATGCATGCAAATCAACAAGTCAACCAATCTAACCCTAAAGCATAAAATAAACTTAAAAAACCAACAAAATAACCTATACAACTAGATTTAACATCAATAACCAAAAACAACTCAAAACCAACCAAAAATCTACTTTTGATGGTTCTAGCTTGGAGATAAGATTCCCTTAGCCTTTCAAACTTCCTCCTTGTGTTCTATACACTCAAACCGAGCCCCAAGGTTCCACATGCAGAATTAAAAAAAATTAATGTTAGGGTAGAAGATGGAGATGAGTGGAAAATTGCCAAAACTCTAAAATGTTTACCTTTGTTCTCACTAAAACATCAACAAGCTTCAAATCTTTGAGATCCTCCTAGAACCACCACTCTTGAACCCTAGAATACAAGATCCATGCCATGCATGGCTATTAGAATCACATGCATGCATAGTACAACCCCTTAGGATTTCGGGTTTGAAAGAAAAAGAGAAGGAAAGAATGTACTAGGTTTGAAACTTACACTTGCCTAGTGTGCTCTTGAGCTTTCTTCCTTCCTTCAATGGAGAGTGAGAGCTCTTGCTCCTTGGAGAGAAAAATGGCAGAAAATGGAGAGGGAAGAGGGAGAGCTTCGCTTTTGGGGAGAAGAGGAGAGAGCAATTTTTTGTTTTCTTGAGGAAAAAAAAAGAAATTAAAAGAAATAATGATTGGATGTGTAAGAGGAATGATCAGAGGGTTAGCCAATGGGTGAGGTAGCCTCTTACTCTTCCTAGGACAGGAGTCATAGACACTTGAGTACACTAGGGCATAGCCTAGCTTCCCATCACACCCTCTCTCCTCCTTTGGAAATGACTAAAATGCACTTGCCCCTTTAACTCACTTATAATGCACTCAAGGGCCATTTGGTAATTTCACTCTCCAAATTTAACCAAATTTTTACCCTATGGTTTCTAAATATCTCCAAGCTAAAATAAAATAAATGTGACCAAAAATAAATTTTGTCACATAACACATAATTTTGGTAATTTACTCAAATTGACCAAAATGCCCTTAGAGGCTCGGGCAAGAATTTCCATTCTTAAACCCGGTAGATTAGAATTAATTCCTCAATCAATTTTTCTTAAACTTACTGGCTCGACTATAAAGTATCAGTGCCAGACAAAATTAATATTTTTACGCCATAGTATTTCCTGTTTAATTAACCCGAGATTTTTACTCGATTAGGGTTTTTGACCCAGTCCACGACCAAAGATCTCGATTTCTAAAAAAAAAGGCACTTACCACAACACGTCTAGCATTTAAACATCACAACTTCTTGTAACATAAAATGTTCCCCTGGCATAATACATAATACAGGGAATTAAAATACCTGAACCAGAGTTTACCCGGTAACGTGGGGCGTTACACTTTTAGCCTTTTGGGCCATTACCATTTTAATTATCCATTATGACTTAAATAACCTTTTAATTATTTTAAACAACTTTAAAATAATCAAACTTTGGGTTTTAATACACAACAAGTTATTGAGGCCCAATTGGAATTTGGACTCACCACAATTAGCTCAAAAATTATAATTAAAACACTTTTAATTATATTGGGTTTAAACATGCCCAAATGGATAACTACACACCCATTAGGGTTTGCAAAACACAAACCCTAATGGGTATGTCAATGGTCGGCGACAGTTAGCAACCATGAGTGGCTCGCAAGGGCGCGGGGTGTAGGCAAAGTGGCGCGTAGGGACGCTGGGTCCATGCGTGCAGGAGCCGCGGGGTGCAGGCATGAGGGGCGTTAGGCACAGGTGGTGACTCGACGTGGTATGGGGCAGCGGCTCGGGCCTCGGGATTTGTGCTCAGGGCTTGGGCCATTACAGAATTTTATCCATAATTTAAATAAATAAATTACAAAATTCCTATGCCCCAAAATGGCTTACAATTTTTGTATATCTAAACAAAATTAAGAATTTTTCCTAACCCAAAAACACCATGAAAAACCAACGCTTAAGAACATAAACGATTCATACATAAACATCCATCCATTCATATATTACACATAATATAAAAAATGCATATGTTACCCACACAATAATTAACATATGCTGGGATTAAAGATGGCTCTGGTACCAATTGTTAGGAACAGTTCCTAGTGCGCAGCGGAAATTGCGGTAATGGTAGTATTGTATACAACAAAAAAATTTCATATAAACAAATTTATATGAGGATCCATTAATATGCAATATGTTAATCAATATATAATATGTATATGGAAAAATAATACGAAATGATTTACCTCTTGTAGCCTATCAAGAATCCTTGAATCTTTTTGTATATATTTCGATCTTCCTATCCTTGCTAGAGTACTCACACCTAGATCTTCCAAGACGTTCTCTACACCTCAAGATGTGGGTGGGCACATAGAGAACAAGAATCAATTTTGTGAATCAAAAGTATTCTCAACACATGAGACTCTTGATTATAGGCTAGAGATAAAGGGTTTTTCTTTTGTGAAAAAGAATATAGTTTTTCTTCTCTGTAAAAGCTTGTTGTTTCTATTTTCTATCATATAGAATATATAGACATTATTATCATAATAATAATGATAAATAATAAATAATCATCTTTAATAATAATGATAAAAGACAAAGTCTTACATTCCATTTTAAAACCCCTTTTAAAATGTTTTATTAATTAATAAAATAAAAAATGAATAATTGATCACATCAGTAATGCTACACACATAGAGCAGTCCAAGCCCTATGCATGTGGCATTATCCCTGAAAATGGGATTTGATTTTTTTTTCATGTGTTTTTATTTTAATTAATTAATAATTAGAAATTCAAATAAGGTATCATATTTTTAAGGAAAAGATAACAACTTAAATTTCAAAATTCAAAATTTGAATTTCCATTATCATCTTATTATTAATTAAATAAATATAATAATCAAAACTAATTTTGACTATCCATATTTATATATTCTCACTTAAATAAAATAATTTATTAAAATCAATTTCTTCTATTTCTACACAATTTTGAAAATTGCACAAATGCAATAATAAATTGTGCAACTTCAATTATCATATAATTGCACATTTATCCCGAAGCATAAATATTCTCCCAAATAGCCCATTCACGGTTTGACCCTTGTATCAACTCTTACCTTGATTAGTGTTGATAGAACCGCCCCGAGGACCTATGGACCAATAATTCCAAGCTCCAATAAATAAAATATTATTAACCAAAACTCTTTGATTCAATGATAATATTTATTAATCTCATGATTATTTCACTATAAATATGAGACTGAACTTTTGAGAATTAAAGATATATATTTAGTGAGTACTTTATTGTAACCATAAAGTGTCCATTGATATAATCATTACATAAAAATTAATCATCTATTGATGATTCATAATTAAGTGAGAATAAAATTACTGTTTTACCCTTTTAATTATATCTTGATTCCTAGTGTACCATTGACTTTACTAGTAAAGGTTAATTCATAATCTGATTATGAATTTGACGTCAATAACTTTTTCAATTCCAAAAGTCAACCCAATAGGGAACCATCATTCAATATATAAGAATGTATAGATTCCATGTCTGTTAAGTTATGTCCCCAGCCATATACAATATTGAGTCCCCAAAACAATAGTTCTTAGCCTGATCACTCTGACAAATCATAACGCATGAATCAAATGACATATATAGGAGTTCATAGTAACTTCAGGATTAAGATCAGTTTGTATATGATCATCAGTTGATGTGTTTTATAATACTACGAAACAATATTTAAAGAAGTATTACTAAATCATATCTAGTCCAGTTCTACATACTCTCAGCATGCAAAGTACCTCCACTAAAGTGTTCTACTACACTAGTAACCCGGATCTAGGTCACATGTATTCATAATACTAGTGGATCGTACTAGCAGTAATTATTCTAAAGATTCCATAACTTTCTTTTACTGTGAACTATTTAAGTTCATTATCTCAATCTCGATCCTCTCATACCAATATGAGATTGAGACCACAAACATGAACTTGGGAATTTTATTATATTTACTTAATATTATTAACAATAATATAATACATAAGCTACATATATACAATAATTCAATTCAATTCATTCATTTATTTCATTAAAACAATTGTCAACTACAATTGTTTTAAGGGCACAATTCCCAACAATCTATGGCTAAGGTTTGGTTGTTTTTATTGATGTTATGTGTGTTGGGTTGATCTTACTAAGCATTTTTGCTTACCTAGTTGTTTCATGTTGTAGGTACGTTGAAAGGCAAGGTAGAGCAGTGAGAGTTGGAGTCTGCGTTGTGGAAACGTACATGTGGCCCGACCGTGGGAAATCTACATTTTTGAAAAATATAACTTACTTTTATAAGAACATATCTTGGGCTATGTATTTTGAATGTTTATAACTTGATAATGTTGTAATCACTTTTTAAGCATGTGCATACTTCCAAACTAAAGCATTATTGCTTTTAAAAGTTTTTTTATAAGGGTTTTTGAGTCTTTTTTAGGTTAAAATTATTATTATTCTGCATTATTAATCTTGTAAATTATTTGGGTTATTACATGGGAAGTCTATACATATAAGTCGAAGACATGACTATGTGAGATAATTGATTCAAGACGGAATCATATCAATCTCATATGTTAAGACATGTAAGAACTTAGTGGATCCATTTGCAAAACCTCTTGCGAAGAGGTTAGTATGTTCTACTTCAAAAGGGGAGGGACTGAAACTCCTAGAATAAGAGATTCACCAATGATGGCAACCCAACTCTAAACTTGTGAACACCAAGGGAAAGAGTTCAATGGGTAAGAACAAGTCATTGATAAGTGAATAGTTTTAACACTAACATAATCATGAGCTCCATCCAAGAATGGTTAGTGTTGATTGCTACAGAGTGAGGGTTAAGCCTAGGTCTTTTAATGAAGTTCAGTTGTGTGCAACAAGCATCTCTAAATTTAGCAAAGATGTTTTAAGAAATTCACCATGTGAACTTAGAGGCGATGTCGCCTCTCATGGGAATTGGAGTTTCTGCCAGGAAAGTTCATGAAATGGATGAGCACATGGGCATATGAGTGCTAAGCGAGAACAATGGAAAATGAATGGTCAAGTGGAGTTGTGTGAGGTGTTATCGATCTTATCTCTAAGGAGTACTTGGTTCAATCTTTAAGAAACCAATGACTTTGATAGGGCTTTGTAATGCTTTCACTAAGGTAAAGTTCAAATAGAAAGATATGTTATTTTGTGCACAAATATTGTATGAGCTAAGAAGAGAGGATTATATTTAACCAAGTGGGGGAATTTTGAGATTGGTTAAATATAATGGTTAAGTTATTTACACATTATGGTGCAAAACACTTAACAATTTTTCACTTAAGTTGGAGTGAGAATATGAGCTTTTGTAGTAGGCATCTATAATTGACTTTTATAGGCCTAAAGTGATACAATGAGGTATCTAAGCATGCCCAAAAAGTTTGGGAGAATTTGGAGGAGTTTTAGGTCCCTTTTGGAGGATTTGGGCAGAAAGATTCAATTGTTCAAAACAAAGGTTGTATATCTCTAAACTCTAACTATCTGAGATGTAACGCCCTGCCTTTTGGGTACCTTTAAACGACTCGAGTCGGGATATATTTCCTCGAGTTAAGAATATTATTTTAAATAATATTATAGTTGTTTGAAATTTATTTCCATGAGTTATTGCTAGCCAAATTATGAATTTTGTGATTAAAAGTCAAGATAAGACTTTTGGTCTTGGACCGACACAAAAACCCTAATCGGGTAAAAATCTCGAAAAATAAAATGAAAAACTATGGCAAATATATTTTGGGCATAAAATACATTCATAAAAATTAAAGTTTGGTCAAAAATAGTAAACCTGAGAGGAAATGGAAATTTTAGGGCATTTTGTGTTAAATGCTTAATTTTACCGAATTGGGGAATTTTATTTTATAAATGGACTTTAGTTTAAATTGTATTGTGTGATTTATTAAATTAAATGTGAGAGACATTTAATTTAATTATTATATGTTAAGTTTTATTTTTAAAACTTTATATGAGTGAAAAAGGATATAGATAGTCAATTTGGATTTTTTCTTCTTAGGAAATATTTATTAACCTTTATAAAAAAAAATTAAAAATAATTACATACATAGAGAAGAGGTGGCCGACCATGTGAGGATGTTAGTTGTGTGTACCAAAATTATTAAGTTTTAATCACATTTAAATAAAGTTTAATGAGACAAAGTGATAAAGGTAAAACACTCAAGTGTTTAGATATTATTTAGTTGTTATTCTCATCCAAACCCTCACCCAACCGACCCATTTTCTCTACTCTCACTCTCATCACTTCAAAAAATTTCTCTCAAGTGTTCTCTCCCTTTTCAACCATCAAGAACACTAAGAAAGCTTGGAAGCTTAAGCTTTGGTTTAGGAAGAGTTCCCTAAGGTAAAGTTTAAAAAAAAACTTGACTTTTGTAAAGTTTTTATCCATAGATCTTTCAATAGCTAACTATATATGTTGTTGGGGGAGTTGGTTAAGATTTTGAAAGAGTTTTGAAGGATTCAAAGCTAGTAGAAACATCAAAATCTAAAGCAAGAACAACAAGAGGTAAAAAGTTTACTTTTTATGGTTGTTATTATATGGTTTTTATTTTTAAGCATTATTTTGTATATTTAATGCTTAAAGTTTCTCATTGGTGATGTAATAAGGCTATGGTAGTTGCTTTATAATTTTTATGATGCTTGTGTGTTGATTTTTGAAAATAGGGACCAAAATCCCTAAGGGTTTTGTTGAAAACCCTAAAACAAAAATACAAGTTTTGAGCTGTGACTTCCAAGGGATCAAACATCCACAGTATACTGATTTATTAAAAATAAATTATATTGTGATGTTTTTGAGATGGAGTACATAAATTTTAGCATTTAAAACACTAAAAAAACGTTTAGAAATGAGTGAGTTATGCTATTTCAAAGTTTAGATAAAAAAAAAAACTGTTTTTTTTTTCGTATTCTTAAATTCGGGACCAAGTTTGGACAGCCACTATATAAGTCAAATGAATCCGGATTTTTCTAAAATTTGGTGTACATATTCTTGGAATAACCTAATATTCCACTGTAAAATTTGGTAACAAAATAATGAACGGTTTGAGAGGTATTAAGGGCCAAATTTTGGAAGAAAAAAAAAGGAATTGAAAATAAGGTCATTTTTACCTCAATGTTTGGAAAATATTTTCACGAATAAAAAATGCTCCTTTTGACCAAATATTTCACAAACACCTAAATGGAATACCAAATATGGAATTGAGAAATTTTGGTATTGGGTAAGTAAATTTTAAGTTATGACCTAACAAAGTATGTAGTTAAAAATGTGAAAAATGAGGTTTTCACACTTAGTATGAAAATGGGATTTTGCAACGTAAGATAAAAAGTACATTTGTGCTTATTGCAAGATAAAAACTTGGTAAGTCTTAAAAACATTTTGACCTAAAATGCCACTTTGAGTTTAAGTGAGAATTATTTTATTAAATAATTTTATTCTTTCTAAAAATAAAAGATTTAATTTATGAATAAGTTGATAAATTAAAAGAGGGTTTAAAACGCCTATATTTTGAGAAAATGATTAAGTAAATTATTTTTCTAATAAGTAAACTTGATTAAATGACTTCGAAAAATTCACTAGTTAAGATAAGAAATTATTAGCAGTTTTCCTAATTAAGTTAAAATTAGGCTATTTTCTTAAAATAGTTTTTAGAGATTAAAACCTTAAGAAAAATAAAAGGAAAATTAAGAGATTATTTTCTTGAAAAATAATTAAGGAATTTAATTAGTATTTTCTGGATATAATAACGGGTTAATAGCGAAACGTTTAAAGAATAATATTTTTAGTGGATTGTGGGAAAATACTATTGTGATACCCGAGCCTAGGTATAGAGACCACAGGATAGGTCTCCCCGAGACTTAGAGTTTAGTCTCAAATATTTTTTAGTACGAATTTCTTGAATGGGCTTAAAACCAAATAAGGATCTTTAATCCTTACAAGTGATTTTTAAAATGACCAAACTGCCCAAAATAATAATAATGAATTATGAGTGCCATAATTAATCCGAGTATACTGTATGGATCATTACAGTATTTGCTTAACATAACTGGACAATACATTGGACGGTGAAGTTGAGAGCTAAGGACTCCATGTAAGTCAAGTTCTATTGTATGGCTACAACATGAAATGACTATTGTATTGTCTGTTAGTATAGGGACACATGCACATATATACACTATCGTAGAAAGTTTGCATAGAGACGTTAGTCTAGTAGGTGCTGATTCATAAAATATGAACGGTAGATATCCGTCATATCTGAGACGGCTGATCCCCGTCACTCTGCTTGATTTTATTATGTCCAGTTCACTACCGCGACGAGTGGCCAAGAGGTGAGGATTGTTGGTTTAAATCTAGGGGCACAAAAACGAATGGGTCCTAGGGGCCCTCATGCTTACTTAATCATTAAACGATTAGAACCCGAGCAAGTTCTCTAATAAGTTATTCACAGATAGTAGCCGTGAATATTGGCCATTCAGTGAGAGTGCCTAGAGATATTAGGGGTTGCCAAGTTTGAGTGAGGTTGAACACCCTAGGGGAAACTGCTCACCAGCACCACTGATTAACATAGAAGTCTTTGTCAACCCGTGTAACTTCGATTACACTCTTGAATAGTAGCAATGCCCTAGGTAACTTGACGGTTACCCTTGTGAGGGATTTACTCTTGGATAAGTAGCGATGCCCTAAGTAACTCGATAGTTACCCTTGATGGGGATATTTATTAGCTATATCTTAGTGTTGAGACTCGGTTCTCCCCTACTGATTAGCAAAATTGTTGGAGGGCATGATATGCCCTAATTGTTGGAATTGCTGAGCATTGGTCTCGAATTATATTGTGATATATTATATCTGCTTGCTCTGGGATTTTCTGAGACAAGGATTTATCTGTTTATATGAAATAGTTTGTCATTGGTTATCAGTCATAACCATAAGTTTGCCAAAATTCTTTTGCGTTCTTGAAATTGATTGCGTAGGGTCCATATGGATCCGGAACCCTAATATTTGGTGAGCTATTGCTATCTGTGGACAGTAACTTGGTTAGTGACCATCTGTCTTCTCTGCATGCTTTTGTTTTAAAGTTGAACTTACTAAGCGTTTTCGCGTACCTAGTTGTTTCCTGTTGTAGGTAAGAACAAGGGCAAGGCAGAGTAGTGAGCGCTAGAGTCTACCTTGTGAATGTACATGTGGACCGACCTTTTGGGAAGCCATTTTGTTTTTGGAAATGTTGTGTTATCTTCATAAACTAGGCTCACTTTACTCTTCATAAACTATGTTTGTATTAAATTGTACGTATGGCCCTAGAATTTTAAAAAGTTTTTTTATACGGGTTTTTGAGACATTTTGTTACATGAAAACATTAATATTTCTGCATTATCGATGTAACATCCTGTATTTTCGGGTACATTAAAACGACTCGGGGCAGGATTTTTGACCCCGAGCTAAGAATATTATTTTAAATAATATTATATTTGTTTGGAAATTATTCCATAAGTTATTTCTAGCCAAATTATGAATTTTGTGGTTTAAAAGTCAAGCTAAGACTTTCAGTTCTGGATCGACACAAAAACCCTGATCGGGTAAAAATCTCGAAAAATAAAATGAAAAACTATGGCAAATATATTTTGGGCATAAAATGCATTCATAAAAATTAAAGTTTGGTAAAAAATAATAAACCTAAGAGAAAATGGAAATTTTAGGCCATTTTGTGTTAAATGCTTAATTTTACCGAAATGGGGAATTTTATTCCATGAATGGACCTTAGGTTAAATTTTATTGTGTGATTAATTAAATTAAATGTGAGAGACATTTAATTTAATTAATTAATGTTAAGTTTTGTGATTTAAAACTTAATAAGAGTGAAAAAGGTATCAAAAGACAATTTGGACTTTTCTTCTCATGAATTAATTATTTACCTTTATAAAAAATATATATATATAAAACATAGATAGAATGAAAAGGGTGGCCGACCATGTGGTTTTGTACAGTTTTGTGAACCCAATTTTATTAAGTTTAAATCTCATTTAATTAAGAAGTCAAGTGGGCAAGTGGATAGAAAAGAACTCAAGTTTTTTGTGATATTTTGAAGAGTTTTGTGAGCAATTCTAACCCTAAGAACCGACCACTCTCCCTCTCATTCTGTAATGACCCAACTACTCTAGACTTTGGACCATTAATGACTACTATACATAGACACTAATTTTTAATAAAACTTACAAGTAAAAATAATCATAACTTCATTAGAAACTTGTAAAACAAATGTTAAACTACATAAAATTTAAAGTAGGATATGGGTTCCCATTGTTTAAAAGAAAAACATAACATAATTGTAAATAAAATGGATTACATGATAAAGTGCGGAAAATACATATAAAACCATAATTAAAGAGACTTCATCCTTGAATCGAACTCTCGGCCCTTCGATTCCATTCCGCCTCAATACACATCCCCAAGCTTCCAAGAACCTTTCCTGCCACCAAAGCTATTTTCCTGCACATTTAAACATAAAGGAGTGAGCCTAATGCCTAGCAAGGAAAAATCTAACACATAAACCATATACATAAAATTCATAATGCAACATAAAACATATCATAAACATATGTTACACGTACTATAATGGCAATCATTACTTGGGGTCCCATAAACAAAACAAGTCATATGCCCATTAGATTTATGGGGCTTGCTAGCCAAGCAAGCCATATGCCCATAAATTTATTGGGGCTTGTTAGTTGTACAGGTCATATGCCCAAGTCTACAAACATACATAACACACAAATCATAGTTAACATAACACATAAATCATAAGATAACATATGGCATAACACATAATATCCTATCCTATTTTCCTTACCAAAAGTACCGGGATATGAGAACAGATTTGGGACTTTGGAACACTCCTATAAACCATAAATAAAAGGGTGAGTATACTAAAGAAAAAGGGATGAAAGTGATGAAAGAACTATACCATCAAAATACACTTACCAAGAATCTTATGTTCAAGATCTTAGATTTCCTATTCAAGAATAAAGAATAAAGTTAGGATGTTGAGTAGAAACTATAAGAACTTAAGGAAAAATAATACCAAATGAATTAGAGTTTGGAATACCTTGAATGCTTCTATGACCAATCTAAACCTTGAACCGAAATGTGCTATAAACCTTACTTCCCAAGTGTTTGGTAAGCTTATAATCCCCAACCCAAGTGTTTACACTCTAAAAAATAACCTAGCAGCTTGCAACCTCTGAACTTAGCTTGATGAATGAATAAATGGCTGGGTACTAGGTCCTATTTATAGAGTTCAGGAATGAAAAGATCTTCATTTAACTTGAATAAAATAATGGCTTTTTAAGTGAAAAATATTTGAATTATCGTTCAGCAGAGACTGAAGACTCGGTCAGAAAGATGTTGGACTTATCAAGGGGTTAAAGATTAAAATGGGAACATTTTCAAAAACATTCAAAAGTATATCAAAGGAGCCGATATATCGCCCCTTGTAGGCGATATATCGCCTGGGTCAGCATGCCCGAGGCTCGTCGAGGTGCTCGTGCGAAGTTACGTGTTTTTCGTATCCCCGTACTGCGATATATCGTGTAATGCCCCGAATTTCCTAATAAGGGTTAGGACCTTAATTAGGAGGCCGGGAGGGCCATAATTGATTTATCATGGCATTAAATGTTCATATGCGTGTTAATGTGAATTATATTATTATATGATGATAAATGCATCCATATGGGTGTATTTATAATGATAAGGGCATTTTGGTAATTTGGCCTGTTGAGGGCAGATTTGTAAATTGGGTGCATATTGTAATTTGTGAATGAGATTTTATTATTATGGAGATATATTCGAGCTCTTCGGCATGAGACGATCATAGATTATGAGTTAGCGGTTTTGTCATAACGGGGTCAATTTTGGTGTAATAGAAATATTTATTTGATAATAAATTGGGAGTATTTGAGATCAGGATGGAATTCTTGAAGTTTTGACTATAATGTCCCCGGGGGTGTTTTCGGGACCCCGAGCCTTAGGTTTTATTTGAGGTTACTTAAGCTTGAAGTAGCTTGTCAGATAAGAACGTACGTTAGAAAATCTCTCTCTTCCTTCCCGATAGCCTATTTTACCGTTCGAAGCTTTCTTAAAGGAATTTCGAGTTCTAGGAGTCAGAATCAAGCGAGGGTCGAGGCATAGCAATCCTAGGAAAGATTAGAAGCTTCTTAATCGAAGGATTTGACAGAAAACAACCCAATCAAAGGTAATCTAAGTTTGAAGTTTTGAGTTTCTAAAGTTTTTAAGCTTAGAATTGGACTTTGTGAATTGTTGAGTTTTTGATTGGTTTGAACCTTGGGTTTTGAGGGTTTTGGAACTTTGGGAAGCTTGGGAACTTTGATTTGATGATTGGGGAATGTTTAGGTATGATTTTGGAGGCTTTGGGGTGTTAAAATCGAGTTTGGGAATGGCCCAGGGTTGGGGGTTGCGGCCCTGTTCTTGGGCGCCGCGGCCCTAGCTTGAAGAAGCAGGTGTCAGGAAATTGGATATAGGCCCTATTCTTGGGCCGCGGCGCAAGGTGCTAGGGCTGCAGCCCTTGCCCTGTTTTCACCCCGTTTGCTCGTTTTGACCCCGGGAACTTAGCTATAGGCCTCGGGAGTGTTCCTACTACTTGGATTAGTTTGGGTTGTGTCCCGGAGGCTAGATTTTGGTTTGGTAACCTATGTTGATCATTTTATTGATGGTTTCCCATATTTGGTTATGATTAGGTGACCGCTAAGGGCTTAAAGGTTGATCGTTCTCAAGGGTCGTTCTTATATTGGTTCTAGCTCGAATCTGAGGTAAGAAAAATGCACCCTGTGTATACGTGACATGCATGGCTATTATTGGTGCATGTTGGATTGTTAAATATAATGCATGTGATGCATGAGAAACATGTGATTAGGACATGCTTTATATACTGATTATGATATCGTTCAGAGCTTGAGCCTCTGTGTTCGTGCATAGTCCTAATTGTACTAGTACTTGTTGGGTAAGCATGCTGAATACCTTGTTATGGATATTGGATATGTGTTACATGTTTGGTGGCATGGCTTACTTGTGTGTGGCACTAACTTATTAGTCAGAATCGGCAATGGTGTTAGATCCATCTGTGAGACTGTGATTTATTAGTCAAGTTCACAATGAGTTGACACACTGGTCGTGTTTTACTGACCTAAGAGTCAGAAATGGCATAGCATCATGAACACCGAGCCAAATGAAGATTAGATCTAATTGATATCAGCAAGAATGACTCATATGGGGTATTAACGCTAGACCGACCCTAAGGTCGATGAACTTATAAGCGCTTGGCTAGTCTGAGACTAGTTATTCAGAGCCAGGGCATATGGCCCGGTGACTGTTTGTCACATGGCTAGGGAACGTTGTTCCAAGGTTATGACTCTATGGTCATGAGGAAGGTTATGTTGGTGACTATTCACCATACACCTATCCTGTTCAAACTTATGAAAGGTTCACTTATCAATTAAGCCCGAGTGACCCTATCGTCACATGGCTAGAGGGGGTTGTACCCACTTCTGTGACAGTTGCGATTGTCACCTATTTATTGGGGCTAAGAGTCCTGGATGATTATTATGATCATTGGTTGATGTGTTATACTCAACATTATGTGGATCTGTTGCCTGTTGGAGTAGGGCGTGTGCCTTATGATCCGATGACATGTTATAACTATTCATGAGCATATTAAGTTTTCTTGCTGAGCTTCGGCTCACGGGTGCTATGTGGTGCAGGTAAAGGCAAAAGAAAGCTGGGCCATCCTTGAGTTGGAGAGCTTAGGTGATGAGGTGTACATATGCAGCTGCTCATCCACCACGGCCGAGGTTGAGAAGGAACTAGGGTTAAACCCTGTTTTTCCGCATAGAACGGCCTGTTGTAAATACTTTCTTGTAATAGACTCTAAAATTATAATTTTGGGATCCCAACATATATATATTAAACGTTCTAATGAAACGTTACATCTTATCCAAAGTTTTTAATCCCTAAACCGATAATCATACTTAGTTACACGATTTTGGCCAAATGACTCGATTAGCGAGTTTAGCACTGTTTACAAGGCACGCCGTAGCGGTCCCTGGAGTTGGGGCGTTACATATCGCCCCCTATAGCTGCGATATATCGACATACGCTGAATATTTAAACACGAAATTTCACATTTTAAGCTTAATTTGAATTGAGTAAACAGCCTTGACTAAGTCCTCTAATGTTTTCTAAGGTGCCGAAAGACCCTAGGATATTCAAATATTACTCTTAATAAACTTATTCCTCAAAAATACTTAATTATCATTAAACATACGCATGACAAGTATTACTTTCTTATTTGGTCTATCTGAACCTTATAATATAATAAATATTACCATCAATATCGGTCATATTAATCAAACCTTAGGTTAAAATTAATATTCTTAAACTATAGGCTAAACTTAGAAAATCTACAAGTGTTACTACGAGTGTCCAATTAAATCCCGGTCTGAACCAAAATCCACAGTCATAAAACTACTACTACTATTGCTATTATTACTACTATCTAACTAGATAAGTAAAGTTCTTGGACTCTACACATTCACTATTATTTTTTTTTAGAACTCTCTTAAAGTTTTCTCTCAATATTCAACCTCAAGAACACCAAGGAAACTTGGAAGCTAAGTCTTGGTCTAGGAAGGGTTTTCCCTAAGGTAAAGTTTCATTAATCTAGACTTTTGTCAAGTTTTAATCATAGAGTTTCAAATAGCTAATTAACTATGTTTTTGGGGGAAGTTGGTTAGGGTTTTTGAAAGGTTTTGAAGGAGCCAAAGCTAGTAGGAAGATCCACACCTTAAGCAAGAACACCAAGAGGTAAGAAGTTTACTTTTTATGATTTTGTTGTAGGGTTTTTAGTTTTAAGCATTATTTTGTATATTTAATGCTTAAAGTTTCTTATTGGTGATGTAATAAGGTTATGGTAGTTGTTTTATAATTTTTATGATGCTTGTGTATTGATTTTTTGAAAATAGGAACCAAAACCCCCAAGTGTTTTGTAGGAAACCCTAAAACAAAACATGTTTTGAGCTGTGACTTCCAAAGGGTCAAGCAGCCACTGTATATTGTTTTTTGTAAAATTAAATGGTACTGTGATGTTGTTGAGATTGAGTGCATAAAATTGAGCTTTTGAAACACTCAACAATGTTTAGAAATGAGTAAGTTATGGTATTTCAAAGTTTAGGCAAAAAACTGTTTTTTCATATTCTTATTTTCAGAACCAAGTTTGGACATATTTTTGGCATAACCCTGTTTTTTCTAAAAACTTTTGGAAATATTTTTGGCATAACCTAGTATTCCACTGTAAAAGTTGGTAACAAAATACTAAACGGTTTGAAAGTTATTAACTGTCAAAGTTTGGAAAAAATAAGGACTTGAAAATAAGGTCATTTTTACCTCATTATTGGAAAATGATTTCACCAATAAAAAATGCTCATTTTGACCTAAGATTTTACAAAGACATAAATGGCATACCAAAAATAGAATTGGGAAATTTTGGTAACAATTTGGTAAGTAAATTTCAAGTTATGAACTAACAAAGTATGTAGTTAAAAATGTGAAAAATAGGATTTTCACACTTAGTGCAAAAATGAGATTTTGGAACTTAAGGTAAAAAGTAAAATTTTGCTTATTTCAAGATATAAACTTGGTGAGTCTTGAAAACATATTTTCACTAAAATACAACTTTGAGTTTAGTGTGAATTATTTTTATTAAAGAATTATTATTCTTTTAAAAATAAGAGATTTAATTTATTAATAGTTAATAAATTTAAAAGAGGGTTTAAAACCCTATATTTTGAGAAAATATTTAAGTGAACTATGTTTCTAGTAAGTAAAATTGATTAATTGATTTTGGAAAATTAACTAGTCAAGATGGGAAATTTTTAATGGTTTTCCTAATTAAGACAAATTAGGCAATTTTCTTAAAACAGTTTTTAGATATTAAAACCTTAAGAAAAATAAAAGGGAAAAATTAAGAGTTTGTTTTCTTTAAAAATAATTAAGGAATTTATTAGTATTTTCTGGATATAATACCGGCTAAAATCTTACATATTTTAACCGACTTGTCGAAAGTGCGGGTTAATAGTGATACCTTGAAAGAATAAGATTTTTAGCGGATTGTGGGAAAATACTATTGTCATACCCGAGCCTAGATATCGAGACCTTAGGATAGGTCACCCCGAGACTTAGAGTGTAGTCTCATATATTTTTGTATGAATTTCCTTAATGGGTTTAAAGCCAAATAAGGATCATAAATCTTTACAAATGATTTTGAAAATGACCAAACTACCCAAAATAATAATAATGAATTATGTGCCATAATTAATCCGAGTATACTGTATGGATAACTACAGTATTGGCTAAGCGTAACTGGACTGAACGTTGGAGGGTGAAAACTTGCTGAGCGCTAAGGACTCCAAGTAAGTCAACTTATATTGTATGGCTGCAACATGAAACGATTATTGTCTTGTATGATAGTATAGGAATACATGCACATATATAGAGTGTTGTAGAAAGTTGCTTAGAGACGTTAGTCTAGTGAGTGTTGATTTAGAAAATATGAACGGTAGATATCCTTCATATCCTAGACGGCTGATCCCCGTCACACTACTTGATTTTATTATGTCCGGCTCATTACCGCGAGGAGTGGCCAAGAGGTGAGGATTAGCTGGTTAAACCTAGGGGCGCCAAAATAAATGGGACCTAGGGGCCCTCATGCTTACTTAATCAGTGAACAGTTAGAACCCAAGTAAGTGCTCTAATAAGTTATTCCTAGATAGCAGCCGTGAATATTGGCCATTCAGTGAGAGTTCCTAGAGATACTAGGGGTTGCCAGACTGAGTGAGGCTGAACACCCTAGGGGTAACTGCTCACCAGCACCACTGATTAGCATAAAAGTCTCTGTAAAACCATGTAAACTCGATTACACTCTTGGATAAGTAGCGATGCCCTAGGTAACACGATAGTTACCCTTGTAGGGATATTTATTGGCTAGATCTTAGTGTTGAGACTCAGTTCTCTCTTACAGATTACCAATTATGTTGGAGGGCATGTTACGCACGAATTGTTGGAAATTGTGAAGCTTTGGTCTCGAATTATATTGTGATATGATATATCTGCTTGCTCTGGGATTTTCTGAGTGCAGGGATATATTTGTTGATAAGATATAGATGTGAAATAATATATATGCTTGCTCTGGGATTTTCTAAGTGCAGGGATATATTTGTTAATAAGAAATAGTTGCGGTAAAATATATCTGCTTGTTCTGGGATTTTCTGCGTGCAGGGTTTTATCTGTTTACTGGAAATAATTTATCATTGGTTATCAGGCATGATCATAAGTTTTCTAGGATGCTTTTGCGTTCTTGAAATTTATTGTGTAGGGTCCGGATGGATCCGGAACCCTAATTCTCTGCATGCTTTGTTTTAAGGTTGAACTTACTAAGTGTTTTTGCTTACCTAGTTGTTTCATGCTGTAGGTAAGAGCAAGGGCAAGGCAGAGTAGTGAGTGCTGGAGTCTACCTTGCAAATGTACATGTGGACCGACCTTTTGGGAAGCCGTTTTATTTTTGGAAATGTTGTATGTAGGCTCACTCTACTCTTTATAAAATATGTTGTAAATAAATGTTAAGTATGGCCATACGACTTTTTAAAAAGTTTTTTTATACAAATTTTTTAGACATTTTGTTAAATGAAAACATTTATATTTCCACATTATCGAGTCTTGAAATCCGGGTCATTACAATCGAGCCTTGAAAATCTGGGACATTACATGAGATAGACTATTTTGATTTCTCTTTAAGGTTTCCCATTATATTTTGTGTTCAAACATTTAATAGTTCTATAATATTTCATGTGAGGATTCCATTTATCTAGGAGGTGTAATTTCACTCTCCATTTATATCATTTTTTAGATCATTCTTTAATCTTTGAATTTTCAAGATTTTCCTTCATATTATGCATGTGATTCTTGATTAGTCTTTAGGATTTGAATTATTGATTTTATTCCTATTACTCATTTTTTATTTAGAAAGTGTAAAGCATTAAATTCCCAAAATCAAAAAAATGTTGAAGGACACTATAAAGAAGTGCCTTGAACAGGCTAAAGGTTCCTGGGCAGAAGAATTACCAGATGCCCTCTCATCGTACAGAACTACTACTCGGACAGTAACTGGACATATTCCTAGCTTATGGGTAAGAGGCCATGTTCTCGATCGAGATTGATCCCCTATCCCATCGAAGTAGTGCATACGACCAGGTGGATAACAACCAATTGCTAGCTTAGTCTTTAGACATGTTCGAAGAGAAACGAGAAAAGGTGAGTTGAGGGTTGCTGCTCATCAACAAAAAGTGGCTCGCTACTTCAATTCCAGGGTGAAGGATCGAAAATTCCAGGTCGGTGATTTGGTCCTCAGAAATGTGTTCATCAAAGACCTAGGATCTAGAGTGCTAGAACCAAATTGGGAGAGACACTACCAAATATAGCAAGTTTTTCCTTCTGACACTTACAATCTATTTTGCCTGAATGAAGAGCTGATCAGAACTACTGGAATGGTGAACATCTGAGGAGATATTATCAACAAATTCCACTTTCAGAGTGGTGGCTTAGTTTCAAGTATTCAACTTGAATTTTAAGTTTGTTAAAAGGTTGGTCAAAAGCCGACCAGTCATCTATTTTCTACATCAATCTTTTGGTTAAGACTCATTTTTAGACAAGTTTTTGTCATTTCTATTTTACAAGTAATAAAAGAGAATAATGCAGTGTGATCGATTCTTGCGACAAATATGCATGTGTGTTAATTATTTTTATAATCGGACAATGTTCAAATGGTCAGTATATGGGGAGCAGTGTTCAAATGGTCAGTATATGGGGGCAGTGTTCAACTGGTTGGTTAAATCGAGCAGTGCTCAATTTGTCGGTACTTTCAAGAAGTATTTAGATGCTCAGATATTTTCCATGTATTCTATATGATTCACGAGTAATTAACTGCTTGAACAAATTTAGTCAAGTAGCAAGTGACCAAGGATCTTTCTACCTGCGATCACTTGGGGGGAACATAGGGTATAATGGTTGTATAATCTAACACAGACAATAAGAGCACGAGTTAAAATATTTGTTTTTAGGATGGCTTGTAATTTTTTGAAGTCGAAAATGGCCATTAAGCTAACTTGTATAAAAAAGCTTAAGTAACTTTGAATTTTTCTGCTTATAGAAAACTTGAAGTTAGAAATTAATATTTGTGTGAATATAATTATTCTGCTCATAAAAATTTAGAGCAATAAGAGTATGAGGAAGAATACTTAGTAAAAACTTATGAAATGTATATAATTTTTAAGTTAAGTAAAACTAACTACTCATGTGAAAATATATAAGGCATAAGTCAGAGTGACTTTACTATTCACAAAAAATACTTGTAATGTTTTAAGTCTAAAAAGACTAAAAAAAATTCAAGTAAAAAGAAAAAGTAAAGTATAAATGCAAAAAGATCGGCCATATGAGCAAAGTATAGAAGCTATCGAGCAGCAATTGACTTTACAAAATGCCCCGAAGGTCCAGGTAATTAAAAAGAAAAAAAAATTACTTGTCGGTAAAATTAGTGGCCTTTTGGCCAACTCCTTCTTCGGCCTCTTGAACTTCTTTAGGTCAGAATGATAGGGCAAGAGAAAAAGGCACAACACCAGCAGGAAGAGTCACCTCCTTGGCAACCTTGGCCTCGCACTTGGAGAGCTCATTGGCCTTTGCTTCCCTGGAAAGAAAGTCGAGGTTGAGAGGCTTGTTCAGCTTCCATATCTGATAGAATTAGTTGAAGCAAGTCTCCTCATAATGTGCCAGATTGACATCTTTGTCTTGGTTCAACTCCTCAACTTCTTGACTTTTCTTGTCCATTTGGTCGGTTAAGGCTTTGATGAATTGGGTCATTTTTTTATTTTTGTCAGCCAAGTCTTGTAAAGTTTATCCATGTCGACAATTGTTTTCTTCGCTTGCTTAGCTCTTTGTTGAAGATCTTTTTCAGACTTAATCAAGACTTCATTTTCTGCCTGGACTCCCCGCAGTTGCTCATTCAAAACCTTGACCATATCTTTATAATCTACTGCATGGCATTGAGCATGGTGATCTGTAAATTATGATACGCAAGTATACGCAATCGATTCAAGTAATAGAGATAGTAAATAAGAATCATTCCCACAGAGACTATAACCTAATTACCAATAATTTCTCCTTACTTTCTATTTGGCAAGTAAAATTAAGATTAATAAATCTAATTACAAACACAATTTAAATAACTGTAAACAAAACAATTAATCAAAGGATGAAAATCAATAATAAAAAGACCTAGGGTATTAACTTCATCAACTTTTCATTCTATTAATTTTATTAATCAGTTCTAAATTTCTTTCTTCCTATTCTAATAGCAGGTTAACATAAATCGATTCCTATTCTTTTTCAAGATATAAGATCTCAACCTATATGTAGGTTTTCTACATCTCTGTGATAAACTTAAACATATAGCTGGCATTAAGCATAGAAACCTAATTGCTACACAAGCCATACAAGTACTTTCGTCCAATATGTAACCTATGTCTATATAACGATAGCATATTCAATTCGCATCTTTTGAATTTTTAATCAAAATCATAAATCAAACAATATTGATCAGATATTTACTAGCATTAAGAAAACATTATATAGATTAGAATAAAGAAGAAGAATCAATAGAACATCATAATAACATTAAATAGAAATCCAAGCGACTACATAAACCCCTAGATAGAGGATTTAGTTCCTATCAAGCATGACTAAAACAACAAAATAATTATTCAGAAACATAAAATTCATAAGCTTGAAGAAGAAATAAAAATATGAAAATGCAGAAAAAATTGTCTCAGAATCAAATTTACTCTCTAAATTCATAATTAAAATCTGACCTAAACATAATTAAAACCTAAAGTATGATTTTATACTGAAAAAAATCAATTTCCTCTTTTTTTTCAAAGGCGGGCCACGACTTGGCCTTTCCTAGGTCGCGACCCGTGTCTTCTTTAAGCCCTTCAGCATCTGGTTAGGCTCTCCAGGTGTCGCAGCCCTCTAAACCCAAGTCGTAACCCGCATGTTGATGCGTCTCCTGGGTTTTGCCTCTGTTTCTTCTAGCACCGTGACTCTATTGACCAAGTCGCGGCTCTAATTCCTTTCAGCAAACCTTTAGCCTCTAACTTTGCTAGAGTCGCGGCCCTTAACACCATGATGCGACTCTAATTGTATTTTTTTTTTTTCAGATTTTAACCTTTCAACATCCTTCCTTCATCAAAAACTTATTATAACTCATCCTTAGCGCCACTTTAAGTCAAGCAACCACTGAAAGCTTCTTTTTTCCACCATTTCCTCTTCTTTTCACATTTATATCATGATTCATAGCACCTGCCTACAATAAAGACAAACACAGGCATAATCTTGCACAAAAAAAACAAAAAGACTCAAGATTACCATAAAAACAAATCTTAAAACGACACTAAAACAGAGTTATCAAACTCCCCCAAACTTACTCTTTGCTCGCCCTCGAACAAAGGACTCAAAACAAACCTAGACTCTAACAACAAAGACAATGCCAAACAACACCCACAACATGAATTATACCAACAACAACACTTATGCCTCAAAATCATAAATTTTAATCATATAATTCTCAAAAAACTACTCACAGTTTATGCAATCCAGAATTTCGATCAAAACACTCCATCAACACAATTAGTCTAGTAACATTTTGGATTACCAAGTCATGATCATTAAATAAACATATTTGAAATCAATTATGCTAGCCAAATTATTTCCAATCAATCCATTCAAACAAAATAATTACATAAGCTCACTTATTTGCTATTCTCCACTAATATTAATCATGATATGCATAAGAATCAATAGGACTTATATAGGCTTGCAATGATGGCTTACGTAAAGGTAGATGAGAAAGTAATTTTTAAACTCTCTATACTCTAAGCACATGACCCAAAATCACTGACTTTACTCCCATAGTAAATATAATCCCATAATCCCCTTTCTTGATTTTATTTAGAGAGAGATATAAAAAAAATTATTTTACATATGATAACTACACTCCCCCAAACTTATTTCTTTTAGATATTCATATTGGGAGGGTAGTAGTTTTTTTTCAATATATACTCTCTAATCTTTTGCACTATTCATTTTCTAATCCCACTATATTCACAAGTAAACCCCATTACAAATCAATCCCCATAACTCTTTTTTTCAATCATGTGCTCATAGTATATTAAGGATGGATATCTAGCCAAGTTTCAAATATTAGGCTTAAATAGTGGATTAGAATAAAAGAAATACAATGTTAAGCTCAAAAAGGGTTAATCAAAGGATCAAGTAATTTCAGGTTGGCCAGAAAAGCTCAAACGGTCCAAATGATAGCATAAATAATATTCTTAAGCATACATGATATATTTTTTCACCTCAAAGAAAAAGTGAGCAAGATCTATAATTGTAGAAAATAATTTCCACTTTCCATTCATCAATCCACCAACCAATTCCAGCAAGCATAATTGTAATGTCCCAAATTTCCTAATAAGGCTTAGAGCCTTGATTAGGGGGCCAGGATGGAAAATTATGGAATTATGTGATTATATGATATTTATGTGCATCATTATGTGATTATGTGAGTTATATTATAATATGACTTGATATGCATGTTTAGGTGTATTAAATATGCATGTGGGCCCATTTTTGTTTAATTGGGCAATTTTTCATAATTTGGCCCTTTATGGGTATATTTGGCATATATGTGGTATGTGGGTGGTACTGTATTAGCATATGGAAATGTTTGGGTTACTCAGCATGAGACGATCCTAGGGAGCAAGCTAGTAGGAAAGTCACAACGGGATCCATACTTAACTCGAAGTGAGTCAAGGAGTATTTTGTGTATTTAGCACATTACCGGTATATTGGTTAAGTGGAATAAATATTTGATGATAAATTGGAAGTTAGTGAGATCAGGAGGGAATTATGAGAATTTCGACTATTTTACTCCGGGGGGGGGGGGGGGGGCATTTTTGGGACCCTGAGCATTAGGATTTGCTTGAGGTTACTTAAGCTCGAAGTAACCTATTAGAATTATAAAAGAACGTTCTCTCTCTCGTTCCCTTTTCGACACCCGATTGCATTTTTTAAGGAAACTCGAGTTTTAGGACTCGAATTCAAGCAAGGATCGAGGCATAGCGATTCTAGGAAATATTAGAAGCTAATTAGCCGGAGGATTTAGTTGGGAAAAAACTCAATCTGAGGTAATCCAAGTTTTAAGTTTTAATTTTTAAGTTTTTAAACTTTGATTGGATTTTATGTTTTGATGATTTTTTAATTTGATTGAGGCTTAGGTTTTTTTGGTTTTGGATCATAGGGATGTTTGGGAACTTTGATTTTGGGATTTGGATATGTTTGGATAGGTTTATAGAGGATTTAAAATGAGAAAATGGAGGTTTTCTGGCTGGGTTCAAGGTCGAGTTGCGGCCCTGTTCTTAGGCACCGTGGTCGAAGCTTGATGAAACAGGTCAGTGGTACTGCTGGGCTATTTGAGCCACAACACCAGTTAAGAGCATCGCGGCGCTAATGTAGTCAGAGAAGGGCTTTGGGCCCTGACTTAAGTGGGGCTGCGACTCTAGTGTTTGGGGCTGCGGCTCAAAAGGAGAAAAGTGGCCAAAGTGGGTTTTTAGTCATGGGAACTTAAACCTACGGGCTCAGGATCGATCTTACTAGCTGGTTTGGTAGGATTCAATGTCCCGGAGGCTAAGACTTGGTCAAAAAGTCTTTATTTACTCATTTTTTATGGGATTTTATATTATGGTTGTGACTAGGTTATCGCTAGGGCTTGAAAACAGGATCGTGCTTGAGGGTCGTTCATTGGTAACCTATGCTTGGACCAAAGGTAAGAAAATTGCACCCAGTATGTGATGCATGTGATGCATATGATATATGTGATTAGGGAATGACATGAATATTGAATATGGAATCGATCAGAGCTTGAGTCTCTGTAAATGTGCATGATCATAATTATGCTGGTGATTGTTGAGTAAGCATGTTAAATGCCCTATATTTGGATATTTGACATATGATATAAGCCTGGTTGCATTGCTTACTTGTGAGTATCACTGACTCATTAGTCAGAAACGACATTGGTGTTAGTACTGGACGTGAAGTCTTGACTTATTAGTCATGATCGGCAATAAAACTAAGTGCTGGTCATATGGAATTGACCTGCGAGTCAAGAGCGGGATTAGCATATTGAATGCAAAGCTGAAATGATTAGATCTAATCAACATGAGCATTAAATGCCTGACCAACTCCAATGGTCGAAGAAAACTAAAGCGCTTGTCTAGTCTAAAGGCTAGTTACTTAGAGTCAGGGCCAAAAGGATCAGGCGACTGAAACGTCACATGACTTAGGGTGCATAGCCTCAGAGAATGACTCATTAGTCACCTACCCAGAGAGTGACTCATTAGTCACCTACCCAGAGATAGACTCATTAGTCATCTATTCAAGGAGCAGATCCCCAGAGATATTAGTCGTATATGTAGGGCGCAGAACCCCATAATCGTTTATTTGGACATGACTGCATGCATGAATAGGGTTATTACTGCTAGCCATGCTTATTATGATTTAGTGACATGTTATTATCTGTTTATGAGCATGTTGAGTTTTCTTGCTGAGCCTCGGCTCACGAGTGCTATGTGGTGCAGGTAAAGGCAAAGGAAAGTTGGACCATCCTTGAGTTGGAGAGCTTAGGTGACGATGTATACATATGCAGCTGCTCGACCACCACGGCCGAGGGTTTAAAGAGGACCTAGGGTTAAACCCTATTTTGTCGCTTAGGTCGGTTGATTGTAAATCTTGTACTGTAATTTTAACCCTAAACCGTTAATCACACTTAGTTACACGATTATGGCCAAATGACTCGGTTAGCGAGTTTAGCACTGTTTAAAATGCATAGCGTAACGGTCCCTGGGTAATAGGGTGTTACAATAATCAATATCAAAAACATCAATTTAAACATCATGACAAGATATTCAACAAATGTTGCATAAACTAAAATGAACTAACACAAATTTAAACATTGTGACAAGATATTCATTCAAGCACACAATTTTTTTTTCAGATTTCACTTTCTTTGGATTATACTCATAACATTCACTTTGTTCTCATTGGCAATTGTTGCCAACCATCATTCATGTTGGTACTAGACACACACTAAAATAAAAATCTACACCAAACAACTAACACAAACTAGACACACAAACACACAACAAAACGAACAGAAAATAAGCTCCCTCCCCCAAACTTAAGCTAAACATGGTCCCCAATGTTTAAAAATAAGTAAAGAAAGAAAGCTTACAGGTAACGAATCATGTCAAAATGGTGGTGGATCTGGGAAAGGATGCCAAGGTGGTGAATAAGGAAAACAATGCATGTCCTCCTCCTAGTTAGACCACCAGTAAACCAACTCATTTTGCATGTCTTCTTGGGATCGATGATAATTATGAAGCTCTCACAAATAATTATGGGTATGTTGGTTTTGCCAGATGATGTAATCCAATCTAGCCAATTGCAGATCCGGTGGAGCCTCAATTGCCACAAATTGAGGTTTAGCTCCTCTCCTCTCCTCTCCTCCTCAGCTGCCCTTTATTCTTCTGGTTGAGCATTGACATGGGCGGGTTCATTGGCGTTCGTCTTCAACTCTCACATGGCGGGGTTGTGGTGTAGATCGGTCCAAAGATGGGGCATTGAATTTAAACACAGAAGCTCGAGAAATGGACCCCATTGCTTTCCTATAAATATTACTAGGATATTTAGGCACCTCCCACACCTCACATAAATCGATAATCATTAAACCATGCCCCAAACCAGCAGTGGTGGTCATTCAGCATAAATCGCGGATACTAGTTCGTATAACTCGTCCAATGTCTACGGAAAGTCCCTTCATTATAGCATAGACAAGAGGACACCGATTAGTTCCCACTTCAGATAAGTGAGTGTCAGGCATAAGCCTCGCACTCACAAAGAGATTCCAAGCCTTCGCCACCTTATTCATTTGAAACCATCTGAAATGCTTCGGTTGTCTATCTTGCATTACAAAACTAGCACCGGGAATGCCTAATGTTTCAGCCACTTCAGCCCAATCAATCTCACTATGATAAGCCATCTTATAATATTCATCCTCCTCATGTGACAACATCGGTAATTTATATAATGCATCAATATTATCAATATAGCACTCCACCAATACCCCTCTCACAAAGACCTTCCTATTTACCACTCCTGGAAAATTAGCATAAAATTCATAAGCCATGGAGCAATTAGCCTTGGGCATTCGATGGTCCACAAAACTTTGCCAATTGTAACTTTGAATTTCAGCCTGAATTATGTCATATGTCTCTTGGAGATATGGTTAATCTTGATATTCATGCCTCGTTCTTGAATTACTTGACATTGAGACAACCTTTGATAATGGTCAAAGGCATCTTTACTAATGAATCGAGTAGGGTCAAATTCCTGAGGAGGGGTGGTGGTGGGGGGCTGGCTGTGGTTGTGGCGGTTGGGTGCGGGAAGTGGAAGTTACCAATAGCTTGTGCATGTTCCAAAGGCATACTGTTCACGCCTGTCGAGCAACTAATAGTGCTCGGACATTGCTCATAAGAATGTGGACCCCCACAAATCTCACAACTCATAACATTATGTCTTGCATGGCCTGGACGGCGAGGTTCTTCTGCTACAATTTTTTGGTTAGAGATGCCACTTGAACGATCAATAAAGCAATAGGATCGACCTCTAAGACTCCTACCACCTTCTTATTCTCACGCTCAGTGGGCCAATTGTAGTCATTCAAGGCCATCTCTTCAAGTAATTCATAAGCTTCATTAGCGTTTTTTCTCATAAACGCTCCTCCTGATGCTGCATCAATAATTGTCCTTGTATTTCCCCCCAAGCCATTATAAATTGTGTGCACCAGTAGCCACTTCTCTATTCCATGATGTGGGCACTTCCTTTGCAACTCTTTAAAACGTTCTCACGCATCATTTAAAGACTCCCCATCCAGCTGATGGAAGTTATTAATCTCTCCTCTATATTGAGCTGACTTTGCAGGAGGAAGATCTTTACTAAGGAATTTCTAAGCCAAGTCTTCCCAAGCGACCATAGAGTTGGCTTGTAATGAATTCAACTAACTCTTAGCTTTGTCTCTTAACGAAAATGGGAATAATCTTAATCTGACAACATCATTACACACACCGTTCATTTTGAATGTTGCACACAGCTCTAACTGGTACTAACCAGATCGAAGATCAACTCTTGAGAATTCCTTCTCACTCAGTATCTAAGCCTCGAGTTCTTACAACTCTACTAAGCCATTTAATACAATGCTCTCAATTCAACTCTATCCTTGGCACTAATCAAACCACCATTTTATCTCTTCATATTACAGAAATCCCAGCTAATCCCCTGAAAATACATTCAGGAATTCACAGACTAGTCCAACCTGTCCTGATCCCACTGACACAGTCTAGGTGGTATCCACCACACTAGCTAAGAGTTCCATGCATCTTTCTGCCATAAAACTCTAGCTCTCCATACAAATGCCATCAGCATGCCCACTTTATGCCTCTATATATGCAATAAACAAAGGAAAAGCATGGTACCAAAACCAATCAGCACAACTCATAAATAACAACTAGAAAACTGACCTGCCACTCCTAAGGAGCTAGTCTCAGTCCCAGACTCTAGCTTCTCTGGAATAAACACTCGAGCTGAAGTCGAGCTGTCTATCCTCCTTTGCTCAAGCTCCCTTAGCCTTGGGCAGTCCTTCTTGAGATGTCCAACCATGCCACAAGCAAAACATGACCTTGCTCAGCATTCTCCCAGATGATGCCTCTTACACCGAGCGCACTCTGGGTAAGGCTTACAGCTTTTCTTCTTGCTTACTCCACTAAGTGGAGGTACCACTATCTGAGCTCCATGCCTCGTGGCACTCTTTTCCTCGTCTCTGATGCTCTCAACAGCAAGAGCCTTCTCTACCACCTGAGCATAGGTAGAGACTTCATGCACTGGGGCAACTCTGATGCCCTGAGTTATTCCAGGATTCAATCCTTGAACAAACTTTTCCTTCCGATCTACATCTATGGGTACCATGTCTAAAGAAAACTTGGTCAACCCATTAAATCTGTTAACATACTCGGTTACTGATGCCTTTCCCTGAACGAGATTCAGAAACTCATTCATCTTGGCAGTCTTGGCCACATCACAGTAATACTTTTCATTAAATAACTGCCTAAATTCTTTCCAATCCATCACAGCTGTGTCTCGTGTCTGGGATATCACTTCCCACCATGTCTGGGCATCACCCCGCAATACAAATGTAGCACAGATCACCCTATCATGACCTACCAGCCCCATACTGTCAAGAATGGAACTGATCATGCCCATCCATTGCTCAGCTTTGAATGGATCTAGGCCTCCCTCAAAAGCTGGAGGGTAATATTCCTGGAATCTTCCACAGAGAAATTCCCATCTGCTCTCAACCCTAGGCTGAGCCAACCCTGGTGCCACTCCTGGCACAACATAGGAAGAGGTGCTCTCCAACAGATTCTGCTGTTGCCTCAAACACCTGCTCTCTTCCTCATGCCTCTGCAACCTTAATTGCAAATCTGTGACTATATGTTGAAAACTTTGAGGGGCAGATGAAGAACTCAACCCCTGGCTGAAATTCCTAGCCTCCCAATAACCACCACCAGGCCTCATTATCTGCCTTGGCTATAAACCTTCTCTGCAGTCAATAACTTGACCCATTAGACACAATGAGCATATCATGAGCTTTCCCCCACGGGATCAATCTTACCACACCACATTCACAAATCACTGCAGTGCTATAAACATTCCCATGGCATTTATACATCAACCAAAGTCCCTGCTCTTCCAATCATTCACACCATGCCTCAACTCAAGCATGCAAATATCACAATTATGTAATCATGGAGCAGGTAATCAAATGATCATATTCATAAATATATCCATGGATCATATAATCACATAGTCAAGAGCCAAGCTCTATCAGAATCTCATGCTCCCTAATGTAATGTGCAGGTAAAGCATTCACAATCTATTTAAGCAGCTAAGCACATAACTACGAAAATAGTTACCATTCCTTGAGTGAAGCTATCTTCAGTGATGAGTGTACATGCCTAGCTCATCTTCAGGAACACATAAACCATGGCATGCTCTAATACCAAAATTGTAACGCCCCAACTCCAGGGACCGCTACAGTGCACATTGCAAACAGTGCTAAGCTCGCTAATCGAGTCGTTTGGCCATAAACGTGTAACTAAGCATGATTAGCGGTTTAGGGGTTAAAAACTTTGGTTAAGATATAACGTTTCACTAGAACGTTTAATATATACATTGGGATCCCAAAAATATAATTTCAGAGTTTATTACAAGAAAGTGTTTACAACAGGCCGTTCTAAGCGACAAAACAGGGTTCAGCCCTAGTTCCACTTTCAAACCTCGCCTAAGTATTGGTCGAGCAGCTTCATATGTACACGTCATCACCTAAGCTCTCCAACTCAAGGATGGTCCAGCTTTCTGTTGCCTTTACCTGCACCACAAAGCACCCGTGAGTCGAAGCCCAGCAAGAAAACTCATATGCTCATAAACAGTCATATCATGATATCAAATCATATATGGCATGCCTAGCATTCATAGCTCTATTCAGCATACAAGTGAATTCAAACAGATGCTGGGGTATCCAGGATAAGAAGTCCTGGCCTTCTGATTGGAGGACTATCAAGTCAATCCTAATCAGATCAGTGTCGCAACACTTGAGGTTCTGGTAAACCATACTGAGTGACTGACAAGCAAGTCACTAATTCAAATGGAAGGGTGGTTGTTGGGTAAGCCTCTAACCTTCAATAGGTTCTGGTAAACCATGCTGAGTGACCAACAAGCAAGTCACTGGGGCCTCAGTGCCCAAAGCCATGCAAATGATGATCAAAATGATCATACAGAGCTCATAGCTTTGATCAGATGAGTGAATATCACTTTGAGGTTCCGGTAAACCTTACTGAATGACTGACAACCAAGTCACTAGGGCCCGGTGCCCATAGCCGTGTAACAACACCGTTACCTAGGCTTTCCTGCAATGGCTCTAAATGACTAGCCCTTGGCTAGATAAATGCTTGTTTATATTCATCGAACTTGAGGTCGGTCCTGAATTAATGCTCTTTGAGTCATTCAATGCAGAGGGTCGATTAGATCCAATCGACATAGCTTGCGCCAAACACACTAGGGTTGTCATGGCTAGTGAGTTATCACATTGTGACCAATGCCCAGTACCACTGCCGAACCTGACTAGTGAGTCACGGCTTCGCAGTTGATACTAACGCCTTTGCCAATTCTGACTAATGAGTCAGCCCTGTGTGACCAGTGCCCAGTACCACTGCCGAACTTGACTAATGAGTCACAGCTTCACAGTTGATACTAGCACCTTTGCCAAACCTGACTAATTAGTCAGTACCATGCACAAGTAAGCAATGCTATCAATGTGTATCATATGCCAATCATCCAAGAACAGGGCATTCAGCATGCTTACTAAACAGTTGCTAGCATAATTATGATCATGCACAAACACAGAGATTCAAGCTCTGACCAATCTCATATTCATCATTCATGGCATGCCCTAATCACATGTTTCTCGTGCATCACATGCATCGCACTTAATCACTCAGCATGCCTCAATGACAACCATATGGAAATGGGCAAGATTGCCAAGCATTCATTATGCTATCAATGTTTACATTTAAACATCCAACATGAATCAATCATAGCCATGCATGTCACACGTGGGGTGCAGTTTTCTTACCTTGGGTTCGAGCAAGAATTAGTAAAATAACGACCCTTGAGAACGATCAACTTTTAGTCCTTTAGCGGTCACCTAGTCATAACCAATTATAATCCATTAATAAAATAAATTAATAAATGTTTCACAATCTAAAACCACACTCCCGGGATCAATCCCCCACTCTGGGAATCTTAATATACTCAAACGAGGCAAAGGAACCAAACCCCGAGCCTTAAGGATCATTCCGAGCCCTAAAATAGGTTTGCTGAAAAATGGACTAGCGATGCAGCCCTACCAAATGGCGCTGCAGCCCTATCAAGTGGCACTGTAGCCCTAATAAATGGCATTGCAGCCCTATTTCCAAGTCAGAGAGCCCAGCTCTGAGCCCTGCCTAGCGCTGCTACGCCCTAAATGGCGCTGCTGCGCCAATAACAGACCAGAAACTTCCTGCTTCATCTTCTTTGCGATTTCTCTTGAAACCAAACCTCCAAACCAATCCCAAACATCATCAAAACATCAAACTCAATCCTTAAACCTCATCTACATCACAACCTCATCAAAACCCAAGCAACCAAACTCAAGAACTTCCATTAATTCTCAACTAACACATCAAAATTACCAACTGAAAGCTTAATAGAAAAACAGGGTATAGCTTAAGTTCTTGGATGAAACCTTACCTCAAGTTGGATTTAGACCCCCTTCAATGATTGAACCAAAGTCCTAAGCCCCCACCTTTGATCTCCTAGCATGATACCTCAAGTTGGCTCTCAAAAATTGAAAGGAAGATGGAGGGAAGAACATGTACGGGAGGGAGAGAAAGAGATGAGGTTGATGCTCTGTTTTACACTTTTCCACAGCTGTAATGCCCCGGATTCCCTAATGTAGTTTAGCGGCTGGATTAGTAGGCCGGGAGGGCCATAATTGTTTAATTATGCCATTAAATGTGTTTATGCATGTTTATGAGAATTATATTATAATATAATGTTAATTGTATGCATGTCGATGGTATGTGTTGAGACCGCATTATGATGTGGGTTTGTTCGAGCTATTCGACATGAGACGATCTTAGAATATTGATTAGCGATTTAGTCACAACAGGTTTAAGTGCCGGGACTTGGGTTGAGTCTCGGGGTGTTTTTGATGATTAGAGCGTTACCGGGGGATTAAGGGTAACGGGTTGTGAATTATTGGTGTTTGAGATTATTGAGGATAGCGAGAATTGGAGAGCGTTAATTATGATTAACGAGATAGGAGGGAAGTACTAAATATGCCCTTGGGAGCCTTTAGAAAGTATTAATTGACCTAGGGGTAAAATGGACATTTCACCCCTAGGATAGATATAACCTTTGACAGCTGAAGAAAGTGGAAAAAACAGAGTATGCAAAAGAGTTCTCCTGTACCTTCTTCTCTTCACCTTTCTTTGTGGTTTTTGAACCAATTTTGAGGATTTAAGCTTGGGAAGCAAGCCTTGGGAGTTTGGGAGTGTGTTCCACCATTGAAGACCATCATAAGCCGAGCTTTGGGTAAGTTTCTAACCGTGGTTTTCTCTGGTTTGCCCTGTTCTGGTTTTATTTTGCAGCTGAGATTTCTAGGGTGAATTCATGGTTTTGTTGGGAGTTTTGGCTAGGGTCCCCATGCTTGTGTTGTTTGGGGTGTGTTAGAATGGTTTTTGGGATCATTTGGCATCAAGAATAGGATTTGGAAACTTGGAAATCGAGTTAGAATCGAAGGAGTTGAAGAAGGTCGGTTTAGGGGAGATTGGGTCTGGAGGTAGCACTACAGCGCCCACCTTAGGGCTATAGCGCTCCTCAGGAGGCTTTCTGGCACTTGACTGGTTCTGAGTGTAGCGCTGGGGCGCTAGGGGTTGAGCGCTGTAGCGCTACCCTGTTCCTTCTAAGTCCCGTTTTGAGTGTTTTTAAGGGTTTTTGACTTGGGGTTTCAATCCTTAAGGCCCGGGATTGAATCTACTCACCGTGTGGGCATGTTTCGAGGTCCCAAGGGTGGTGCTTAGGTTAAGACCCTATTATTGTGGATTCTCATTAATGGAGGTTATAATTGGTTGTGATTAGGTAACCGCTAAGGAACTAAAAGATCGATCGTTCTTAGGGGTCGTCCTTATCATACTTCTCGCTCGAACCTGAGGTAAGAAAACAGTGTATGAATACAGTTGCACCCTGTATAGGTATATGACATGCATGGTTTGATATTGAGGCATGTTGGTTGACATATGTGGACATGGATTGCATATTAAATGCTAGTGAACGCTGATTACCTGTTTATGGCACTGACTAGTCAGTGACCAACTCTAAAGTCGATGATCGTGCATTGAATGGCTCTATGGCATTAATGCGGGACCAACCCTAAGGTCGAAGAACTTATAAGTGCTTGCCTGGTCTATGGCCAGATGAATATAGCCAAGGTATATGACCCCGGTGACCGTTTGTCACATGGCTAGGGGACGTTGTCCATAGTTTCGACTCTAGGGTCGAGAGGAAGGTTATGTTGGTGACTAATCACCATGCACCTGTCCTGATCAAACTTATGAAAGAACTTCTTATCAGTTAAGTCCTGGTGACCCTATCGTCACATGGCTAGAGGGAGCGATGCTCACTATTGTGACTTTTGGCTAATGTCACCTATTCGCTTGGACTGATAGTCCTGAATGGTTATTATGACTGTTGTTGATATTATGTCATGCTTTGTTGTGTTTTCTTGCTGGGCCTTGGCTCATGGGTGCTTGGTGGTGCAGGTAAAGGGAAAGAGAAGGTCACCCAACCCTGAGTGGAGTGCTTGGGCGATGTTGTGTACATACAGGGCCGCTTGACCACCACGGTCAAGGAGTTCTCAGAGGGACTAGGGGTTTACCCTATTTTTGCCGCTTAGGCCGGCGGAGATTGTAAATTTGAAACAGTAGCGACTCTTTTGTATTATGAACTACTTGTAAACATTTTAAAAGGCTCATGAGCAGTTTGTTTACTTAATGAAATGTACCCTTTCCTTTTTACTGGTTTTCCACCTTAACCTGATAATAACACTTAGATCACGTTTTTAACCAAAGGACTCGGGTAGCGAGTCAAATTTCCGGTTCACCGTAACTGTTCTGGGGTAACCAGGGCAATACAACAGCCTTCCAAACTAAATGAGCTGATATAAATCCTTAAGGTCAAAAGACCATAATGCCCCTAGGCCAAATAAATCCCTCTAAAGGCTTCCGAGGGTAAAACCGTCCTTTCCAACCTATACTGTTAATTATAATTAACGCTCTCCAATTCCCGCTAATCTCAACATTCTCAAATGCCAATAAATCATAACCCATTACCCTTTAATTCCCAGTAATGTTCTAATCATCAAAATGACCCCGAGACTCACCCCGAGCCTCGAACTTAATCCCGTTATGACTAGACCGAAAACTTGCATTCCCATGATCGTCTCATGCCGAATGGCTCGAACCAATCCACATATAATGTGGTAAAATTATAATTCACCCATACGCATGAAATAATACACAATCACGCCCCCAACGGCCAAATTACCAAAATGCCCTTGCAATTAAAATATGAGCCCATATGCATGCATTCACCATCATATAATAATATAATTCACATAAACATGCATATAATCATTAAATACCATAATAAATCAATTATGGCCCTCCCGGCCTCCTAATCAAGGTCCTAAACCTTATTAAGAAATTTGGGGCATTACATTGGCCTTTCCTAGGATGTGGCCCGTGTCTTCTTTAACCCCTTCAGCATCTGGTTAGTCCCTCCAGGCGTCGCGACCCTCTAAACCCAGGTCATGGCCCGCGTGTTGATGCGTCTACTGGGTTTTGCCTCTGTTTCTTCTAGTGTCCCGACTCTATTGACCAAGTCCCGGCTCTAATTCCTTTCAGCAAACCTTCAGCCTCTAACTCTGCTAGAGTCGCGGCCCTTAACACCATGCCACGACTCTAATTCTATTTTTTCAAATTTTAACCTTTCAACATCCGTCCTTCATCAAAAACTTATTATAACTCATCCTTAGCGTCACTTTGAGTCATGCAACCACTGAAAGCTTCTTTTTTCCACCATTTCCTCTTCTTTTCATATTTATCTCATGATTTGTAGCATCTACCTATAATAAAGGCAAACACAAGCGTAATCTTGCACAAAACAAACAAAAAGACTCAAGATTACCACAAAATCACATCTTAAAATGACACTAAAATGGAGTAATCACATGGATGATTGTGACAAGTCAATGAAAATAAATGAAGGCAGTTGGGATGAGGCCAACTAATAGGTAAACACATATGATTATATTAAAGTACATACGCTCATAACTTTTGCAAGGCCTCTGCAAAGGACAACCTCAACACTTTTTCGAGGAAGACTATTAAAAGCACGAGTCATCTTCTCATGGTTAACTATCTGGTCTAGCAGCTCTCGACTAAACTCGCTGGCAAGTCTTAAAGGTTCACTTAGGCCTCCAGTAGTCATTGTCAGACAAAATATTCTCTTTGGGGTAGAAAGTGGAACAAGTAGCTTCGAAGAGGCTAGGTTGCCCTCTTGGTCGAACGGTTTCGTCATGTCGGTTGGGCCAGTTTTTGTGACTTTGATCGGAGGGTTTACACTGCTCCCCTCACCAGCCTTCCTCTTCTGGGCAATTGAAGTGTTGAATTGCTTGAACATATCTGAATCTACAAAAAAAAAAAGTGGAAAAACTTACCAATCAACAAGAAAGGAAAATACAAAAAAGAACTAATTACAAGTATATAAAAGATTCTACCAAGGCCGTGTGCCTCTACCAAATCTACTATATCACAGTTATTCTCAAACTTATCTAAAAGCTTAATTGCCCAAGAGTTCTCTTCTTATCAATTGTTGTTTGACAAATTGAATTGTCTACCCTCATTAAACAAGTTAGCAGGATGGGTAGGCAAGTCATAAAAAGGAACAATCTTAGAGTTAACATCAGAAGAAGATGATGAACTATAATTACTATAGGTGGGAGAACCTGGATTGAGGATTTCGTCAAGGAAGTGATCATCATCTTCCAAGGAAGAGTTGACTTCTTTGGGGAGTTCAATATTTTTTCCCTTCCCATGTCAAACAGGAAAGATTGGACGATGAGACTCCTTGGGAGTGGGTTCTTTGATAACCATATCACCTAGTCGATGTGGTTGAGAAGATGGCTCAAGAGAGAACTGGTCGATGACCACCTCAGGATCTGGATACGACCGGTCAGTCATATTGACTTCGTTAGTTGTACTTCAAGCACCGACCTCTTGATCTTCATTTAATAATCCTACTAACTGTAACACCCTACTACCCTAGAGTCATTACCATGTGATATAAAATGTGCAATTAACTCACTAATCGAGGTTTTAGACCAAAAAGTATGATTTAATTAAAGTAAAGACTCATATAATGAAACTTAAGTATAAAAAGGTTTGGACATTCATTAAAGTCATGAAAGAGTTACATTGGGGTCCTAAAAATATTGTTTAAAAAAAATTTACAACTCAAAAGTCAGTATACAATCGACCTAGGCAACAAAATTAGAGATTTACATAACGTTCCTCAAAACTACCCCAATCATGGCGGTCAAGTAGGCCAAACATGTACGCGCCACTCCATGCCCTCCAACTCATGCTTGGTCGACCTTTCCCTTGCCCTTACCTGCACCATAGAGCACCCATGAGCCAAGGCCCGACAAGAAAGCTACGCAAACATAGCATATAATAATTCATTTCAATAAATGCATAACCAAACAAAAACAGACAATTCACAACACTGGCCTAAGTCATTCCAGGTGCGTTACCATGCACTAGGTTCACGGTCTTAACCGAGCGGGTGAGTACAGCACCCTGGATGGCCATGCCATGGTGGCCTACATTCAGCATGCTTATTGCCATTCCCAGCTCTTGTCGATCCCAACCCTTGCCAATCCCAACCCTATCCAATCTCGACCCTGCCGATCAATCACAAACATATACATGACATAACAACTATAGACATTCATACATAACACTAACCACAGCTAATTGGGCCATGCCCTTCTCTACGGGCACAAACAGTTTTCTTACCTTGACTCCCGAGCTGAGCATGATCCCTAGTTCCGAGCCTTAGTGGTAAAACCTAGTCACAACGTAATAATAAATAACCATTGTAACCTAAACCAATTAAAAGCTTTAGTATGATGTACTAGCCTCTAGGACCTCGAATTCTAATAAATTGGGTAGTAGAATCCTTCTCGATCCCTTAAGTTTGAGTTCTCGAGCCTAAAAATCCTAACTGGCCAACATATTCCATTTGAGTTACGGCCCTCCTCAGAGGCCTCACAGCCCTCTACAAGTTAGAGAGCAGCCTAGGAATTTTCTTGGACACGCACTACAGTGCACCATGCCTAGCTTTGCGGCACTAAGGCGATTTAGCAAACCCCCCTTAGGTCTTCTGGGTTCATGCGGGTCGTGGCGCTCAAGAACAGCGTCGAGGCACAACCCCGCGAACCCAAAATTCCTGCAATTCCAGAAATCGCAAATCCTTCAAAATCCACCCCAAACTCGATTTCTAACCCATTTCAACCACAGAATTACACCAGCAATACAAAACTACCACAAAGCAGTCATCAAAAACCCTCTAAACACTTTCAAACTCATATCTCTAGGATTTCAACCAAAATACCAAAAACAATAAACTAAAAGCTTGAGGATTAAGATTACCTCCTGGAATTCGAGTTCTCCCAGTTGGATCCTTTAGTTGACAGCCTCTAATCCCCAAAGCCTAGCTCCCAATTCCCACCAAAGACAGCCCCAAGTTTGAAACTCAGCAAACTCCTTTCACAGACTTGAGAGAACCACTTGGAAGGGGGGAGAGAGAGAGGAATGTGTGTGTGTGTGTGTGTGTGTGTGAGAGAGAGAGAGAGAGAGAGAGACTAAGTGTTTCTCTTATTACTTCTCAAGGCTTTCTCCAAGTTTATCCTTAGCTTCAAAATGACCAAAATATCCCTAGGTCAACCCTTAGCCCCTTAATGCCTCCAAGGGACAACCCATCATTTGCCACATTCCCGCTAATTCCTCGAGTAGTGCTATAAATCCCCAATTAATCCTGACATACCACCGGTAAATAACTACCTGTTACCCAGTAAATCCCAAATACACACTGAGGTCCCAAAATACCCCTAGGCTCACCCCGGGCCGGGTATTTGACCCTGTTGTGACTATTCCGCTAATCCTCTCACTAGGCTTACCTCAGACCACACATATCAAATATATCTCCACAATAATGTGGTCTTACTCATATCACTTACATAATACATATATATACCCTCAACAGGTCAAAAAATTACAAATATGCCCTTATTGACTAGAACAGGCCCACATGCATATTTAATACACCTAAACATGCATATCTAGTCATATTATAATATAACTCAAACTACTAAATAATAATACACATGTATCATGATTAATCACGTAGTAATACAATTAAATCAATTATTTCCCTCCCTACACACTAATCAAGGCACCAAGCCTTATTAGCAAATTTGGGATGTTACACTAACCTTAAGTTGGTTAGGTTGATCAACTGCTCAACATCCTTCTCATCGTTGGTCATGTTGGCTAGGATCTCTGCTTGGTCATGCATCTCTCTGGTCAGAGTTGGTTGGTAGAAAGGTCCCGCATGGGTAAAAGCCAAGTTATTGGCTTCAATTTCCAAAGTAAGGGAGTATATTGTGTAATACTTACCATGGTTCGTCTTGAAATAGATACCGTGAAATTTAACCCCATTTTGCCTATGGAACAAGTGGAAAAACATGTGTTCTTGTGGATGGGGTTGCATTTGAAATCAAAGAGATAATACACTTCATGAGGGGTAGGTGGACTCCAATTCTTGAGATGGTAAAGAATATATAGAGAAAACAAAGCCTGTACCTCTTTCAAAGCTATTTGTAATGGGGAGACATTGAAATAATCTGCTACCAAACGAAAGAAGTGATGTAGAGGAATGGTTGCTCCTGCAAGGATGTGGTATTTTGACTAGGCGTAATAAACTCCACCGGGGACACACTATGTTTACTCCCTTAAGGCCGTAAGATTAAGAGTATCTCTCAACGACCCTAGGAGTTAATTTGGTGGCCTTAGCTGCATACCAAGATGGCTCGTTGTCTTCTAATTTCCTTGGTTTAGGGACAGCCGCATTCCGAATCTATGTTGCAAATACAGGAGAGTCTTTTTCTTTTGTTTCTTAGGATTTTGCACCGGTCAAGAGGTCTGTGAAGAAGCTTAAGTTTTAGCCTCCTCTACTGGCTATTCTTCCACTTGAGGCTCCTACTCTTTTATCTTTTCCACTACTGAGTGAGCTATATGAGGGTCCTACTCCTGAGGTAGCCGAGTAGTCTTTTTTAATCTCAGCATAGGTTGGCGTTGCGATTGTTGTTTGAGAAATTGTTCCTCGTGGAGAAAATATAAGGTCGATCGGGGAAGAATCTTCTTCAATCGATGAAGAAAGTGTTCGAGATTCCTTCTGCTCAAAGATTTTGACAAAGAGGAATCACTACTCCGAGGGTTAAGACTTGACTCAGGGTGCGAAGAATCGGAGTCTGTTTGCTTGTCTCCTCCCTTGTAGTCATAATGATTCATCTACAAAAAATAGAGGGGAGGTGAGTAAACCAAACAAAGAGGGTGTGTGCAAAATAGAAAATAAAATAAAAATTGTTGTTCCGTGAAAAAGTTAAGGTTTTACCCGAGTCGTGTGCATTTATTTTCAACAAGAAATAATAGCTGCTCAGTGGGAAAACTGCCAGTTTTACTTGAGCAGAATGTATGGTTTTAGCAAGCAACCGCTTGGTGTTTCGTCCGAATGAAACATCTATATTCAAATTATGGAATTCTCTGCCCAGTAGTAAAACATCAAGTCTTACCCGAGCAGCGTGATAAATGGATCAAAAAGGTGAATTTGACAGTTTTTACAAAGCTTCTCAAGGAGCCTTCGATGTTCTTCAAGAACTCAAAGGCCCGAAAACTAAAACAAGGATTTTGGGTCATTTTTTCATGAAATTTCAACAAATCAGAAGCAAAATTGCTTAACCCAAAGCCTAGGCTCCATCTGGTCATTATCAAAATACTATTTCTACCCAGATTGGTCCAATAAATTTTTAATAAATTTAAAGGTTAAGGCTTCGGGTTTCAGAGGCTTTAAACAAAAAAAAAATCTAAAATTTTAGGCTAAATATGCTTAAAAATAGAAGCAAAGTTTAGGAAACTTACTCTAAAGGTTAATTGGAAGCTCGAATTCATGAGAAGTACGTTGAAGGGGCCTGGAAATTTTGAGGACCTTTAGACTTGGAAGAGCTTCGGCAAGGGAGTTAGAGATGAAGAGTGTTGACCCAAGATTTGGCCAACTGACACGGAGTCAAAATGTGATTGATATGAATGAATGTATAGAGAAGAACATATGGCAAAAACAGTAAATCACATAAGAATTTTTATAGTGGTTCGGCCTCAGGATCTGGTAATGACCTACGTCCACTTAGACTGATATTGATATAAGAATCAGAGGAGTGATCAAAGAACTAGGGTTCAATGAGTTTCACTAACCTCTAAAGAACAGTACAATATTCCTAGGAAAATAATTATAGTCTCAAATGATTCAAAAGCCAAAAGTCCCTCCCTTGAGCTATCTCTTGCTATTTATAGGCTCAAGGGGGATTACAAAAGATTGTTACAAATATTCTCCCCTGAATAATCGGGTACTCAGGAGATTGAGTGAGATAAATTCGGGATTACAAAGATCTTCCCATTAATGTTGCCGTGTATGCGGAACTACCGACCAGCCTGGTCGCAGGTAGGACTGGGTCGTTTACTACCTTCAGCACATCTTCTGGTCGATACTCTAGCCGAACATTTCCAGGTGTCAGCCACGTGTCCAGGGATCACTTGCCACGTCACTAATGCGAATTTATTGGATAACATTTGCCCCCCAAAGTTTATTTACTACGAACAGTAAATAAACTTTTGAACGAACGACTCTTCGGTAACCCCACCTGATGTGTCAGAACCCTTCGTGTGTTCTTGAAAAATGTAACCCACTTCTGTCTGATCATGTCCTTTCGGTTCCCCAGAAATGATTTCGACGGCCGTCCCGCTTCCCCATACTTGGAAAAAGGGAAACTAATGATTATACTTTTTAATGCCAGAGACAAACTTATATAAGACCTTCGAAGTTTTCCTTTTCTCTTTACGCACGCCATTGTCTTTGCAAAAAACCCTAAAAACAAGAGCTTTAAACTTCTCCGGAGACAATCCTTCTGCACTTCCAGGACCCCGTCCGAGAGTTCTTTGACCTCCGAAGACCCTTTTTTTCCACCTTCACGATCACTTTCTTAGTAAGTTCTCGAATTCCCATGCTTCGAATCTTTCGTGGTGCATGCTTATGAAAGTGGACTGTTTGAGTTTTTCTGTTTCTGGTTTGCGATGCTTGTAGACAGAATATTTTGTAGACAAAATAAAGTTACGAGTTATTTTAAAATTCAGGATCATGCTTTTTAGGACGTAAAATCGAAGTAAAAATTCGATCTTTAGGCTAGTTGAAAAATAAATTTTTCCCGCCCTAAGGGGAGTTGAAAAAGCTTTTCCAGAAAAACTTTTTACTTTCACCCTTTGATCCATTTTTCAAACTGTTCGTGTAGAAAGATTTAGCTTTTTGTTAGAATGTTGTTGTATAAAAGCCTAACTTTTATACTCGACCAGCGTTATTCTAAAAAGCCTTTTAAAGTTCTATATCCTCACCTCCCCATTCTTCTATTTGCAGACTTTAATGCCAGATTTGTGGGGAGGTGAAAGACCCATCGACGACGACCTTCTCGCCCAGCTACTCGAGGGAGAAGAACAACCAGCTGACCGTGTCCACGAGATTCCTTTCTCACGATCCTCTTCCAGACCCCATCCTTCCTTTCTAATGGCCCGCTCCAAGTCTTCTGGCAAGAAAAGACCTGAGTCCGAAAGCAACCCAAATTCTCCTGCCCAGCCTGATCCACAGGCTAGGGTTCCCTCGACCAGTGGTCGAGAAAATCTCGCTCCTGACCCTAATATCCAAACTAGGGCTCGCCCTCGCCATCAGAATCCGCTTGATGTCGAGTGGTATACTTCCCCAGCCAGTCTAATGACCCCTCGAATGGTCGCTAACTGCTTCAGGAAATTCCCTCTCACGGGGGTTACTATTATACGTCCTACCGCAGCCCAGAGGGCTAACCTCCCAGGAGGTGCAAACAGCGCCTGGTCCCGGTATCACATTGAGGCGGGAGCTTACCTCCCTCTTCGTCCCTTTTTTGTGGGGGTGGCCAATTATTTTGGTGTCGCCCCCTTCCAAATAACTCCAAATGGATATAGGATGCTGGCCGCACTCTATATCCTGTATAAACTTAACAAATGGCCAGAACCTTCGCCCCACGAGGTCAACTATCTTTTTGACCTTAAATCTAACCCACAGCACAACGGGACGGGCTTCTTCCACTTCTGCCACCAGGAGACCGGCCGGACGTTCTTGAGTGGCACTACCCATATATCAAACGTGGGGCACTACAATAAGGAGTATTTCCTTACTCCAGACATAACCAGCAACAACTTGGCCTTCGCACGAGGAGGTAGGAGCTTGTCTTTGACTGGTCGATACTCTAACCTAAGGTGTCTCCTTTCATTTTTTTCAAACTGTAATCTGTTTTTTAGGCCCTTGGTTACGTCCGACCCCAACACCAGACATGGTGTTGAGGTCCAACACTCTGGCCAGGACGTCTGACGCAGCAAAAAGTGTTAAGACCCTGATAACTGAAACAAACTTGAGGCTGTCTGGCCTCTTGGCTCCTCGCCATGAAACTAGAGGGTCCGTGGTGGACTAAGCCATTGCCGAGGGGGTTCCCGAGCAGCAACCTCCTGTGCCTCCTCGGAGGAGGAGGCCAACGGGGGTTACAATCAGGGAACCCACGGGTAGCCCTTCCGCAGAAAGGCCTTCTGCTCCCCAAGGCAAGGGGAAACAAAAGGCCAAAGAGCCTATTGTTGACTTGGGAGAATCCTCTGATGATAATGGTAAAGTTATTTCGCTTTTAAATGGTGCCAATTCCATGTCACTTGTTTGACGGGGATGGTAACTTTACATATGCTCCAAATCTAGGGCCAGACTTCTTCATGCCAGATAATGAGTATATGACTAATAGAGTCAATAGTGTAGCGACCAGTAGTTGTAGCTCGGGTATTTACTTTGTTACCTCCTTTCAGTTGTATAACATATATTCACCTGCCTCTTTTCTTATTAACTTGCTGTGTTTACCTACATGCAGATATGTCTACTCCCAACATCTTCGACATGTACCAGGCCGAGGATGAAGAGGAGGTTCCTCAACTCCAACGGAGGCCTAAGAAGAGAACTGGTGAATCCAGCCGAGGCCCTCCAGCCAAGAAGGGTCGATCAGAAGACCTTCCTCAGGACGCGCCAACTGGGCAAAGTCCCGCGCCAACAGGGCAAACTCCTACCCCTCCTCCAGTTCCTTCTGAGTAGCAGACTACCCCTACCCCATCGAATCCTCCAGCCGCGCCTACCAGAGAGCAACCTACTCATGAAGAAGCTCTTGGGGCCAAACTCATGAGTCGTGCCATTCGATCTGCCAGGGATCGTCTCGATCACATCGGCAAAAGCGACTGTGTTAGAGCTGCAATGGTCGAAGCTGAAGACATGCCAGTCGACCAGATCCTGAACAGGACTCTGAACAAAATCTCCAGTGTAAGTACTTCTTTGTATTTCAAGCTTTAGTATTTTAGTCCTCATGATAAGTTCTAACTCCTTTTTGCTTTATTTACAGGCCTTGCTGTCTGCCACTACTGCTCGTACCCGCGCCCAGGCTTACCTCGAGCAGGCTAAGGCAAAGGCCATCGAGAGGCACCAGGTGAAGGTGGCCGAGGAGCTTTCGGCTGCTGAGGCTAGGCATGCCAAGGAGTTGGAGGCCATGGTCCGAGAGAGGGATGCGGCGGTGACTAAGTTGTTAGAGGCTGAAGCTGCGAAGGATGCAGCAGTCAAGTTGAGGCAGCAATATCGAGACTCCAATCAAACCCACCTTTGGGAGATCAAGCATTTGGGAGAGACACTCAAGTCTAAGGATGAGGCTATTGTCACTCTCGGGGGCAAGGTGAAGCAGTTGGAGCTTGACAACTCCAAGAATCTGGAAAAGTACAAGAGGACGACACTCCGATGTTTCTACAATTTCTGGAAACATAATCAGGGTGCTGACTTTAGCTACCTTTTAGAGGAAGTCAGAACTGTGGAGTTGGCTCGATGCGCTGCCCAACTGGCCGAAGAGGAGGCAAGAGCTACAATCCCCGCCTCTCCAAGCGTCGCTGGTGAAGAAGAAGAAGCTGCCGAGGACGCGACCAACCAAGATGCTGCTCAGGACCCTCCGGCCCCAAATGCCTCTTAAAATTTTCTCTTATATTTTTTCTTTCTTTTTGGATATACGACCCACGGGTCGTGATGTAAAGACAGTAATTTCTTTTTTAAACTTTGCTGCACGGGCAGTAAATCTTTTTTCTTTTACTTGAACAGTTACATCCAAGCAGCGATGCTTGCAGTGTAAAAGCTTAAATCTTCATGCTATAATATTTTTACTTATTATAACATTTGTCCGAATGACCGAACTTAGCATAGTACTTTGGCATGATTTAACAAAACATAAATTTTGAAAAATACTCTAAATATTGTAGCATGCTTTCACTCATTTTGTTCATGTGTTTACATACCTTGAGAGTATGCTTTGCTATCGATGTGCCTTATATGCCCCCCAAGTGATCGAGGAGCTTTAGGTCCTTGGTCACTTGCCTTGATCATGGCCTGTTCGAACATTCCTGTTCGTGTAAAAAATGATACTTGTAATACAGCAAAACAACACACGTAATGAACAAATACTTGCAAATGTAAATTCACAATGGTTGGCAAGAATGACTGGCTGCGCACAGTCCCTTATAATCTCGTATTAAAAATGGACTAAACATGTCTTTACGAGTGATTCTATAATAGAACCTTACATATACGAGCAATTAGCCATATAACGCGGCTAATCCTCTTTGCAAAACTTGTAAAAAATTGAAAATCTTTACACAAGCCAGTCCTTTAAAAAGGAATGTTCATTGATAATACTTGCGCAGGTGTTCTCCATTCCAGTAGCATGGAACGAGATCTCCGTTTAAGCGTGCAAGTTTGTAGGTGCCTGGGTGAAGGACTTCTTCAATCTGGTAAGGTCCCTCCCAATTAGGTCCGAGCACTCCAGCAGTGGGGTCGCGGGTATTTAAGAAAACTCGTCGTAGCACTAAGTCACCGACGTTGAATTTTCTTTCTTTAACTTTGGAGTTAAAGTACCGGGCGACTTTTTGCTGGTAAGCAGCAACTCGGAGTTGAGATTTCTCTCGCATCTCGTCGATTGAGTCTAGGGAGTCCATCATTAGCTGGCTGTTCTGATCCTGGTCATAAGTTAAGCGCCGATGTGAGGGGGGATCTAACTCGACAGGCAACATGGCCTCATATCCATAGGCTAAGGAAAATGGGGTATGGCCTGTTGCTGTTCGGTGGGACGTTCTATACAACCATAGGACTTCAGGCAGCTGCTCTGGCCACGCTCCTTTAGCTTCTTCAAGTCTTTTCTTCAGGGTGTCTTTAAGAGTTTTGTTCACGGATTTGACTTGCCCATTCACCTGGGGGTGTGCGACTGAAGAAAAGCTTTTAATAACTCCATGCCTTTCGCAGAAATCGGTGAATAAGTCGCTGTCAAATTGGGTCCCATTGTCTGAAACTATCTTCCTGGGCAGACCATACCGGCATACAATGTTCTTGATGATGAAGTCAAGAACTTTCTTGGTCATGATGGTTGCGAGTGGTTCAGCTTCGTCCCATTTGGTGAAGTAATCAACTGCCACAACTGCGTACTTTACTCCGCCTTTCCCTGTAGGCAGGGATCCAATCAAATCTATCCCCCATATTGCGAAAGGCCACGGGCTCTGCATCTGCTTTAGTTCATTTGGAGCTGCTCGTGGAATCTTGGAGAACCTTTGACATTTGTCGCATCTTCGTACATACTCCATCGAATCCTCGTTCATTGTTGGCCAGAAGTAGCCTTGCCTTAGAATCTTTTTTGCCAAACTTTTCCCCCCAGCGTGATCCCCGCAGAAGCCTTCATGCACCTCCTTCATGAGTTCCTTAGCTTTTTCTGGTGTAACGCACCTGAGTAGTGGCATTGAATATCCTCTTCGGTACATAACACCATCGACCAGTATGTACCTAGCGGCTCGCCTTTGCAGAGTCCTGGCTTTGTTTCTATCTGCTGGCAGTGTACCATTCGTCAGATACTCCAAGTAAGGCGCCATCCATGTATCTTCTAGACGAATCTCCATATTGGCTTCGGCCGCTTCTATGCTCGTCTTATTCAGTCTTTCTACTGGAACTATGTTCAAGGTGTCTGCATCCTTTGCGCTCGCGAGTTTAGCCAAGGCATCTGCATTCGAATTCTGGTCTCGCGGAATTTGCTGGAGGGTGTACTTTGTAAACTGGGCTAGCAAATCCTTCGTTTTATTCAGGTAAGCCATCATCTTTAAGCCTCGCGCTTGATATTCTCCCAGGACTTGATTCACGACTAGCTGTGAGTCACTGTAAATATCAAGCGTCTTTATGCTCATATCTTTGGCCATTCTCAATCCAGCGAGGAGTGCTTTGTATTCTGCTTCATTGTTTGACACGGTGAAGTCGAACCTGATTGCGCAGTGAAATCGATGCCCTTCCGGCTTTATCAATATCACTCCCGCTCCAGCGTGGGATTCGTTGGATGAACCATCCGTGAATAGCTTCCACGAAGGAGTTTTGTCTTGAGGCATGGGCGCTTCAGGCCGTTCGCACTGCTCACTGTCTGGGAGTCCGGTGAACTCCGCAACAAGATCGGCCAAGACTTGTCCCTTTATTGCTGCTCACGGTGAATAAGTTATATCGAACTGCCCTAGTTCGACCGCCCATTTTAATAATCGCCCAGCCGCCTCAGGTTTTTGGAGGACTTGCCGAAGGGGCTGGTCGGTTAAAACTGTGATTGGATGGGCTTGGAAGTAAGGACGCAACTTCCTGGAGGCTAGTATTAAGCAATATGCTAACCTTTCGATTGGCGGATATCTTAATTCTGCACCGATCAGCCTCTTGCTGACATAGTAGATTGCTTTCTGTACGCCTTCTTCCTCCCGTACAAGTACCGCACTAGCAGCAACTTCAGTAATCGCCAGATAAATAAACAAAGTTTCTCCTTCAATCAGTTTTGACAAGATGGGAGGTTGCGCCATATGAGCTTTCAAGGCCTGGAATGCTTGCTCCCAGTCTCCCGTCCATTCAAACTTCTTATTGCCCCTGAGTAGATTGAAGAAAGGGACACATTTGTCAGTTGATTTCGAGATGAATCTACTTAGGGCAGCGATCCTTCCGGTCAAACTTTGTACATCCTTGATCCTCTCCGGCGACTTCATGTCGATCAGGGCTTTTATCTTGTCAGGGTTGGCCTCGATTCCTCTTGAATTTACTATAAACCCCAAAAACTTCCCTGATCCGACTCCAAAGGAACATTTAAAGGGATTCAACTTCATCTGGTACTTGTTTAACACATCAAAGCACTCTTGTAGATCCCTCACATGTCCTTCTGCCTTCTTAGACTTTACCAGCATGTCATCCACATATACCTCCATGTTTGCACCGATCAGCTCCTTAAACATGTGGTTGACTAGTCGTTGGTAAGTCGCACCTGCGTTTTTCAGTCCGAAGGGCATGACTTTGTAACAGTATAAGCCCGTATTGGTCCGAAAGCTGGTGTGATCCTCGTCAGGGGGATGCATGCTAATCTGGTTGTAGCCTGAATATGCATCCATGAACGAGAGGATCTCATGTCCTGCAGTCACATCGACCAGCTGGTCGATCCTTGGGAGTGGGAAGTAGTCTTTTGGGCAGGCTTTATTGAGGTCTGTAAAATCCACACAGGTCTGCCACTTGCCGTTAGGCTTGGGGACCAGCACTGGATTTGAGACCTAGGATGGATAAAACGCCACCCTGATAAACCCATTCTCCTTAAGTCTTTCGACTTCTTCTTTCAAGGCCCTTGATCTATCTTTATCGAGCAGCCTTCTCTTTTGTTGCACGGGTGGAAAAGTTTTATCTATGTTCAAGACGTGGCTGATTATCGCAGGATCTATCCCAACCATGTCTTTGTGCGACCAGGCGAAAACTTCCTGGTTCTTTCGCAAGAATTCCACCAGTGCATGCTTCGTGGTAGGCTCTAAGTTTTTCCCAACCTTCACGACTCTGGTCGGGTCTTTTTTGTCGAGTTGGACCTCCTCCAGGTCCTCGACGGGTCCAACATTCTCTTCAAAATCCCCAAAGCGAGGATCCAAATCTCCATCCTCTCTTTGGGAAACACCCTATTTGGTGACTTCACCACCTGATTGGGCTTGCGTATCAACTTCCATCTGTAATCGGTCTGGGGTAGTGCTCCTCGACGTTCCACTTTTCGCCTTTGTGATCGAGGCATTGTAGCACTCCCTGGCTTCCCTTTGGTTTTCTAAAACGCGTCCTACCCCCGCGTCTGTTGGGAACTTCATGGCTAGGTGCCACATAGAGATGAAGGCCCGTAGATCAACCAGTATGGGCCTTCCGATAACGGCATTGTACGCCGAGGGACAATCGACCACTACAAAAGTGGCGAGTAATGTCCTTGTTGCAGGCGCTGTACCCGTCGTTACTGGAAGTTTGATCATTCCGGCTAGGGCGAGTCCTTCTCCAGAGAAGCCATATATCGTTTGATTGCAGGGCTCCAAGTCGTTTACAGACAATTTCATGCGTTCCAGTGTTGACTTATACAGGATGTTCACTGAACTTCCTGTATCGACTAGTACCCTCTTCACCATCATATTGGCCATCTGGATGTCCACGACCAGCGGATCGGAATGTGGGAACCGGACGTGCTGGGCATCGCCATCAGAGAAGGTTATCTCACCTTCCTCTGACCGAGCCTTTTTTGGTGTGCGGTCCTCCACAGTCATCATCTCGATGTCCTGGTCGTGGCGCAGAGTCCGAGCATATCGTTCTCTGGCCTTTCCGCTATTTCCCACGAGGTGCGGGCCTCCACAGATGGTTAAGAGTGTTCCAGCCACGGGGGCAGGCTGTAATGGTGGCGAGCATTGGCGTGTGGACGCCTGCTCGTTGCCACCTGGAGCTTCTCGTTGGGAATTTCCCGAGGCCCGTACGTACCTTCTCAAGTGTCCTTGTCTAATAAGGAACTCGATTTCGTCTTTTAACTGGTTGCATTCATTAGTGTCATGTCCATAGTCGTTATGATAACGACAGAACTTGGTAGTGTCTCTTTTCGAAATGTCCTTTCGAATGGGTCCAGGTTTCTTGTAAGGCACACTAGAGCTTGTGGCCTGGTAAACCTCTCCCCGAGACTCAACGAGGGCAGTGTAGTTAGTGAACCTAGGTTCATAACGATTACCCTTGGCTCGTTTATTGTCGGAGGTGGAAGGCTTATTGTGCGGCCGTTTTCCACCATTTTTACCATTGCCGTTACCATTCCCGTTGCCTTTGCCGTTGCCATTGGGTTTGGACCCATTGGCGGCTTTGGTGGGTTCGGCAGCTTTCTTGTCCTTGCTTGAAGGCTTTCCATCATCGGCAATGGCCTCTTTGAGCTTGATGTAACGATCAGCTCGGTCTAAGAACTCCTGGGTGGTTCTAACTCCTTCCTTTCGGAGACTTTTCCAGAGGGGAGAGCAACGTTTAACCCCTGCGGTAATGGCCATCATCTTGCCTTCGTCTCCTACTGTTTTTGCTCTAGCTGCCGCTGGCATAAAGCGCTGGACGTAATCCTTCACTGACTCCCCGTCCTGCTGACGAATTTCGACTAGCTGGTTTGCTTCGGTTGGGTGCACACGACCCGCATAGAACTGTCCGTAGAACTCCCTTACGAACATTTCCCAGGAAACTATGCTTGCAGGCGGGAACTTAAAGAACCACTCCTGCGCTGCTTCAGAAAGTGTTGTAGGGAAGATCCTGCACCGAGCGTCTTCGGACACTTTCTGAATGTCCATCTGAATCTCAAACTTATTCACATGCGAGACTGGGTCCCCATATCCATCAAAGTTTGGGAGCGTAGGCATCTTGAATTTGCTGGGAGTTTCGGCGTTAGCTATCCTTTGGACGAAAGGAGTGCCTTTCCTCCTGTCGTGGTCGATGTAGGATGTCCTTCCCCTGACCAGTTGTTGCACTGCTTGGTTGAGGGCGTCTATCTGGGCCTGTACAGCGGCAGGAATCGCTGTGGCCTCTGTTGTTGGGGGGACATTCTCACCGTGCCGCTCGCGGAGATCGTTGAGTATATCTCTCAAGTCCTCCTCTCTTCTCCGCTGCTCGCTACCCCCGAGCCGGTTGAAGACGTTATTCTGTTTAGGTTGCCCCCCAGCGTCTCGTCTGTTGGGCTGGTCATCTTGGGGTGCCTGGCTCCTGCCCTTACCCCTTTCTTCGTGCCTCCTACCTGCATCTCCTTTGCCTGAATCGGCCTCATTATATCCGTGGCCATCTCTGAATCTCGACTGGCTATGGTGGGATCGGCTATTCCCTCTATTCCCGTCTCTGGCAGAAACGTCCCGAGCGTGAGAGGGTGGCCTGCACTGGTCGCGGTGTCCCCATGCATTATCATGCCGTGGGGGACCTCGGACCGCAGAGCCTAACTCTGAGTCCCTCCTGTTACCAGGAGGGTACTGACCTCTGTTCGATAGGTTTGGCCCATCATCCCCATGGCGTCTAGGACTACGAGGCTGATGCTCGGCCCTATTCTGCCTTTGTTGTGGGGGATTACCCCGAGCAGCTTGGGATGGTGGATGCGTCTCAGGGTCCAGCGGGACATCGTCATGGGGCATCTGAGGCTGTTCGGGCCTTTGCGGACTTGAAGGATGGATTGGTGGGCTAGGATTGGGACCCTTCTGGGGTGGCCCATTCATTGGTTGGTCAGGCTGCGAGGCAGGTGCGGCCTGATTTCTAGCCAACAGCAAGGCTGCCTCCAGGGCTGCCATGGCTTCGTTTTGGCGGCGATCCACCTTCGCCTGCCTTTCGCTCAATTCCGCACGCTGCCTTTCAATCACCTGCTGCTGCTGTGCCATAACTTCAGCGGTAGTCTCCTGACTGGCCTTCAGGCTAGCCAGCTCTTCCTGCAGCGCGCCCAGGGTGCTCTTCAACGTTGCATCATCCATTTCCTCCTCTTCAAAATCCAGTTGCGGCTCATCCTCCGCTATTCTTGCAGGAGGAGGAGGAGGAGGGTTCGATGGTGCAGCGGCGGTCGCCTGCCCAGTTTTCTTACCTGCTTTCGCCATTAGTTTTCTTAACAGCAATAAATCAATCTCTCAATGAAAGCACCAGAATGTTGACCCAAGATTTGGCCAACTGACACGGAGTCAAAATGTGATTGATATTAATGAATGTATAGAGAAGAACGTATGGAAAAAACAGTAAATCACACAAGAATTTTTATAGTGGTTCGGCCCCAGGATCTGGTAATGACCTACGTCCACTTAGACTGATATTGATATAAGAATCAGAAGAGTGATCAAAGAACTAGGGTTCAATGAGTTTCACTAACCTCTGAAGAATAGTACAATATTCCTAGGAAAATAATTATAGTCTCAAATGATTCAAAAGCCAAAAGTCCCTCCCTTGAGCTATCTCTTGCTATTTATAGGCTCAAGGGGGATTACAAAAGATTGTTACAGATATTCTCCCCTGAATAATCGGGTACTCAGGAGATTGAGTGAGATAAATTCGGGATTACAAAGATCTTCCCCATTAATGTTGCCGTGTATGCGGAACTACCGACCAGCCTGGTCGCAGGTAGGACTGGGTCGTTTACTACCTTCAGCACATCTTCTGGTCGATACTCTAGCCGAACATTTCCAGGTGTCAACCACGTGTCCAGGGATCACTTGCCACGTCACTAATGTGAATTTATTGGATAACAAAGAGCTTCTCTTTAGACTCTGAGAAGATAGTGAAGAACCGTGTATTGTTTAAGGCCTTATTTATAGGTTTATAAAAATACAAAGCCCTTCAGACTTCTCTCTCACATTATCCCATGTCTTGGCAAATGTGTAGCCGCCATTCTCATATCCAGGAAATGGAATCATAGGTTATTAAAAAAATTCAAAAATGGTGTGAGAATACCAAGAGATATTTTTTGGAGATTGAAACAGAAAGGTATCATAACTAATAGGGAGTTACCACATGGATCTTTGAACGAATGGAGATTATTGCTCAGATAGTATCTACACGAGAGAGTTGCTGGTAGGACATAGACTGTTCGAAAAGAACATGAGTCGAATATTTACTGCTCAGGAAAAGTTCATCACATGTTGGACACGTATGATAAACTTGGGGGCAAATGTTATCCCTAATAATCAACATGATGATGTGGCATTTTAAAGTGACACGTGGCATGATATTTAGGTCAAGAGGCATCTTCATGGTTGAATATGTGACAAACAGAGAGAATGTGAGGAGTCAGAAAACAAGCCATTGGCTAGAGGCTGGATTGGTTGCCTCTGGTCAGAAAGGTGTCGACCAAGAGGTTCAGTAGACTTTGATGCTGGATGTTGGGATCAGTGCCCTTTAAAGAATATGTATTGAATAGTGTTTTATGAAATAAATAATTGAAATGAATTTTTAGCATATATTTATTGTTTATTATTATCATTAGAATAATATTATATAAATATCATAAAATTTTCAAATTCTCTATTGTGACTACAATCTTGTATTAGTACGACAGGATTAAGATTGTAGGGGAACAAATTTAAACAGTTCGCAGTAAAACAAAGTTATATGGAATCTTTGGATTAAATACATTAAGTACGACTCACTAGTATTATGAATACATGTAATCTAGATCCGGATTACTGATGTAGCATGACATTTTAGTGGAGGTACTTTGTATAAAGTAGTTATACATGAATGTAACGCCCTACCTCCTTAGAGCCTTTACTAGTGAGTTTAAAAATATGCGCCTAACTCGCTAATCGAGGTTTTAGAGTTAATAGTGTAATTAAGCCATAGACAAAGGAAAAACTTTAGAAATAATAATTTCCATAGAAAATCTTAAAAGTTTTACACTTGGGATCCCAAAATACAGTTTGGAAATATTTACAACATATAAACTAAACCAAGTCGACTAAATGACAAAATCTAGGTTTATTTACAAGCATCTCCCAAATTCCTCTGGCTGTGGTGGCCAGGCTGGCCAAACATGTACACGCCGCCTCACGCCCGCTACACTCATGGTTGGTTGGCCTTCTCTTTACCCTTACCTACACCACAGAGCATCTGTGAGACGAAGCCCAGCAAGAAAACCCACAAACAGATAACATATGCAACACACATATATCAAGCATATAAATAGGCCACCAATGGGCTAAACACATACGACCTAGCTGTCACACGCGTTTACCAAGACCTGGGTTCGCGAACTACGCCGTGAGGATATCCCAGGTATCCTTTTAGGGACTCACCCTAGAAACTCGCACACCACGTGCTCAATGCTGCTCTCAGCCCCTTGCCGTTTTCAGCCCCTTGCCGTTCTCGGCCTTGCACTCAGCGTGCCCTTCGCCGTTCCAGGCCTCTGCCATCCTCGACCTACACCGTTTCCGGCTCTTGTCAATCATTCACACAATATCATTCATAGCATAACAAGCAAATATAGAATTCTAGCTAATTCAATCAAAGGGCTACGCCCTGCAGTTTAAACACATTGGGCTCAACCTGCATACAAGCTCTATGGGAACAAGGGTTTTCTTACCTGAGTCCCGAGCTTTCCGAGCACCGATGCCCCGAGCATAGTCCTCTAACTTGAGCCTCGCCAAAACCCTAGTCACAACACATTAACAATATCCATCCATCAAGTTCTAATCCAATATATAACTTCGAGCCATAACCCTAACCTTCGAGACCATGAATTCTATCAATCCGGGTGATAAAATCAATCCTAAGCCTTAGCCATTGAGTTCCCAAGGCTAAACACCCTTAAAAACACAAACTGGCACTAAGAGTCGCGGCCCCACCCTCAAGAATCGCAGCTAGCCTCAAAACAGAGGCTAGCACACCCCTACAACACACACGGGCCGCAGCGCGCACACCAACCGCCGCAGCGCGCATGAACTCCTCAACCACACGCGCACACGGGCTACGGCGCGCCCATCCTAGGGTCGCGGCCCTCACCTCCAAACCCAGAATTTTAACCTTCTTCCCTGCATTTTCCTCAAGCTAACTCACCCAAAGCTCATCTATCAAACCCAGATAATTAACACATATATTCAAGCTCAATATCAACATCAAAACCCATCAAAATCTGCTCCAAAACCCAACTAAAATTCCCAAACACAGATCAAGCTTAACTAGCATGCATACTCTAACAAACCAGCAACAATTCTCAACATAATCCCCATAATTAGAGCTTACCTTGCTGAATTCAATCTCTGAAATTGATCCTTAATCCCCAAGCTCCTAGCTCCCAAGATTTCTCAGTTGAAATCCTTCTAGCTTCTAGCTAATTCCTCCAAGTTCTCCCTAGGCTTCCAAAAAGGAGATATCCACTTGCTTAGAGAGAAAGAATGAGTCAGTTCCTTAAGTGTTCTGTATAGTTCTAAAGTTTGTCTTATTCAACTTATGTTTATGTGGTTACCTGAAGGCTCGGGGTACCAAAACGTCCCCGAGGGCAAAATGGTAAATTTCCCCAGTATTCCCTCCTAGACCTTATATCCTCAAATATATCTCCAAATATTTATTTTCATATCCTGATAATCCCATAACACACCTTGTACCCAAATTACCCCTCGACTCGCCCCGAGTCCGAATCTCAACCCCGTTGTGACTTTCCGATTAACTGCTCCCCAGGACTGTCTCAGATCGTGCTGCACAGACATATCACATATATATCGCATTTATCACGTTTATACCCCTAATACCCAGACGTGGCCCACATGCACATTTAACTCAACTAAACATGCATCATTATCATATATTCACATAAATCCACATATAAGCATATTAAATCATTTATTGCCCTCCGGGCACACTAATCAAGGCCCTAAGCCCGATTAGCAAATTCGGGTCATTACAACTATACCCTCCTTACAGAAATTTCGTCCTCAAAATTACCTGAACAACTCGGGGTACCGCTCCCTCATCTCTGACTCAAGTTCCCACGTCGCCTCCTCAACCTTGTTGTTTCTCCACAGCACTTTCACCAAGGCGATGGTCTTGTTCCTCAAGACTTTATCTTTTCGGTCAAGAATCTGAACCGGCTTCTCCTCATAGGAAAAATCCTGATCAAGCTCCAGATTCTCAAAACTTAGAACATGCATTGAATCTGACATATACTTCCAGAGCATGGATACAAGGAAAACATCATGAACCCCTGATAAAGCTGGAGGCATCGCTAATCTGTAAGCTACCTCTCCAACCCGTTCCAGAATCTCGAAGGGGCCAACAAACCTAGGGATCAACTTGCCCCGAACACCAAACCATTTCACACCCCTCATGGATGAAACCCTAAAGAACACATGATCACCAACCCGAAATTCCATGCTCCTGCGTTTCAGGTTTGAATAACTTCTCTGTCGACTCTGGGAGGCGAGCATACGCACTCTAATCTCTCAATTGCCTCATTGGTCCTCTGAACCATCTCTGGACCCAGATACCTCCTTTCACCTATCTCATCCCAATGGATAGGTGATCTACACTTCCTTCCATAAAGCATCTCGTACGGAGCCACACCAGTGGTCGCCTGATAACTGTTGTTGTACGAGAACTCGATCAAAGGGAGATACTTACTCCACGATCCCCCAAAATCAAGCACACAAGCTCATAGCAGATCCTCCAATATCTGAATCATCCTCTCAGACTACCCATCCGTCTGAGGATGATAAGCAGTACTAAAACGTAACTGCGTGCCCATAGTCTTCTGCAGACTCTCCCAAAATTTGGAGGTGAAGGTGGAATCACTGTCAGACACTATCGACCTCGAAGCCCCATGAAGTCGAACAATCTCTTTCACATATAACTCAGCGTACTGCTCTAGGGTATAAGTTATCTTAACATGCAAAAAGTGGGCGGACTTGGTGTACCTATCCACAATCACCCACACTGAGTCATGCTGTCCCACAGTTCTCGGTAAACCAACCACGAAGTCCATAGTAATATCTTCACGCTTCCATTCTGGGATCCCCAGAGGCTGCAACAATCCTGCTGGCCTCTGGTGCTCAGCATTAACTTGCTGGAAAGTTAAGCACTTGGCTACATAATCCACCACATCCCTCTTCATGCCCGACCACCAATACAAAGCTCCCAAGTCCTAGTACATCTTCGTCGTACCCGGGTGCAAAGAATAGGGAGTGGTATGTGATTCTTCTAAGATCTCCCGTCGAATATCAAAATTCATCAGAACACAGATCCGACCCTTGTACTTCAGTAACCCCATCTCTGAAATGGAGAAGTTCTTCATCGCTCTGACTAAGGCACTCTCCCTATGACCTCTTAACTGAGAATCTTTCCCTTGCGCTTCCTTGATCCTCTCAAGGAGTATAGACTGAAGAGTGATGTTGGCCAACTGACCAACCACCAACTCTATACCTGCTCTAGTCATCTCCTCAGCTAACTTATCAGATATCTGCCTCGAACTGAACAATTGTCTTGGGCCCTTCCGACTCAATGCATCAGCCACTACAATAGCCTTCCCAGGATGGTATAGGATATCACAATCATAATCCTTAACCAACTCCAGCCACCGTCTCTGTCCCATATTCAGGTCCTTCTGTGTAAAGAAATACTTTAGGCTCTTATGGTCAGTGTATATCTCGCACTTCTCACCATAAAGATAATGCCTCCAAATCTTAAGTGCAAACACCACCTCTGCCAACTCCAGGTCATGCGTAGGATATCTCTGCTCATATTCCTTCAACTGTCTCGATGCATAGGCTATCACCTTACCAACTTGCATCAACACGCACCCCAAACCTTGCCTAGATGCATCGCAGTAGACCACAAACTTTTCATTCTCTGTCGGCAAGCTTAGCACTGGCGCAGTAATCAATCGCCACTTCAGTTCCTTAAAACTGTTCTCACACCTGTCCGTCCAGACATACCTTGTCTTCTTCTTTGTCAGTTCCATCAATGGCGTAGCTATCCTGGAGAACCCCTCAACAAACTGCCGATAATACCCTGCTAAACCCAAAAATCTTCTCACTTCAGGAACACTGCCCGGTCTAGGCCAATCTCTGACCACCTCAATCTTACTTGGGTCAACCAGAATCCCCTCCTTACTGACAATATGGCCCAGAAACGTAACTTGTGGCAACCATAACTCACACTTACTGAACTTAGCATATAACTTATGCTCCCTCAATCGCTGTTGTACCAACCGCAGATGCTACTCATGCTCTGCCTCTGACTGGGAGTACACTAGGATGTCGCAGATGAATACGATCACAAACTTGTCCAGATAATCCTTGAAAACCCTATTCATCAGGTCCATGAAGGCTGCTGAGGCATTGGTTAATCCAAAGGGCATAACTAGGAATTCATAATGTCCATACCTCGTTCGGAAAGCGGTCTTTGGTATGTCCTCCTCTTTAATCCTTAACTGATGGTAACCTGATCGGAGATCTATCTTGGAAAACACTGTTCTTCCCTGCAGCTGATCAAATAAATCGTCGATCCTAGGCAGTGGATACTTGTTCTTAATGGTTAACTTGTTCTGCTCCCTATAATCAATACACATCCTAAGGGATCTATCATTTTTCTTAACGAACAACACTGGTGCACCCCATGGCGAGAAACTTGGTCTGATGAACCCCAAATCAAGTAGCTCCCGTAACTGAATCTTCAACTCCTTTAACTCCGCTGGAGCCATTCTATAAGGTGTCTTAGATACTGGCTCCACTCCTGGTACCAACTCTATAACAAAGTCAATCTCCCTCTGCGGCGGCAACCTTGGAAAATCCGCTGGAAACAAATTAGGAAACTCACACACCAATCTAGTCTCACCCGATCCAACTGACACCACCCTAGAAGTATCCACAACGCTTGCCAGGATCCTATGCAACCTTCCTGCATCAGGTCCCTAGCCCTTAGGGCTGAAATCATTGGTACACGCGGTCCACTAACTGACCCCACAAACACAAAGGGTACCTCCCCTTTTGGTTCAAAAGTCACAATTCTGCGCTTCCAGTCAATCGTTGCCCCATACTTTGATAACCAATCCATTCCCAAAATCATATCAAAATCATCCATCTCTAACTCAATCAAATCAACAGACAGTTCCTTACCATCTACCTTTACAGGCAATGCTCTAATCCACTTCCTAGAGACTACAAATTCCCCTGTTGGCAACAAAGTCTAAAATCCCCTAGCATACACACCACTAGGTCTACAAAGTTGATCTATCACTCTAGCAGATATAAATGAATGGGTAGCCCCTGAATCAAACAATGCAGTATACAAAGAACCAGCACTAGAGATCTGACCTGTCACAACTGAGGGGCTAGCCTCCGCCTCAGTCTGATTCAATGTGAATACCCTGGCAGGAGTAAGACTGTCACTCTGCTTCTGCTCCTCCTTCTTAACTTGAGGGCAATCCCTCTTCAGATGACTAGCACTCCCACAAATAAAGCAGGCCCTGATCCTGCACTCACCATGGTGTCGACGCCTGCACCGTGGAAACATTGGAAAACTCCTCCAGTTGTCACTGCCACCTTGACGGCCGGTGGAAGGACCCCGTGCCCTCCTATCTGAACTGGGACGAACAAAGGAATCTGGGGCCTTCCTCTTCTGCTCACTAGAACCACCACCACAACCGAACCCAACAAAAGGAGGCATTGTCCTCTTGGCATCGCGCCTAACAGCGCTATCTTTCCAAATCTGATCTTCGGCCCTCTCAGTAGTAAGGGTCTTGTCTACCGCTTGGCCATAAGTAGTAGTCTCTGGATCCAAGGTAATATTCACATTGCGGGTGATCATGACATTCAACCCCCGCACAAACCTATCCCTCCTTGCCGCATCAGTCGGCACTAGATCTGGTGCAAACTTCACCAATCTATCAAACTTTATTGCATACTCTGTCACTGTGGATCGATTCAGAGTCAGGTTGATAAACTCATCAACCTTTGCAGCTCGCACTGCCACACTTTAGTACTTCTCATTAAACAAGTTTCTGAATTCTTCCCAAGTCATAACGGATACATTCGTTCTCTGCACCACCACATCCCACCAAATGTGGGCATCCTCTCTGAACATGTAGCTAGCACAGGCTACCCTCTCATTCCCCTGAACTCTCATAAAATCCAGAATTGAGGCAATCATATTCATCCACTGCTCTACCCGCTGTGGGTCTGATCCACCCTCGAAGGTGGGAGGATGCTGCTTCCTGAACCTCTCATACAAAGGTTCCCACTTATTCTCCATAGCAGACTGCACTGGTACTGGCACTGCAACCTACTACACTGGCAGCCCAGTAACCTGAGGCGGGGCCTGCTGCCTTAACTGTCGCAACTCTTCCTCTGTGTCGCTGTAGTCTTGCTTCCATCTCAGCAAACATTTCTTGCCAATTTTGTGGGGCAAGTGGAGGGTCCTGACCCTGGTTGTCATCCTTGGCCCTACTGCCACGGAGTCTAGCTGATTGTCGAGGCATCTCAACAAATATTCCTGCAACTAACGACGCTGCTCATCAGGCATGATAACATCATCCAAAACCACCTCCCAAGCACATCAGTCATCCACAAATCATAACCCATATAACATATAACACACAACGGGCCATGCCCTAGCATCATGCATATGTTAACTCATACATCATGCTCTATATAAAATAAGCAGGAAAACAGGGCATTCAAACACATATTCAGACATATTAGCCAATCTTACCAACCAACCCTGAGTTGAACCTGACACTGACAGCGTGTGTACATGTTCGGTCAATCTCCAAAACCAATAACCTTGGCTCGCTCTGATACCAATTTGTAACGCCCTACCTCCTTAGAGTTGTTACTAGTGAGTTTAAAAACGTGCGTCTAACTCGCTAATCGAGGTTTTAGAGTTAATAGTGTAATTAAGCCATAGACAAAGGAAAAACTTTAGAAATAATAATTTCCATAGAAAGTCTTAAAAGTTTTACACTTGGGATCCCAAAATACAGTTTGGAAATATTTACAACATATAAACTGAACCAAGTCGACTAAACGACAAAATCTAGGTTTATTTACAAGCATCTCCCAAATTCCTCTGGCTGTGGCAGCCAGGCTGGCCAAACATGTACACGCCGCCTCACGCCCGCTACACTCATGGTTGGTTGGCCTTCTCTTTACCCTTACCTGCACCACAGAGCATCTGTGAGCCGAAGCCTGGCAAGAAAACCCACAAATAGATAACATATGCAACACACATATATCAAGCATATAAATAGGCCACCAATGGGCTAAACACATACGGCCTAGCCGTCCCGTCCCAGGCATTTACCAAGCCCTGGGTTCGCGGACCACGCCATGAGGATATCCCAAGTATCCTTTTAGGGACTCGCCCTAGCAACTCGCACACCACGTGCTCAACGATGCTCCCAGCCCCTTGTCGTTCTTGGCCTTGCACTCAGTGTGCCCTTCGCCATTCCCAGCCTCTGCCATCCTCGGCCTACTCCGCTCCGGGCTCTTGCCGATCATTCACACAATAGCATAACAAGAAAATACAGAATTCTAGCTAATTCAGTCAAAGGGCTACGCCCTGCAGTTTAAACACATTGGGCTCAGCCCTGCATTCCAATTCTATTCAGACACATTGGGCTCAGCCCTCCATACAAGCTCTATGGGAACAAGGGTTTTCTTACCTGAGTCCCGAGCTTTCCGAGCACCGATGCCCCGAGCACAGTCCTCTAACTTGAGTCTCGCCAAAACCCTAGTGACAACACATTAACAATATCCATCCATCAAGTTCTAATCCAATAAATAACTTCGAGCCATAACCCTAACCTCCAGGACCTTGAATTCTATCAATCCAGGTGATAAAATCCATCCCGAGCCTTAGCCATTGAGTTCCCAAGCCTAAACACCCTTAAAAACATAAACTGGCACTAAGAGTCGCGGCCCCACCCTCAAGAGCCACGGTGCGCCCATCCTAGGGTCGCAGCCCTCACCTCCAAACCCAGAATTTTCACCTTCTTTCCTGCATTTTCCTTAAGCTAACTCACCCAAAGCTCATCTATCAAACCCAGATAATTAACACATATATTCCAGCTCAATATCAACATCAAAACCCATCAAAATCTGCTCCAAAACCCAACTAAAATACCCAAACACAGATCAAGCTTAACTAGCATGCATACTCTAACAAACCAGCAATAATTCTCAACATAATCCCCATAATTAGAGCTTACCTTGCTGAATTCAATCTCTGAAGTTGATCCTTAATCCCCAAGCTCCTAGCTCCCAAGATTTCTCAGCTGAAATCCTTCTAGCTTCTAGCTAATTCCTCCAAGTTCTCCCTAGGCTTCCAAAGAGGAGATATCCACTTACTTAGAGAGAAAGAATGAGTCGGTTCCTTAAGTGTTCTGTATAGTTCTAAAGTTTGTCTTATTCAACTTATGTTTATGTGGTTACCTCAAGGCTCGGGGTAACAAAATGTCCCCAAGGGCAAAATGGTAAATTTCCCCAGTATTCCCTCCTAGACCTTCTATCCTTAAATATATCTCCAAATATTTATTTTCATATCCCGATAATCCCATAACACACCTAGTACCCAAATTACCCCTCGACTTGCCCCGAGTCCGAATCTCAACCCCATTGTGACTTTCCGATTAACTGCTCCCCAGGACTGTCTCGGATTGTGCTGCACAGACATATCACATATATATCGCATTTATCACGTTTATGGCCCTAATACCCAGACGGGGCCCACATGCACATTTAACTCAACTAAACATGCATCATTATCATATATTCACATAAATCCACATATAAGCATATTAAATCATTTATTGCCCTCCGGGCACACTAATCAAGGCCTTAAGCCCGATTAGCAAACTCAGGTCGTTACAATGAACGAGACCCGATATATTATTAATATTTAATAATATTGTCTACTTTATAAGTATTAATTAAACATATCAATAAGATGATCATATTTAAATTGATCTTAATCCTGAAGTTATTATGAACTCCTGTTTATGTCATATGAGTTATTTGATTCACTCGTTATGGTTTGTCAAAATGATCAGTTTGAACACTTTTGTTTTTGGAACTCATTGATGTAAATGGCTAGGGACATAATATACAGATATAGAATCTATACATTTCTGAAAGGAATTGAATAATGGTTCTCTTAACGGTTGGCTTTTGGAATTGAAAGAAATTCATAAATCAGCTTATGAATTAACTTTCACTAGTAAAGTTAATGGTACTTAAGGAAACAAGATATAATTAAAGAGATTAAACGATAATTAATTCCTACTTTAATTATGAACCAATAATAGAGGATTAAATTGTATGTAGTGATTAAATTAATGGACACTTTTTATACTTAAAAGTACTCAATAAATAAATGTCTATAATTACAAGAGTGCAATCTCATATTTTTAGTGGAATAATATTGAGGTTAGTAAATTAAGTTTATTATATTAAAGAGTTTTAATTAATAATCTAAATTTATTGGAGCTTGATATTATAGGTTCATAGGTCCCCGAGATGGTTTTATCAATACTATTTAATGTAAGAGTTGAAATTGGGAAAAATGAGGAAAAGGGCATATTTGGAAAAAAAAAATTATTCTTTAGAGTCAAATATGTAATTGAGAAAAATTAATTAATTAATATAATTTTTTAAATAAAATGGCATTTTCGAAAATAGCATTTAAATAATTAAGATAATCAATTAGTTTTATTTATTTAAATGATGTAGAGAGATATTTCTCATAATTCAAATTAGATTTGAATTTGAAATGATATTTATTCTTTAATTAATTTGATAAGATAAGTTATCAGGTTTAGATATTTTTTAATAAATAATAATTAAAATAAAATGGTTGGAACACTTCCCTGAAATCAGGATGTGTTACATGCCAACTACAGTGCATGCACTGTAGTTGGCGTGTAACAAGGTCTAAGAATGGGTATGGATACTTCTTTTATTTATTTAATAAAATTTAATTTTGAATTTAATTAATTCTATTATAAATCTATGAGATGGAAAGAGTTTCATAATACGCTTAACAGAGAGAATATTCTAGAGAGAAAATTTTAAAGCTTTTCACGTAGAGAAAATTATATAGTATTATTTTTCTCTATCCCTGAAAACTGTCTCAGACCTAATATTTCAAGATCTCATGAGTTGAGTACATCTTGTGAATTAGAAATTTTCCCACCATTACTCTACGTGCCCACACACGTCTTAAGGTGTAGAGATACATCTTGGAAGATCTTGTTCTGAGTATTCAAGAGGCTACTTTGGATTGGATGTTCTTTAGAGGTACGGAAAGATAGCGAGGATTCTTGATTGTTCTACAATTGGTAAATCCTCTTTTTTTTCTTTCTCTATGATTAATGTTTTGCATATTAATGGATATTTTATTTAAAGATTTTTTAAATAAATGTTTTTTGAAATCACTGGGCCCACCACCCCATGCTTTCCGCTACGCATATGGTAAACCGATTACCAACAATTAGTACCAGAGCGGTCATTAATCTCTGCATGCATTAATTGTTGTGTAGGTATAATATGCATTCTTATATTATTGTAATATGTGATGAATGGATGGATGTTTATTTTGATGAATGTTTGTTCTTAAGAGTGTTAATTATATGGTGTTTTGGGTTTAGGAATTGTTCTTAATTTTTTTATAGATCTACAAAATGTAAGTCATGTGGGGCATAGGATTTTTTGTATTAGTATAATTATTTTCAAAAGTATGTAATCCAGAGCCCCAAGCCTCAAGGCTGTTGAGAGCCTCTCAGCACCTGTTGCCCAGCGCACAGGCGCCTCTGCACCAGTCGTGCCCCTGCGCCTTGCACTTGCCATATCCCAGTGCCTGAGCCCCGCGCCCTATGTACACCTGATCCCTGCGCCCATGCGCACTAACTCCAGTGCCCTTGCGCACCTACCAGCGCGCCCAGTGTGCCTTTGTCGTGCCCCTCGCACCTTACCCGCGCCTTGTTGCTCCAATCACACCTAGTTGCCCTCGATGTTTGTGCGTAGTTGGCTTTCAAGCTGCACGCACCAACCCAAGCCCAAAATTTCAAACCCCACCACCTGGGTCCTTACCCGAGCCCTAGGGTGACTTGAAGGTTTCCTTGAATTTGTGGGCTTGGCCTAAGTTGTTAATTGCAATTTTAAAATTCTAATTAAATTTTGAATTAAGTGGCCCAAGTTCAAAATGGACCTAAACGACATATTGGGCTTTAATTAGCTAAGTGCAATATTTTTAAAATATTGTTTAAAAATTATTGAAGTCATTTATAATTCAAAATTGGGCTTGATGGCATAAAAATAATAGAAGAGTCAAAAGATGGAGTTGGAGATTCTACATGAAGCATGCACTTCTTTCGAGTATAAACATGTTTTGATTAGGAACGTCCTATTTGATTATATGTATTTAATGAATAATATAATTAGAACAAAGCAATAAATTGATTAAGTGTTAATTTCAAGACCTATTTGATTATTAATTTTTTTAGATAGACAAATAATATTCTTAATAATTAGATTATTTATTGACTAGATAGTTTAATGGCCTATTTAGTAGTTTGATTAAAAAAAATTAATGATTAAATGCCTAATGAAATTTGTAATTATTAGAATATCATTTGGTAAATTAATTTGATTAATTTAATTAATTAAAAAACTTAGGATGTTTTGAGAAAACACATATTTTAAAATAGTGAGTGGGAGAAGGAGTCATAACAATAACTCATATGGTCACCGTTATTAGTTAACACCGATGTTTCATGGAATGGACCTCGAGGCGCCTTTATTTGCGTCCTCCTAAGGAAGGTTTCTTATTGTGTTATTATTCAAGGTTAAATTCTTTGAAGAATATGATTGAATGATGTATTTCAAGATTGACTAACCCTAAGGCACACTCTTAAGTTAAGTCATTAATCTAAAATAATGGGTTATACTCACAAAGGTTAACTAGGCTTTCAAGTGGACTATTTAATCTTGACCAAACTAGCGGTTGTTCGTAAGTCAAAAGAGAAAATAGTTGATTTTAAGTTTTAACTAATGGATTTGAGAATTGTCTCAAAATTAATTTGGGATTAGTCTGACCTACCCTATGGCTGGTCCATTAATTTTCAAATTAATTTATTGCGGAATTAGTAATTATTGTTTTTATGTGTTATTTAAAATTTTTGCATTCATTCATCATATTTACTATTCCAAAAACTTATTGATGTTCATAATGTATGTTGAATTCATTTTCTGTCTTATTTATTTATTTCAACAATGATGAACAACTCAAACCCAATTACTGCTTTACTTGCAAATGAAAAACTCACTGGTGTTAATTTTATGAAATTGAAATCAAACAAGAACATTGTGTTGATTTGTGAGATGGATATGTCTTATTTAATTAATTATTTTATAAATCTATCAGATGGAAATAGCTTCATAATACGCTTAACAGAGAGAATATTCTAGACAGAAAATTCTAAATCTTTTCACTGAGAGAAAAAATATATTGTATTATTTTTCTGTATCCCTTAAAAATGTCTCAGACCTAATATTCCAATATCTCATGAGTTAAGTACATCTTGTGAATTAGAAATTTTTCCACCATTACTCTATGTGCCCACACGTCTTGGGGTGTAGAGATACACCTTGGAAGATCTAGGTTTCAGTATTCAAAAGGCTGCTTTGGATTGGATGTTCGTTGGAGGTACGAAAAGATAGCGAGGATTCTTGATTGTTCTACAACTGGTAAATCCTCATATTTTTCATTCTCTATTATTAATGTTTTGCATATTAATTGAACTGCTATTTAGAGATTGTTTAAATAATTTTTTTAAAATCTTTGGGCCCACCACTCCGTGCATTCCACTGTGCCTATGGTAAACCAGTTACCAACACTAGATTTGTTGCCTTTAGTCGGAAAGGTGCTGACTAGGAGGTTTGGGGGTCTTTTTGAAGGAATCAATCAACCGAAGGGTTTCTTAGCAGTGTTTCAAGAGTTTTAGAAGGATATGTTAATCGAATACATCCTCGACCAGAAGCCTCTGTAACCACCAAAGGAAAACTTCCCAAATATCCCTAAAAATAGCCTATTCTATTGTATTTCAAATTTGGTTAATATTTTGTATTATTTATTAATTAATTGTGGTTGAAACATGTGGTGGCTGGGTCAAGGCCCATGGCCCATCTTGTACATTCCATAAGCCTATTAATATAGGGCTTATGGCCCCATTTTAGGGACTTTGAGGACTGAGACTTGACTTTCTGAAGAAAACTCTGTGAAATTATTCTCTGACTTGCACTTGAGAAACTTAGTTGGCTAAGATTCATTTGATCTTAAGTGTTGGTTAACATATATACAAACACTAAGTGGATTAGGCTATTACCAACTCTTAGGGCTAAACCACTATAAAAATCCTTGTGTCGTTTATATTTTATTCGGTTATCCTTTATTTTCTGTTGTTTTTTGCATCTATTTGTTGTTGGCCAAAATGGTGGTCAACATTTACGATTCAAGCACTTAAATACCTAAGTCTTTTTTTAAGGTAAAAATACATAACTTCAATAATTTCGTACTCTGTGGGTACCTGACATTAAATTTTATGTTAAGTTTCACCAGACATTGATGCGACAGCATACCAATTGTCAAAAATCAATTAGCGACTAAAATATCTAAGTTGTTATGATTCAAGCACTTAAATATATAAGTTCTATTGCGATAAAAATACTTAACTTCAATAATTTGATACATTATGACGTTAAATTTTATGTTAAGTTTGACCCAGGCATTGACTTGGCAGTATACGATTGGTAAAAAATCAATTAATTTTTATTTATTTCTTAATAAATTAATTTAAACTTAAAATTTAGGTAATTAAACATAATCTATGAAATCAAATTTAAACTTAAAATTTTTAAAAATTATTTAATTCAATATATTTTTTTAATTATGTTTGGATTATGATAGAAAAATGTAAAACGTCCTAATCTAGTACTTGTAAAACTTTTACATGCTCATAAACTTAGAGAAGAAAGCCATTTATTATATAAAAAATCCCAGTGGGGCCATACTAAAACATGGAAGTTGGGCCTAATAGTTTAAAAAGAAAATAATAGTTTTCATGCAACGTTTTAAAAATAATTACAGTTCAAGTCCCACTGATAAGTTCTGAAAAGTTAAAAATAAACATAACGTTACTCTTTAGATATTGGTGTTAAACTGATTGTTTTCTCGTCCAAAGGATGCCCCCACACCATACACACCCTAACCTTGGAACTCCCCACATCACCACGCGTGCCACAGAGAAATTCTATTTGCTACATACATGAAAGGGAAAGTAAGGGGTGAGCTAAAATTTCAGTAAGGAAGTACAAATAACACACAAATATATATTCATATTCATACATCGTTACACATCCTAAACATCGTTATCATCACCATCTTAAACATAATCATCATAAACATAATCATTATAAGCATTATCATCATAAGTATCATCATCATATACATAATCATCATGAACATTATCATCATAAGCATCATCATCATATCTTTGTGAACATTGCCCGCTAACTTGTTCATGTCACATCTTGAGGTAAACAGGATCTCTGGTCCTTGAATAACCTCAGCGCATCCACCCTATGAGTTCCGTCTTTACATCCTTAGAAACTCAGGTTACGTCTTCATATCCTAAGCAACCCCTTTGTTGTGTCATGTTCATCACGCTAACAACCATTACATATCATACAACATCCAAACACATACCTCCCAGTCATATCAACACAAAGGAAATTTCATGATTTATCAACATCGTCACATCATCACAAAATATCATTTCATACTTCATATCGCAAAACGTATCATCATACATAGAATTATATTCATACAAACCAATCTTACCGTTCACAGCATAAACAAACAAAATTCTATCTAACTTCCTTACCTTAAGTCCAAGCAAAGCAAAAACTGACAAACTTCACAGCGAGCCTATAACCATAATCAAATAGCATTTTTTTAGCATCACATAATACTTTCCTGTGCACAACTCATATACCCCATGTGTTTCATGGGCCATGCACACATGGTGAAAATTACTCATAATTTCTAAATAGACATAATTACTCATAAAATCACCAAAAGAATAATGCAAATTACACCTATGTTACATGCATGGTTTTTAAATAAAAACCATATGGTTGAATATTAGACACATTTTTTTAACGTAAAACTGCATTTGCATGCAACATGCATACGTGAGAACATTTTTAAAAAGTGACATTCAAAACGATAATTTCTACGCGCTTATTTCTATCGTTTTCAAAATAAGGATTTAGCAACATACTTTTCCTACCATTATTTATCTCTTTAAAATTACTAAATTGATTAAACCTCTACAACACTATTTTTATTTCATAAAAATAATTTATTTAGCCATTTAAAATATAATACATAATAATCTCATTTATTATTTTTAAATTACATAGAAATAATAAAGGCTAGAAATTATTTAAAATACTTATAATTAGCACGTTTCCTTAAGAAACAACAGTTTTATCTAAATTAATAAAATTACAAACTTGATGTGAGAAAAATAAAAAATTTAGGTGTGGGAAAAATATATTTTATTTATATCATTTTAAGACTAAATTTTAAGTAGAATAAATTCATTAGTGTTGATCAAATAATTATTTTTAAATTATTAAACTAAAATTTCAGCCACCATTTAATTTATTTTAAAATCACAAGTGAATTAATCTCAACATTTTTCTTAATTAAAATAAAGAAAAACCATATCTATTAAAATGAACACTCATGGTTACATTTAAATATACCATTTTTAATATTTACATAGTTTAGGATAATAATTTTATTTCAACATACACACAAAACTCCTTTCATTTAAAAGACAACTTTTTATTTTTACTCAAAACTTTCAGCAACATATTAAACACTAAAAAATCATAAACTTGAAATTAAAACTTATATTTCTTCATAAAATATAAAAAAAAATCTGTAGGTATTAATTTGAGTAAAAATACTATTTTAATGTATATTAAAATTCACTTTAATTTCTTAAAAACATCATAGCATTTGCAAAATCATTTAAGCATGCAAAATCATTAATTTCATCATATTTCTCATCACTTAAACACAAAATCAGCAAGCATATTCATCAAGAATCCATCTTTTACATCATGCTTAACAAAAATTTCACAAAAATTTACACCATAACCATACATGTTTAAATCTATACAAATAATTTACAAACCCTAGCATGTTCCTAATATGCATGGGTGACACAAAAATCAAACAACTCATCATGCATTACACTCTTTTAACCAAAACCCTCATCATCACCTCATGTTTTCTTTTTGCATCTTACAAGATCATGGAAAAAAAATATCACAACCCTAAACATACCCCTAGGCCGAAACACACCTAGGATTCAACCAACAAAATATATCACAAAAATTATCATGCTTTATAAGAACCAAATCATTAGGTCTACATCAAGAACATACAACAAGATTTACTATTTAAACTCATCATGATTTTAAAAAAAAAATCATCTCTCAAAACTAAAGGTGTCATTTTTTTTTCAAAGTTCATGATGAGAAAACAAGAACCCTAGAGCATGAATCCAACATAGCACATGAAAAAATATATATATGATAGAATCCCCTACACATGCTTGGCCGCACCCTTATAGGAAATCATACAACAATCAAAACTAATAAACAATCATAAATCAAGGGAAACAACACAATATATCATCATCCTCAAACAATATTCTCAAATTACAAAAAAAAAAAAAAAAAACAAAGATAAGAACAACAAAACCATAAGACCCAAAAAAAAAAAAAAGGTTTACCCATTATCTCTCTTGCTAGAACTCAAGGACCAAAACAATGGCCACCACCTTTGATCAAACTCTCCTAAGGATTTCAAAAATTAAAACAAAGAGAAGTAAGGAGTTCTTAGCATCAAGAAAATATAGATAAACTTTAGAGGATTCAAACCATAAACTCAAGAACACTAACACAAGACCTTCAAAATCCTCTTCTTCTCTTTTCTTTCTTCCTCTTCTCTCTCTCTCTCTCTCTCTCTCTCTAATTTCGTGCTCTCTCTCTCCCTCTCTCTTCTCTCTTGCACGCCAGCCCAAGGAGCATAATGCTCTCTTCCCTTTTTCCTTCCCTCTTTATTCTAACCTGGCCAAAATAGCCTAAGGAAAAAAAATTGGTAAGTTTCCTAATTGTGTCTATTTTCTTTTATTTTAATTTTATTTGATTTTTATCTTAATTGGTAGGAAATATAGATGACAACATCTTTTCCTATTTTATCTAAAATCACCCAAATAAAAAAATGGTAATGAAATCCCTCCTTTCCCACCATGCTACACGCCACTTCTCCTTTCCTCTTCTTTATTTATTTATTTTTCTTTTTTTTATTAAATAAATCTAATATAAGGAAACTATATAAAGTGTGTAGAAAATTTTACACAAGTGCACTATGCAACCATGCACATGTCACACTCAATAACTAAGGTGTATCACATGTCACAATTCTAACAATTAATTTAAACAAATAAATAAAATAATTCACAACACTTAACAATTAAATAATTTAAAGCACAAAATTTGAATAAATAAATAAAAATTAGTGCACTACAATATACCCTCCTTAAAAGGAATTTCGTCCCAAAATTCTTTCTTACCAAATAATTCAGGGTTTCTTTCTCTCATGCCTTCCTCCAACTCTCATGTTGCTTCTCGTTCCGTACTATTCTTCCACAGGACCTTAACTAGTGGAATCCTTTTGGATCTCATTTCCTTGATTCCCTTTTCAATAACGTGCTCTAGCTGTTCATCATAACCCAGGTCCTACTTCAGCTGTAACGGCTCGTAACTCAAAACATGAGAGGGATCTGACACATACTTACGCAACATCGAGATGTGAAAGACGTTATGCGTTTCGGCTAGTTCTGGGGGCAATGCTAAATGGTAAACAACTTGCCCTACTCTATCCAAAATCTCAAATGGACCTATATATCTAGGGCTTAACTTCCCTTTCTTTCCAAAATGCATAACACCCTTCATCGGCGAGACTTTCAAGAATACAAACTCGCCCACTGAAAACTCGATGTCCCTTCTCTTCAGGTCAACATAGCTCTTTTGCCTACTCTGCGTGGTAAGCATCCTTTGGCGAATCTTCTCGATCGCCTCATTGGCTTCCCTAACTGCCTCAGGGCCTAAAATCTGTTTCCCCCCATCTTCATCCCAGTGTAAAGGAGATCTGCACTTGCGCCCATAAAGCATCTCATAGGGAGCCATCCAAATAGTATATTGGTAACTGTTATTATAGGAGAATTCCATTAGAGGTAAGTATCGGTTCCAAGACTCTGAAAAGTCCAAAGAAAAGCATCTCAACATGTCCTCTAGAATTTGTATAGTTCTCTCCGACTGCCCATCGGTATGAGAATGAAATGTGATGCTAAACTTTAGCCTTGATCCCATAGCTCTCTGTAGTTCCTTCCAAAATTTCAATGTGAATACTGACCCCCCATCAGAAATTATCAACTTTGGCAACCCATGAAGTCTCACTATCTCACTTACATACAATTTTGCATATTGATCCGCCGAGTATGTGATCTTAACTGGCAGGAAATGGGCGAACTTAGTGAGCCTATCCACTATTACCCACACAGAATAATGGTGCTTGGTGGTCCTGGGTAACCCTACCACAAAATCCATTGCTATATCCTCCCATTTCCATTTAGGAACGTAGAGCGGTTGCAGTAACCCTGCTGGCCTTTTGTAACGTCCTCCTAATCCAGGACCGTTACACTGTGTACTTAAAATTGTGTCAGACTTGCTAACCAGGTCATTTGGTTTAAAGATGTGTAACTAAGGTTAATGTCAAGGGTTATGGTTAAAAAATTTGATCAGATGAACCGTTGACTTTTATATAAAAAGTTTCATACTAACATGGGATATCAAAATATTACAACCAAGCTTTCAAAAAGGTGAATATTTATCAAAAAGTACATTCAGCCATCCTAAGCGGCAAAAACAGGGCTATAATCATAGTTCCTCTTAGATAACCCCAATTGTGGTGTTCGAGCAACCGCATATGTACATGCCGCCACCGAAGCTCTCCAACTCATGGCTGGTGAAGCTTTCCCTTCCCCTTATCTGCACAACAAAGCACCCGTGAGCCAAGGCTCAGCAAGAAAACTCAACATGTGCAAAAACAAAGAATATAAACATCAAAATACCCATTCAACATAATCAGTATTTTAACTCGTAGATACTACCATTTAGATTCCAGAAAATGATCATTGGATCAACTTGGGGCCACTGCTCTAATCAGTTGGCCTTGGGGCCAAATCCCAGGCCTATGCCCTAGCTACGTGACCAAAGAGTCACCTGGGGCCCTCGCCCTTAGCTTTGTCCCATTATCCATAGAGCTAGCCCTACCCCTTGGTTCACCATCAACCTTAAAGTCGATCAATGTAATAGTATGTTGCTGATTTAGACCTAAGTCTCTCGACCAGCACGCAGCGCGCTATTACCGTCCTTGACTAATAAGTCAAGCCCTGATCCAGAATTAGAGTCCTCAATACCGAAACAGGTATGGATAGGCATATCCAAAAAACTATGCACAATGCATGTTAACCACATAACACCATTAAATAACCACTCTTACAACGATGATCATATCTATTAAACAGGGCCTCATGCCCTAACCACAGAGTTTATACAACTATTATAAAGCACTTAAGCAAGCATCAACTAACATGTGAAACAAGAGCTCAAGCATAAATGTCCTCGGGGCCCAAGCCCTTATCACAATAATTGATAATAGTCGGGCCAAGCCCTAATCACATATAACACGTATTGGGTGTAGTTTTCTTACCTCATGTCCGAGTAAGTGTAAATAAGAACGACCCTCGAGCACGATCCCAGTTCCGAGCCCCTAGCGATACCCTAGTCACAACCATAAAATAGGATTTTATTAATAACGAGCAAATAAAGGCTTCCGGACTGGGTCTTAGTCTCCGAGGCCTCGAGTTCCACTAAACCAGGTAGTGGAATCGATCCTGAGCCCTAAGGAGATGGTTTCCATTCAAAACAAACTCCCCAAGGCAAAAATTCCCAGGCAGGCCGCAACTTGCCTTAACAGGTCGTAGCGCGCCCCTCCAACTAGAGAGCCTCCTTGCCTCTGTCCAGAGGCACGGGCCGCAACTTGCCCTAACAGGTCGTGGCGCGCCCCCAGGCAGAGACCTCCAAAGGCGCCTGGCTCAGGCTGAGTCGCGACTTATCAAGAACAAAGTCATGACTTGTCCTTTCAAACCCAGAGATTCCTCCACTTTCAGTAGCCAAATCCAAACCAAACTAACTCAAAATCATTCCAATACCATAATTCAATCATCACAATCACTCTAACACATTCGTAGCAGCAAAACCCAACAGAAATTCAGTCCTAAAACTCATTAAATCACGAATTAAATCTTTGAGCTTAAAGGTTCAAGAACACTTAAAAACCAGCCCAACAAGCTAAGAATTAATAGCCAGAAAACATAATTCAAAGCTTACCTCTACTGAAGATTGAACCCACAAGCTGCAATTGAACTAATCCCCAAGTTTAGAGCTCCAATTTTGTGATTTCTAGTCAAAATCCCCTTAGCTTCAACAGTTTACTTTGGAAAGAGTCTTGAGAAAAAACATTGAGAGACCAAGAGTGAAAGAGAAGAAGAAAGAGTCGGTCAGTAGCCTCTAGGTGTTTCTTTGTATTTTTGTCTTTAGTTCCCTAAGTTAAATGGCTTAAACTAATCTCGAGGCTCGGGGTACCAAAAACGTCCCCGAGGGCAAAATGGTAAATTTCCCCAATATTCCCTCCTAAACTCTCTAACTTCAAATATATCTCCAATTATTTATTTCCATAACCCGATAACCTAATTAAATGTCTAATACCTAAAATAACCCTTGACTCGCCCCGAGTCGGGTATTGGGTCCCGTTGTGACTTTCCCGCTAGCTTGCTCCCTAGGATCGCCTCGTGCCGAGTAACTCAAATAAACCCACATAATAATGTGGTCTCTCACATATATACAAATAAATATACAATTATGCCCGCAACAGGCCAAATTACCAAAATCGCCCTTCTAATAAGAAACAGGCCCACATGCATATTTAATACCCCTAAATATGCACAACTAATCATATTATCACATAATTCACATATTTACAATTAATATAACAATTAAGCACATAATTCTGTATATTGCCATCCTGGCCCCCTGATCAAGGCCCTAAGCCATATTATGTAATTTTGGGACGTTACACCTTTGGTGTTCTACTTTGACTTGCTGACAGGTCAAACATCTGGCAACAAACTCAACGATATCCCTTTTCATTCCATGCCACCAATATAGCGCTTTATGGTCTTGGTACATCTTTGTGGACCTTGGGTGTAAGGAATAGGTGGTTGTATGCGCCTCTTTCATAATACTTTCCTTAATCTCAACGTTGTCAGGCACACAAATCCTATCCTCGTGTCGCAACAATCCACCGCTGGACATCATGAAGTCACTGCTACCACTTTCTTGTACTAAATTCTTTTGCTTCATTAGGGCCTCATCCCCTTTCTACCCTTCTCGAATTTGTTTCAGTAGGGAGGATTGTAATGTGAGGTTTGCTAGGCTTCCTGTCATAAGTTCAATGCCGACATTTATAAACTCCTTCTGAAGAGGCATCTCTATTGTATGTAGTCCTAAGACACTCCCATGTCTCTGCCTACTCAATGCATCTGCAACCACATTGGCCTTGCTTGGGTGGTATAGAATCTCACAATTGTAGTCCTTTACTAATTCCAACCACCTTCGCTGCCTCATATTCAATTCCTTTTGCGTGAAGAAGTATTTCAGACTTTTGTGGTCAGTGTAGATTTCGCACTTGTCCCCGTATAGGTGATGTCTCCATGTCTTTAGTGCGAACACCACTACTGCCAACTCAAGATCATGAGTGGGATATCATTGTTCATAGTCTTTGAGTTGTTTGGAAGCATAAGCTACTACCTTCCCATCTTGCATTAACACACACCCTAAGTCATTCTTTGATGCGTCACAATACACCACAAATTTCCCACCCTCTGTGGGAACACAAAGAATAGGCCCAGAAATCAACTTATCCTTCATGGTCTAAAAGCTTTCTTCACATTTCTCAGTCCATGCAAACTTCTGATGTTTGCGAGTTAAGTTGGTCAAGAAACCCTCAACAAATTTCCTATAGTAACCCGCCAATCCTAATAAGCTTCGAACTTCTAAGGCATTCTTCGGTTGGGGCCAGTCTCTGATGGCCTCAATCTTTGATGGATCTACTGATATTCCATTCTTTGACACTATATGCCCTAGGAAAGTTACTTGTTCCAGCCAAAACTCACACTTAGGGAACTTAGCATATAGCTGATGTTCTCGCAGTATTTTTAGGGTCAACCTCAAATGCTCCCCATGCTCCTCTTTGGTCTTCGAGTAAATAAGGATATCATCTATGAACACTACCATAAACTTGTCCAAATAGTCCTTAAATACCCTGTTCATCATGTCCATGAATGTCGCTGGGGCGTTAGTGAGTCCAAAAAACATCACTAGGAACTCATAGTGCCCGTAGCGAGTTCTAAAAGCCATTTTCGGAATGTCTCCCTCTTTCACTTTCAACTGATGGTACCCGGATCGCAGATCAATCTTCGAGAATACTGCTACCCCTTGCAGTTGATCAAAAAGGTCATCTATCCTAGTCAAAGGATATTTGTTCTTAATGGTGACCTTATTGAGTTCTCGGTAATCGATGCACATTTGCATGCTCCCGCCCTTCTTTTTCACAAATAGGATTGGTGCTCCCCATGGCAAATGGCTAGGTCTTATGAACCCCTTATCCAACAACTCACGTAACTGGTTCTTGAGTTTCTTCAATTCTACAAGTGCCATTCGATAGGGTGTTTTAGAGATCGGTGCTGTTTCTGGTGAAAGCTCGATCACAAATTCAATTTCTCTATCCGAGGGTAATTCTAGTAATTCCTTGGAAAACACCTCCGGGAACTCACAAACAATATGCACATTTTCCGGTTTTAACTCCGACTCCTTAGATTTATCCACCACACTAGCCAGAAACTCTGAACAACCATGTTGCATCATATTTCGTGCTTCTAGTGCCGATATTATGGGTGTTCGAAAACCCGCTTCTTCTCCTTTAAAGGAAAAGACCTCTCCTTCTTTTGGCCTGAACTCCACAGTTTTCTTCCGACAGTCTATCACCGCCCCATGTTTGGATAACCAATCCATGCCAAGTATGACATCATAATCTGGTATACTCAATTCTATAAGGTTTGCTAGGCACTCCCGGCCCTCTATCGTTATAGGCGTTGACGGTAACCACCTAGTTGACAACATCATGTCTCCCGATGGTAACATTGTACTAAAGCTATGCTCAAACAGTTTGCAAGGCATACTCAACTTATCAATAACATTCATGGAAACATAAGAATGAGTCACTCCAGAATCAATGAGGACTCTACACATCATACCAGATATAGGGAGCTGACCTGTGACTACGGTGTTACTGTTGGCTGCTTCATTCATAGTTAAGGCAAAAACCCGTGCTAGCACTAGATTGCTATTACTATTCTGTCCTACCTTCCATTGTGGGCAATTCTTCCTCAGATGCCCTGTCTGACCACATTTAAAACATTATTGGTGTCGACCTAGCATTCTCTCGGGTGTCTTTTCGAGCATTTAGGACAGATGGGGTGCTCTACTCGGTTACCTTGGTGATTTCCACAATTCCAGTCATTATAGCTATTGTTGTGGTTGTTATGGTGGTTCTGAGTGTTGTGACCGTTGTTATTCATGGCTGGGGGTCTTGGTCTCTTATCAGTGCCATTGTTCTACCCTTCATTAGCTTTCCTTTTGTCCCTCATTGAAGCCCTTGTTGCGGTGGTTCTCTCTTCTGGCAGCATTATCCTTCCATATCCGGTCTTCCAAATATTCTACTTCAAGTTCCCTATCAAGTACTTCTGCATAACTGACCACTTCAGCACTGGTCATCATTACATCTCTAGCGATCATCGACTTGAGTCCCCTCACGAACCTTTGAACTCACAGAGTTTCAGTTGGCACAACTTCGGGAGAAAATTTTGCCAACTTATCAAACTTCTATGCATAATTAGTGACAGATAGGTTTCCTTGTACCAGAGTCACAAACTCATCTACCTTGGTTGCTAGCACGACCGCACTATAATACTTCTTGCTAAAGGCCTGGATGAATTCTGCCCAAGTCATGGTATTCAAATCACGGGTCTATTTAATTACATCCCACCATATTCGTGCATCCATCTTAAGTAAATAGACTGCACATGAGACTCTCTGGCGATCGTTTAACTCCATATGATCGAAGATGGCTTCGATCGATCTTAACCAATCCTCTGCCACTATGGGATCAGCTTTCCCTTCAAAAGGTTGGTGGGGCTTGTTTTTTGAAATGTTCATACACTGGCTCAAACCCATAAGTTACAGGCAGTGGTGCAGGTGGTGGGGTTGGCGGCTGAGGCTGCGCCACTCGCACTTGAGGCACTTAGGGCATTTGGGGAACTTTCCTGACATGTGCCAATTCCTCATCTCTCAATCTTAGTTATTCTCTCAACCTTTCTACCTCTGCGGCCAGGTCCACAGATGGTGCTGCTGGAGCTGCAAGTTGGAGTGATGGCATTCCTATGTCAGGGGTTGTCGTGGCCTTAGACCTTGTGGAGACATCCTTTCCTCGACCTCCTCCTCTTCCCTTGTCTCCTCTTCCTCTAGTCGACATTATGAGATTCTAAGGCATATCAAAAGAAAATCATAATGAAGGAAAATTTGCATAATGGTTTGATAGATATTTGCGAAAATCATACATTCAAACCACATCATTTAGAGTTTGCAAGAGGAAAAATATTAAACCATAGCATTCAAAGTGTTCAAATTATTCCAAAAAAAAAAAATTAAACAACCCATAAAGTGTTTAATAACCAAAAACATAAATCCTTAGGGTCCTTTTTAAAAAAAATCTCATCTTATTCATTAACGTTTTATGGAACGATCTACGCGACGGACTCTAGTCCTCAACTGTGGACTCGCCTCCTGAGCTGTAATCAAAGACGTCCTCTGGGATGTGAAAGTAGCCGGGAGCGCTCACCATCACCCTCATCCTAGCGGTCACTCGAAATATGGCATGAGTTACCTCCTAAATTGCCAAGGCTCCTTCCAACTCGTGTATTGTCTCCAAACGCTCCTCTATCCCTCCATCATTCGTCTTTACCAACACCAGCTCCTCACGACTAAAATCGTAGTTGTTTATAAGATAGTAGATTACGTATTCCATGGTACTAAAGTCCAAGTCGTCTTGAATGACGTCGTGCCATGCTTTGTCCAACTAGAGAAGGGCCTCAGAGTACATTGACACTGCTTCCCTCAACACCCAATATTGCTCTCTGGGCCATAGCAAAGCTCCTCTTTTGTTCATGATCCCTTGAATACGATCACAAACCACCATTGTTGTCTTTAACACTGCAATCTTCCAATCGTAGGGATCCTCCTCAAGTTGGACCTTGGGTATTTCGTGAATTTCCTTGAGTAGTTGTTTCTTAGTAGTTTTCAAAACGGGAGGCATCTTACTATACTCCAATTACGAAACTATAAAATTACATAAAACAGAAACAAGTAACAACACATAAAAGAAATACTTACAACGCGGTGAGGTGAGATTTTCCCGTCTTTAGCGTGTATGGGGAGGGTCCTTGGAAACATGGACAACCTGTCTCTGATATTTTTTGTAAAACGCCCTAATCTAGTACTTGTAAAACTTTTACATGCTCATAAACTTATAGAAGAAAGCCATTTATTATATGAAAAATCCCAGTGGGGCCTTGCAAAAACATGCAAGTTGGCCCCAATAGTTTAAAAAGAAAATAATAGCTTGCATGCAATGTTTTTAAAATAATTAAAGTTCAAGTCCCACTGATAAGTTCTGAAAAGTAAAAAATAAACATAACATTATTCTTTAGAAATTGGCATTAAACTGATCGTTTTCTCGTCCATAGTATGCCCCCACGCCATACACACCCTGACATTGGAAATCCCCACATCACCACGCGTGCCACAGAGAAATCCTATTTGCTACCTGGAAGGGAAAGTAAGGAGGTGAGCTAAAAGCCCAATAAGGAAGTACAAATAACTCACAAATATACACACAAAAACATGTTCATATTCATACATCATTACACATCCTAAACATCGTTATCATAATCATCATCTTAAACATAGTCATCATAAACATAATCATTATAAGCATTATCATCATAAACATCATCATCATATACATAATCATCATGAACATTATCATCATAAGTATCATCATCATATCTTTGTGAACATGGCCCGCTAACTTGTTCGTGTCACATCTTGAGGTAAATAGGATCTCTGGTCCTTGAATAACCTCGGTGCGTCCACCCTGTGAGTTGCGTCTTTACATCCTTAGTAACTCGAGTTATGTCTTCATATCCTCAGCAACCCCTTTTATGTGTTGCGTTCATCACGCTAACAACCATTACATATCATACAACATTCAAACACATACCTCCCAGTCATATCAACACAAAGGAAATTTCATGATTTATCAACATGGTCACATCATCACAAAATATATTTCATACTTCATATCGAAAAATGTATCATCGTACATAGCATTTTATTCATACAAACAAATCTTATCGTTCGCAGCATAAACAAACAAAATTATATCTAACTTCCTTACCTCGGGTCCAAGCAAAGCAAAAACTGACAAACTTCACAACGAACCTATAACCATAATCAAATAGCATTTTTTAGCATCACATAATACTTTCTTGTGCCCAACTCATATACCCCATGTGTGCATGGGCCATGCACATATGGTGAAAAATATTCATAATTTCCAAATAAGCATAATTACTCATAAAAGCACCAAAAGAATAATGCAAATTATACATATGTTACATGCATGGTTTTTAAATAAAAATCATATGGACGAATATTAGACACATTTTTTAACGTAAAAGTGCATTTGCATGCAACATGCATACGTGGGAACGTTTTTAAAAAGTGACGTTCAAAACGATAATTCCTACGCGCTTATTTCTATCGTTTTCAAAATAAGGATTTAGCAACATACTTTTCTTACCATTATGTATCTCTTTAAAATTACTAAATTGATTAAACCTCTACAACACTATTTTTATTTCATAAAAATAATTTGTTTAGCCATTTAAAATATAATACATAATAATCTCATTTATTATTTTTAAATTACATAGAAATAATAAAGGCTAGAAATTATTTTAAATACTTATAATTAGCATGTTTCCTTAAGAAACAACAATTTTATCTAACTTAATAAAATTACAAACTTGATGTGAGAAAAATAAAATTTTTAGGTGTGGGAAAAATATATTTTATTTATATCATTCTGTTATCCAAAAAATTGGCATTGATGACGTGGCAACTGATCCCTGGACACGTGGCTGACATCTAGAGGAACTCTGCTAGTGCATCGACCAGAAGACGTATTAGAAGCAGTAAGCAGTCCAGTCTTACATGCGACCAGTCTGGTCGATGGTTCCATATGTAATGTAACATTACTGTGAAGATCTTTGTAAATCCCGAATTTAACTCACACAATCTCCTGAGTATCCGATTATTCAGGAGAGAATATCTGTAACGATCTTATGTAATCCCCCTTGAGCCTATAAATAGAAAAAGAGAGCTCAAGGAAGGGACTTTTGGGCTTTGGAATTATTGAAGATTAGAGTAATTCTCCTTGGAATATTGTATTGTTCTTCAGAGGTTAGTGAAACTCATTGAACCCTTGTTCTTTGATCACTCCTTTGATTCTTATATCAATAACAGTCTAAGTGGACGTAGGTCATTACATAATCCCGGGGCCGAACCACTATAAAATATCGTGTTCTTATTACTTTTTGTCATTTGATTCTTCTTAACATTTTCATTCACATCAAGCATATTCCGACTCCGTGTCAGTTGACCAAAATCTGGGTCAACATTCTGGTGCTTTCATTGAGAGCTTGATTTATCATTGTTGAGAAAATCAATGGCGAAAACTGGAAGGAAAGCTGGACAGGCAGCCGCTGCTGCGCCATCAAACCCACCTCCTCCTCCCCCTGCGAACGTGGCGGAGGATGAGCCACATCTAGACTTTGAGGAGCAAGAGATGGATGATGCAACGCTGAAGAGTACCCTGGGGGCATTGCAGGAGGAGCTGGCTAGTCTGAAAGCCAGTCAAGAGACTGCTGCCGAAGTTGTGGTGTGGCAGCAGTAGGAGATTGAATGGCAGCGCGTGGAATTAAGCGAAAGGCAGGCAGAGATGGACCGCCGCCAGAGAGAATCCATGGCAGCCCTTGAGGCGGCCTTGCAACTGGCAAGGAATCAGTCCGCACCTGTTTCACAACCTGTCAATGGGCCACCCCAGAGGGATCCTAATCCCAGCCCACCAATCCAGCCTTCGAGTCCGCAAAGGCCCGAGCAACCTCAAGTGCCCCATGACGATGTCCCACTGGACCCTGAGGCGCAGCCACCATCCCAAGCTGGTCGCGGCAATCCCCCGCCACAAAGGCAGAATAGGGCTGAGCATCAGCCTCGTAGTCCTAGACGCCGTAGGGGCGATGAGCCAAACCTACCGAATAGAGGTCATTATCCCCCTGGTAACAGGAGGGACTCAGAGTTAGGCTCTGCGGTCCGGGGTCCCCCACGACATGATAATGCACAGGGACACCACGACCAGCGCAGGCCGCCCTCTAACGTTCGGGACGTTTCAGCCAGGGACGGAAATCGAGGGAACAGTCAATCCCACCATAGCCAATCAAGGTTCAGAGATGTCCATGGATATAATGAGGTCGACTCATGCAAGGGAAACGCTGGCCGAAGGAATGAAGAAGGAGGTAAAGGCAGGAGCCAGGTACCTCAAGATGACTAGCCCAATAGACAGGACGCTGGGGGGCAGCCCAAGCAAAATAATGTCTTCAATCGGCTCGGGGGTAGCGAGCAGCGGAGAACAGACGAAGACTTGCGTGATGTACTCAACGATCGCCGCGAGCGGCATGGCGATAACCTCCCCACAGCAACAGAGGCCACAGCGATTCCTGCCGCTGTACATGCCCAAATAGATGCCCTTAACCAAGCAGTGCAGCAGCTGGTCGGGGGAAGGACATCGTATATCGACCACGATAGGAGGAAAGGCACTCCTTTTGTATAAAGGATAGCTAATGCAGAAAATCCAAGCAAGTTCAAAATGCCTACACTTCCAAATTTTGATGGGTACGGAGACCCAGTATCCCATGTCAATAAATTTGAGATACAAATGGACATTCAGAAAGTGTCTGAAGACGCTCGGTGCAGGATCTTCCCTGCAACACTTTCTGAAGCCGCGCAGGAATGGTTTTTTAAGTTCCCTCCCGCAAGCATAGTTTCCTGGGAAATGTTCGTAAGGGAGTTTTACGGACAGTTCTATGCAGGTCGTGTGCATCCGACCGAAGCAAACCAGCTGGTTGAAATTCGCCAGCAAGATGGAGAATCAGTGAAGGACTACATCCAGCGCTTTATGCGAGCGGCGGCTGGAGCGAAAACGGTGGGGGACGAAGGCAAAATGATGGCCATAACCGCAGGGGTTAAACGTCGTTCTCCCCTCTGGAAAAGTCTCCGAAAGGAAGGAGTAAGAACTACCCAGGAATTTTTGGACCGGGCTGATCGCTACATCAACCTCGAAGAAGCCATTGCCGACGATGGAAAGCCCTCAGGCAAGGATAAGAAGGCTTCCGAACCCGCCAAAGCCGCCAATGGGTCCAAGCCTAATGGCAACGGCAAAGGCAACGGCAACGGCAATGGCAAGAATGGTGGAAAACGGTCGTATAATGAGCCTTCCACCTCCGACAATAAACGAGCCAAAGGTAATCGTTATAAACCTCAGTTCACTAACTACACTGCCCTCGTTGAGTCTCGGGGAGAGGTTTATCAGGCCACAAGTTCTAGTGTGCCTTACAAAAAACCTAGCCCCATTCGAAAGGATATTTCGAAGAGAGACACTACCAAGTTCTGTCGTTATCATAACGACTACGGACATGACACCAATGAATCCAACCAGTTGAAAGACGAAATCGAGTTCCTTATTAGACAAGGACACTTGAGAAGATACGTACGGGCCTCGGGAAATTCCCAACGAGAAGCTCCGCGTAGCAACGAGCAGGCGCCCACGCGCCAACGCTCGCCACCCTTACAGCCTGCCCCTGTGACTGGCACACTCTTAACCATCTGTGGAGGCCCGCACCTCGCGAGAAATAGCGAAAAGGCCAGGGAACGATATGCTCGGACTCTGCGCCACGACCAGGACATCGAGATGATGACTGTGGAAGACCGCGCACCAAAAAAGGCTCGGTCAGAGGAAGGTGAAATAACCTTCTCTGACAGCGATGCCCAACATGTCCGTTTCCCACATTCCAATCCGCTGGTCGTGGACATCCAGATGGCCAACATGATGGTAAAGAGAGTGCTGGTCGATACAGGAAGTTCAGTCAATATCCTGTATAAGTCAACACTGGAACGCATGAAATTGTCCGTTAAGGACTTGGAGCCCTGCAACCAAATGATATACGCCTTCTCTGGAGAAGGACTCGCCCCCGCCGGATTGATCAAACTACCAGTGACGACGGGTACAGCGCCTGCAACAAGGACATTACTTGCCCCTTTTGTAGTGGTCGATTGTCCTTCAGCGTACAATGTCGTCATTGGGAGGCCTATACTGGTTGATCTACGGGCCGTCATCTCTATGTGGCACTTGGCCATGAAGTTCCCAACAAGCGCGGGGGTAGGACGCGTGTTGGGGAACCAGAGAGAAGCCAGGGAGTGCTACAACGCCTCAATCACAAAGGCGAAGAATGGAACACCGAAGAGTGCTACCTTCGATAGGTTGCAGATGACATTTGATACACAAGCCCAATCTGGTGATGAAGTCACCAAATAGGGTGTTGTCCAAAGTGAGGATAGAGACTTAGATCCTCTCTTTGGGGATTTTGAAGAGAACGTTGGACCCGTCGAGGACCTTGAGGAGGTCCAACTCGACGAAAAAGACCCGACCAGAGTCGTGAAGGTTGGGAAAAACTTAGAACCTACCACGAATCACGCACTGGTGGAATTTTTGCGAAAGAACCAGGAGGTTTTCGCCTGGTCGCACAAAGACATGGCTGGGATAGATCCTGCAATCATCAGCCATGTCCTGAATATAGACAAGACCTTTTCACCCGTGCAACAAAAGAGAAGGCTGCTTGATAAGGATAGATCGAGAGCCTTAAAAGAGGAAGTTGAAAGATTAAAGGAGAATGGGTTCATCAAGGTGGCGTTTTATCCATCGTGGGTCTCCAATCCAGTGCTGGTTCCCAAGCCAAACGGCAAATGGCGAACCTGCGTGGATTTAACAGACCTCAATAAAGCCTGCCCAAAGGACTGCTTCCCACTCCCAAGAATCGACTAGCTGGTCGATGCAACTGCAGGGCACGAAATCCTCTCGTTCATGGATGCGTATTCGGGCTACAACCAGATTAGCATGCATCCCCCCGACGAGGATCACACCAGCTTTCGGACCGATACGGGTTTATACTGTTACAAAGTAATGCCCTTCGGACTGAAAAACGCAGGTGCGACTTACCAACGGCTAGTCAACCACATGTTTAAGGAGCTGATCGGAGTAAACATGGAAGTATATGTGGACGACATGCTGGTAAAGTCTAAAAAAGGAGAAGGACATGTAAGGGATTTACAAAAGTGCTTTGATGTATTGAACAAATACCAAATGAAGTTAAATCCCCTTAAATGTTCCTTCGGAGTTGGATCAGGGAAGTTTTTGGGGTTTATTGTAAATTCAAGAGGAATCGAGGCTAACCCCGACAAGATAAAAGCCCTGATCGATATGAAGTCGCCAGAAAGGATCAAAGATGTACAAAGTTTAACCGGGAGAATCGCAGCCCTAAGTAGATTTATTTCGAAATCAACAGACAAGTGCGTCCTTTTTTTCAATCTACTTAGGGGAAATAAGAAGTTTGAATGGACAGGAGACTGCGAGCAAGCATTCCAAGCCTTGAAAGCCCATATGGCACAACCTCCCATCTTATCAAATCCGATCGAAGGAGAAACTTTGTTTATTTACCTGGCGATTACTGAAGTTGCTGCTAGCACGGTACTAGTGCGAGAGGAAAAAGGCATACAAAAGGCAGTCTATTATGTCAGCAAGAGACTGATCGGGGCAGAATTGAGATATCCACCAATCGAGAGGTTAGCATATTGCCTAATCCTGGCCTCTAGAAAGTTGCGCCCCTACTTTCAAGCCCATCCTATTACAGTTCTAACCGACCAGCCCCTTCGACAAGTCCTCCAAAAACCAGAAGCGGCTGGACGATTATTAAAATGGGCAGTCGAACTGGGGCAGTTCGATATAACTTATTCACCGCAAGCAGCAGTCAAGGGACAAGTTTTGGCTGACCTTATTGTAGAGTTCACCGAACTCCCAGACAGCGAGCAGTGCAAACAGCCTAATGCGCCTGAGCCTCAAGAGAAAGCCCCTTCGTGGAAATTATTCACAGACGGATCGTCTAACGAATCCCACGCAGGAGCGGGAGTGATATTGATAACGCCGGAAGGGCATCGATTTCACTGCGCTATTAGGTTCGACTTCACCGCGTCAAATAATGAAGCCGAATACGAAGCACTCCTCGCTGGATTGAGGATGGCGAAAGATATGAGCATAAAGACGCTTGATATTTACAGTGATTCACAGCTGGTGGTGAATCAAGTTCTAGGAGAATATCAAGCACGAGGCTTAAAAATGGTGGCCTACTTGAATAAAACAAAAGACTTGCTAGCCCAATTCACGGAGTACACCCTTCAACAAATTCCGCGGGATCAGAATTCAAACGTAGATGCCTTAGCCAAACTCGCGAGCGCGAAGGATGCTGACACTTTGAACATTGTGCCAGTGGAAAGACTGAGTAAGCCAAGCATACAAGCGGTCGAATCCAGTATGGAGATTCGAATGGAGGATACATGGATGGCACCTTATTTGGAGTATCTGACAAACGGTACGCTACCGACGGATAGAAACAATGCCAGAACTCTATAAAGGCAAGCTGCTAGGTACATACTGGTCGATGGTGTTATGTACCGAAGAGGATATTCCTTGCCACTACTCAGATGCGTTACACCGGAAAAAGCTAAGGAACTCATGAAAGAGGTGCATGAAGGCTTCTGCGGGGATCACGCTGGGGGGCAGAGTTTGGCAAAGAAGATTCTAAGGCAAGGCTACTTCTGGCCAACTATGAACGAGGATTCGGTGGAGTTTGTACGAAGATGCGATAAATGTCAAAGGTTCTCCAAGATTCCACGAGCAGCTCCGAACGAATTAAAACAGATGCAAAGTCTGTGGCCTTTTGCAGTATGGGGGATAGATTTGATTGGATCCCTACCTAAAGGGAAGGGCGGAGTAAAGTACGCAGTCGTAGCAGTCGATTACTTCACCAAATGGGCCGAAGCTGAACCGCTCGCTACCATCACGACCAAGAAAGTTCTTGACTTTGTTATCAAGAACATTGTCTGTCGATATGGCTTGCCTAGAAAGATAGTTTCAGACAACAGAACCCAATTTGACAGCGACTTATTCACCAATTTCTGCGAAAGACATGGAGTTATCAAAAGCTTTTCTTCAGTTGCACACCCCCAAGCGAATGGGCAGGTCGAAGCCGTGAATAAAACTCTTAAAGATACCCTGAAGAAAAGACTTGAAGAAGCTAAGGGAGCGTGGCCAGAGCAGCTGCCTGAAGTCCTCTGATCGTATAGAACGTCTCACCGAACAGTGACAGGACATACCCCATTTTCTTTAGCCTATGGATATGAGGCGATGTTGCCTGTCGAATTAGATCCCCCCTCACATCGACAATTAACATACGACCAAGACCAAAACAGCCAACTGATGATGGAATCCCTAGACTCGATTGACGAGATACGGGAGAAAGCCCAACTCCGAGTTGCTGCGTACCAGCAAAAAGTCGCCCGGTACTTTAACTCCAAAGTTAAAGAAAGAAAATTCAACGTCGGAGATTTGGTGCTACGACGAGTTTTCTTAAACACATGCGACCCCACTGCTGGAGTACTCGGACCTAATTGGGAAGGACCTTACCAGATTGAGGAAGTCCTTCATCCGGGCACCTACAAACTTGCACGCTTGAACGGAGATCTCGTTCCACGTTATTAGAATGGAGAACACCTGCGCAAGTACTATCAGTGAACAATCCTTTTTAAAGGACTGGCTTGTATTAAATTTTACTTTTTACAAGTTTAGCAAAGAGGGTTAGCCACGCTGTATGGCTAATCGCTCGTATATGTAAGATTCTATTTTAGAATCACTTGTAAAGACATGTTTAGTCCATTATTAATACGAGATTATAAGGGACTGTGCGCAGCCAGTCATTCTTGCCAACCTTTGTGAATTATATTTACAAGTATTTGTTCATTACGTGTGTTGTTTTGCTATATTATAAGTACTACTTTTTCTCCCGAGCAACAATGTTAGAACAGGTCGTGGTCAAGGCAAGTGACCAAGGACCTAAAGCTCCTCAATCACTTGGGCGGCATATAAGGCACATCGATAGCAAAGCATACCATGAGGTATGTAAACACATGAACAAAATGAGTGAAAGCATGCTAAGGTACTTAGAGTATTTTTCAAAATTTATATTTTGTTAAATCAAGCCAAAGTACTATGCTAAGTTCGGTCATACGAACAAATGTTATAATAAATGAAAATGTTATAGCATCATGATGTAATCTCTTACACCGCAAGCATCACTGCTTGGATGTAACTATTCAAATAAAAGAAAAGGTTTGCTGCCCATGCAGCAAATTCAAAAAAGGAATTGTCTTTACATCACGACCCGTGGGTCGTATAATCAAAAGAAAGAAAAAATATTAAAAAAGCTCAAGAGGCATTGGGAGCAGGAGGGTCTTTATCAGCATTCTGGTTGGCAGCATCCTCAGCAACTCCTTCTTCCTCTATGCCAGCAATGCTTGGGGAGGCAGGGACCCTGGCTCTTGCCTCCTCTTCAGCCAGTTGAGCAGTGCAGCGAGCCAGCTCAGCAGTCCTGACATCTTCTGAAAGATAGCTTAAGTCGGCACCCTGATTGTGTTTCTAGAAATTGTAAAAACACCGGAGCGTCATCCTCTTATACCTTTCCAGATTCTTGGAGTTGTCAAGCTCCAGCTGCTTTACTTTGCCCTCAAGAGTAGCAATGGCCTCGTCTTTGGACTTATGCTCCTTTTCCAATCTCTTGACTTCGTGATACTGGGTGCGGCTGGCATCTTGATACTCCTCCCTCTGTTTTATTATAGCTGCCTTCGTAGCTTCAGCCTCTGATAGCTTTGTCACCGCGGCATCCCTCTGTTGAGCCAGCGCCTCCAACTCCTTTGCGTGCCTGGCCTCTGCAGCCGAAAGTTCCTCAGCTGCCTTCACCTGGTGCCTCTCGATGGCCTTTGCCCGAGCCTGTTCAATGGTGGCTTGGGTGCGGGTACGAGTAGCAGTTGCAGACAGCAAAGCCTGAGGACAGAAGATAAAGTTAGAACCTATTACAAAGAATAAAAGACTAAGGCCTAAGAGATAAAGAGGCACTTACGCTGGCTATTTCATTCAGAGTCCTGTTCAGGATTTGGTCGACTGCCATACTCTCTGCCTCGACCAGTGCATTTTTGACGCGGTCGTTCTTCGCGATGTGCGCGAGGCGGTCTTTAGCTGCTCATAAGGCATGGCTCGAGAGTTTGGCCCCAAGAGCTTCTTCCCGCTTGTCTTGTTCCCTAGTGGGCGCAGCCGGAGGGTTCAGCGGGGGAGGAGGAGTCTGCTTCTCAGCAGGAGCCGGAGGATGAGTAGAAGTTTGCCCAGCTGGCACGTCCCTGGGAGCATTTTCTATTCGACTCTTCTTGGCCGGTCTCTGGCTTGTTTCGCCAGCCTATCTCCTTGACGACTTTCGCCGGAGCTGAGGAACTTCCTCTTCCTCCTCAGCATTGTATAGGTCGAAGACGTTGGGAGTGGTCATATCTGCATGCAAGTAAAAACATACAAAGGGTAAGATAAAGGTAGATTAAAACTCTTTATTCAACGGAAAAGAAGGTCACAAAGTTAGTACCCGAGCTACAACTACTGGTCGCTATACTATTGACTCTATTAGTCACACACTCACTATCTGGCATGAAGAAGTCTGGCCCTAGATTTGGAGTATATGTAAAGTTGCCCTCCCTGTCAAACAAATGACGGGGAATTGACAAGCTATTTAAAAGCAAAATAACTTTACCATTTTCATCAGAGGATTTCCCCAGGTCCACAACTGGCTCTTTGGCCTTTTGTTTCCCCTTGCCTTGGGGAGCAAACGGCCTTTCTGCGAAAGGATTGCCCATGGGCTCCCTGATTGTAACCCCCATCGGCCTCCTTCGAGGAGGGGACGCAGGAGGTTGCTGCTCGGGAACCCCCTCGGCAGTGGCATTAGCTACCACGGACCCCCTTGTTTCATGGCGAGGAGCCAGGAGGCCAGACAGCATCAGGTTTTCATCAGTAACCAGGGACTTGACGCTTTTTTCTGCGTCTGTCATCCTGGCCAGTCTATTAGACCTCAACACCATGTCTGGTGTTGGGGTCGGACGTAACCATGGGCCTGAAAGACAAAGTACAGTTTGAGAAAAATGAAAGGAAACTCCTTGATTAAAATTATCGACCAGTCAAAGACGGTACTTACCTCCTCGGGTGAAGGCCAGGTTGTTGCTGATTATGTCCGGAGTAAGGAAGTACTCCTTACTGTACTGCCCCACGTTAGAAATGTGCGTAGTGTCACTCAGGAACGTCCAGTTTGTCTCCTGGTGGCAGAGGTGGAAGAAACCCGTCCCATATTGTTGCGGGTTGGATTTAAGGTTGAAAAGATAATTGACCTCGTGGGGAGTAGGTTCTGGCCATTTTTTTAAGTTTTTACAGGATATAGAGTGCGGCCAGTATTCTATGTCCATTTGGAGTAATTTGGAAGGGGGCGACATCGAAATAATTGGCCACCCCCTGGTAAAAAGGATGTAGAAGGAGGAAAGCCCCCGCCTCTATGTGATACCGAGACCAGGCGCTGGATATACCTCCGGGGAGGTTAGCCCTTTGGTCTGTGGCAGGAATTTTGATGGAAACTCCTATGAGGGGATACTTCCTGAAATAGTTAGCAACCATCCGAAGGGTCACTACGCTGGTCGGGGAAATATACCACTCGACATCAGGCAGATTCTGATGGCGAGGGCGGGCTCTAATTTGGATATTAGGGTCAGGAACAGGATTGTTTCGACCGCTGGTCGAGGGAACCCTAGCCTGCGAATCAAGCTGAGCAGGAAGGTTTGGACTATCATCGGAGTCAGGTCTTTTCTTGCCTACGGATTTGGAACGAGCCATTTGAGGAGGAGAAGGACGAGGTCTGGATGAGGATCGAGGAAAAGGAATCTCGTGGATTCGGGCGGCCGGTTGTTCTTCGCTTTCGAGCAGCTGGGCGAGAAGATCGTCGTCGATGGGCCGTTCACCTCCCCACAAATCTGGCATCAATGTCTGCAAACAGAAGAATGGGGAGGTGAGGATGGAGAATTCTTAAAGGCTTTTTAGAATAACGCTGGTCGAGTATAAAAGCCAAACTTTTATACAACAGCATTCTAACAAAAAGCTAAATTTTTCCACACGAACATTTTGAAAACGGATCAAAGGGTGAAAGTAAAAAGTTTTTCAAAAAAAGCTTTTTCAACTCCCCTTAGGGCGGGAAAAACCTATTTTCCAACTAGCCTAAAGATCGAATTTTTACTTCGATTTTACGTCCTAAAAGTACGATCCTAACTATCAAACTAACTCGTAAATCTTTTTACCCACAAGCATCTCAAACCAGAAACAGATGAACTCAAACAGTCGACATACAGAAGCATGCATTGCGAAAATACGAAACATAAAAATTCGAAGACTTACCAGAAAAAAGATCATTGAGAAGGGTAGAGAGTCTTCGGAAGTCGAGGTGCTTTCAAGATGAACTTGGAAGTTGCGGAAGGACAGTTTCTGGGAGAAGACGAGAGCTCTGGTTTTAGGGTTTCTGGAAAGAGTAGTGGCGTGCGTAAAAAGAAAAGGAAGATTTCGAAGATATTATATAAGTTTATCTGTGGCATTAAAAAGGTGTAATCATCAGTTTCCCTTTTTCGAAAAATGGGGAAGAGGAATGGCCGCCGAATTATTACTGGGGAACCGAAAAGTCATGATTAGACAGGAGTAGGTTGCTTTATCCAAGAACACACGAAGAGTTCTGACACGTAAGGCGGGGTTACCGAAGGGTCGTTCGCTCAAAAGTTTATTTATTGCTTGTAATAAATAAACTTGGGGGGCAAATGTTATCCAAAAAACTGGCATTGATGACGTGGCAACTGATCCCTGGACACGTGGCTGACATCTGGAGGAACTCTGCTAGTGCATCGACCAAAAGACGTATTAGAAGCAGTAAGCAATCCAGTCTTACCTGCGACCAGTCTGGTCGATGGTTCCGCATGTAATGTAACATTACTGTGAAGATCTTTGTAAATCCCGAATTTAACTCACACAATCTCCTGAGTATCTGATTATTCAGGAGAGAATATCTGTAACGATCTTATGTAATCCCCCTTGAGCCTATAAATAGAAAAAGAGAGCTCAAGGAATGGACTTTTGGGCTTTGGAATTATTGAAGATTAGAGTAATTCTCCTTGGAATATTGTATTGTTCTTCAGAGGTTAGTGAAACTCATTGAACCCTTGTTCTTTGATCACTCCTTTGATTCTTATATCAATAACAGTCTAAGTGGACGTAGGTCATTACCAAATCCTGGGGCCGAACCACTATAAAATATCGTGTTCTTATTACTTTTTGTCATTTGATTCTTCTTAACATATTCATTCACATCAAGCATATTACGACTCCGTGTCAGTTGACCAAAATCTGGGTCAACACATTTTAAGACTAAATTTTAAGTAGAATAAATTCATAAGTGTTGATCAAATAATTATTTTTAAAATATTAAACTAAACTTTCAGCCACCATTTAATTTATTTAAAAATCACAAGTGAATTAATCTCAACATTTTTCTTAATTAAAATAAAGAAAAACTATATCTATGAAAATGAACACTCATGGTTACATTTAAATATACCATTTTTAATATTTACATAGTTTAGGGTATTAATTTTATTTCAACATACACACAAAACTCCTTTCATTTAAAAGACAATTTTTATTTTTACTCAAAACTTTCAACTACATATTAAACACTAAAAAATCATAAACTTGAAATTGAAACTTATATTTTCTTCATAAAATATAAAAAAAAATATGTAGGTATTAATTTGTGTAAAAATACTATTTTAATGTATATTAAAATTCACTTTAATTTCTTAAAAACATCATAGCATTTGCAAAATCATTTAAGCATGCAAAATCATTAATTTCATCATATTTCTCATCACTTAAACATAAAATCAGCAACCATATTCATCAAGAATCCATCTTTTACATCATGCTTAACAAAAATTTCACAAAAATTTACACCATAACCATACATGTTTAAATCTATACAAATAATTTACAAACCCTAGCATGTTCCTAATATGCATGGGTGACACAAAAATCAAACAACTCATCATGCATTACACTCTTTTAACCAAAACCCTCATCATCACCTCATGTTTTCTTTTTGCATCTTACAAGATCATGGAAAAAAAATATCACAACCCTAAACATACCCCTAGGCCGAAACACACCTAGGATTCAACCAACAAAATATATCACAAAAATTATCATGCTTTATAAGAACCAAATCATTAGGTCTACATCAAGAACATACAACAAGATTTATTATTTAAACTCATCATGATTTTTAAAAAAAATCATCTCTCAAAACTAAAGGTGTCATTTTTTTTTTTCAAAGTTCATGATGAGAATACAAGAATCCTAGAGCATGAATCCAACATAGCACATGAAAAAAAATATATATATATGATAGAATCCCCTGCACATGCTTGGCCGCACCCCTATAGGAAATCATACAACAATCAAAACTAATAAACAATCATAAATCAAGGGGAACAACACAATATATCATCATCCTCAAACAATATTCTCAAATCACAAAAAAAAAAAAAAACAAAGATAAGAACAAAAAAACCATAAGACCAAAAAAAAAAAAGGTTTACCCATTATCTCTCTTGCTAGAACTCAAGGACCAAAACAATGGCCACCACCTTTGATCAAACTCTCCTAAGGATTTCAAAAATTAAAACAAAGAGAAGTAGGGAGTTCTTAGCATCAAGAAAATATAGATAAACTTTAGAGGATTCAAACCATAAACTCAAGAACAATAACACAAGACCTTCAAAATCCTCAACTTCTCTTTTCTTTCTTCCTCTTCTCTCTCTCTCTCTCTAATTTCGTGCTCTCTCTCTCCCTCTCTCTTCTCTCTTGCACGCCAGCCCAAGGAGCATAATGCTCTCTTCCCTTTTTCCTTCCCTCTTTATTCTAACCTGGCCAAAATAGCCTAAGGAAAATAAATTGGTAAGTTTCCTAATTGTGTCTAATTTCTTTTATTTTAATTTTATTTGATTTTATCTTAATTGGTAGGAAATAAAGATGACAACATCTTTTCCTATTTTATCTAAAATCACCCAAATAAAAAAATGGTAATGAAATCCCTCCTTTCCCACCATGCTACACGCCACTTCTCCTTTCCTCTTCTTTATTTTTTTTTTTTTAATTAAGTAAATCTAATATAAGGAAACTATATAAAGTGTGTAGAAAATTCTACACAAGTGCACCATGCAACCATGCACATGCACACACTCAATAATTAGGGTGTATCACTACCTACCATGCACATTGGTGCATTAAACAAATACTCAATTATTCACATATTAAAATAAATAAATAACTAAACAATCAACAATTAAATTCACAAAATTCTACCAAACAATTCTAACAATTAATTTAAACAAATAAATAAAATAATTCGCAACACTTAACAATTAAATAATTTAAAGCACAAAATTTGAATAAATAAATAATTTGGTAGGCTACAAAAAATTATTTACTTAAATGAAAAGATTTTGATTATGTTTGGATTATGATTTTGTAGAGTATATTTAGTTTCGTATCCTACATTCAAATAGAGTATAAGCATTACTTTTAGAATAACGAAAAACTAGATTTTAGTATCTTAAAACTAAAGTAGTAAAAAAAAATTATTAAGAGAAATGAAGATCAAATCAGTTGCATGTCGTATCCATTATAATAAACAAAAACTACCTAGAAGATACATAATCAAAATTATAGCGAAGCATAAACATCTCGAATACAGTTTTTTATAATTGGAGAGAGAGAGAGAGCAGTAACAACCATGAAATACTACCAAATTATACCTAAAGTGTGTGCTCTCCACCTCCTTCGTTTGGTACCCAAAATGTCAATTTAAAAAGAGAAATTGGTTGCCAATGAGCCCATTTAAAAAAAAAAAAATTGATGAGTTTCACATTGGATACAGCTGAGTGTGATTGGTATCCAATTTGGATACAAATTTATGATTTTAGATTTTTAAAATCTGTAGGATAATTGGTAGACTATATTTGAAAATTAAATCCAAATCAGAATTCAGATTTTATGAAGGGAAGTAGAAAACAATAAAACCATGTTTTCTCCATTTTCAGAGATTCAATTTTTTAAAACTCAAAAACAGTTTACAGACATTGAATCAATCACATTTTCATAAACATATTTTTAGTCACTAAATTCATATTTTCATTTCAGAATCTCACTTTTCAAAAATACAGTTTTCTAATCCCGAACTAATCAGACCCACGTTGTTGGCTAATCACATAATATTATTTGGCAATAATCTATCCACCTATCTATATAGATAAAGTTAGGTCCAAAAGATGATTTGACACTCTAAAATTTCTCCAAACTACTCTATCTATTGTCTCATATTTTAATATTGTTTATAATAATAATAATAGATATTAGTTAATGGAAAAAAAATATTTATTATAATAATTATAACATTTATCAATTACCTAAGGGATTATATCTTTTTGGACCATTTGTTTTGTCTCATTACATGTTTGGACCCTATCTTTTGACAAATTTCATTTTGGATCATGTGTTTTGTAAAATGGTTCGAATAGACCCCTAAACCCGATTTTGATCAAAGGGTAAATACCATTTTGGACCCTATATTGTGCAAAAGTTACTTATCGAACCATCTATTTTGTTAAATGATAATTTGGATTCTGTGTTTTGCAAAATAGAACAAAATAATACTCTTGACTCAATTTTGGTCAAAATATTTTTCACTATGGCCAAAGTACCCTGATATTTTTTTAATTAGTTAATTTAATAATATAAAAAAACAAATTAAAATGAAATAAATATATGCAAAAATAATACTTTTAATTATTAAAATATATGTAAATGAATTAAAATTTACAAATAATTTTAATAAATCAAAATCAAAATTACACATAATCCTAAACATAAAAACTTAAATTAAAATCATGCAAACAAAAAATTAAAGCCAAATTCAAAATCTAATTTGACCATTTAGGTGCTTGGATAAGAAAACTTGAAGGTTCATCATATTTGGGAACCATTTTTATTGCTGGTTAGAAAACTTTCTGAGTTCATTGTAAACTCTCTCTATTTGAATCCTAGATACAAAATTCAATCGAATTCATACTTCTGCCTATTCTTCTTCATCATCATCATCTTCTTCTTTTGCACGGAGAATATGGGCTTGATCAAAGGGGTCTGAGCCCGACCCCTCCATGCATCGCTCTTCCACGCACAACCTAGTGCGAGATCTAGCAATATTCCACACATGATAGCTCCTCCACAAACTGATATGAAGCAAGATTGAAGCTTATTCCCACAGGGCTCTGTCTGCAACAAGAACCGACAAAAGAGAAGAAGAAAATCGTGGGGCGAACAACTATCTTCCCTTCCGATCGGTAAAATCCTGGGTTCTCTCTATGGTGCCTGGTGTGACATGGTGAGGCCAAATCTGGATCTCGGCTTGGCTCTTCAGGTTAACGTGCATTGGGGGGCTAGCATCGAGAAGCTCTCTATCATCAGTCATAACCCAAGATTGAGTTCGTTGTCCCATGGTCGACATCAAGTGAATCTGAATCTAGGTTTGAGATGGAGATCAATGAATGACATATCTAGTTCTTGGGTTTTGTTATCCCTAAACAATCAACATGATGATGTGGCATTTTGAAGCGACATGTGGCAAGATATTTATGCCAGATGGCATCTCGATGGTCGAATATGTGTCAACCAGAGAGAATGTGATAAGTCAAAAAGCAAGTCACTGGCCAGATGTTAGATTGGTTGCCTCTGGTTGGACAGTTGTCGATCAGGAGGTTCAGAAGGGTGTCGATTAAGAGGTGCAGAAAGGTATTGACCAGGAGGTTCAGTAGACTTTTGAAAGGAATCGACCGACCAGATGGTTTCCTAGCAGCATTTCAAGAGGATTAGAAGAATATGTCGATCAGATACATCCTCGACCAGAAGGCTTCATAACTACGGGATGAAGACTTCCCAACTATCCCAAAAAATAGCCTATTCTATTGTATTTTGAATTTGGTTAATATTTTGTATTATTTTGTTAATTAACTATGGTTGACACATGTGGTGACTTAGTCAAGGCCCACGACCTATCTTGTACATTCCATGAGCTTATAAATACAAGGCTCATGGCCCCGTTTTAGGGACTCTCTCTTTGGACTCTCTTTGCACCTCTTTGGGACTGGGACTTTACTTCTTCCTGGAGAAAACTTTGTCAAATTATTTTCTGATTTACACTTGAGAAACTCAGTTGGCTAAGGTTCATCTGATCTTACGTGTTGGTTAGCACATATAGAAACACTAATTGGATTAGGCTATTACCAACTCTTGGGGTTGAACCACCATAAAAATCCTTGTGTCATTTATATTTTATTCAGTTCTCCTTTACTTTGTGTTGTTTTTTGCATCTACTCATCGTTGGCCAAAACGGTGGTCAACAGTTTGGTGCTTTCATTGAGAGCTGAATAAAGAAGCACATCAAAACTCTTATCCAACCCCTTATGGCACCTAAAAAGTCTAATACATGAGCTATAAAAGAGACTGTTTGACCAGAGCATCCTGGAGCTCTTGAAAATCTTGAGAATGAGCCTAGAGTTACTCTTGAGGATATAACCTTTGACACGGAACAACTCTAGGAGGCCATCGGATTTTTCCAGGAGGAGATGATGCAATTCAACGCTCAGCAAGAGTCTTCAGTCGAAGAGATTGCCAAGAAGAAGGCTAAGTTCGAGCAGCAGAAACAGGACATTGAAGTTCGAAGCGAATAAATCATAATAAGGCAAGAAAAGGCTGATCAGCGACATCGTGAGGTTGTACTTTCCTTAGAGGCAGCTACCCAATTGGCCCAAGCCAATGCACAAGCCACAACACAAATAGCTGCCTAGGCTGCTCAAAACAACAATGTTGATCGGGAGCGATCGACTAGAAGGACTAACTCTCGGGAACCTGAACGAATTCGGAGTCACCGATCAGACCGACCAATCCAAGGAAGGTCCGACAAGATGGATGATGACCTATGCTCTAGAACCGCATCCACCTAGAGAGGAAAATGCTGAACCCCTCGAGAAGTCACTGGTCAGGCAAGCCCGGATAGGTAACAATCACCCCAAAGTTCCTAGGGCTCCCCCAGGATAGAAAGGTGCCTTGATACAAAGATGGGCACAGTCGAGATGAAGTTGACAGTCTTCTTACTAACCGGTCAAATGATCAAATTGAAGTTGATACCCTACTCAGAAAAATGGTGAGAACCATCTGGCTCATCCTAAGAAGCCGACTCAACACCCCAACAAGTAGCGCATGGGGAAAGAACAAGTCCTGTAACATAAGTATCCTTATAAAGAACGATCAGAGGGATGACAAACCACCCAAAGATCCAAGAGTACAATGTTTGATCAGCTAGGTGGACATGCTGCCTGGAAGGATCTGGGAGATATCATCAACAACAAAAAGAAGACCCCCTGGTCGATGGGCAAGGTCCTACCCGCCCTAACGATTAAGTAGAAATAATTGACGGAAGTACGTCGGCCGAAAATGACTGACCAAGTGGTCAAGAGGCTGAGACATCATTAGTATTACCAGTTATTCAAGCTCAACTTGACGCACTGGTGGTTGCAGTGTTGGGCTTGACTAATTGACCTACATGGTTTGATGAAGTCGACCATAGGAGTGGCAGCCCCTTCGATACACTTGAATAGTTATCAACTGGTCGGTAAAATCGAACAGTGTCCAACTGGTCAGTATACTCGAGTAGTGTTCAACTGGTTGGTAAAATCAGGCAGTGTTCAACTGGTCGGTAAATCGGGCAATGTTGAACTGGTCGGTATACTTGAACAATGTTCAACTAGTTAGTACGATCAAGCAGTGCTCAACTAGTTAGATATTTTCCATATATTCTATGTGTTTTACGAGTAATTAACTACTCGAACAAATTCAGTCAAGTAGCAGGTGACTACAGATCTTTCAACCCTCGATCACTTGGGGACACATAGGGTATACTGGTATATAATTTATCTGACTAGTTCAATTCCAGGGTGAAAGATTGAAAGTTCGTGGTCGTTGATTTGGTCCTGAGAAAGGTGTTCATCAAAGACCCAACAGCTAGAGTGCTAGGACCAAATTTGGAGGGAGCTTACCAGATCGAGCAAGTTTTGCCTCTCGACACTTACAGGCCTTTTCGGCTGATTGGAGCGCTGCTCAGGAGCTACTGGAATGGAGAGCATATGAGGATATATTATCAATAAATAACACTTTTACAGGGGTTGCATAGTTTCAATTGTTCAACTTGTTATTTAAGTTAGTTAAGGAGCTGGTCATTAGTTGACCGATCGCCTATATTTTTGGTAAGACTCATTTTTAGACATGTTTTGTAATTTTATATTACGAGTAATAAAAGAGATTATGTGTTGCGTGGTCGATTCTTTCTACGAATGTACATGTGTGTTAATTATATTTTATACTTGAACAGTGTTCAACTGGTTGGTCAAATTGGGCAGTGCTCAACTAGTCAGTACGTTCAAGTAGTGTTCAACTGCTCGGATATTTTCCATATATTATATGTATTTCATGAGTAATTAACTGCTCAAATAGATTCAGTGAAGTAGCAAGTGGTCAAGGACCTTTCAACCCTCAATACTTGGGGAGGACATAGGGTATACTGGTATATAATTTAACACAGGCAATAAGAGCACGAGTTAAGGTGTTTGTTTTTAGGCTGACTTGTAAAATTTTGAAGTTGAAAATGGTCATTAAGTTAACTTTTATAACAAAACTTAAGTAGGCTCACTTGTAAATTCTTGAAGTCAATAATGGTCATTAAGCTAACTTGTATAACAAAGCTTAAGTAGGCTGACTTGTAAATTCTTGAAGTCGAAAATGGCCCTTAAGCTAACTTGTATAACAAACCTTAATTAACTTTGAATTTTTCTGCTTTTAGAAAAATTGAAGTTAGAAACAAGCATTCATGTGAATATAATTATTCTGCTCACAAACATTTAGAGCAATTGGAGTGTGAGGAAGTATACTTAGAGTACGTGGATCTTTGAATGAATGAAGACTACTGCTCGAATACTCATTGCTCGAGAGAGTTACTGGTCATACATAGACTATTCGGGTAGAACATGAGTCAAATATTAACTGCTCAAAAAAATTTCACCATATGTTGGACACATATAATAAACCTGGGGGGCAAATGTTATCCCTAAAATATCAACATGATGTCGTGACATTTTGAAGCGACACGTGGCAAGATATTTATGCCAAATGGCATCTTGATGGTCGAAGATGTGTCGATCAGAGAAAAATGTGAGGAGTTAGAAAGCAAGCCACTGGCCAAATGTTAGATTGGTTTCATCTGGTCTGAAAGATGTTGACCAGGAGGTTCAGAATGGTGCTGACCAGAGGTTCAGAAGGGCACCGACCAGGAGGTTAAGAAAGGTGCCGACTAGGAGGTTGTTGGGCATAGTGCCCTTAAAGCAATGAAAGTTGTTCATTATTTATGAAATTTATAAAAGAAATATTTTTATATATCAGAAAATTCCTAATTCATTAATGTAGTTATAATCTTGTATTGGTACAAGAGGATTAAGATTATAGATAATGAATTAAATAGTCCGCAGTTTATATTAAATTTTTGGAATCTTTAATTAAACATTGCTAGTACGGTCCACTAATATTATGAATACATGTGATCTAGATCTAGATCACTGGTGTAGTAGGACATCTTAGTGGAGGTGCTTTGTACAATAAGACTGTAAAGGACTAGACCAGATATGTATTTCACTCGTTATTAAAATATTTTTTACCATAAAGAGTTATAATCATATCATTCGATGATCATATGCAAATCGATATAAATCCCAAAGTTATCATGAACTCCTGTTTATGTTATTTGGGTCCTTTGATTTACTCGTAGGGTCTGTCAGAATGATCAGGCTAAAAACTTTTGTTTTGGGGGCTCATTAACGTAGATGGCTGGGGACATGATTTATAGATATGTAATCCAAGCCTTCTTCATAAGAAGATTGAATATTGGTTTCCTTAAGAGTTAATTCTGGTACTTAACAAATTGAGACCTCTAATTTATTAAAAGTTTATAAATTAACTATTCGCTAGTGAATTAATGGTATTGAAGGATAAATAGGTAATTAAAGGGGTAAAACGATAATTTCACCTAGCTCTAATTATGAACCAATTATTGGAGGATTGCATTGCATGAAGTGATTGAATAAATGGACACTTAATAAAGTACTCAGTAAACATAAGTTTATAATTACAATAGTGCAATCCCATATTTTTAGTAGAATAATAATGGCATTAGTAAATAAGATTATTATATTAAAGAGCTTTAATTAATAATCTAAATTCATTGGAGCTTGGAATTATAGGTCCATAGGTCCCCATATGGACTCTATAAACATTGTACAGGGTAAGAGCATCAATAGAACTAGTATGGGTAAATTTGTCAAGAAAATTAGTTTCTCGGTAAATACATAATTATGAGATAATTATGGAAAATATTTTATTATTTAATTAATTTTAAATTTCGTAATTATTAATTAATTAAATAAAATAATTAGTTTCAAATTAATTATGTCATCTTATTTTTAATTAATTTGAGAAATTAATTTAATATTTAAATTCTAGAAATTTAAATTTAGATAACTGATTTGAATATTTATCTGGGTTGTTAGATTGGTTTTGAATCAATTTAAATTCAATTAAATATATTTTGAATATAATAATAAATAAGATCTATTTTAATTGAATTAATTAAAATTGTTTTTATTAATAAAACCCTAGACAACTAATATAAATATATATTATTATATTTCTCTCAACATGAGATACAGATCGTAATATTCAGTCTGACTGAAAGAGAGAAGTTTTCAGGAAGAAAAATAAAGAGAGTAAATAAATTGTTTAAACATTTCTCTTTACCTAAACTTCATTGATCTCATGTGTTGAGAATATCAATGGAGTCCTAAATTGTCCTATTAAATCTCTACGTGCCCACACACGTCCTGTTGCACTGAGATTACGGTCTGGAAAACTTTTGTGTGAGTCTTGCGTGCTTAGATAGGATGATCGTTTATTATACAAGAAGATAGCAAGGACACTTGATAGGCTTCGAGAAGTAAATCTTCTTCTATTAGATTAATATATATAAATCATAGGATCTTATATATAAAATAGTTTTATATATAGAATTTTTGTAATCTACTGGGCCATAAATTGCATTCCGCTGCACACTCGGAAAATTTGTTTCCAACAGAGGTTCAGTAGACTTTTCAAAGGAATTGACCGACCAAAAGGTTTCTTAGCAGCGTTTCAAGAGGTTTAGAAGGATATTTCGATCAGATACATCCTCGTCCAGAAGGCTTCATAACTACCTGAGAAAGACTTCCCAAATATCCTGAAAAAATAGCCTATTCTATTGTATTTTGAATTTGGATAATGTTTTGTATTATTTTATTAATTAACTATGGTTGAAATGTGTGGTGAGTTGGTAAAGGCCCATGACCCATCTTGTACATTCCATGAGCCTATAAACAAGGTTCATGACCCCATTTTAGGGACTCTCTCTTTGGATCTCTTTAGGACTGGACTTTACATTCTTCCTGGAGAAAACTCTGTCAAATTATTTTCCGACTTACACTTGAGAAACACTAAGTGGATTAGGCTATTTCTAATTCTTGGGGCTGAACCACTATAAAAATCCTTGTGTCATTTATATTTTATTTAGTTCTCCTTTACTTTTTGTTGTTTTTTGCGTCTACTCATCGTTGACCAAAACGGTGGTCAACAAGTTTGATCTTTTCTCTCTAAATTTTTGGGTTTATCTTGAGTTTACTCTCATTACATATTTATTTTGGTAATTTTTTTAATTTGATTTGAATGTTATTTCAAGATTTGATTTTTGGTTGTTTGATTTTGTTCAATTTAGTTTCATTATTATATTGTTATTTCTGGGTTTAATTTTCACACATAGAGTGTAACATCCCAAAAATGCTAATAGGGTTTAGTGCCTTGATTAACGTGCCAAGAGGGCATAACTGGATATATGTGTGATTAATTGATTAAATGTTTAACTATGTGGCATGCATGATTTATATGATAACATGAATATATTTATATGTATGTTTATGAGTATTAAATATGCATGTGGGTCCGTTCTTGTTTATTAGGGCATATTTGTAATTTTGGCCCGTTGCGAGCATAAATGTGATTATATGCATTAAATGATTGAGACCACATTATTATGTGGATATATTTTCATTATATGGCTCGAGGCGATCCTAGTGAGCAGATTAGCAGAATAGTCACAGTAGGGTTTAATACCCAGCTTGGGATGAGCCTAGGGGTATTTTGGGAAGTTTAACGTATATTTAGGATTTATCGAATAATGGCCAAGGATTTGGTGATTATTTGGGCATGTCGGGATTAGTTGGAAATTCGTAGGATGACTCAAGGAATTAGCGGGAACTAGGGCTAATGACTGTTTTGCCTTTATGGGCAACAAAGGGGTTGAGTTAATATAAGGGGCATTTTGGTCTTTATGATTAAGGATATGGTAAAGTAGGTTTTAGGAAATAACCAGAACCCATTAGAAACACCCCTTAACACACTCTCTCTCTTACTCTCACGTTCTATCTCTCTCCCTCTCTTATGCTTGGAAGTTTAAGGAAGTTGTTGAAGGAAAAGCCTAGGAATTGAGCTAGGAAATCAGGGGAAATTAAGCTAGGAGTAGTCAAGGGGACAACTAGGGATCAAAGTTAATATTGAGGTAAGATTCATAGATCTTAATCTTTGAATTTCTAGTTGGGTTTTGGGCATGCTTAGGGATACATGAGCAAGTGTCTGAATTTGGGACTTAAGGAAGTTTGAGCTAGTGTTTCAGGCCATATGTGTTGTTTGTAAGGTGATATTTAGAGTTCTAGACCTAGTATTGGTTTAGGTTTATGTTTAAGTGGAATTATGTAGCTTTGGTTTGAGGAAAAATGCAGAAGGAACCCAAGGATTTCTGGGTTCACCAAGGCGGGCCACGACCTAGCTCATGGGCGTCGCGGCCCGCGTGACCCCAGAAGCCCTGAGGGCTTGCTGTTTCACAGGCGCGTCGTGGCCCGCCTACCTCTGGGACTAGGGGCTGGCGCCTCTAACTTGGGGGCGCGCTGTAACCCTTAGGGTCAGGTCGCGGCCCGCCTAGGAATCCTTTGCCGAAATAGGTTTTTGGGCTCGGGGACTTAAATCTAAGTGCTCGGGACGAATTCTACTACCTGATTTAGTAGAATTCGAGGTCTTGGATGCTAGTATTTTATTCCAAAGCATATAACTAGATTAGATCTTAATAGTTATCCATTTTCGCTTGTGACTAGGGTTACATTTAAGGCTCGAAATTAAGGATCGTGCTCAGGACTGCTATATATCTTCAGCTTGAGATCCGAGGTAAGAAAATTGCACTCGAGTTGTGATTGGGGCTGAGATCCCCTGTAAATGAACATATGTTATATTATAAATGTATTGTGATATTATAAATACCCAGAATCATATCAAAGTCAGTCATTACCAATTCCACCAAGTCAACTGACAATTCTCTGCCATCCACTGTAACTGGTAGTGATATAACCCATCTCCTAGAGACCACTAATTCCACAGTAGGCAGCAAAGTACCAAACCCCACAGGATAAAAGTCACATGGTCTACACAATCCATCTATAATCCTACTAGCAACAAAAGAGTGCGTAGCACCCGAATCAATCAAAACAGTATAGAAGGTTTCAACACTAGAAAGCTGACCTGTAACCACCGAGGGACTAGCCTCAGCCTCTGCCTGGGTCAAGGTGAACACCCGAGCTGGTGTCAGGCTGTCCACCTTCATGGGCTCTTCCTTTCTGGCTTTCGAGCAGACCTTCTTCAAATTCCCCACACTGCCGTAAACAAAACAGGCCTTCGCCCGACATTCCCAAATATGGCACCTCCTGCATCAAGTACACTCTGGGAATGCTCTCCAGGTCTCACCGCCACCCTGGCGGTGCATCTGTATGCCTCGTGGCCTCCTATTTGGCCCTGGAGCTGAAACTGTATCTAGAGTCTTTCTCTTTTAGTCACTGGGGCCTCCGCCCCTACCAATGCCTATAAATGGAGGTCCCAGCCTCCTAGAATCCCTTTTGGCAGCATTCTCACGCCAAATCTTATTCTCTGCGCTCTCAGCTGTAAGCGCCTTCTCCACAGCCTGTGCATAGGTGGTCAATCCCGGCACAGTGGTGATACGAACATCATGGGCTATCATAGGCTGTAGCCCCTGGAGAAACCTCTCTCTTCTTGTCAGATCAGTGGGCACCAGATCCCCGACAAACTTTACAAATCTATCAAACTTCAGGGCATAGTCAGTCACTATCATGTTACACTGAAGTAACTTGCTGAACTCCTTAGCCTTCGTAGCTTTAACTACGTCGTTGTAGTACTTCTCATTAAACAAATTTTTTAACTCTTCCCACTCCATGGTGTTTACTACTCTGGTCTGGGATACCACCTCCCACCATATTCGGGCATCCTCCCGAAACATGTAAGTGGCGCATGCCACTCTCTCATTACCACCTACCCTCATAAAATCCAGAATGGTGGTTATCATGGCTATCCATTGCTCAGCCTTCAGTGGATCTGAGCTGTCCTGAAAAATTGGAGGGTTTTGTTTCCTGAACCTCTTATACAGGGGTTCCCATCTATCTCCCCCTGCCTGGGGCTGCCCTACCACTGGCACCACTTGCTGTATCACTACTAGTACTGTGGGCTATGGGTTCCCTGCTGGAACCTATTGCTATCTCAAAAGGCTAATCTCTTCTTCCTTCCTCTCTAATCTGGCTTGCATACCAACAAGCACATGTTGCCAGTTTTCTGGAGCTGGTGGTGGGGCCTGGTCCTGGTCATCCCCTTCCCTGTCTTGTAACTCTTGGCCAGCCAACCTCTCTGACCTTCGAGGATTCATACTGATATCTACCCTACTCTGCAGTGATCAAATCGGCTATTAGGTAAGTAATAATTACACCTTTTGCCACCTCATGATCCAAGATCAAACAAACAAACAGATGCAACGCTAATAAGCATGCCAACACATAATATATTCATTCATGGTGCTAATAAGAACTTCCTGATATTCGTCAAAAAATAGCAATGCTAATAATCATTTCTGGTATCCATAAACAATTAACGATGCACATAAACATATTCAAACATTTACATATGTAGAAAAAAGCTAATAAGCATGTTCTTTAATCCCTGCCAGTATTAAGCATTTCCTGGCCTATATGCAAATAATAATGCTAATAAGTGGTTCATTTGCACTCACAAGCAATAACAAAGCTAATGAGCATGTTCTTTATCATTGATGCAACAATCAAGGGCCAGGCCCTATCAGATTATCTCAAGCTTTCTAAACAGGCATGCAGATAAGGCACTTATTTCATATTTAAGTATTTAAGCACATAACCACATAAACAGTTACTGAACCCTGAGTTGAGCTTGTCTTTAGTGGTGAGTGTACATGCCCGGCTAGTCTTCAGGAACCCTTAAACCTTGGAAGCTTTGATACCAAGCTGTAACGCCCTCCTAAACGAGGATTGTTACACTGTGTACTTTAAATTGTGTCAAATTTGCTAATCAAGCCATTAGGTTATAAACGTGTAACTAAGGTTAACGTCAAGGGTTAGGGTTAAAAAAATTTGTCAAAGGAACTGTTGACCTTTTTATTTAAAAAGTTTCATACATACATGGGATCCCAAAATATTACAAATAAATGTTTAAAAGGGTGTATATACATAAAAAGTTACAATCGGCTGACCTAAGCGGCGAAATTAGGACTACAACCCTAGTTCCTCTAAGATATCCTCGGCCATGGTGGACGAGTAGCCACATATGTACAAGCCGCCACCGAAGCTCTCCAACTCATGGCTGGTCAAGCTTTCATTTTCCCTTACCTGCACCACATAGCACCCATGAGACAAGGCTTAGCAAGAAAACTTAAAATGTGCATGAACAGAAAATACATATTTCCATAAACTTATCTAGCATGTCCAATAATAATAACCTACTCATACAGGCATACAATTACAAATGAATGGTCATTGGACCATTCAGGGGCCGCTGCCCTGAATAGTTGACCATAGAGTCAACCCCGGGGCCCTATGCCCTAGCTATGTGACCATAGAGTCACCTGGGGCCCTCGCCCTTAGCTTTGGGTAACTAGCCATAGAGCTAGCACGACCATTCGGCCGGCCAATGTAATAGTACGTTGCTAATTTGCGCCTAAGCCTTTCGACCAGTGCGCAACGTGTTGGGGTTTTATGCCCTAATTAAAACCCAAATTCTTTGTAATCTCATTTTATTATCAATAAAAGAATAGAAATCATTTTTTGACTTGGTCAATCACTTTGCTCACATGTTTTATTTTCATGATTATTTGTTTAATATAAAATTCTATTAAATCCCGAGCATATAACTAATCGTATTTATAGTGACGTAATCACAATGGAATATAAATATGATTATATGTTCAAAATAAGTTAGTCCTAAGATTAGTCAGTGCACAGGATTTACACTGACTTGCCAATCTACGATATGATCTACTTACACATTACAGTGTTATGGTATTTCCAGAACATTAGCAAAGTAGATAAGATCGGATGTATTTGTTACATCGAACTGGACCGATATTGACAATTGATAAGATAAGTAAACATACCGTTATTATCTATTCTAGTCATATCATATAGTTGACCATAGGTCAATTCAATCTCAATTCTGAGTGGTTAGTATTCTAACTGATTGTATTATTTGAGTTCTTTGACTTGTTCGCTACCAGCTTACCCTACTGACTAGCCCATACTTACATCTTGGGAACTCGGTAGTATAATTGAGTGGGAGTGTTAATCATAGATATGAACATCTATAGCTTCTGATGAATAAGTGAAACGATGGTTTCCTTTTAGTTTGGTTCAAGGTGTTAAATGATAGAGATCTCATTTCAGTAATTAAATTAGTTTATTGAAATATCATTTACAAGGAACTAAGTGTTTTAAGGATAAAATACAATGAGGGGTAAAACGGTATTTTAGTCCTATCTCATTGTAGACCGTCTATAGAGGATTGAGTGACAATTATGGTTGTAACGATGGATAATTAATAGTGTATCTATATTTGTTATAGAGCGTTCTATGAATTCAAGAGTGTAATTCTGAGTCTATAGTGGAGTCACGAGGAACTAATAAGTTAGTAAATTTATTTGTTAGATTTATGATAACTTATTGGAGCTTGATTTCATAGGCCCATGGTCCCCATTGTACCTTGGATAAAATCATCTAGATAGTCTCAATTAATTAATTTCATAGACACCAGCAGCTAATGAACAGTACCCGGTACTGTTCATATTATTTTTTTTAATTGTTTTTTGAAAATTAAAGAAAAATTAAAATTGTGGAAATTTATTATTTATAATCAAAGCCAAAAATATCATATTTTTTTGTATTTAATTTTTTTTTAAATAAGATATTTTTGTTAGTTGAGATTTAAATAATTAGATATTTTCTACAAAGATTCAAATTCAAATTTAAAAATAGACTAACAACTTAATTTTAAATCTTTTAATATATTAAAATATTAGAATTATGATATCAGATATTTAAGATATTTTCTTTTAAATTCTTGATATTTTTATTAAATATTTATTTGAAAATATAGATATTTTTTTATTCTATAGTTTTTAATATTTAAATTATTAGAAATTTGAATATTGTTAGTTAGATATTTTATGGATATTTGAATTTGTTTAACTATTTTTAAGATATTTTAGGATTGTTATAACTATTTATATTTTATTTTGTTAATGGTTAAAATATTAGCTAATAGTTGTAACAACACAAGATATTTTTGGAAAATAGTTAAGATATTGATTTTAAAATTTAAAATTGGTTAAATTTTGAAAAATATCATTTTTCAACCAATTAATAAAAAAAATTAAATGGGATTTAAATTAACCTTGGTTAATTTTTGATAAATCCTATTTAAATTAAATTAATATTTTTTTCAAATTAACCTAAACAAAGTTGATTGTTGATAAATGAAATTTAAATTAACTATTGTTAATTGTTGATAAATTTCATTTAAATTGACTTATTTTTTGTAAAAATTAAATTAATTCGAATTTTTTGATAAATTTTGGTATTTTTGCAAATGAAATTAAATGTGGTATTTTTGCATAAATTCATAGAATTGCTCATATAGTAACATGATTAGGCCCATCCAATTATAACATGTTTGTTTGCACTATATGTGGCATTTTTGCAATTGGGCTTAGATGCATATAGTGGCTCATATGTTTGTTAGATATGTGGTATTTTGCCAAATAAAATATTCATAAAATGATAGGTTTTATTTGGGCCCATTAGAAAATATAAAGTTTAAATTCCTCTCTTGTGGGCGATTCCACTTGTGAAGGCCAATTTGCTTTGCATGACTATAGTGGGCCTAATCAATTAATAACAATTAATAAAATGAAGGTTTAAATTCCTGTCTTTTGGACCTTGTATGGAAGAAAGGGGGCCTTTGTAGTGGGAACGACATACTGGACCCAGCCCTCCTCCATACAAGCCCAATTGTTAAGGCCCATTTACCTAAGTTGGACTTAATTGTATAGGTTCATTATATTAGTTAAACATAAATATTGATTAGCAACAAATTAATTCTAAATTAATGGAATTTGTTTCAATGTGACACTTTAGAATTAATAAGAAATTATAGGACTTTGGTTTTAAAAATTTTAATCTGTTTAATTTTTTTTGGGAAAACCATAGTCATTAATTTTCTAAAAATAAATAATAAAAATACTATTTTTTTTAATTCAATAATGAGCTTATTTTAAGAATTTTATTCGATTTTCGTCGTTGGTTTAACATAGTCAATAGCTTAATGGAGCCTCGAGGCGCTTTGATTCGTCCCCCTACGGAAGGTGTTCATTAGTTATTTTGACAAGGTTAGATTTCGAAAGAAAGATAATTATAGGTCAAATTCTACTAGACTCACCCCTATGGTGACTACTAGGACTAAATCTATGATTATTGAAACCGTGGGTCTAGCTCATAAAATAAGAGATTTTGTTTTCTTATTTTGATCGAATAGTAGGTTGTTAATAGTGGTGTCCATTATTAAATTAGTTTACAACTCTATTTAACTAGTGGTATTTTTTTCTCTCGCCAACCGAGACAAGGATATCATAGATTTGTTAAAAACCTAAAAGAATAGAGATATGATTTTTTTTGGTATTTTTTCTCATATGTTACATATTTTTGGTATATGTTGTGCTATTTCTTTAAATATGTGTGAATAGAGGTTTTATTGAGCAAATGTGATTGATTTCTATTTTATTGGTAATTTGTAGAATTATTATGGCTGTGTATACTCCCATCCTTTCTCAACTTTCGATGGAGAAACTCACTAGAGAAAACTTCCTTAAATGGAAGCAAAACATCAACATTGTGTTGATTGGTGACAACTCTAAGTTCGTCACGACTGAGGAATCCCCAGAAGTTCCAGCTGAAGGAGCTACCAAGTCTATGCGAGACAAGTATGAGCGTTGGCAGGCGGCTAACAACAAGGCGCGGTACTACATGCTGACTAGTATGGTCGACACTCTCAAGACAAAGATAGAGAATGTCGAGACAGCCTAAGAAATCATGGATCAACTCCAAGACATGTTTGGTGCTAAGTCAGCGCAGACTTGTTTTGAGGCCACCAAGAAATATGCCAATGCTCATATGGCACTTTCTCAACATGTTCGTGATCACCTGATCAAGATGACAAACTACTTTCAGGAAGCTGAACTGCATGGAGCCATAATAGATGAGGAAACTCACGTTGGCTTAATCCTCAACAGCCTTTCTCCAGCTTTCCTGCCATTCACCACCAACTATGTGTTGAATAAACTACATTATGGTTTGACGTAGCTCATGAATGAGCTCCAGACTTTTGAGTCTATCATGGGTGGACCTAGTAAGGGAGGATTAAAGAAGACAACTACTACTACTGCTACTGATCCAGCTAAGGCTGAAGCTAACCAAGCTTTGTCTTCGAAAGCTGGAAACAAGAGGAAAGATGAACAAAACAACAACCCCAAGCCTGCAAAGGCTCCAAAGGCGAGTGCACAACCAAGTGCACAGACGCCTAAGGGGAAGAACAAGAAAAACAAGAAAGGTAAAGGTAAGTGTTTTCACTGCAAAGAGAAGGGGCATTGGAAACAGGATTGCCCCAAGTTTCTAGCAGCTAAAAACAAAGGTAATGATTATAGTTCATTTATCTTGGAAACATGTGTTTTAGAGAATGATAATTCTGTCTGGATTACTGATTCTGGATCTACTAACCATGTTTGTAACTCTTTACAGCTTCTTGAATCGTGGGAGGAAGTGGACGAAGGCAGCTTAAAGCTTAGAGTTGGGAACGGAGCGTTCGTTGCGATCCAAGCTAGAGGAAGAGCTCGTCTGAAGTTCGGAAATAAATTTATAATTTTAAATGATGTATTTTTTATTTCGGATTTTAGTAGAAATTTAATTTCAGTTTCCTTGTTGCAATCAGAACGATTTGTTATGACTTTCGCAAGTTTTAATATATTTATTTCTTTCAATGGATCACAATTGTGTATTGCATGTTTGGAAAACGGGCTTTATATTATGCGACCTAATAAACCCCTCGCTCTTAATAATGATATATTCAAATTAGCTAAACCTAGGACCAATAAACGTCAAAAGACCGATAACGATAATATGACGTATTTATGGCACTTGAGACTAGGTCACATTGGCTATGATAGGATTCAAAGACTTACAAATGACGGACCTTTGAGGGAACTCACCTTAGGTGAATTACCTGTCTGTGAATCTTGTCTAGAAGGCAAACTGACCAAGCATGCATTCTCTGCAAAGGGTGATAGGGCCAAAGAACCACTTGGTCTTGTGCATTCAGATGTTTGTGGACCTTTGAATGTACAAGCCAAGGTTGGTTTTGAGTATTTTGTCACTTTCATTGATGATTACTCTAGATACTCATGTCTTTACCTAATGCATAGGAAATCAGAAACATTTTCAAAGTTTCAGGAATTCCTAGCAATGGCTCAGAACCAATTAGGTAAAACATTAAAGATCTTACGATCTGATAGGGGTGGAGAATATTTGGATATGCAGTTCCAAGATCATTTAACTGAACTTGGGATTTTATCAAAACTTATTGCCCCAGGTACTCCGCAACAAAACGGTGTCGCGGAATGCCATAACAGAACTTTATTGGAAATGGTTAGATGCATGCTCAGTTACTCAACTCTACCAACTTTGTCCTGTGGATATGCAATTGAAACCGCGAACGACATTCTCAATGTCATGCCATCTAAATCAATCCCCAAAATACCTTTAGAATGCTGGAATGGTCGTGAACCTAGTTTACGCCATTATAGAATCTGGGGGTGTCCCGCTCACGTCCTGAGGAAAAAGGATGGAAAGCTAGAACCGCGAACTGAATTTTGCATGTTTGTTGGCTATCCTAAAGGTACTCGGGGTGGACTTTTCTATAGTCATTCAGAAAAGAAAGTGTTTACTTATACGAATGCTACTTTTTTGGAATATGACTATGTCCAGAACTTTAAACCTCCTAGCAAAGTAGTTTTAGAGGAGATGGTTAAAGATTTGACTCCAACCAATGTTCAATCATCATCAACGTGAGTTGATGATGAAATCCCCACTCCTCATGTCCAATCGACGCAAGTCGATTTAAATGAAGAAAGTACCACAGTTCCTGAGCAAACAGTCACGGAGCCTCGTCGTAGTGGGACGATTTCTAGGAACCCAGTTCGCTATGGTTTGGATGGTGAAACCAATATGGTTGTTGGTGACACTAGTGATGATGATTCATTGTCTTTCAAATAGGCAATGGCTAGCCCTAAAAAGGAACTATGGCTCGAAGCCATGAAACAGGAAATGGAGTCCATGTACTCAAATTCCATATGGGATCTTGTGGAAGCAGCTAGTGACTTTAGGGTCATTGGGTGCAAGTGGATCTACAAGAAGAAACGAGGTGTTGATGGAAATATCGAGACTTATAAAGCTTGATTAGTGGTAAAGGGTTATACCCAAAGAGAAGGCGTGGACTATGAGGAAACTTTTAGTCCGGTAGCCATGCTCAAATCCATTCGCATCCTCCAATCCATAGTAGCCACTCTCGACTATGAGATCTGGCAAATGGACGTCAAGACAACTTTTCTTAATGGAAAGCTTGACGAAGTCATTTATATGGATCAGCCAGAAGGATTTAAAGTTGCTGGACAAACAGGAAAAGTTTGCAAGTTGAATAGGTCCATCTATGGACTTAAGCAAGCTTCTCGTTCCTGGAATCTTAGGTTTGATGAAATAATCAAAACTTATGGCTTTGAACAAAATATTGATGAGCCCTATGTTTACCAACTGAAGGCAGATCAAATAGTGGTATTCCTGGTTCTTTATGTAGATGATATCTTACTCATTGGAAACAATGTTAAGAAATTATCAGATGTGAAGAATTGGCTGAGCACTCAATTCCAAATGAAGGATTTGGGTGAAGCAAGTTATGTTCTAGGTATCCAGATCATCAGGGATAGAAAGAGCAGACTCTTAGCTCTATCTCAAGCAACTTACATAAAGTGCTTGAATGTTTCTCAATGACAAATTCCAAGAAAGGGCGTCTACCGTCCCGCCATGGAATTCATCTTTCAAAGAAGCAGTCTCCCCAGACTCCTAAAGAGGAAGATGCAATGAGAAAAGTTCCTTGTGCATCTGCAGTTGGAAGTCTGATGTATGCCATGTTGTGTACTAGACCAGACATCTGCTATGCAGTGGGAGTAGTGAGCAGGTATCAGTCAAACCCTGGAACGGAACATTGTATAGCATTTAAGCATATCTTGAAGTATTTAAGGCGGACTAGGGATTATATGTTAGTCTACAAGGGTGGTATGCTGAACCCTGTAGGCTACACCGATTCAAATTTTCAGACTGATTTTGATGACAGGAAGTCTACTTCTGGAATGGTGTTTACTCTTGGGGGTGGAGCTGTGATATGGAGAAGCGTAAAGCAGTCTGCAATCTCAGATTCCACCATGGAGGCTGAGTACATAGTCGCGTCAGAAGAAGCTAAGGAAATAGTCTGGCTAAATAAGTTCTATTCGGATCTTGGTGTTATTCCAGAAATGGATAAACCGCTTGTGTTGTTTTGTGACAATACATGAGTGATAGCCAACTCGAAAGAACCTCGAAGTCACAAGAGGAGTAAGCATATAGAAAGGAAGTATCACATTATTCGAGAATATGTGGCCAGGGGAGATGTGAAGGTTATGAAGATTGCAACTGAAGACAATCTTGCAGATCTGTTTACAAAGACACTACCAAAAGCTACATTTGATAAGCACATCAAGGAAATGGGATTAGTAGAATTAAGGCATTAGTTTCAATTAGTGCAAGTGGGAGATTTTTGGGGTTTTATGCCCTAATTAAAACCCAAATTCTTTGTAATCTCATTTTATTATCAATAAAAGAATAGAAATCATTTTTTGACTTGGTCAATCACTTTTCTCACATGTTTTATTTTCATCATTATTTGTTTAATATAAACTTCTATTAAATCCCGAGCATATAACTAATCGTATTTATAGTGACGTAATCACAGTGGAATATAAATATGATTATATGTTCAAAATAAGTTAGTCCTAAGATTAGTCAGTGCACAGGATTTACACTGACTTGCCAATCTACGATATGATCTACTTACACATTACAATGTTATGTTCTTTCCAGAACATTAGCAAAGTAGATAAGATCGAATGTATTTGTTACATCGGACTGGACCGATATTGACAGTTGATAAGATAAGTAATCATACCATTATTATCTATTCTAATCATATCATATAGTTGACCATAGGTCAATTCAATCTCAATTCTGAGTGGTTAGTATTCTAACTGATTGTATTATTTGAGTTCTTTGACTTGTTCGTTACCAACTTACCCTACGGACTAGCCCATACTTACATCTTGGGAACTCTGTAGTATAATTGAGTGGGAGTGTTAATCATAGTTATGAACATCTATAGCTTCTGATGAAGAAGTGAAATGATGGTTTCCTTCTAGTTTGGTTCAAGGTGTTAAATGATAGAAATCTCATTTCAGTAATTAAATTAGTTTACTGAAATATCATTTACAAGGAACTAAGTGTTTTAAGGATAAAATACAATGAGGGGTAAAACGGTATTTTAGTCCTATCTCATTGTAGACCGTCTATAGAGGATTGAGTGACAATTATGGTTGTAACGATGGATAATTAATAGCGTATCTATATTTGTTATAGAGCGTTCTATGAATTCAAGAGTGCAATTTCGAGTCTATAGTGGAGTCACGATGAATTAATAAGTTAGTAAATTTATTTGTTAGATTTATGATAACTTATTGGAGCTTGATTTCATAGGCTAATGGCCCCCATTGTACCTTGGATAAAATCATCTAGATAGTCTCAATTTATTGATTTAATTATCAAAGTTGACCAAGTCAATTTTGGATAGTTTCACAGAGTTATGTAATTTTGAGAAGAGAAATTATGGCAGATTTATTAATTATGATAAAATAGTATCTAAATTAATAAATAAATTTAAATCAAGGTTCAAATTATAAATAATTAATTTGATAAAGGATTTAAATGATTATTTAATTAATTAAATCAATAGAAAATAATGCAAGCCTTGATTTAAGTCCAATGGGATTATAATCAAATGGGAAATTATTCACGGGTCTAAGGCCCATGATAATTTCGACCTAGGGCTTTAAAATGGCTGTTATTTTATTGATTTTTTAATTAAATTAAATGGCCTAATTGAGTCTATAAAATGAGTGCTTAGAGAGAAGTCAAAACATAAGTTTAATTATTGGTTTTCTGATAGTTTTAGATTCTCTCTAAACACAAGTCCTTTTCTAAGCTCTTTGCTATTATCTCTTCTTCTCTTTGTATCTATCTCGTGTGTTGAGAATTTGTCACACTAGTCTAGGTGATTCTAAGGATACATCGGAAGACTGTGAAGAAATTAGAAGAACGGTTCAGTTTCTTGATAATACTCTGGGACAGAAAGGATACAAGAGTTAGAGAAACTGAAGGAATGACTCTTTCATTCCGCTGCGCATACTGTAAGTATTCTTATCTTTGTTTCTCTTTGAATTCAATTTTAGAAACATGTTCTAGGCTATCTCATGTTAATTTGTTTAATATTAGATATACATGAAAATAAATAAAGATCCTGTATAAGTTTTTCCTAACACAACACGATATTGTCGTTCTTGACTAATAAGTCAAGCCCTGAACCAGGTATTCGGATACAGATACAAAAACAGATATAAATAAGCATACTTTAGACAATATAGGTATGCATACTATTATACCCAAAAATTGGAGATCAATAACGTGGCAATAAAGGTGACAAGTGGCAGTACACGATCAGTAAAAGACACATTAATAGTCAATAAATACATTGACTCCTCAGAGTTGTGATAAAGGGACCCGGTAGACTGACGAAGAATTTGGACTGCCTGAAAGATGTCATAACCAAGCCAAGTGCACCTTGATCCTAGGAGGCTAAGGAGAATGCATCCTAGGAGAGCTAAGGAGAGTGTATCCTAGGAGGCTAAAGAGGATGCATTCTAGGAGAGCTAAGGGGAGTGCATCCTAGGAGAGCTAAGGAGGGTGCATCGAGGAGAACTCAAGAAAGTGGTCCTAGGAGACCCCAAGGAGGATGTGGTCCTAGGAGACCCCAAGGAGGATGTGGTCCTAGGAGACCCCAAGAGAGTGAAGAGAGTGATCCTAGGAGACCCCAAGGGTGAAGTCCGAGGAGAACTCAAGGAAGTGGTCCTAGGAGACCCCAAGAGGGTGGTCCTAGGAAACCCCAAGGATTTGGTCTGAGGAGAAACATGGCATGCTAGAGGAAAGTGCCATGTTAGAGGAGAGAAGTGCATGTCCTACCACCATGCACATGTTCGACCAGCACTTGCATGGGTGGTCAGTAGGAGGTGGATCAACATGTTAGAGGAGACTAAGTCAAGATTCCCATAAACAACTTCAACAAGATATACGGGAATCTCTCATTCTTCCCACAAATGGGGGGTTTGTTACATTTTGAATTTTGAATGTTTCTTTGTAATTTAAATGTAATAAATATAATGAAATATCCCGGTTCTAGGGGATACCGTATGTATGACTCTAAGCCTATAAATAGAGGGCTTATGGGATGAAAGGGGGGCTTCTTCGGCTTCTTCTTTCTAGAGAGAGAAATTTGGGTCTGAGTATTCTACAGAGAGAAAGTGCTGAAATTTGAGAGAATTCTTGTATTTTTGCAATCTGTACTGAAGAAACTCAGTTGGCTCAGTCCATCTGATCTTGAGTACGGATCTATAAATCACAACTCTAAGTGGATTAGGCTATTACCGACAATCGGGGCTGAACCATTATAAAAATCTTGTGTGTTCTTTATTTTCTTTATTAAAACTGTCTGTTGTCGTTTACATTCTCTTGAAGGCTATATCGTATTTGACGTTCTCACGTCGTTGGCTAAAAACACAGTCAACACATACATATTAATCACATAACATCATCAAGTAATCGCGAACATAGTAATAACCATGCGTCTTAATGGGGCCAAGCCTGTAACGTCAAGGGTATCACTGATTATCCAAGAGTAAATCCCTCACAAGGGTAACCATCAAGTTACCTAGGGCATTGCTACTATTCAAGAGTGTAATCGAAGTTACACGGGTTTACAGAGACTTCTATGTTAATCAGTGGTGCTGGTGAGCAATTGCCCCTAGGGTGTTCAACCTCACTCAAACTTGGCAACCCCTAGTGTCTCTAGGCACTCTCACTGAATGGCCAATATTCACGGCTACTATCTGGGAATAACTTATTAGAGAACTTACTCAGGTTCTAACCGTTCACTGATTAAGTAAGCATGAGGGCCCCTAGGTCCCATTCATTTTGGCACCCCTAGGTTTAAACCAATAATCCTCACCTCTTGGCCACTCGTCGCGGTAATAAACCAGACATAATAAAATCAAGCAGTGTGATGGGGATCAGCTGTCTAGAATATGACGGATATCTACCGGTCATATTTTATGAATCAGCACCCACTAGACTAACGTCTTTATGCAAACTTTCTACGACAGTGTATATATGTGCATGTGTCTCTATACTAACATATAATACAATAGTCATTTCATGTTGTAGCCACACAATAGAAGTTGACTTACTTGGAGTCCTTTGCTCTCAGCAAGATTTCACCCTCCAATGTATAGTCCAATTATGCTTAGCCAATACTGTAATTATCCATACAGTATACTCGAATTAATTATGGCACTTTATAATTCATTATTATAATTTTGGGTAGTTTGGTCATTTTAAAAATCATTTGTAAGGATTAATGATCCTTATTTGGTTTTAAGCCCATTCAAGAAATTCATACTCAAAAATTTGAGACTAAACCCTAAGTCTCGGGAAGACCTATCCTATGGTCTCGATACTTAGGCTCGAGTATCGCAATAGTATTTTCCCACAATCTGCTAAAAATATTATTCTTTAAAAGTATCGCTATTAACTCGTACTTTCAACAAGTCGGTTAAATATACAGAAGATTTTAGCCGATATTATATCCAGAAAATACTAATTAAATTCCTCAATTATTTTTCAAGAAAATAACATCTTAATTTTCCTTTTATTTTCTTAAGGTTTTAATCTCTAAAGCTCGTTTTAAGAATGTATGCCCTGAGTATCAGCACGTACCTTTCTGAGGCAGCTCGGGAGAAGCGAACTAATAAAGGGCCATAACCGAGGTGCCACGTGTTCACCGTTCATCCGGATAAATTTGGTACGATCTCCTACACAAATAGCTCGAGCTGGCAGATCGTTTAGTTGTTTATCACTTGAAACCATTATCAACGTGGCATCAAAAGACACGAGCTAGCACTACATTAAGCTCGTGCTACATCAGAGACCTAACATATCCCAGGATCTTTATAAACGTGCATATAACAGACATTACGTATCTGTTTTATTCCCAAATTCCCGGGTACGCAATATAAACGTGCGTAATCAGACACCCCACACCTGATTTTGGCCATGCGGCCCATTATCCATTTTTACCTACTGATTAGACCACACTTCAGTGTAAGGTTTAGATATTAATCATCAGTGTCACAGAGATGGCGTGAGGGATAAAGAGATCACGGGGTGACCCCAATGCCTACTCAGAGATCATTCTCCTATAAGTACCAAGAGCCTGGGTAGTGCAAAGGGTTGGATTCTTCTGGTAATGAAAATACTCTATAAGAAATAGCAAGGATAGATCAATAATATTGACTCGTGGACTAGGGGGATTTTAACCTCCAAACCAGGTAAAAAAGGAGTGACCATCTTTCTTTGCAATTAGTTTCCATATTCTCTTGATAATTCATTGCCATCATTCTTGAATATTATCATTTTCTTATTACGGTTTATCATTAAGCGCTAATCCATCTTGTTTATTCACATAATTCACTATTGGAGAAAAACCGCGTCAACAGTTTGGTGCTTTCATTGAGAGGGTTTAGATTAGTGCTATCATAAAAACTTGATCATGGTGGTCACTTGTTCAAGGCATGGTAACGAGGCGGATCAACATGATGGGCAGGAGGTTCACCATATCGCCGTATCCAACGAGCCAGACCAAGAGGTCCAATAGCGATCGGGAAAGCAGCCGATGGGCCATGGTGACACTGGGAGTTCAATGCCCCTACCTCCAAATCCGAACCTAGGTTACCTGACAGCGGTAGAAATGGAAAACATGCAGTTGAGGGGTCATCTAGCCAAAGCAAATAAGAAAATTGAGGAAGTCTTGGCCCGGCTGCCCCTTCTTGCAATCAACGTTAACGTCGGAAAGAGACAAAGCAGGACTCACAAGTCCTGCAGGGATAGTCGGCCCAGGCCCAATCGGTCGGTTAGAACTCAACCTCGAGTTCTGCACCCATGTCGCACCATAACCAGGAAACTATGTTTGATGAGTTTCCCAGGGCCCACAAGCAAGCCATCCGGCTAGTTAGAACTTCAACTCCAAGTTTGGCTCCACCGTCGAGCGCACCCAGGAGAGCTCGTGGCAACTCGCGGAGGAGGTCCGGGGAAAGCTCGCGCAGACAACCTGCTCCAGCCAACCCTCTCGTTCTGCGGTCAGATCGCCGGGCGCAAGAAGCTGGAGGCGGTGGGATAGAACGACCGCGAGCTAATTTGATTCAGCCAGATAGGACTATGATCGCTTCACCAGTTAGGCATCCCCCTTCGCTGATAAGATATCCATCCCCTCCTCGTCCTGCTCGAGACATTCCTGCATACAGGAATAGCAGGAGGAATCCTCCTCCCGCCCTTCCTGCTCATCGCCTACGAGTGCGCGAGACTGTCCGGATCCTCTCCCCCAGTAGCAGCCTCTGAGCTTTTCCAATGGGAGCTATTGGACCGAAAGCCACCGAAGTGGCAGATCTGGTGGAGACCTACAAAATCATCTAAGTTTGGCGCAAAGCCCTCGGGCGCCTCGAGGACTAACCTTCGAGATTGCCTCAACCCACAGAGGGGAGAGCCGTCCAGAAACGAAAGTCGTGCTCGCGCGAGAAGATGGTCCTTCTGAAATATGCGACAGAGGGAATGCCCCACCAAACCAAGCGCATGCTTGGAGGGACAATAACCCGCCTAACGTGAACAATGGGACGGGAGTTGTTGAACAACCCAGGGTTCAAAGACCAAACCCTCGAAAGGCTAGCTCAAATGGAGGAACTAATGAAGAGGCTCTTGTCAAAGAAGGGAAAAGACGAATACAACTCGGGGGATGAGCTCGAGCTTTTTTCCCCCAACATCGCAGCAACGGCATACCCGCTAGGTTTCAGGATGCCCCATCTATCCAAATTCGATGGAGACGAAGATCCGTCGGATCACTTGGGGATGTTCAACACCTTGATGATGGCCCATAATATCGGGCCCGAGCTGAGATGCCTGATATTCCCTTCGACCCTAATCGGGCCAGCTAGGCAATGGTTCAAGCAGTGTAAGAAACAGTCGATCAACTCGTGGAAGAATTTCTCTAGTAACTTCAAGAGAGCATTCCGAGCCTCTCAAGCGGCTCGCGTCAAAGCAGATACCTTGGCGAATGTAAAGCAACAACCCGGGGAACCCTTAAAAGCTTATCTGAGCATGTTCGCCAACGTTGCTGCCCGAGCTAGGGATGCGGACGAAAGTTCCAGACTCATGGCTATGAGAATAGGAATCCTTGTTTGGGGCGGGCTGTGGAAAGAAATCCAAAGGAAAGGTATCAGCACTGTGGATGAATTCTTGAACAAGGCCCAGGAATGGATAAATTTGGAAGAAGCAAGAGCATTGGTTGCGGGAACCAGCAAAGTCCCTGATCAGCCCGTTGGAGCGGAAATGGACGTCGCGAATACGACTCAGACCGTTGCCCAGATTAACCAAGGGGGTGGAAGCAAGAGGAAGGGAAATGGCGAGGGCGGCCAACACGGTCCAAAGAAGAACAAGCCCGCGGAAAAATTCAAACCGGTCTACGCGGTTTATACCAATCTCACAAACACTAGGGAGCACATTTTCCTAGCGAATTCTGCTCACCTTCCCTGGAAAAGGCCAGAGTCCTTGAAAAATCAGAAGGCTAAGAGAGACCCTTCAAAATTCTATCGATTCCATAATGACATCGGTCACAACATCGATGATTGCAAGCATCTGAAGGATGAGATCGAGACACTTATCCGGGCCGAACCCTTGGCTTAGTATGCCCGGAATCAGGTCACTTCGAATCAGCCCGCCAGGAAAAATGTTCAATCAGCTCCGGAAGCTCCAACAAATCCGACCAGAGCCCATGGGGGGCAGGACCTCCCTCCTCCTATAATAGGAGGAGAGATAACCACCATTTCTGGGGGGGCCCCATCTGGCAGGCTCGAGCAGAGGTGTTCAGAAAAGATACATCAACGAACTAAAGTCTTATAATGGAATCGAATTTATCCCAGAGCAACCCATATCCAAACAACAGCGATTGGAGAGACAGCCAATCAGTTTCACCGAAGAAGATGCCTGTCATGTCCAGTTCCCACATAATGATCCTCTAGTTGTAACCGCCCAGCTCGCCAACTAGAGAGTCAGGAGGGTGCAAGTTGATAATGGGAGTTCGGTGAACTTGTTGTTTCGGTCCACGTTAGAAAAAATGGGGCTGTCGGTGACCGAACTGAAGGCCACTTCCATCATGCTGTATGGGTTCTCTGGCGAAGGGTCGGCAGCGATAGGAACGATTGAATTAGTAATAACCTTGGGAGAGGGACCCCAAATTGTCTCCAAACTCCTCGAGTTTATGGTCATCGACTTTCCCACCGCATACAACGCAATTTTGGGTCGCCCTACGTTGACGGAATTTGAAGCCATAACTTCTATCCACCACCTCGCAGTCAAATTCCCCTCCTCTACAGGGATATGTACGGTCAGAGGTGATCAGCTCTCTGCCAGGGAAGGCTATAGCATTTCCATGAAGGGAAAATCACAACCCGGGCAGTAGACGATGACCATTAAGGCCAGAAGCGAGGAACCCCAAGAAATGAGAACTGGCTTTGGGATAGAGGAATCTCGGCCGGGCAACGGCATAGGCACCACCCTGAGCGACGATATCGACCCTAGAATTGGCGAAGATAGGTCTGAGCTCCAAGTTATCGAAGAGCTCAAAGAGGTAAATATCAACCCTGAAGACCCTTCGAGGATCGTTAGGCTCGGGAAAAACCTTGGGGACGAGAGAAAGGCGGAGCTGCTGAAATTCCTGCAAGAAAATCTAGACATTTTCGCTTAGTCTCATGAAGACATGGTGGGGATCAGCCTGAGCATCATCATGCATATCCTCAGCTTGGACAAAAGCATGCCTGCGAAGTCGCAGAAACAAAGGCGTCTGGGCACGACCCGAGCTGCAGCCCTGGAAGAAGAAGTTGCTCGGCTTTTAAAATGCGATTTTATCCACGAGGCGAAATACACGATCTGGGTCGCCAATCCTATTCTGGTTCCGAAGCCCAATGGGAAATGGCGGACTTGTATCGACTTTTCTGACCTGAATAAAGCATGTCCCAAGGATTACTTCCCCCTACCAAGGATCGACCAGTTGGTGGATGCCACGGCAGGACACGAGCTCATGTCCTTCATGGATGCGTACTTTGGTTACAACCAGATCGCTATGAATCCCGCGGATCAGGAGCATACCAGCTTCATGACTTCAACCAATGTTTATTGTTACAAAGTCATGCCCTTCGGGCTGAAAAACGTCGGACCTACATATCAGAGATTGGTCAACAGAATGTTCATTGATCAAATCGGTAAAAACATGGAAGTGTATGTTGACGACATGTTGGTCAAGTCTAAAACTGTCGATGACCATGTTCCCGATCTGAGAGAATGTTTTGAGATCCTAAGGAAGTACGGTATGAGGTTGAATCCCCAAAAATGTACCTTCGGGGTTGCATCAGAAAAATTTATGGGTTTCATAGTCAACACCAGAGGAATAGAGGCGAACCCCGACAAAATCAGATCGCTACTCGATATGTCATCACCTCGGTCGCGAAAAGATGTCCAAAGTCTGACAGGAAGGGTGGAAGCCCTTAATCGGTTCATTTCCAAATCTACCGACAAATATTTGCCATTCTATAACCTGCTCCGGGGAAATAAAAATTTCGAGTGGACCAAAGAGTGCGAGCGTGCCTTCCTCGACCTAAAAGCACATTTAGCCGAGCCGCCCGTATTGTCTTAGCCAACAGCAGAAGAGCCTCTTTTTCTTTACCTAGCTGTCACGAAAGATGCAGCTAGCACCGTGCTGGTCCGGGAAGAGGACCGATCTCAGAAGCCAGTCTATTACATTAGCGAAAGGCTCCTCGGAGCTGAATCCCAATATCTGTTGATTGAAAAATGGCTTTCTGCCATATCACGGCCTCCAAAAAGCTCAGGCCGTATTTCCAGTCCCATTCAATCCACGTCATGGCCGATCAACCTTTAAGGCAGGTACTGCAGAAACCTGAGGCATCGAGACATCTTTTTAAATGGGCTATCGAGATCAGCCAATTTGAGATACTGTATGTACCACGAACTACGATCAAAAGCCAAGCTCTGGCTGATTTTGTGGCAAAATGCACTGGATTCCAAGAGGAACCAGTGGAAGAACTGATGCAGGCCTTGTGGAAAGTCTTTGTGGACGGCTCCTCTAATGAGAACAAGTTCGGAGCTGGAATCATTTTAATATCCCCAGAGGGAGATCGTTTCCACTCCGCGTTACAATTCGGGTTTGAAGCGTCCAACAACGAGGCCGAGTACGAAGCTTTATTGGCTGGGCTAAGGGTGGCCAAGGAGTTGAAGGCCAGGGCCATTCAGTGCTATAGCGATTCCCAGCTCGTGCTCAACCAGGTATCAGGGGAATACCAAGCGAGGGGAACCAAGATGGTGGCCTACCTGGCCAAGGTAAAGAAGGGGTTGTCCAAATTTGAGTACAACCTAGTCGAACAAATCCCTCGGGGGCAAAACGTCAATGCTGATGCCCTAACAAAGCTGGCCACCTCCAAGGAAGTCGAGACCTTGAGCCTGATACTAGTGGAGTTCTTGGTGAGGCCAAGTGTAGTAGAGAATATAGGGGAGATCGAGATGATCGATGCCAGGCCAACCTGGATGACTCCCATAGTCGAGTATCTTACCACAGGGAAGTTACCCAAAGAGCGAAAGGACACAAGAAAGATACTCTACCAAGCTCTGAGGTATACAGTCATAGACAAAATGTTGTACTGGTGCAGTCTCTCTCTGCCTCTTCTGCGGTGCGTTCTGCTAGAAGAGGCTAAAGCTATTTTGCAGGAGGTGCATGAAGGCTTTTGTGGAGATCACGCTGGGGGGCAAAGTCTGGCCTTGAAGATATTGAGGCAAGGATATTATTGGCCCACTTTATCAAAGGACTCAATTTCTTATGTTCGAAAGTGTGATAAGTGCCAGCGGTTCGCCACAATCGCCCGAGCTCCACCAGTCGAGCTGAAGATGATCTCGTCCCCATGGTCGTTTGCGGTCTGGGGAATTGACTTAGTTGGAGCCCTACCCATGGGAAAAGGAGGAGTTCACTATGCGGTTGTGGCTGTTGACTACTTCACGAAGCGAGTAGAAGCAAAGCCCCTGGCGACAATAACATCAAAGAGAGTCCTCAATTTTGTGGTTAAGAATATTATCTGTCGGTTCGGACTGCCAAGGAAGATCGTGTCAGACAACGGAACCCAGTTCGATAGCGACCTCTTCACCAAATTTTGCGAGAGGCATGGCATAATTAAAAGTTTTTCCTCAGTGGCCTACCCCCAGGCTAATGGACAGGTCGAGGCTATGAATAAGACGCTCAAGGCAAGTCTTAAGAAGAAGTTGGACGAGGCCAAGGGAGTTTGGCTCGAGCAGCTCCTGCAGGTGCTATGGGCATACCGGACCTCGCACCGAACTTCAACGAGGCACACCCCTTTTTCCTTGACTTTCGGGAGTGAAGTCATCCTTCCTATCGAAACAAAGGTAGCCTCGCATAGGGTCCAAGCCTTCAGCCAAGAGCAGAATGACGAATTGCTCAGCGCGTCCCTCGACCTGATTGATGAAAAGCGAGAAGATTCACAGCTAAGACTCGCGCATTATCCACAGAAAATCACCTGTTACTTCAATTCAAAGGTTAAGAAGCGTGTCTTTGAATTAGGAGACCTGGTACTCCGAAGGGTGTTTCTAGCGGCCAAGGACCCCAAAGATGGTGCCTTAGGCCCGACCTGGGAAGGTCCCTATCAGATCATCGAAATCGTACAGGAAAGTACATTCAAATTGGCCCGGCTTAATGGAGAAATGGTGCCACGGACCTGGAATGCTATGCATTTGAGAAAATATTATCAGTGATCAAATCACTCCTTTATGTAAGGCTTGCGTATAAAAGCCAATAAGCTATATGTATAAAAAAAAATTATAATGGTTTATTAGTTCATTTTTGTCTGTACAATTTTTTTTGTGTAATTAGTTCAAGTAGCCACGCAAGTCCACTTCCTGGTTACTTGGGTGGCAGATCACCCAACGAGGTTCTAAAACTTAGAAGTTTGTTAAATTGATTAACCAAGTGTTTTTGAGAAAAACACGAGGTGTCGATAAAACTAACGCGAACTAAGTTTTTAAAATTAAATGTCCTGACCCGACCAGGTTCTAAAACTTAGAAGTTGGTTAAATTGATTAAACAAGTATTTTTTAAAAAAACACAAGGTGTCGATAAAACTATCGCGAACTAAGTTTTTAAAATTAAATGTCCTGGACCCAACCAGGTTCTAAAACTTAGAAGTTGGTTAAATTGATTAACCAAGTGTCTTTTAGAAAAACACGAGGTGTCGATAAAACTAACGCGAACTAAGTTTTTAAAATTAAATATCCTGGACCCGACCAGCTTCTAAAACTTAGAAGTTGGTTAAATTGATCAACCAAGTGTTTTTCTAAAAAACACGAGGTGTCGATAAAACTAATGCGAACTAAGTTTTTAAAATTAATTATCTTGGACACGACCAGGTTCCAAAAACTTGGAAGTTGGTTAAATTGACTAGCAATGTTTCGCCTACTCTAAAGGAAAAACGATCAATAAAACTAACACGAACTAAGTTTCTACCAAACACATCATAAAATATGAGAAAAAGATTGAACAAGTAAAACTTGAAATAACTAAAATTAATAAATTGTTTCGAGGAGAAAAACCTCGTGCTAAATATTTACAAACAAAAAGTACAAATACAAAGAAAAAACCCTCTAAGCTCCCCCAGGCCGATCTGAGGACGTCACCTCCTCAGTCTCCTACTCTCCCGCAGCAGAGGTCTCCCCGGTCTCGGTCGATGCCTGTAGCTCCTGTTGCAGCCGAGCCTTGAACTTCTCAAGGAAATGCCCCCATGCATCAGAGGCCATGAAGGAGAAGTTGCCATCTTGGTTGAAGGCCCAGCAGTGATACAACATACTCTCCATGGAGGACGTCGATGCCTTCTTCTCCTCCAGAATGGCCACCTCGACCTCTAGCAGTTTTTCCTTGGCCCCCTCAAGCTCGGCTTGAAAAGCTACCGAGGCCGCCTTCGCCGCCTACTCGCCTTCTCGAGCAGTGGTTAAAGCGGCCTCTGCCGCCTGTTAACTCACATGGGCCGTTGCCAAAGCAGCCTCGGCACTCTATTCGCTCTGTTGAGAGGCGGCGAGAGCAGCTTGGGCCGCAGTCAGCTCGGCCTTGAGTTCTTTGTTCCTGGCCTGGGCCCAAGATATGCTGCGGTGTTGGGCCAAGACCGCCTACAAAAAGCAAAGAAACAGTTAGGTACATACCAGAAAAATAAAATACATATAATAAGAGCAAGGTCAGGGGAAATGCTTACTGTGAGGTTCATCCCCAAGCCAGACTCCATGACATTCTCCGGGCTCATCTCCTCAGTCGCCCTCAGGTCGTGGGGCTTGGCCTTGTAAAAGTGCTCCATCGAGTAGTTCGTCGTCTCGTAGACGGTCCCCCGAAAAGTGTCTGGAATCAGCTCCAGATCCTGGGGGTTGACAGGGATGTGAACAGTGGCGACAGGGACCACTGGGGCTTGAGGACCAACCGGTGCTACCGGTTCCTGAGCAGGAGGTGGAGGAAAGGGCGCAGGTGGACCTTTTTTCCCGGGGGCTACGGCAGGCGGAGCTCCTGAGTCTGAGCCTTTCCCCTTAGTCGGGGATTGGGAGGCAGTCGCAACCGAAGGCGACGTTTTCTTTGAAGAAGGCCGAAGCCTCTTGACAAGGGGGCCCTCGCTGGACCTCCCTTCTTGGAACATCAGGCGGATGTCAGGTTCCCCCCTCTGTGCCATCTCCTCGCCTGAAAAAAGAATGGAAAATGCGTTAAGAATGCATGTACGTTCTTCAAAAAAATAATAATAAATACACACGAAGTAGCAAAATTCCTAGCCTCCGAGCTAGAGGAAGAGTCTATTTCCACGACCTCCGGCCTCGGAGCTGCTACAGGGGAGGGAGAGTCTAAATCAACCACTTCTTGGATTAGGGGAGGTTCTGGGTCAGGCTCTACCTCGAGACTGGATTCCTCCACGTATTGCCTAAGTCCGGGAGTGACTATACCCTTGAGAAGGGAGGGCCACGACCTAAGGTTGGTCCCATACTCCTCAAAAAAGGCCGACCTAAAAGACAAAGTGTTGTCCACTATTATAGTACCCATAGGACGATCCATTTCATGACGCAACACTAATTGATCTACGCATTGGAGCAAGGTTATGTCTCGTTCTGGGTCGTTTTGGTGGCGATGCACAAGCTGGTTCGGGTTAAACCTAACTAACCTAAGGTCTACGGCTGCCCTATCTAAGTCCCGAAAGGGGTATGGGTTACCTTGGCCGGAGGGGGCCGGCTGCTGCCTCTGACTGAGCTCGGTCCAAGTCGGGGTCCCGAGCAACCTCTGGAGCTCGTCTCTTCTGCACGAGCGGCACCTCGGCCTCCTTTTCTTGCTCGTCGCCACCATCGTCCGCAGCATCGGTCTCAGGAATAGGCACCAACACGCAGGCTGCTGGATGAGTGGCCCGCATCCTCCTCAAGGCCAGAGTCTGGCCTGCGGAGATTAACTTACATGCCAACATCGTGTCATCAGACACGAGCTGGCGGTAGTCCTTCTCATTGGGCGGGAGCCCCGCCAGGGTATCGTATTGTCCCCCAAGGGTCATGGATTTGGCCGTCCTTGCAAAAATGGCTGCACGATGAGGCTCCAGTCAGTATACGCACGAAAAGAAACTGAAAAAAAATTATGCGAGCTAAAGATAGAAAGATTACGAGGACGATTGAAGTAGTGGTACTCGCAATTGCGAAACCCATTCGACATAAAGAATTGGTCTTTGAAGTTGTTGGGATGGATGGGAAGTTCGATCGCCGCGAATGAGTTTGGGAAGCAAGTCAGGTAGTAGAACCCATCACCTCGCCCCCTTTGATCTGGGTTGGCCTTGAGGCAGAAGAAGTAAAGGATGTTGGCCGGGGTAGGGACTTCCCACTCGTGCTTCAGAAAGAGATACCTCAGCCCTGCTAGTAGACGGTAGGAATTCGGAGGTAGTTGAAATGGTGCCAACTTTACGTAGTTGAGAAAATCGACAAAATACTGATCGAGGGGAGGAAGGCCCCGGCCCTGAGATGCTCATCGTTCCAGGCCCCGAAGTCTTCATCGAGGGGTGCGTAGCTCCTCTCACCCTCCAAGGGAGGTCGGGCAATAAGGACGCCAGTCCCAACCTCAATGTTATGGGACAGGATTATCTTATTGACCCTCCCTTGGGTCGTGATCTTCGAGGCTATCCTCTCCGCCTCAAAGAAAGCATCAGGTCCCACTTCGATCTCTTTCTCCACCGTGGGACCGAACTGGGGGATGGGAGACTCCACCATGACCTCCTTCCCTCTGCTGGATTACTGGGACGACGAGCCGGTCGCGCTTTTCTTAGACACATTCCTTTTGGGCCCCATCTGATCGCCTAGCGAACAAGAACGATTAAAAACTTAGCAGGCGACCTAAAAGCTATGAAAGGACAAACAGCGCGAGAAGAACAAGGGTTTTTCATGCACGAGCTGAGGTAATCTTAGCCCGCGGTGCGAGGCCACGAGCTGCCATGGCCGCACGCCCGACTTTCCAACGGATCCCTGATATTCAGGGATCCTTGTGTCAGGAGGGTCAGGTTATTACTTGCCTTAGGGGAGAGGTTTTGAGAGAAAAACCACCTAGGAAGCGTGACCCCTAAGTTACCTAGTTTTGCACCCTAAAAACCTCTCATCTTCCATATCCCAAATGGGTATTTCCTAAAATTACCCAGAAATTACCTAGTTGTGAGCATTGCAATCCTAGACAAGTTTTGGGTCTACTTAATATGCCTAGAATCGGAACTTATGCCCCAAAAGACCAGCCAAAAATAACCTATTGTTTACGACTATGAGATTTAGGTTTGCATAACAAAGAAAAAGGGAAATCAAAACATACAATGAGTAGGAAACTTACAATGTATTTTCCAAACGAAGGTTGCTAAGGGCGTAGAAGTAGGAGTCCTGGAAGATTCCTTAAGGCTGGACTTCTGAAAGGTTCTTGTGGTAAGAATATGGGGATTCCTGAGATGATAAACAGAAGAAGAATAAGAGCTTTTTAAATTTTGAAAGAGAGAGAATAAAGGAAAATTTCGAATGAAGGGCGATAAGTACTGAAAACTGACAGCCTTATTTATACGTAAGAGGCATGAGGAAACGAGGACCGTCCGATTAAATTAATGTGAGATACGAGGGTCATAACTCGAAAGATGAAATAGCGGCAAAAAGGTGGCCAGGCCATTTAATTCGATCCTCGAAACCCGAATAGACCCCAATCACGGCGTTCCACGTGTCTGATACTCAAGAAACGCACAGGGTCTGGATAATCGAAAAGGAAGTTTAAAAGCCCCCACCGTGAAAGATGAAAGTAACGTCATAGATCACAGACAGGGGCTTAGGGGGAAAATGTACGCCCTGAGTATCAGCACGTACCTTTTTGAGGTAGCTCGGGAGAAGCGAACTAATAAAGGTCCATAACAGAGGTGCCACGTGTTCACCGTTCATCCGGAGAAATTTGGTACGATCTCCTAAACAAATAGCTTGAGCTGGCGATTTGTTTAGCTATTTATCACTTGGAACCATTGTCAACATGGCATCAAAAGACATGAGCTAGCACAACATTAAGCTCGTGATACATCAGAGGCCTGACATATCCCAGGATCTTTATAGAGTCAACCACACAATATAAACATGCGTATAACAAACATCACGTGTCTGTTTTATTCCCGAATTCCCGGGTACTCAATATAAATGTGCATGATCAGACATCCCACACCTGATTTAGGCCATGCGGCCCATTATCCATTTTTACCTACTGATTAGACCACACTTCAGTGTAAGGTTTAGATATTAATCATCAGTGTCACAGAGATGAAGTGAGGGATAAAGAGATCACGGGATGACCCCAATGCCTACTCAGAGATCATTCTCCTATAAGTACCAAGAGCCTAGGTAGTGCAAAGGGTTGGATTCTTCTGGTAATGAAAATAATCTGTAAGAAATAGCAAGGATAGATTAATAATATTGACTCATGGACTAGGGGGATTTTAACCTCCGAACCACGTAAAAAAGGAGTGACCATCTTTCTTTGCAATTAGTTTCCATATTCTCTTGATAATTCATTGCCAGCATTCTTGAATATTATTATTTTCTTATTACGGTTTACCATTAAGCGCTAATTCATCCTGTTTATTCACATAATTCACTGTTGGCGAAAAACCGCGTCAACAAAGAAAATAGCCTAATTTTAACTTAATTAGGAAAACCGCTAATAATTTCTTATCTTGACTAGTTAATTTTTCAAAGTCAATTAATCAAGTTTACTTACTAGAAAAATAATTTACTTAATTATTTTATTAAAATATAGGGTTTTTAAACCCTCTTTTAATTTATCAACTTAATAATAAATTAAATCTTTTATTTTTAGAAAGAATAAAAATTCTTTAATAAAAATAATTCTCACTAATCTCAAAGTGGTATTTTAGGTCAAAATGTTTTAAGACTTACCAAGTTTTTATCTTGCAATAAGCACAAATGTACTTTTTATCTTAAGTTCTAAAATCCTATTTTTACACTAAGTGTGAAAACCCCATTTTTCATATTTTTAATTACATATTTTGTTAGGTTATAACTTGAAATTTACTTACCCAATTGCTACCAAAATTTCTCAATTCCATATTTGGTATGCCATTTAGGTCTTTGTGAAATATTAGGTCAAAAGTAGCATTTTTTATTGGTGAAAATATTTTCCAAACATTGAGGTAAAAATGACCTTATTTTTAAGCCCTTATTTTTAAGCCCTTATTTTTTCCAAACTTTGGCACTTAATAACTCCCAAACCATTCATTATTTTGTAACCAAATTTTACAGTAAAATACTAAGTTATGCCAAGAATATGTCCACCAAAGTTTAGAAAAAACTGGGTTCATTTGACCTATACAGTGGCTGTTCAAACTTGGTCCCAAATTTAAGAATACAAAAAAAAACTGTTTTTTTACCTAAACATTGAAATAGTATAACTCACTCATTTCTAAACGTTTTTTAGTACTTCAAAAGCTCAAATTCATGTACTCCATCTCAATAACATCACAGTATAATTTATTTTTACAAAATCAGTGTGCAGTAGATGCTTGACCCCTTGGAAGTCACGGCTCAAAACTTATATTTTTGTTTTAGGATTTTCAACAAAACCCTTAGGGACTTTGGTCCCTATTTTCAAAAATCAACACACAAGCATCATAAAAATTATAAAGCAAATATCATAGCCTTATTACATCACAAATAAGAAACTTTTAGCATTAAATATACAAAATAATGCTTAAAAATAAAAGCCATACAAAAACAACCATAAAAAGTAAACTTTTTACCTCTTGTTGTTCTTGCTTTAGGTTTTGATGTTTCTACTACCTTTGAATCATTAAAAACTCTTTCAAAACCTTAACCAACTCCCCCAATAACATAGATAGTTAGCTATTGAAAGACCTATGGTTAAAAACTTTACAAAAGTCAAGATTTTTGAAACTTTACCTTAGGGAACTCTTCCTAGACCAAAGCTTAAGCTTCCAAGCTTTCTTAGTGTTCTTGATGGTTGAAAAGGGAGAGAAAACTTGAGAGATAATTTTTTAACAAGAAGAGAGTGATTTGTGAGGGGGGGGGGGTTGGTTTTGGGGGGTTGGAAGAGTTTAGACTACTCTAAAATATCTAAAACACTTTAGTGTTTTTACCATGACCACTTGATGCCATTAACCCTAATTTAAATGGGGATTAAAACTAAAACAATTTGGTCTACCCAATTTATTTCCTTCACATGGCCGGCCACTATTTATTTTATTTATGTTATTATTTTTTTATAATGGTTAATAAATATTCCCTAAGAAGAAAAATCCAAATTGATTTTCTATAACCTTTTTCACTCATACAAAGTTTTAAAAATAAAACTTAACATGTAATAATTAAATTAAATGTCTCTCACATTTAATTTAATTAATCACACAATACAATTTAACCTAACGTCCATTTATGGAATAAAATTCCTCAATTCGGTAAAATTAAGCTTATTAACACAAAACGCCTAAAAATTTCCATTTACTATTATGTTTATTATTTTTTACCAAACTTTAATTTTTATGAATGTATTTTATGCCCAAAATATATTTTCTATAGTTTTTCATTTTATTTTCTGAGATTTTTACTCGATTAAGGTTTTTGTGTCGGTCCAAGACCGAAAATCTTATATTGACTTTTAATCACAAAATTCATAATTTGCCTAGCAATAACTCATGGAAATAAATTCCAAACAAATATAATATTATTTAAAATAATATTCTTAACTCGGTGAAAAAAATATCCTGACTCGAGTCGTTTAAAGGTACCTGAAACGCAGGGCGTTACAAAGCCCTAGCTATGCTAACCATGCGAACAGTCATGTAACACTTAATCAGGTACATAATATTCAAGTATGTTTAATCAAAAAATGAAACGATATCTTAAACATAATCATTCTCAGGGGCCCAAGCCCTATTCATAACTATTATTAACAGTCGGGCCAATCCCTAATCACATATAATACGTATTGGGTGCAGTTTTCTTACCTCAGGTCCGAGTATAGCGTAAAATAAGGACGACCCTCGAGCACGATCCCGGTTCTGAGCCCCTAGCGATAACCTAGTCACAACCCTAATATAAGATTCCATCAATAATGAGAAAATAAAGGCTTCCGGACTGAGTCCTAGCCTCCGGGACCTCAAATTCTACTAAACCTGGTAGTAGAATCGATTCATAGCCCTTAGGTTTAAATTCTCGTCATTAAAAACCCATGGTGGCCAAAACAGCCCAGGTGGGTCGCGACCTACCCTTGAGGGTCACGAAACGCCCCTCAAGTCAGAGGCCCCCTTCCCTTGGAAAATAGACATGGGTTGTGACCTACCCTTGAGTGTCGCGACGTGCCTCCCAGACAGAGCCCCCCAAGGGCCCTAGGATCGGTTGGGTCACGGCGCCCCAAGAACAGAGTCGTGACCTGACCCTGCGAACCAAGATTTCCTCTGTTTTCCTCCAGCCAAAACCTACCCAAATCATTCCTAGAACAATAATTAAATCCTCATAATAGATTCAGCTTAATATCAGTAGCAAAACCCAAACTAAAACTTGATTAAAAACTCATCAAAACTCCCAATTCAACACTTGAGCTACAAAGCTCAAGAATACCTCAAGGACAGCCAAACTAAATAGAATTTCAGTGGAAAACAAGATCTAAAGCTTACCTCAATTGGAAGTTAATTTCTCTAGCTGCAACAAATCCAATCCCCAAGTTTAGGCCTTCAATTCCCAAGCCTTTAGCCAACAATTCTCAAGAAATCCTCCTAGAAAATGGAAGAGTATGAGGGAGAGAGAGAGTCGGTTGAGAGTGAAAGAGAAGGCTAAGTGTTTTTTTTTCTTTCTTAAGGCTTAAGTAATCTTAAGCTAATCCTGAGGCTCGGGGTACCAAAAACGTTCCCGAGGGAAAACTGGTCAAAATCCTCAATATTCCCTCCTAATCTCACTAACTCCAAATATATCCTCAATTATTCATTCTCATTTCCAGATAGCCCGATACTATGCCAAATACCTAAAATACCCATTGACTCGCCCCAAGTCGGGTATTAGGTCTCATTGTGACTTTCCTGCTAACTTGATCCCTAGGATCGTCTCATGCCGAGTAACCCAAATAAACCCACATAATAATGTGGTCTCTCACATATATCACGTATATGGACATATATACAATTATGCCCATAATGAGCCAAATTACGAAAATTGCCATTCTAATAAGAAACAGGCCCACATGCATATTTGATATTCCTAAACATGCATAACTAGTTATATTATCATATAACTCACATAATCACATAATCATACACAAATATATCATATAAGCATATAATTCCATATATTGTCATCCTGGCCCCCTAATCAAGGCCCTAAGCCTTATTAGGTAATTTGGGACGTTACAAATAAAGTTCTGAGGAACAAGACAATTCCTCTAGTCAAAGTCCTATGGAGGAATAGCAGGGTCGAGAAAGAAACCTGGGAGCTAGAGTCAGCTATACGGTATCAATACCCCGAGTTATTCAGGTAAATTTCAATGACCAAATTTTCAGTAGGAGGGGATAGTTGTAATATCCCAAAAATGCTAATAGGGTTTAATGCCTTGATTAGCATGTCGGGAGGGCATAATTGGATATATATATATATATGTGTGTGATTAATTGATTAAATGCGTGACTATGTGGCATTCATGATTTATATGATAATATGAATATATTTATATGCATGTTTATGAGTATTAAATATGCACGTGGGCCCGTTCTTGTTTATAATGGCATATTTGTAATTTTGGCCCATTGCAGGTATAAATGTGATTTTATGCGTTAAATGATTGAGACCACATTATTATGTGGATATATTTGTAGTATATGGCTCGAGGCGATCCTAGTGAGTGGATTAGCGGAATAGTCACAACAGGTTTAATACCCGGCTCGAGGTGAGCCTAGGGGTATTTTGGGAAGTTTAATGTATATTTGGGATTTATCGAATACCGAGTAAGGATTTAGTGATTAGTTGGGCATGTCGGGATTAATTGAGAATTTGTAGGATGACTCGAGGAATTAGCGGGAATTAGGGCTAATGACAATTTTTCCCTTGTGGGCAACAAAGGGGTTGAGTTAATATAAGGGGCATTTTGGTCTTTATGATTAAGGATATGGTAAAGTAGGCTTCAGGAAATAACCATAACACATTAGAAACACCCCTTAGCACTCTCTCTTACTCTCACGTTCTCTCTCTCTTTCTCCCTCTCTTGTGCTTGGAAGTTTAAGGAAGTTGTTGAAGCAAAAGCCTCATAATTAAGCTGGGAAATTAAGCTAGGAGCAGTCAATGGGATAGCTGAGGATCAAAGTTAATATTGAGGTAAGATTCATAGATCTTAATCTTTGAATTTCTAGTTGGGTTTTGGGCATGCTTAGGGATACATGAGCTAGTGTCTGAATTTGGGATTTAAGGAAGTTTGAGCTAGTGTTTCAGGCCATATGTGTTGTTTGTAAGGTGATATTGAGAGTTCTAGACCTAGTATTGGTTTAGGTTTATGTTTAAGTGGAATTATGTAGCTTTGGTTTGAGGAAAAACGCAGAAGGAACCCAAGGATTTCTGGGTTCATGGGGGCACGCTGCGACCCGCGTGACCTCAGAAGTCCTGGGGGCTTGCTGTTTCATAGGCGCGTCGCAGCCCTAAGGGGGCCAGTTGCGACCCGCCTACCTCTAGGACTAGGTGTTGGCGCCTCTGACTTGGGGGTGCGCAGCGACCCTTAGGGCCAAGTTGCGGCTCGCCTAGGCAGCCTTAGCCAAAATAGGTTTTTGGGCTCGGGGACTTAAATCTAAGCTCTCGGGATGAATTCTACTACCCAGTTTAGTAGAATTCGGGGTCCCAGAGGCTAGTGTTTTATTCCAAAGTATATAACTGGATTAGATCTTAATAGTTATCCATTTTCGCTTGTGATTAGGGTTACCGTTAAGGCTCGAAATTGAGGATCGTCCTCGGGACTGCTATATATCTTCAGCTCGGGATCTGAGGTAAGAAAACTGCACCCGAGTTGTGATTAGGGTTGAGATCCCCTGTAAATGCTCATATGTTATATTATAAATGTATTGTGATTGGAAATATCTGGACAGAAAAGTTGGCTTGTGCCACTTTCGATTGCGTGCTTCGCAACTTGTATGTATGTTATGTTTTACGTGAAAGTTTAAGGGAGCCGGAGCTGATGTTATGCATACTGAACGCAGCTCGGCCTAAGCAAGCTAGGATCAACTAAATAACTTTTTGGGATCGGCCTAAGTGCGCCGACACCAAATTAATTGTAATAAGATTGATTTATATATTTGGATCAAACCATTATTGTTGCCTAGTTTAGTACTTGTATTCTGTTGTTGATTGAACTGATTGATCTGAGGTTTACTATGCATACTCTGTTGTTGTCTATGCTTGTTGAATTTGGTTTTCTTGCTGAGCCTTGGCTCACAGGTGCTACGTGGTGCAAGTAAAGGCAAGGGGAAGCTGGACCACCCATGAGTTGGAGAGCTTTGGGGGCGATGTGTACATTGGCAGCTGCTCGACCACCACGGCGGGGGGATTCACAGTGACTAGAGCCAAAATTTGTACTTTTCCATTTAGGCTGGCTATATTTGTATCAACTTTTGAGGGTTGTAACCACCATGTAAACGTTATTTTTGGGATCCCATGTATCAAACTCTTCTTTTAATGTAAGTCAACCATTTTATGATCAAAATCTTTTAACCCTAACATGTCAGTTGACTTTAGAAACACATTTATGTTCAAACGACTTGATTAGCAAGTCTTGCACTATTTTAAACACACAGTGTAACTGTAACGCCCCACGTCACCATGGTTGCTTCTTGGAATGACGAATGGCCTTGCAAACCAACACGAGTCTTTCTAGCGTGCTTTGTCCTCACTCACACGCTTCCTGGGAAAACTTCCCAAGAGGTTACCCATCATGAGACTACTCCAGGTCAAGCACGCTTAACTTTGGAGTTCTCAAGTGATGCGCTACCGAAAAAAAGATGCATCTTGTTGGCATAGGTAGTATCCATCAATCCATTTAAGCCTTCTTCAACTGTGTAGTCCCATACCTACACAGTCTTAGAATCATCTTGATCTTCCCCAGGCGATATGGGATTGCACAGCTTTTACTCGGTCTTTCCCCCTACCGATCATGGGATTTTGACTGTCACAATCACCCCCCCCCCTTAGGGGTCCGACGTCCCCGTCGACCACACTTCCAGCTGGGTCAATGCTTTGATACCATTTGTAACGCCTCACAACACTATGGCTGCTTCTTGGAATGACGACTTGCCCTGTAAACCAACACGAGTCTATCCAGCGTGCTTTGTCCTTATTTACTGAGATTTTTGGAAACTATATTAATGAATATTAGGTAAGACTAATGATATGGAATTTAGAAGATAAAAATTGGATTTTTACGTGGTTGGGGTGTTAATGAGCCTTAGTCCACGAGTCAGTTGTATTAGAGCTTGGAAAGTCTTTTTCAAGGGAGTTTCTCTCTATGTTTTGACAGAATAACTGTATATAAGTCGAAGAGAGATCCCTTCTCCAGTGCTCTGCCACCTGTATTTATAAGCTCACAGGAGCACGGGGCTTGGGCCGGGTGCCCGTCAAGGATAAATATCCTAGGCTTCTCTAATGGAAGCCCAATACAAAGGATAAAACTACAAAAGATTAAGAGAGACTGAAGCCCACTGGGGCGGCCCAAAGCCTATGCTCCGCCCGAAAAAATAGGGCTTTTGGTCTGAACATTCCGAGTTACGAGGCAGATTCAGGAGACAAGATCAGTCAGTGCACTGGCGGCGCAGGTCTAAACCAATGGCGTGCAATCCCGAGGTGGCCTTTTCCGCAGGTGAAAAGTGGGGACAGCTCCCACGCGTCGTGGGGTGGCTTCAGGGTCATGGATGCCTTTTCCCGCCAACCTGGAGGACATGAATTTGGTTCGTTTACCTCTGTCCCTCTTCGTTTACAACAGGCCCAGACCGTTTACCAGGTTCCGGGATTGTTTTGCGCATACCTCGACTGTATCCCCAACTGGCCATACGTCTCCCGGGCAACTGTCATGGATCATCTTCCTGGACACCATCTGGGTCCAGAACCATACTTGGGCCATCGTCCTTGGTTACTCCTGTACTACGTGGGTCTGGGCTGGGCCCATATCCAATCGCCCAGACCATGGGCCTGGACCATCGTCCCGGGCCCACGACAGGAAATGGGGATAACATTTACCCCCCAAGCCTTCGCATGGGTCCGCGAGGTGGAGGCTTGCCTTGTTCCCGGATACTCCACGGTTTCCTTCCCAGTTCCTACTTGGAATCATGGGTCCGTGGCAAAGGGCAGTGACGCTGGCCGCATGCTTAGCCAGGACCATTTCCCAGTGTCCGGGTACGTTTACCTAAGTCCCACTTCGTGGCAGGGATACATGTGTCGCCAGGTGACTGCTGCAAAGATGGCACTTGACCTCGAAAGGTTACCAAACCACCTCAAGGGTCGCTAGGCCTAGGCTAGTGCGTCAGCACGGATTCCGAAGCGTCCCATCCGCATGGGGGTCCTTCATTAATGCTTCTGCGCTGAGGTTGGCCGTAGGATGGGGCGACCTTTGACATTCGCCTCTCCTGGGCCGTTGGATTGAAATGGCTAGGATCCAGCTCCCATGAGCTCATAAAAGCCCCTGCACGATTTTCGACCATCGGATGGGGGAATTTCTATCCGCTGGATCAGAGACCAGGACTTGGGTCTCTATAAATACTCCTCAGACATTCATTTGACACTTTTACACTCTCGAGCCATTTCAAGAACTGAGGAGTTGTGGATGTCCGATATCACCGACGACATCCTTCACCGCCTGCTTATTCTGCACCGTCGTCTATTTCCAACAGTCCCAGTGTCTGCCTCTCCGCCTGAGCGCACGTCCTGGGCCTGCCCTATCGACGAGTTGCTGAGTCGGCTTCACCAGTTCAAGAATGAAGTTCTGCCATCCTTACCGTCGGACAACCACCATCCTTTACGGCCAACTACTCACAGTAAGTATTTCTGACCTTCTTGGTGAATACATGAACGTAGGCTGCTCTTTAGTTCATATGATTAGGTTGCTAGAATTTGCTTACGCTTAGGAACATTGTTAGGAAGGTCGCCTAGTCCGAGTTGCTCTGGGTCCGGATGCTTCCTGGACAGACGATGGAGCCTACTTAGTAGCCCCTTTTTCGTTCCCGATCTGGGTCTCGCGGTTCCCTGGTGAACCCGGACCCGATCCGGAGGGGACTCCAAGCAGTCCGTAGGAGACCCCCCATACCTTAACCGACTTTCTTGGGTTTTGGTATTAATTGCTTGGTTTCTTTTCTCTGTTCCCAAATCATCAGTCATGGCAACGGATGTCACCCTTCATTCAGAGGAGGAAGTCATCAGGGCCCCCGTCGTCCTCTCCGGGTCCAGGACCCCCACGGGCAACAGATGGTAAATGGACGTGCTGCCAAACCTGTTCCAAAACTACCGGATGATGTATATCCTGGAGAAGCGCCTGGGCATAGAGTCCACTCCCGTACTATTCCACAACCTCCTGGCCAGGATAGAGGAGCGGGCGCATACTTTGGTAGAAGGGTTTGGGGCCTGGAGTGCTGGCCACATCAGTGCGGGAGCCACACTCCTGCTTCACGGCTACTTCGTGCGGTTCCTGACGTACGTGGGGATCGCACCGTTCCAGCTCCTGCCACAAGCCTACCAACTGCTCGCGGGATGGCGAGTATTCTGCATCGCGAAGGAGATCGCAGAGCCGACCCCTGCGGAAATCTTGTATTTCTACAAGATGGAGCCGCAGGTCAATGCTAAGGATAAGACCTTGGACGACTTCTACATACTGAAGCTGGGAGGTAGCTACCCCACTCCCACCAGCTCTTGGAAGCATCCCCCGAATGTCCATCACTACTGGTTCATGACGTCCGGGTTCCTCGTGGAGAAGAACCCTATGCTGCTGCTGGACTTCCAGCGAGTGGGTAAGTGCTTCCTCGATCCTTTTCCTCTTTTTTATTTTTTCTTTCTTTTTCTTCGTTTCTCATCATGTTACTCCGGGTGGCAGGACCTTCCGCCCAGACTCCTCTCACCCAGTTCATCCTGGAACGGAGGAGGTTCTACTCTGGGCTGAGCGCGGAGGACCTGGACGTAGGAGGCTACGTCAACACGGACAACCTCTGACTGGTCGGAATGCTTGCGGCCCACCAGACTATTGTCGTCCCGAACCTTCGGGTAATCCAGTGCGAGAAGAATGTCGGCATCAAGGAACAACTGACCCTAGAGCACATCACGGAAGTGGAGAAAGCGGTGCGAGACGACGCGACCAAGCGGAAGAGGGACTTGGCCCAGACAGAGGCAGTCGCTTCAGAGGAGCTGGAAGCCCTCTTCGAGGATGCCCTACCGAACACGGGGACCCTTGGGGCTAGCGTATCGGGGCGAGGTAACTCACCTTTTCTCTTAACTTATGCTCCCCAAGTCGGGGACTTAGCTAGGGATAGGCTAGCACTTCGAGGCCCCGCGTTTGGGGCTGACGGGGAGATGAGACCTTTGTCTCCCGTCCCCGTAGGCTCGGAGGTTCTCATGTTCTTGTTTGGGTTCCTTCAGTACGGGAAATTCTTGAACCCGGACGACATGGGGGATCGAGTTCATTCCTTCGCATTAGATGAGTTGAGTCATGCCCGGGGTATAGATGAGGGTTCATCCCGGGTCATTCTTAGTTTTGATTTTGATTCTCTAGGTTAATTGTACTAACTCTTTTTTCTGTGTTTTTGCAGGAGACTCCGATATGTCTACCCCCGCGGGCGAATTGAGGCAACTCCTCAAGAACTGGGCGGCCAGGAAGGCTGCCAAGAAGACAACAGAAGCGGTAGGCCCGGACCCACCCCTCAACAAGGAGGCGCCAGGGGCAGAACCTCGACCCGGTGGGGGTGCGCTTACAGCGGTCCCCATCTAGGTCGTGGACCCGGCTACAGTCCCCGGCTCTGTCCAACACCCGGTGATCGATCTGGAGATGGGAACCGTGGCAAGCCGAAGCTCCAGGAAAAGGGGCTTGGACACAGGCGCTGAGGAGGCCAGTACCGGGAAGAAGAGGCCCTGGACGAGGCGGGCTGGCTCGGCCGACGAGTCACACGGCGAGAGTCGGCTCGCCGCGATGGAGATTCCTGCACTACCGGCCCTCCCCATACGTCCGGCACTACTCAAGGAGGGGGAAGCCGTTGTGCGGGACGAGCAGTCCCGGCTGATTACCCGGACTTGGGAGAATGGATGGGGCTGGAGAGACGAGACGTACAAGGCCCTGATGATTCGTCGTCAGGTCGAGTTCGCTGAGCGTCCGGCGGCGTTTAGCGCCCCCAGCCGATCGTGGATCGGCCAGCTGCCGAGACAGGCTTTCGCCCTAAGCTTGGGCAGGACACGTCCCCCTTGGCGGCGGACCTGTTGAACCAGGTGGGGAACACCATGTCTAACCTCCAGCTTAAGCGATATGCCACGATAGCCAACCCGGACGTGCTGTTCATCTCCGAGGCTCTCCACCATCAGGCCACCGAAGTAAGTTTACTTCATGTCTTTTTCTTCCCTCTTCTTATTTGTTTATAAGGATTCCTCTTAACTTTGCTTTGTTCCAAGTTGATTTGCTGTCCCATCAGAGTGCCGACCTGGTGGTCGAGTTGGCCATGAAGATGGAGACGATCCAGCTGGAGCTGGAGGTGGCTGTGAACCAGAGGGAGGCCGCCAAGGAGGCCCTGGCCAGGGAGACGGCCCAGGCTCGGGCGGACCGCGCAGAGTTCGACCGTGTCAAGGCCGGGCTGGAAGAGGCCTTGTCCCGGAAATAAATCGAGGGCAACGAGAGGGCAGCCCTTCTGGAGGTGGCCGTGACTCAGTCTGCCCAGGACAGGGAGGAGATCCAGAACTTGATGGCTCGGGTCCGCGAACTAGACAGCTCTCTTCGTGAGGAGAAGACGGCGCATGAGGAGGCCCGCCGCGAAAAGGAGGAGGTGGACGGCATGCTGGAAGTCACTTTTGAGGAGGCCATTTACATGGCTTGGCGCAAGGACAAAAGCATGAACCTCCTGGTCTTCCCCGACCCAGAATCAAAGAGGGCTGAATTCGAGGCCAAAGAGAAGGAAGACGCGGAACTTCTGGAGGCTGAAGCATAGGCCTAGATCTCCGGATTACCTCTTTTAATTTTGTAATAACTTTTACTGGACGCATATGCGTCCAAGACAATTTGTATTGCTTTCTCCAATTTATCTTATTTTTGTTATTCCTTTTGGAAATTTCCTTTTGTCACTATGCATAACTGACTCCGAGGGTTTGGTCCCAGTTCCAACGGCCTGGACTAGATCAACTCTGACTAGCTTATCAAGTTCTCAGTCCTACCCACCTAATTCTCGGTCCCGGTTCCAATGGCCTGGGCCAACGAGGTTTAAATAGTTTATTGTGGAACCTAGTCCACCCACTCTACCAGTCGCGGGCCACGGCTTTGCCCTGGGGCTTACCGGATGCTTTTCTCTCCCGGACATTGCTCGTCCGGGGTGGGACCAGCCTTAGGCTCGGTCCTTTTAATTTATACCCCCGGACATCGTTCGTCTGGGGCGGGACCAGCCTTAGGCTCAGTCCTCTTAATTTATAACCCCGGACATCGTTCGTCCGGGGCGGGACCAGCCTTAGGCTCAGGTCCTCTTAATTTATACCCCCGGACATCGTTCATCCGGGGCGGGACCAGCCTTAGGCTCGTTCCTCTTAATTTATAACCTCGGACATCGTTCGTCCGGGGCGGGACCAGCCTTAGGCTCGATCCTCTTAATTTATACCCCCGGACATCGTTCGTCAGGGGCGGGACCAGCCTTAGGCTCGGTCCTCTTAATTTATACCCCTGGACATCGTTCGTCCGGGGCGGGACAAGCCTTAGGCTCGGTCCTCTTAATTTATACCCCCGGACATCGTTCGTCCGGGGCGGGACCAGCCTTAGGCTCGGTCCTCTTAATTTATACCCCCGGACATCGTTCGTCCGGGGCGGGACCAACCTTAGGCTCGGTCCTCTTAATTTATACCCCCGGACATCGTTCGTCCGGGGCGGGACCAGCCTTAGGCTCGGTCCTCTTAATTTATACCCCCGGACATCGTTTGTCCAGGGTGGGACCAGCCTTAGGCTCGGTCCTCTTAATTTATACCCCCGGACATCGTTTGTCCAGGGCGGGACCAGCCTTACGCTCGGTCCTCTTAATTTATACCCCTGGACATCGTTCGTCTAGGGTGGGACCAGCCTGAGCTTGGTCCCACGGGGTTTTTATCCCCCAAACATCGTTGGTCCGGGCCGGGACTAGCCTGAGCTTGCGCCTCGCTGGGTATTTGCTCATACCCGGGATACCCCCCACAAGTGAGCGGAGACTGGTCTAGGGTCACTTGAGTAAGATTTTCATTTGTTTGATAACGTTTCTTTATGGCGTTTTGCACACGCCATTTTTATTATTCAAGGGGGTCGCCTTGAGGGGTACATTATTTACAATGAAAATACAAAATTGGAACACGCTCTCCTGACTATTGATAGTATTTACGAAGATGTTTCGCATTCCAGGCTCGCAGGACTTCCGAGCCATCGAGCCGTTTTAAGCGGTACGTCCCGGGGCACACTTAATGTTGGATCTCGTATGGTCCTTCCCAATTCGGGCCCAGAACCCCTGCTCCCAGATCTTAAGTAGCAGGGAAGACTCTTCGCAAGACTAAGTCGCTGGTTCTGAACTTTCGGCTTTTTTACCTTTGAGTTGAAATGATGTGCGATCTTGCCTTGGTACATCTTCAGTTGTACTTGTGACTCCTCCCGGATCTCTTCGATGAGATCTAGCGATTCCTGGAGTAGGGCGTGGTTCTGGGCGAGATCATACGTGTCTTTTCGGTGAGATGGGATGGTCGTTTCGATGGGGATGACGGCTTCGTATCCATAGACCATGGAGTAAGGAGTGTGGCCGGTTGAGGTCCTCTCGGTCGTCCGGTAAGCCCACAACACGTGGGGCAGCTCTTTGGGCCATTTGCTCTTGCAGGCCTGGAGTTTTTTCTTTAACATCCCATTTAACATTTTTTTCACGGCTTCTGCCTGCCCGTTTGCTTGGGGCCTGGTGACTGCGGAGAAGCTCTTGATGATGCCATGTCTCTCGCAAAAGTCTGTGAAGTGGGCGTTGTCAAATTGCTTCCCGTTATCATATACAATTTTGTTAGGGAGGCCATACCGACACACTATATTATTGATGACGAAATACAGGGTCTTCTTCGAAGTGATCATGTTCATGGGTTCTGCCTCAACCCACTTAGTGTAGTAGTCCACAGCCACGATGGCGTATTTCACTCCTCCTTTCCTGGGAGCAATCCTACCAGATCGATCCCCCACATCGCGAAAGGCCAGGGGCTAGTCATCAAGGTTATCTCCGTCGGCGGGGCCCGTGGGACCTTCGAGTATCTTTGGCACTGTTCGCACTTGCGGACGTAATCGATACAATCTTTCTTCATGGTCGCCCAGAAGTATCCTTGGCGCAGAATCTTTTTGGATAGACTGGGCCCGGCTGTATGATCTTCGCAAAAACCTTCTTGCACTTCATGCATGATGGCGCTTAGCTCTGTCCCGGACACACACCTGAGGTAAGGCATGGACAAACCCTGGCGATAGAGTTTTCCATCCATCATGACATATCGGTGGATCTGGTACTGAAGCTTCCTGGCTGCGGCCCTGTCTGCTGGCACCTCCCCGGCTGTCAGATAGCGGATAAGTGGTCCCATCCAAGACGTGGAGTAGTCGACGGTGTAGACCACGGGGGCTCTGATGCTTGGGATGGGGAGATGGTTGACGGGGACTAGCCCGGCCATTTCTGCTTCGACGTCGGTGGCCAGCTTTGCTAGTGTGTCCGCAAAGACATTTTGCTCTCTGGGGATCTGGCGGATGGATTGCTTTTTGAACGCTTGCAGCATCTCTCTCATCTGGGTCACATAAGCCCCCATTCTCTCTCCTTTAGTTTGATATTCCCCCGAGATTTTCCTGACCACCAGTTGGAAATCGCTGTAGATTTCCAGGTTCGCGACCCCTACTTCTCGGGCCAAACGCAGCCCGACTAAGACAGCCTCATGCTCAGCTTAGTTGTTTGATGCCTTGAACTGGAAACGCAAGGCATTTTGTAACTGGTGTCCCTATGGTGATACCAAGATGATCTCGGCCCCATTTTCATTCGAGGCCCTGTCCATGAAGACCTTCCATATGGGTGCCGTGGGGGCCTCGGGATCATCCCCCTAGGATATCCCGGAACACTCAACGATGAAGTCGGCCAGGGCTTGCCCCTTGATGGATACTCTAGGGACGTAGGCTATATCGAACTAACTTAGTTCCATGGCCCACTTCAGGAGTCTTTCCGATGACTCGGGCTTCTGTAACACTTGCCGCAGGGGGTGGTTGGTCAGGACTTTTATGGCGTGGGCCTGGAAGTAAGGCCGGAGCTTCCGGGATGCCATCAGCAGGCAAAATGTCAGCTTTTCGATTAATGGATACCAAGATTTAGTGTCCAACAATCACTTACTCACGTAGTACACCGGGAGCTGGGTCCTTTCCTCCTCCCGTACCAATGCAGCGCTAATTGCGTGCTCGGTCACTGCCAGATAGAGGTATAGAGGCTCCCCGTCCACCGGCTTTGCCAGGATCGGTGCTTGGGCCAGGTGTTCTTTCAGTTTTCAAAAGGCTTCTTCGCACTCGACTGACCATTCGAACCGCTGGCTTCCCTGAAGGACGTTAAAGAAAGGGATGCACTTGTCCGTGGCTTTGGAGACGAAACGGCTTAAGGCGGCTATCTGCCCGGTTAGGCTTTGGATGTCCTTATGCTTCCAGGGAGAGGGCATATCAATTAGTGCCTTGATCTTATCCAGATTGGCCTCTATTCCCCAGAAGCTCACTATGAAGCCCAGGAACTTCCCGGAAGCCACGCCGAACATACATTTCTTGGGATTCAACTTCATCCCATACTTCCGAATGACTACGAAAGCTTCAGCTAGGTCGTCTGAATGCTTCCCGGATGTCTTGGACTTGACCAACATATCGTCGATATATACTTCCATGTTTCACCCCAGCTGGGCCCGGAACATTCGATTGACGAGCCTTTGACAGGTTGCCCCGGCGTTTTTCAGCCCGAAGGGCATGACGATGTAGCAGTATATCCCCTTTTCGGTTTGGAAACTAGTGTGTTCCTAATCCGCCACATGCATGGATATCTGATTGTAACTGGAATACGCATCCATGAGGCTTAAGATCTCGTACCCGGACGTTGTATCCACCATTTGATCGATCCTGGGGAGCGAGAAACAATCCTTCAGACAAGCTTTGTTGAGATCCGTGAAATCGATGCACGTTCTCCATGTTTCATTCGGTTTCGGAACCAGAACGAGGTTGGCCAGCCACACGAGGTATACAGCCTCGCGTATGAAGTTGATTGATGACAGCTTCTCTACTTCCAGCTTGAGGGCCTCGGCCCTCTCCGTTCCCAAAGGCCTGCGTTTTTGGCGGACCGGGGTCGCGTTCAGGTCGATACTCAACGCCTGGCAGATGATGTTGCGGTCGATCCCCGTCATATCCGAGTGAGACCAGGCTAGAATATCCTAGTTCTCCTTAACTTGGGTGATGATGGCGGCCCGGACATCTGCCGGCAGATTTTTCCCGACTTGGATGACCCTGTCCGGATCGGTGTCGCTGATGCACACCTCCTCAATCTCGTCCATTGGCTCCAGGACGCAGTCGTCCCCTATCCTTGGGTCCAGGTCATCTTTTTCTCGGATCACTCTCTCAGTAGGTGGGGGAGGAATTAGGTTGATGAGGTCCTCAAATGGCTCATCCCGGACCATGTATATTGGCCGGGCGGACACGTGGTGGGCGCTCTTCTGATCTCCCCGGACAGTCCCCATCCCTCCGTTGTCGCAAGGGAACTTCATGCAGAGATGACAGATAGAGGTGATGGCCCCGAACTCGACTAATGTGGGCCGGCCAAAAATGACGTTGTAAGCGGTGGGGCAGTCCACCACTATGAAGGTGCAGAACTTGAACGAGTGCTGCAACTCACTTCCCAACATCACGGGAAACTGGATCTTCCCCATGGGGGGTAGTGCGTCTCCATTGAAGCCGTAAATCTGGGTCGAGCACGATTCCAGATCCGCTTCATTCAAGACAATGGCGGTGAAGGCGGGCTTGAACAAGAGGTTGACGGAGCTCCCGTCATCTACCAACACACGGGATACCAACTTGCTGGCGATCTGCGCATCTATGACCAGCGGGTCAATGTGCGGGAAATGGACGTTGCGGGCATCGTCCTCCGTGAAGGTGATGGGGAGGTTCATCAATTTCGGGCGTTGAGCCGGGGCCTAGACAAGGGAGCACACCTCTTGATCATGGTCAAGCTCGCTTAGGTAGCGCTTTTGATCGTTCCTGGATGGCCCTCCCAGGTGATGTCCGCCCGAGATGGTGGCTACATGTCCGTCCACGCGAGGGGGTGCCGTCCCGAATGGATAAGGCATTCCAGGGCCGGGTGCTTGCATGATGGGGGCCCCCTGAGGGGTCTGTGCCATCGGTCCCTGTGCATACCCTCCCTGAGGCGGGTATGCCCTGGGTGCTCCCGAGACCGTAGGTTGTCCGGGACCTGCTGACAGGCTTAGGACTCCCACGGGCATCTTGACCCACTGGTGGAGATGCCCCAGCTTGATGAGATTCTCGATCTCGTCCTTGAGTTTCCGGCACTCTTCGGTCGTGTAGCCCACGTCCTTATGGTAGGCGCACCGTTTGTTGGTATCCCTTGGATTTCTCCCCCCTCTGAACATGGGGCTAAGCTTTCGGTAGTGGACTGCCCTTTTGTGGCCAGGAAGATGTTCTCCCTGGTGTCCACCAGATTGGTGTATTCTGAATATTGGGGCCCGTAGCCCCTTTTTCCTTTCTTAGCCGATTCAGACCAATTTTGGCCTTTGCCGAATCTCTTCCCCCAGGAGGGGTTTACGCTTGCCTCTGTTACTCCCGCCTGTGACTGCTAGGCCCCGAAAAGGGCAATGTTGTGACTCGCCGGCGCGGCTTCGTACTCGGAAAAGTGGGCGGATTGGACCGGGGCATATCCTGAAGAGGCAGGACCGTACACCGTAGGGGTGTAGGTGATTCCAGGCGTAACGGCCTGTCCCGGGGCGATCGGGGGCGTGACGTAGGACTGCGCCGGGAACTGCACCCCGTACCCCGGGAACGCTTGGGCATCTAGCTGTGGTGCCGGAGGCCATCCGAAAGCCTGGATCTGAGCCTCTTCCCAATTGATAAATCCTTGGGCCCTCCTGATGAACTCTTCCAAGGTAGTCGCCTTGCTACGCTGCATGTCATCCCAGAGAGGGGACCCGGCCCGGATTCCGGACTGCAATGCCACCAGGCGCTGTCCGTCGTCCACCTTTGTCTTGGAGGCTTCTTCAGTGAAGCGTTGGATGTAGGCCCTCAGTGTCTCCGCGGGGAGCTGTTTAATATTTGTGAGGGTGCTGATTTGCATGTCCATCCTCATGGCGGCCACGAACTGCTTGCGAAATGCCAACTGCAGCCCTGACCAGGATTGGATGGATCCCGGCTTAAGTCTTTTCCACCACTCCTCAGCGGGACCACCTAGAGTGATCGAGAAACAGAGGCACTTGTCGTCGTCACTGACGTGGGCCACTGTCATAAGCTGGTTGTATCAGGACAGATGGTCCCTGGGGTCGGTGTTTCCGGTATAGGCGGTGAGGCTTGGCATCTTGAACCCCTTGGGGAGCACAATGTCCAGGATGTGCCTCGCATAGGGCTCTTTGTCCTCCTCATTGGAGTCGGTATCTGCCCTTTCCTGCTTGCGGACCAAACGGTTCGTGACCTTTTTCAAAGCAGCCAGCTGCTCCATGAGCTGCTTTGTCGTGCCATTCTCAAGGGGAATTCTTTCATTCCTCCTATCGTTGATGTTGTTCCTAAGGCCGCCACCTCGGGGAGGATCTTTTCCTTATGGGCCCGCTCTTTCCGAGCGTTCAGTCCATCGCGTAGGTCTACCTGGGACATGTCGTCCCCTGAACTAAGGGCATGACGCTCCTCACTGCGTGGCCATTCCCGACGGTTTTTGTTTACCGAGGCGCTTGGGTGCAAAGACCTTTCCTGTTCGTCACGGCCTGGGGCGTACCGGGGTCGTGTTCCGCGGCCGCGTCCCCTGCAGATCGATCGGGTGGCCCTGTCCTGGGACGGGGCGCACCTTCTCTTTCCTAGGGAGCGGCCGGGAACGGGTCCTGGCTTTCGTGACGGGGGTGCTCTTTTCTCGGGTCTTTCCACCGGCCTTCTTTTTCTCCCTGACCGGGTTTCCTGGGGCTGGCTCAGGAAACTCCTCCGGGAGAGGGGCCGGCCTCGGTTCTTCAGGGACCCCGACTCAGGCTTGCGGAGCGGGCTGTTGCGCTCCCGGAAGTGGGCCAGTTGGGGGATTGGTCGCCAGACCCTGCGCGGCTATGAATGCCTGCAGGGCTTGGAGAGATTCTTGCATCCGCCGATGCGCCTCTGCCTGCTCAGCAATCCTGCCCTCTTGGTCCAGGGTTTACTGCCTCAGTCTAGTCACCTCCAGGTCCTGCTGGTGGGGCTCTCCTTCAGGGATCTCGGGATCCGCAACTTCGTCGTGGTACTCCTCGTTTTCCTCCTCTTCATAATACTCCTCCTCGTTCTCTGTTCCACCCTCATAGTCTTGCGATTCGTCAAGGTGAGACGTCTGAGGAGGAGCGTTCTCAGGCGGATTCTGAGGAAGATGCTAGGAAGACAACGGATCTCCATTGCCCTGCTCTAGGTTACTAGGGTCGAAAGTGGTGTGTCTTGTATTCACCATTGTAGTAGAGGTTTGGTGTTAGCACTAGCTTTCTCAGGCTCTCAATGAAAGCACCAAAATTTTTACCGAGATTTTTGGAAACTATATTAATGAATATTAGGTAAGACTAATGATATGGAATTTAGAAGATAAAAACTGGATTTTTACGTGGTTGGGGCGTTAATGAGCCTTAGTCCACGAGTCAGTTGTATTAGAGCTTGGAAAGTCTTTTTCAAGGGAGTTTCTCTCTATGTTTTGACAGAATAATTGTATATAAGTCGAAGAGAGATCCCTTCTCTAGTGCTCTGCCACCTATATTTATAAGCTCACAGGAGCACGGGGCTTGGGCCGGGTATGACCCGGGCCCGTCAAGGATAAATATCCTAGGCTTCTCTAATGGAAGCCCAATACAAAGGATAAAACTACAAAAGATTAAGATAGACTGAAGCCCACTAGGGCGGCCCAAAGCCTATGCTCCGCCCGACAAAATAGGGCTTTTGGTCTGGACATTCCGAGTTACGAGGCAGATTCAGGAGACAAGATCGATTAGTGCACTGGCGGCGCAGGTCTGAACAAGCGACGTGCAATCCCGAGGTGGCCTTTTTTGCAGGTGAAAAGTGGGGACAGCTCCCACGCGTCGTGGGGCGGCTTCAGGGTCATGGATGCCTTTTCCTGCCAACCTGGAGGACATGACCCGGGTTCGTTTACCTCTATCCCTCTTCGTTTACCACAGGCCCGAACCATTTACCAGGCTTTGGGATCGTTTTACGCATACCTCGACCGTATCCCCAACTGGCCATATGTCTCCCGGGCGACTGTCATGGATCATCTTCCTAGACACCATCCGGGTCCGGAACCACACTTGGGCCATCGTCCTTGGTTACTCCCGTACTACGCGGACCTGGGCTGGGCCCATATCCAATTGCCCAGACCATGGGCCTGGACCATCGTCCCGGGCCCACGACAGGAAATGGGGATAACAGTCCTCACTTGCACGCTTCCTGAGAAAACTTCACAGGAGGTCACCCATCATGAGACTACTCTAGGTCAAGCATGCTTAACTTTGGAGTTCTCAAGTAATGGGCTACTGAAAAGAAGATGTATCTGTTGGATTAGCTTATACAGGATCTTTATTTATTTTCATGTATATCTTATATTAAACAAATTAATACGAGATAGCCTAAAACATGTTTCTAAAATTAAATTCAAAGAGAAACAAATAATATAATACTTACAGTATACGCAGCGGAATTAAAGAGTCCTTCCTTCAATTTCTCTAACTCTTGTATCCTCTCTGTCGCAGAGTATTATCAAGAAACTGAACCGATCTTCTATTTTCTTCACAATCTTCCAATGTATCCTTAGAACCACCTAGACTAGTGTGGGCAATTCTCAACACATGAGATAGATATAGAGAGAAGAAGAGAAAATAACAAAGAGGCTTAGAAAAGGACTTGTGTTTAGAGAGAATCTAAAACTATCAGAAAATCTGACTTGTGACTTACAAACTTATGTTTTGACTTCTCTCTAAGCACTCCTTTTATAGACTCAATTAGGCCATTTAATTTAATTAAAAATCAATAAAATAATAGCCATTTTGAAGCCCTAGGTCGAAATTATCATGGGCTATAGCCCCGTGAAATTGATTATAAGCCCATTGGACTTAAAATCCAGGCATGTATTATTTTCTATTGATTTAATTAATTAAATAATTATTTAAATCCTTTATCAAATTAATTATTTATAATTTGAACCTTGATTTAAATTTATTTATTAATTTAGATACCAATTTATCTTAATTAATAAATCTGGCATAATTTCTCTTTTCTTCTCAAAATTACACAACTCTGTGAAACTATCCAAAATTGACCTGGTCAACTTTGATAATTCTAATAGATGATTAAATCAATTAATTGAGACTATCTAGATGATTTTATCCAAGGTACAATGGGGACCATGGGCCAATGAAAGCAAGCTCCAATAAGTTATCATAAATCTAACAAATAAATTTACTAACTTATTAATTCCTCGTGACTCCACTATAGACTCGGAATTGCACTCTTGAATTCATAGAACGCTCTATAACAAATATAGATACGCTATTAATTATCCATTGTTACAACCATAATTGTCACTCAATCCTCTATAGACGGTCTACAATGAGATAGGACTAAAATACTGTTTTACCCCTCGTTGTATTTTATCCTTAAAACATTTAGTTCCTTGTAAATGATATTTCAGTAAACTAATTTAATTACTGAAATGAGATCTCTATCAGTTAACACCTTGAACCAAACTAAAAGGAAACCATCGTTTCACTTCTTCATCAGAAGCTATAGATGTTCATATCTATGATTAACACTCCCACTCAATTATACTACCGAGTTCCCAAGATGTAAGTATGGGCCAGTCCGTAGGGTAAGCTGGTAACGAACAAGTCAAAGAACTTAAATAATATAATCAGTTAGAATACTAACCACTCAGAATTGAGATTGAATTGACCTATGGTCAACTATATGATATGACTAGAATAGATAGTAACGGTATGTTTACTTATCTTATCAACTGTCAATATCGGTCCTGTCCGATGTAACAAATACATCCGATCTTATCTACTTTGCTAATGTTCTGGAAAGAACATAACACTGTAATGTGTACGTAGATCATATCGTAGATTGGCAAGTCAGTGTAAATCCGGTGCACTGACTAATCTTAGGACTAACTTATTTTGAACATATAATCATATTTATATTCCACTGTGATTACGTCACTATAAATAAGATTAGCTATATGCTCGGGATTTAATAGAAGTTTATATTAAACAAATAATCATGAAAATAAAACATGTGAGCAAAGTGATTGACCAAGTCAAAAAATGATTTCTATTCTTTTATTGATAATAAAATGAGATTACAAAGAATTTGGGTTTTAATTAGGGCATAAAACCCCAACAATATCTTGTTGGCATATGTAGTACCCATCAATCCATTTAAGCCATCTTCAACTGTGTAGTCCCATACATACACGGTCTTAGAATCATCACACTTGACCTTCCCCAGGCGATGTGGGATTGCACAGCTTTTACCCGGTCTTTCTCCCTGTGGATCACGAGATACTGACTGTCACAGTAACGGTCTTGGTTACCCAGGGCGTTACAGAGAGAGATATAGATTTAATTTAATTTTTAAATGTTTTTTTATTTGATTTATCTTTATTTAGTTTTTAATTATAACTATCAAATAAGAATTCATTAAATTATACAAATTGGAGGGCATTTTGGTTATATTTAAAAAAAAAAAATTGACCGAATCAAGCTTATGATATTATTTTGTTCCATATACAATACGTAGGGTCTGAATTATCATTTAATAAAACATAGGGTCCGATCGGTAACTTTTGCACAACACAGAGTCCAAAATGCTATTTACCCAAGTTTTTTGATATTAATTAATTAAAATAAATTATTTTGATAATTTAGAATTTTTATAAAGAATTGAGCAAATAACTGATTATTTACTAGTTAAATCAAGAAAATAAAATTATTTTGTTGATACTTTTGGTTAAATAAGGAAAATTATTAGGATAATTGTAACGCTCCTACTAATCCAGGATTATTACACTATGTATTTTAAATAGTGCTTAACTCTCTAAACGAGTCATTTGGACTTTAAATAGTATAATTAAAACTAACTCAAGGATTATGTATTAAAAATTTCGGCCAAACAGTAACCATATCATTAAAAAGGTTTTAGTTCATACACGGGATCCCAAAAGTGTTTATAAACTGATATTGCTACAACATAAATACAAAAAGTCGCCCTAGGTGGCAAAATCAAGGTTCAACCCTAGTTCGAGCAAGTAGTCTCGACCGTGATGGTCGAGCAAGCCGCATATGTACACTTCGCCCCTCAAGCTCTCAAACTCATGACTAGTCCAGTTTTTTCTTTCCCTTACTTGCACCACGTAGCACCCGTGAGCCAAGGCTCAGGAAGAAACATAAACAAATCCATAAACAGTTATTCAACAGATTACTTATCATATATAGCATGCTTAAAATTTATAACCAATACTCATGCATGCACTCAATCCATCTAAGCTGCCATAGAGTCACACGGATACCCATCGCACTATTTCCCTTGGAAACGGCTATAGATCCGGTCAAGCGTGTACCACGCTCCATGTTTCGAGTGGCTATAGAGTCATGCAAGCGTATATAGCACTTCGGGTTGGAAAAGTTGTAACGGCATGCGTTTTGCACGGAATTGCCGACCAAATCTTATAAGTCGAGCTTCAATATTGGTCCCACCATTACGACCTACGTTCTTCACGCTAATGTCGTCCACGACTTATAAGTCGAGCTTCTATATTGGCCCCACCATTATGACCTGCATTCCGCACGCTATTGCTGCCATCGACATATAAATCGAGCTTCTATATTGGACCTGCCACCACGGCCTGCGTTATGCACGCTATTGCCGCCATCGGCTTATAAGTCGAGCTCTTATTTTGGCCCTGGCACTACGACCTGCGTTCTACACGCTAATGCCGCCCTTGGCTTATAACCCAAGCTTTTATATCAGATATAACAGGTAAAGCATACCTCACTTAACACAAATATGCAAAACACAATCAAACATGTTTAATAAAACATTCTAAGCACGATTATAATCATGTTCGATAATTGGGGCTCATGCCCTAACCACAATCCATGTGCAGTTTTCTTACCTCATGTCCTGAGCGAATAGAGTATAGCGACCATAAGTTCGATCATTTCCTCTAGAGCCTAGCGGTATACCCTAGTCACAACCATAACAAGGAATAATCATCAAGAAACGAACATAAAAGATCTGGACCAAGCCCTAGCCTCTAGGACCTTGAATTTTACTACACCAAACAGTAGAATAATTCCTGAGCCCTTAAGTTTGGGTTCCCACAACCCAAAACCTGATTTTTTTACTTTTCCCCATTTGAGCCGCTGTGGCCCCACAAAAGAGTTGCGATGCTTGACTAGTCAGAGAGCTTGACCCAAAATACTTTGCACTTGCGCTGTGGCGCAGCCCGCCAAGCGCCGTGGTGCTAAGGCGATTCGAGGCAGGGGAGTTCATGTGGGCTGCGTTGCGACGCGACCCTGCAAACCCAATTTTTTCAGCGATTTCAGAAATTGTGACTCACCCAAATCTGTCTCCAAACACCCCTTGCACCTATAATTGACCACAAAAATGGTTTCAACAACACATGTATACAATATACAACCTCCCAAGCCTCTAAAACACTTCCAAACACAAAGTTCAATGATTTCCCAAAATAACACAAAAAAACAACTCAAAGGCTGACGAACTTGAATTACCTCTTAGAATTCGAATTCTTCACTGGATTCCTAGCCTTGGTTGCTCCCTAATCCTCAATAGCAACCCCCAACTCAACCAAAAATCTCTCTAGACTTGGAATTCAAAACTCTCTCTTCAAACACTTACAAGGAAGCTTCCAAGGGAGAGAGAGAAAGAAATATAAGGTTATGGGCTAAAGGCTTAATTACTTAGCCTAATATGCTCATCTCAAGGTTTCAAATGACCAAACTACCCCTGCCTCTTAACTCTTCTCTCAAAGCCCCTCAAGGGCAAAATGGTCATTTGACACTCTCATCCCACATTACACTTATAATTCCCAATTAATTATGCTAATCTCGGAATATCACTATTTTTCCCAAAATACGATTCATACTCCAATGAGTTCTGGTAACTCGCCGAATTACCAAAATACCATTTGGCTAACCGCGAGTTGTGTATTAATCTTCGCCGTGACTCTACCACTTCCTTGCTCGAAAGAACCGACTCCTGCAAAATATCTCAAATATACCTACATAACCATGTTGCCTCAAACATATAACACATATTATATAATTACAGATATACCCCCAGTGAGTTAAAATTACGAAAATGCATTTTTTAACAAAAACAACCTATAAGCATATTTAATACACTTAAAATATGCATAATCAATCATATTATAATATAACTCATGTAATTCACCTAATCACATAATATTCAATATAATCACATATAATTCTAGTTATGCCCTCCCGACATCCTAATCAAGGCACTAAGCCTTATTAGGAAATTTGTGACTACAATAATAATTGATTTAAGAAAAATGTAATATTCAATTTAAGGGTTTATATCAGTATAGGTCCCCAATTTTTCTGAAAAGTGTCATTTAGTTCCTTAAATTTTATTTTGTATTACTTAGGTCCCCAAACTTAATAAATGTGTATCACATAAGTCATTTCTTTTGGAAAGTAATTTACAAGATGCGCAATAAAAAGTAATTTATGACCCAATTAATCACTAAAAATCTAATTGGTTCATAAATCACTCTCCACTAAGTCATAAATATTTTTTTGCTGTGCTTTCTGAAAGACTTATATAATACACATTTATTAAATTTGGGTACCATACAAAATAAAATTTGGTTAGATAAGTATTACTTTTCATAAAGATCGATACTTATGATGATATAAACCCTTAATTTAATTATATTATGCCTGGTAAATAAATTTCCATAAAGTGCTGTCCCGAAGTAGGGCAGATACCGAGGGTTAAACAAGCGTCGTGAATGGTGTTTTAAAAATGACCACCTGTGACGGTAGCATCGCCTTCCTCACCCGCATATATAGCTAATACCGCGACCTCTTCATTCGTCACTTCTAGTATTTTACAACTTCAACTTCCTTCCTCTTGACCGAGCTTCGCTTTCCATACCCATGGCGCTCCGTGCTCTCTTCACTAAAAAAGTCCTAGCTTCAGGGTTTCAGACCGAAGCCAAAGCCCTAGCGTCTGGAATCTCCCAATCTCGCGGCTCACAGACATCGCTCCCTAACCCCCCTTCCGACTATGGCCATCTCCATCCCCAGAAATCCCCACAGGCTAATCCCGGAGGTTCGTTAATTCACTTGTTCTTCTTTTCGTTCGTGTGATTTGTTTTGGAATTTCGGTTATCTGATTGTCGAATATGTGGATCGGTTACTCCAAGTCTGATTCAGAATAATTTTCTTTTTGCATCTGTTCTGTTCATTGGACTATTTGTTGATTATAAGTTGATATAGACATTTGAAATTTGGATTCGCGAGAACATTAATAGACATGATTGGCGATGATGTTGAATCTGAAGTTTCTGCGAAAGACTAATGTGTAGTTGGTCGGTGCTTAGTTTAAACTGATCGATTAATATCTAGCTTCTGACTATCTGCCTGATTAATTTAAAAATTGAACTGGTTTTTGTTAGCTTTGGATCACAATTTGGGGTATAAACTTCACGGGCTCCTATAGTAACTTGAATTTACGAGTTGTCAGCTTTAGGATCGTTCGTACTTTACTTACAGTATCATCATCTTTTATATTATTCTGTTGCCATTCTATTAATTTTTTATCCCTTCTTGTAGGTCATTTCAACCACTCAATTTTCTGGAAAAATCTTACTCCTACTCGTGTGAGTTTGGATATTATAACTTTAAGCCATTTCCATCCTCTTCTGATAGAAAAATTGAACTAGCAAGATTCTTTCTCATAAATTCGATAGACTTAATGAATTGCAGGAAGCTGGTGGTGAACCCCCTCATGGTTTGGGCACACATTTCGGTTCCCCAGAAGCGATGTTGAAAAAAGTAAAGGCAGAAGGTGCTGCTTTACAGGGCTCTGGATTGGCAGTAAGTTATTTAATCCTAATACACATATATATATAGCTTGTGATTAAAACCACTGCAAATCAGGTAAAACCGTAAAATTAATATGCTTATTGCAGTGGACATCTATAACTAGTAATAGTATTGGGGACTTGCAATTTTGTTCATTAGAAAGCAAGCCCATTCATTTTTGCTCTATCAGATTGCAAAACTTCATGCTGACTCCAGTTGTCTTTTTATGATATTGATTCTGTTTAGGCGTAATGTAATCTATTTTAAGAAATCATGGCGGAATATAGAGCTTTTTAGCTACCTGGAGAGAGTGAGAGAGAGATGAATATATTGGGACCTTTCTTATGCTGCATGCCATGGCTTTTGACATTGAAAACTGAACTCAATGATAGAAAATGGTTTTAAAGGATGGGTCTACTGACTTCTTATTACGTGAACTTGAGTGAAGAAATCATCTAAATCTTTATTGGCTGATACATCATCTATTCAAAATTGGTGGATCCAGAATTGGATGCTTGCTCATGCTCTTATCTTCCCATTTTGATATTTTGGCCACTTTCTCTTCGTGATCTTTGAATATCATTACACTTGAATCAAGATACTTCTTTTTTCTCATTTTGCAGTACAAGAAGGTTAGACCAGACTACTGGAAAGTTATGAGCTGGAAACATGCTGGTACAATTCATGAGAAAGAGAGCTTTTGTAGGACTTATTCAAGTTCGTCAGCGGCAATTTCTAATGATGATGAAAAAACTACTAGCAATGTCCTTCGCCCCCTCTCTCCTCATCTTCCTATATACCAGCCGCAGCTCAGTTCGATGGTTTCAATTTTCAATAGAATATCCGGGTCTTACCTAACTGCTTTTATATTGTTTAACTATCTTTCTGTTAAAATAGGGTGGGTTAGCTTCACCAGTGATTATTTCTACCAATTTATGTTCTATTCATCAAAGCTCTTTCCAATATCCGTCGAGATTGCAGCATTAGCTCTGTCCTACCATGTGATCATTGGGATTCAACATTTAGTGAAGAGGGCTTGATTGCTGTGGTGAACTCCTTTATTTTCCAGGTGGGGTCATTATTTTAAGTGCTTGAGCAGGAGTGCTGTGGCTATGCTGTTTGACGGGTTGAATATTAAATAAATTGAACCTGGCCGAGGACCTCTTTTTACGGCTGTTTAATAACCCGTGCGTTTTATGTAGGAGAATTAGAGTACAATCTTTTGAGCATTTTGTTTTAATTCCACCATGATGGTGTGTAATACATCTGTGACATTCCTCTGTAGACCAATAAAAATGTTTGGAGGTTCGTTAAGGTGTTTCCTTTTCATAGTTGCCGCTACTGCTTGCTCTCCTGAAATAGGGTGATTGAGTCAGTGATGGTTTTTCATAAATCAGATCATCCTACTGAGTAAATAAGCTTTTGGCATTGTTTGGTTTTGTAATCTTATGTTCTCACAGCGTTTACTTGAAAAAAATAAATAAAAGGAAGCTTTCAGAGTTTACTTACCCTGAAGAAATTACATGTGTTCATGATCATATATACTGTTGTGTACACTAGACAAATCTGTTTTTTTTTTTTTTTTTGGATGCTTTGATATATGGGCACGGAGATTATTAGTTTGATATTTATGGTATAATTTAGTCTTACGGCCATTTTTTTCTTTCTTTTTGTAAAATTGTTATTTATACAATTATTAGTTTTTAAAATTAGAATTACAATCTTTTAGCCAAGGTGGAAAATGTGCATTTAATTACGTTTGTGAGAATGTTTAAAAAAAAAAATAGATAAGAGATATTTAATTTGTAGACAATTTTTATTCCAAAGAGAGCTTTCTATTTTATATTTAACTTAATTGCTTATGTTGACCCAAATTTTTGTCAACAAAAATCTTGTAGAAAAAAATAATAAGAAATACAAATGATCATTTACGTGGTTCAGTTGTTATACATAAGACACCCGACATGTGTCATCATGTGGTTGTGCTGGTTAGGCGGCTTTCACATTCTGTGACGTTTCTATTGAGGGGTGTGGTCCTCGAAATCCTAACGGGAAAATGTCAGGGACCACTCCCAAAATGGAGTTCGCACAAGATGTTTCTTTTTGTGGTCCTCTGGTCTCTAGAAAATCTGCAAAATCGTTTCTCAACGAGACTCCTCGGGCTTCTCGAGATGTTGACGTAAATGGTCCTCTCCCGAACATGGCTTCGAGGACTTCCCAAGAAGCTCAACCATAAGGACTCACGGATGCTCCCAAGCTCCATTCTCGAGTAAGTAGTTATTCAGGCTCACATGACTTCTCGGGGTATAGTCAACGTGGCAGTCTTTTCCCGAGGACTCCTCTGGAGATGCGAGGTTTATCGCCATGTGTCAGGAATCGCTAACGTGGAAACGTTCCCGAAAAAGACCTAGAACAACTTAATATCATTCTATGCTTTAATGGAGGTTCACATAAATTTTTTAAAATAGTCATCTATGACAAATGATAAAAATGTTGGGAATACTTATACATGATCTTGTTTATTTTCATGTAAATCATATGTTAAACAAATTAATATATGAAAAACCTAGAACATGTTTCTACAATTGAATTTAAATAGATATAATGATAAGAACGCTTACATTATACGCAGCGGAATGTATTAGTCATTCCTTCAGTTTTTCTTACCTTTGTATCATTTCTGTCGCAGGGTATTACCAAGAAACGGAACCGATCTTCTAATTTCTTCACAGTCTTCCAAAGTATCCTTAGAATCACCTAGACTAGAGTGATAAATTCTCAACACATGAGATAGATATAGAGAGAAAAAGAGAAGAAGATAACATGGAGGCTTAGAAAATTACTTTTGTTGTAAAGAGAGTCTAAAATCCTAAAGCATCAAGAATAGATCTTCTGATAATCTTTTCTGCTCCAGATCTCCTCAATCATCTTATTTCAACTCTCACTTAGCATTTCTTTTATAGTCTCAATTAGGTCACTTATTTAAATTAAAAAATCAATAAAATAATAGGTAGTATCATCTATTAGGTCAAAATTCTCATAGGCTTTAGGCCCGTGAAATTTTCCATTTAATTATAAGCCCATTGGACTTAAAATCAAGGCCCGTATTATTTTCTATTGATTAATTAATTAAATAGTTATTTAAATCCTTTATCAAATTAATTTTTTATAATTTGAACCTTAATTTAAACTTATTTATTAATTTAAACACCGATTTATCTTAATTAATAAATCTGACATACAATCTATTTTCTTTTCTAAATTGTATAATTATGTGAAACTATCCCAAATTGACCTGGTCAGCTTTGATAATTCTAATTGATAATTAAATCAATTAATTGAGACTATCTAGATGATTTTATCCAAGGTACAACGGGGGCCATGGGCCTATGAAATCAAGATCCAATAAGTTATCATAAATTTAACAAATAAATTTATTAACTCATTAATTCCTCGTGACTCCACTAAAGACTCGGAATTGCACTCTTGAATTCATAGAACACTCTATAAGCAATATAGATATGTTATTAGTTATCAATTGCTACGACCATAATCATCACTCAATCCTCTATAGACGATCTACAATGAGATGAGACTAAAATACCATTTTACCCGTCATTGTATTTTATCATTAAAATACTTAGTTCTTTGTAAATGATATTTTAGTAAACTAATATTAATTACTGAAATGAGATCTCTATCATTTAACATCTTGAACCAAACTAAAAGGAAACCATCATTTTACTTATTCATCAGAAGCTATAGATGCTCATATCTATGATTAACACTCCCACTCAATTATACTACCGAGTTCCCAAGATGTAAGTATGAACTAGTCCATAGGGTAAGCTGGTAACGAATAAGTCAAATAACTCAAATAATACAATCAGTTAGAATCACTACAAGAAAAAAAGTCATTTGCGTAAGTTTATAACTACCACAATTGAGTTTTTGCGTCAGTTTTATATGTGACGTGGAATCCCACGATGCAAATCAGACCGGTGTTTGCGTCAGTGGGGCACTGCCACAAATGCTAACTTGTGACAGTGCCCCACTGACGCAATGACGCAAACGCCAGTCTGGTTTGCGTCAGTTAAGCACTGCCAAAAATGTTAAAAACGAGTTTTTTTTGCGTCAGTTGGGAACTGTCACATAAAGTATTAACCAGGAAAATTGCAAATATTTATGCCAATTTCCCTGGCCTATTTTGATTAAAAAAAAACAGTATCAAAAATATAAAAACAGCAGCAGAAACAGAAAAACAACAATATAAACAGAAAAACAACAGTATATTTTTTTTTAAACATTTAACTAAAGTTAACATTTGTGATCAAAACTACAGAAGTAATTCAGATTTCAAAGTTAATCTATCTATATAGGTACTTTTGTGTTCTAAATTTCTAAGTATTAAACCTACTTAAACTAAAATTTCCTCACCAACTTGCTCATTTGCTAACTGAGATACGCCATAATTGATTCAGTCCACTCATCCTGTATCTCGTTGATTTCGTCAGCCGAATATGGTATCGTATTCGTAAACTAATTAGAAAATATTTAAAATAATAAGTTAGAAATCATCCAAATAAAATCATGAACGATAGTTTAAATGAAAATTAAAAGGTAAAACAATACCTCATTTTTCAAGTAGGTCTTTGGTTTAGGCTGTGAAATCAACTCTCTAGCAAACTTCATAATGTAAAAGCCACACTTGGTTGGCCCAGTCTGGTTTCGACACTATTACAACATAGTTATCTAAATTTAAGTATTATATTTAGCAAGTTATTATAATAAAAATATGTCAAAAACTTTAATACGATAAGTAATATAATTTACTTACCTTAAGAATACAAACTTTCAGATTGATTGACTCTTTTTGTCTTCGGTGTGTATCATATTGATCTAATGCCCTACACACAATATTAATATTTACCCATATATGAGTTTGAAATGAAATCATAAATTAATTAAGTAATATGTATAACTTACATGATAATTATCTCCTTGATTTCTGGACGAAAATGTGAGTTTACAGGATCCAAAAAAGCTACCGAATGAATGTGTGGATGAATTAATACTAACATCCAATGATAGCTACAATAAAAAAACTTGTGTAAGATATTTCTTGCACAAAATTCCAAGAAAAACTCAATTCCATTCCTATATTTCACGGATAACCTATCTGCTGACATCCAATCTCTATCCATTGTCAAACTTCACAAAAAAAAAAAAACAAACATTAACAATTAGGTTTGTGAATTACCTAATTGACAAGTAAATCAAGAAAACAATATGTCCAAAAAAAAAATTGGGCAGCATTTCCTTTATTTCTATCACATTTCCCAAATTTAAAATGTGCATTTATACAACACATGGTATACACAAAAATATTCAACAAATAAATCAAACATGCATAATTCTTATATTACTAAATCTTAAAAAAAATTGGGCAGCATTTCCCCTATTTCTATCATATTTCCTAAAGTTTAAATAAACTTATATTCATCACATAAACACAACAAACTAATTAATCAATCAAACATGCATAATTACAGCCTTATATCACCGCAGCACACAGTCCTAGAACCTATCTCCACTATTTTATAATTCATACATTCCACTAAGTTCAATATCTTAATTATACATTAAGGTTTAAAATATTACCTCTAATATAAAATTCTCCAAAGCTTGATCTCACAAACAAAGTTGTCAACAAAATACCTACTCAAATATAACAATAAACAAAAAAATAATAAAAAAGTTGACAAAATATAAAGAAAAATATATATTAAAGCTATATTGTAACTAAATAAACAATAAAATGCTTAAAGAAAATAAATAATTTGTTATATGTACTCATTTAAATACTTAAATCCGAAATAAAATATTTTTTTAAAAAAAGTTAACAAATCACATAAAGAAAAATCGACTATAAATATCCTAACTAAATCAATAATAAAATATAACTTAAAGAAAACAGACAATTTAATATATACATATTTAACCAATTAAACCAAATTTTTTAAAAATTAACAAAATATAAACAAAAATTTATAAATATATTTAAACTAAATAATTAATAAAGTGAAACTTATACAAAATATATACATTAATATATATATATATATAATCATTTACACAAGTAAATCTGAAATTAAATTAAATTTTAAAAAAATTGAAAAAGTTAACAAAAAATAAAGCAATTATAATAAAAAAAATTCTAAAATATTAAAATGCAATGTTTAAACCTAAAAAAATTACATAATCATTAATATAAAACTATCCAAAAATTAAAAAAATCCGAAATATTGTCAATTTATAAAAAAAAAATCACAAAATTCAATTTAAATCATAAAAATTAATAAAATTGCACTTACTTGTGGTAATTGAGCAATGTGGGTTCTTGAATTAGAAAATCCCAAAAAACTAAGAAAGTTTATGGATTTTCAACAATAATCTTCAAAAATGCAAAATCTATACAAAATATTAAAAAAAAAACTATGTATAAGGTTCATAAACATATATACATCATTATTTTTACATTAAATTTGAAAAAGAAAAAAGAGAAAAGCTTACCAAAATGAGGGAAACCGAATGGGGCGCCGTTGGTTCTCTCCATTTTTTCTCTGAAAGTTTTTAGGGTAATGTGGCTCTGTCGGGGACGAAATGGGGCTTATTTACTGAACGAGCCATTTGCGTCAGTGGCCCACTGATGGTAACGGCCCGTTAACAGTGTTAGTGGCCCACTGACGCAAACGACCCCGTTCAATGCCGTCAGTGTACGTTATGATGCAATTGCCCCCGCATTTGTGGCAGTGCCCAACTGCCACAAATGCTAATTCTTGGTCGTTGACTGATGCATTTGACTGACACAATTGCCCTTTTTTGTAGTAGTGAATACTAACCACCCACAATTGAGATTAATTGACCTATGGTCAACTATATGATATGACTAGAATAGATAATAACGGTATGTTTACTTATCCTATCTATTGTCAATATCGATCCAGTCTGATGTAACAAATACATCCGATCTTATCTACTTTGTGAATGTTCTGGAAAGAATATAACACTACAATGTGTAAGTAGATCATATCGTAGATTGACAAGTCAGTGTAAATCCTGTGCACTGACTAATCTTAGGACTAACTTATTTTGAACATATAATCATATTTATATTCCACTTTGATTACGTCACTATAAATATGATCAGCTATAGGCTCAGGATTTAGTAGAAGTTTATATTAAACAAATAATCATAAAAATAAAACATGTGTGCAAAGTGATTGAACAAGTCCAAATTGATTTCTATTCTTTTATTGATAATAAATGAGATTACAAAGAAATTGAGTTTTAATTAGGGCATAAAACCCCAACAAACTCCCACTTTCACTAATTGAAACTAATGTCTTAATTATACTAATCTCATTTCCTTTATATGCTTATCAAATGTAGCTTCTGGTAGTGTCTTTGTAAACGGATCTGCAAGATTGTCTTTAGATGCAATCTTCATAGCCTTCACATCTCACCGGCCACATATTCTCGAATTATGTGATACTTCCTTACTATATGCATACTCCTCGTGTGACTTCGTGGTTCTTTTGAGTTGGCTATCGTGTTGTCACAAAACAAGATAAGCGGTTTATCCATATTTGGAATAACACCAATATCTGAATAGAACTTCTTTAGCAAGACTATTTCCTTAGCTGCTTCAGATGCAGCTATGTACTCAACCTCTATGGTGGAATATGAGATTGCAGACTACTTTACGCTTCTCCATATCACAACTCCACCCCAAAGAGTAAACACCATTCCAGAAGTAGACTTCCTGTCATCGACATCAATCTGAAAATCTGAATCGGTGTAGCCTACAGGGTTCATAACACCACCCTTGTAGACTAGCATATAATCCATAGTCTGCCTTAAATACTTTAGAATATGCTTAATTCCTATCCAATGTTCCGTTCCTGGGTTTGACTGATACCTGCTCACTACTCCCAATACATAGCAGATATCTGGTCTAGTACACAACATAGCATACATCAAACTTCCAACTGCAGATGCATAAGGAACTTTTCTCATTGCATCTTCCTCTTCAGGAGTCTGGGGAGACTGCTTATTTGAAAGATGAATTCCATAGCGGGACGGTAGACGTCCTTTCTTGGAATTTGTCATTGAAAATTGTTCAAGCATCTCATCAATGTAAGCTGCTTGTGATAGAGCTAAGAGTTTGTTCTTTCTATCCCTAATGATCTGGATACCTATAACATAACTTGCTTCACCCAAATCCTTCATCTAGAATTGATTTTGCAAATCCTTCATCACATTTGATAATTTCTTAACATTTTTTCCAATGAGTAAGATATCATCTACATAAAGAACCAGGAATACCACTATTTGATTTTTCCTTCAGTTGGTAAACACAAGGCTCATCAATATTTTGTTCAAAGCTATAGGTTTTGATTGTCTCATCAAACCTAAGGTTTTAGGAATGAGAAGCTTGCTTAAGTCCATAAATGGACCTATTCAACTTGTAAACTTTTCCTTCTTTTCCAGCTACTTTAAATCCTTTTGGATGATCCATATAAATGACTTCGTCAAGCTTCCCATTAAGAAAAGTTGTCTTGACGTCCATTTGCCAAATCTCATAGTTGAGAGCGGCTGCTATGGATAAGAGGATGCGAGTGAACTTGAGCATGGCTACCGGACTAAAAGTTTCCTCATAGTCGACGCCTTCTCTTTGGGTATATCCCTTTGCCAATAATCGAGCTTTATAAGTTTCGATCTTTCCATCAACACCTTGTTTCTTCTTATAGATCAACTTGCACCCAATGACCCTAAAGTCAGTAGGTGCTTCCACAAGATCCTAGATAGAATTTGAGTACATGGACTGTAGAGTCCAAGAACTTTACTTAGCTAGTTAGATAGTAGTATAATAGTAATAGTAGTAGTATTTTTATGACTGTGGATTTTGGTTCAGACCGGGATTTAATTGGACACTCGTAGTAACACTTGTAGACTTTCTAAGTCTAACCTATAGTTTAAGAATATTAATTTTAACCTAAGGTTTGATTAATATAACTGATATTGATGGTGATGTTTATTATATTATAAGGTTTAGATAGACCCAATAAGATAGTAAAACTTGTCGTGTGTAGGTTTACTGATAATTAAGTATTTTTGAGGAATAAACTTATTACGAGTAATATTTGAATATCCTAGGGTCTGTTAGAAGCTTTGAAAACGTTAGAGGACTTAGTCAAGGCTGTTTACTCAATTCAAATTAAGCTAAAAATGTGCAATTTCGTGTTTAAATATTCAGCGTATGCCGATATATCGCAGCTATAGGGGGCGATATATCGCAGTGCGGGGATATGAAAAACACGTAACTTCGCACGAGCACCTCGACGAGCCTCGGTCATGTTGGCCCAGGTGATATATCGCCTACAAGGGGCGATATATCGGCTCCCTTAGCATAATTTTGAATGTTTTTGAAAACGTTCCCATTTTAATCTTTAACCTCTTGATAAGTCCAACATCTTTCTGACCGAGTCTTTAGCCTCTGCTGAACGATAATTCAAATATTTTTCACTTAAAAAGCCATTATTTTATTCAAGTTAAATGAAGATCTTTTCATTCTTGAACTCTATAAATAGGACCTAGTACCCAGCCATTTATTCATTCATCAAGCTAAGTTCAGAGGCTGCAAGCTGCTAGGTTATTTTTGAGAGTGTAAACACTTGGGTTGGGGATTATAAGCTTAATCATTATAAGCTTACCAAATACTTGGGAAGTAAGGTTTATAGCACATTTCACTTCAAGGTTTAGATTGGTCATAGAAGCATTCAAGGAATTCCAAACTCTAGTTCATTTGGTATTATTTTCCTTAAGTTCTTATAGTTTCTACTCAACATCCTAACTTTATTCTTTATTCTTGAATAGGAAATCTAAGATCTTGAACATAAGATTCTTGGTAAGTTTATTTTAATGGTATAATTCTTTCATCACTTTCATCCCTTTTCTTTAGTATACTCACCCTTTCATTTATGGTTTTTAGGAGTGTTCCAAAGTCTCAAACCTGTTCTCATATCCCGGTACTTTTGGTAAGGAAAATAGGATAGGATTCTATATGTTATGTTATGTGTTATCTTATGATTTATGTGCTATGTTAACCTATGATTTATGATGTTATGTGTGTTTGTAGACTTGGCATATGACCTGTACAACTAACAAGCCCCAATAAATTTATGGGCATATGACTTGCTTAGCTAGCAAGCCCCACAAATTTAATGGGCATATGACTTGTTTAGTTTATAGGATCCCAAGTAATAATGGCCATTATAGTACGTGTAATATATGTTTATGATATGTTTTATGTTGCGTTATGAATTTTATGTATATGATTTATGTGTTAAATTTTCCTTGCTGGGCATTAGGCTCACTCCTTTATGTTTTATGTGCAGGAAAATAGTTTTGATGGCGGGAAAGGTTCTTGGAAGCTTGGGGATGTGTATTGAGGCGGAATGGAGTCAAAGGACCGAGTGTTTGATTCGAGGATGAAGTCTCTTTAATTATGGTTTTATATGTATTGTCCGCACTTTATTATGTAATTCATTTATTCACAATTACGTTATGTTTTTCTTTTAAAACAATGGGATCCCATATCCTACTTTAAATTTTATGTAAGTTTAACATTTGTTTTACGAGTTTTAATGAAGTAATGATTATTTCACTTGTAAGTTTATTAAAAATTAGTGTCTATGTATAGTTTTCGTTAATGGTCCAAAGTCTAGAGTAGTTGGGTCATTACATGGAATCCATTTCCTATTTCATTGCTTCGAGCCATAGTTCCTTTTTAGGGCTAGCCATTGCCTATTTGAAAGACAACGGATCATCGTCACCAGTGTCACCAACTACCATATTGGTTTCACCATCCAAACCATAGCGAACTATGTTCCTAAAAACCTTCCCACTACGACGAGGCTCCGTGACTGTTTGCTCATGAACAGTGGTACTTTCTTCATTTAAATTGACTTGCATCAGTTGGACACGAAGAGTGAGAATTTCATCATCAAATTGCGTTGATGACAATGGAACATTGGTTGGAGTCAATTCTTCAACCATATCCTCTAAAACTACCTTGCTGTGCAGTTTGAAGTTTTGGACATAGTCATTTTCCAGAAAAGTAACATTCGTAGAAGTAAACACTTCCTTTTCTAAATGACTATAGAAAAGTCAACCCCGAGTTCCTTTTGGATAGCCAACAAACATGCAAACTTCGGTTTGCGGTTCTAGCTTTCCTTCCTTTTTCCTCAGGACATGGGTGGGACACCCCCAGATTCTATAATGACGTAAACTAGGTTCACGACCATTCCAATGTTCTAAAGGTGTTTTGGGGATTGATTTAGACGGTACGACATTTAGAATGTCATTCGCAGTTTCAATTGCATGCCCCCAGAATAAAGTTGGTAGAGTTGAGTAACTAAGCATGCATCTAACCATTTCTAATAAAGTTCTGTTCCGGCGTTCCGCAACACCATTTTGTTGCGGAGTACCAAGGGCAGTAAGTTGTGAAAAAATCCCAAGTTCAGTTAAATGATCTTGGAACTGCATATCTATATATTCTTCACCCCTATCAGATCAAAAAATATTTAATGTTTTACCTATTTGGTTCTGAGCCATAGCTAGGAATTCTTGAAATTTTGAAAATGTTTATGAATTCCTATGCATCAGGTAAATACATGAGTATCTAGAGTAATTGTCAATGAAAGTGACGAAATACTCAAAACCACCCTGGCTTGTAAATTCAAAGGTCCACAAACATCTTAATGAACAAGTCCAAGTGGTTCTTTGGCCCTATCACCTTTGCAGAGAATGGATGCTTGGTCAGTTTGCCTTCTAGAAAAAATTCACAGACAGGTAATTCACCTAAGGTGAGTTCCCTCAAAGGTCCGTCCTTTGCAAGTCTTTGACTTTTATCATAGCCAATGCGACCCAGTCTCAAGTAGAGCTGTAAATATGGGCCGGGCTTTCTAGCATGGCACGAAACTGGCACAAGCCCGGGAGGCATGAGCACGACACGACACGAAAAAATATGGGCTTGGGCCAGGCACGACACGAATTGAAAATTGGCACGGCATAGCACGACATGACATGGGCCTGAGCATGGCATGACACGACAAGCCCGAAGGCACGACACGAAAGCACGAACAAACAAGCCCGAAAGAACGACACGATAAAAAGCCTGATATTTTGACATTAATAATCATAATAAATTTTTATTTGTCAATTATTAATAAATTAAAATGATAATAGAAGTCTTATTTTCTCAATGTTTATATTTTTATAATTATATTAATTTATTTTAAGATTTGTGAGTTAAATTTTTTAGCATTTATTAGTAGGTATTAAAATTCTAATAATTATCTTTGATATAATTTTGTGTAAAATATTGTTAAAAAGTATATACAAATTTCTAAAATTATAATTTAAACAAAGAAATGTATTTGGTTTGGTGGTAAGTCCATTGATGGTTAAAGAGGAGGTGAAGGGTTCAATTCTCCATCCTCACATTTTTTGGCAAAATTAAAGTGGGCCTAAAAGTGGGCCCAAATTTGGGCCCGAATAAGGAAAGTGGGCTGGCCCGACTTGGGCCCGACACGGCACGAGCATGGCACGACATGGGCCGTGCTGGGCCTACTCTTTAAAAAATGGGCTGGCCCGGCCCGACATGAAAATAATATGGGCCAGGCCCGGCCCGACCCGACTCGAATTTATCAGAGGCACAAAAATGTGGGTCGGGCTGGCCCACATTTACACCTCTAGTCTCAAGTGCCATAAATATGTCATGTTATCGTTATCGGTCTTTTGACATTTATTGGTCCTAGGTTTAGCAACTTTGAATAAATCATTATTAAGCGCGAGGGGTTCATTAGGTCGCAGAATATAAAGCCCATTTTCCAAACATGCAATACACATTTGTGATGCATTGAATGAAATAGATATATTAGAACTTGTGAAAGTCATAAAAAATCGTTCTAAATGCAACTTGGAAACTGAAATTAAATTTCCACTGAAATCTGGAATAAAAAATACATATTTCAAAATTAATTTTTTATTTCCGAACCTCTGGCAAGCTCTTCCTCTAGCTTGGACCACAACAAACGCTTTGTTGCCAACGATAAGCTTTAAGCCTCTTTCGTTCACTTCCACCAATGATTCAAGAAGTTGTAAAGAGTTACGAACATGGTTAGTAGATCTAGAATCAATAATCCAAACAGATTTATCATTCTTTAAAACACATGGTTCTAAGATAAATGAACTATAATCATCACCTTTATTTTTCGTTGCTAGAAACTTGGGGAATCCTGTTTCTAATGCCCCTTCTCATTGCAGTGAAAGAACTTACCCTACCTTTCTTGTTTTTCTTTTTCTTCCCCTTAGGCGTCTGTGCACTTGGTTGTGCACTTGTCTTTGCAGCCTTTACAGGCCTGGGGTTGGTGTTTTGTCCATCTTTCCTCTTGTTTCTAGCTTTCAAAGATGAAGCTAGGTTACCTTCAACCTTAGCTAGATTAGCAACAGCAACAATAGTCTTCTTTTCTCCTCCCTTACTTGGTCCACCCATGATTGACTTGAAAGTCTGAAGCTTGTTCATGAGCTGCGTCAGACCATAGTTGGGTTTATTCATCGCATAGTTGGTGGTGAACATCAAGAAAGCTGGAGAGAGACTGTTGAGGATTAAGCTGACTTGAGTCTCCTCATCTATTATTGCTAACTTATTACTAACTTTTGAACTAGGATGGGAGTAGACCCAACCATAATAATACTACATATTATCAATAAAATAGAAATCAATCACATTTTCTCAATAAAACTTCTATTCACTATAATTTCAAGAAATAGCACAACATATACCACAAAATATGTAAGATATGAAAAAATTACCAAAATAATCATATCTCTATTTCTTTAGGTTTATAACTATTCTATGATATCGTTGTCCCAGTTGGCGAGAGTAAACAAAATATCATTAGTTAAATAGAGTTGTAAACTCATTTAATAATGGAAACCATTATTAACAAACTACTATTTGATCAAAATAAGAAAACAAAATCTCTTATTTTATGAGCTAGACCTACGGTTTCGATAATCATAGATTTAGTCCTAGTAGTCATCGTAGGGGTGAGTCTAGTAGAATTTGACCTATAATTATCTATCTTTCGAAATCTAACCTTGTCAAAATAACTAATGAACACCTTCTGTAGGGGGAGGAATCAAAGCGTCTCAAGGCCCCATTAAGCTATTGACCTTGTTAAACTAACAGTGGAGATCAAATATAATTCTTAAAATAAGCTCATTATTTAATTTAAAATAGTATTTTTATTATGAATTTCGAAAATTAATGACTATGTGATAATGTCATTTTCGTATTAATATTTGATAAGTTTTTCCATGCTTAGATGATGTTATAATAGCATTTTTAGTAGTTTTAACTTAGTTTTGTGACTCTACAATATATTTTCTACATTGCATTTTATGATGATAAATCTGACATTTTGATGGCAAATGTAGTTTATGAATCATAGGTTGAAAAAGACTTGCTGAGATGAGGTTAAAATGAAGTTTTAGGAGCATTCCAGGCTTTCAGAATTAAAGTGTTGAAGTGGCGGAAGTATACAAGCTCTCTAAGTTTGAGAATTGAAAAAAAATGAAGATATGTCGCTACCCATAAAATTCAAGCCGCGATACTTTAATTGGAATTGACGTTTCACATTTCAGTTCCAGACAGGCCACTGCCCAGGTTTTTCAGGCCGCTGCCTACTGTGAAGAAAAGTGAAGTTGGGCCGCTGCCCAGATTTTTTAGGCTGCTGCCTATTGTGAAGAAAAGTGAAGTTGGGCCGCTGCCCAGATTTTTCAGGCCCCGCCCTGCGTGACCAATTTTGCCTATATTCTGTTTTAGACCGTGGCACATAGAAATTCAGACCACGGCCTACGGCGCTGTTTTCAGATTTTAAATATAATTTAAAGGGGACTATAAAAGATTATTAGGGTTAATTTGAGATTAAGTTTTTATTACGGGTTAGGAGAGAAAATACTCAGAAAGGGCTGGAGAGAAGACTACAACACTACAACATTATTGTTCATCAATTTAGTTTCTTTTCTTTCCTTAATCTCTTTAATTTTTACTATAATTATGTTTGTGATTATGATTACCATTATAGATTAGGTTCTTTTTAGGTTAAGGGTTAATTCAAAACCCAAGACATGAATTCTTGATTGTTGATAATGAGTATTATTCTTTAATTTCTCGCAATATTAAATTGTTTCTATTTTTCCAATTGAATGTTTTGAATTTTGTGATTTCTTGTTAGGTGGCCAACTAATTAAGGTTTTACATTGTTCAATTGTCATCTTAGAATTACTACTCACCTAATAGTTTAGGATTCTAAGTGTATGTGATAAATTGCAATTGATAGTAATGTCAAAAGAATTTTTGATTGTGATGAAAAATAGAACCTAGGTTAAATGAATTATATGCTTCATTAATTTATTGCCTAGATTAACTTGTCTCCATAGGACTAAATGCTTTACCTAAGTTAAAGAGATTGTCTCCTTCATAGATTTATTGCTTAGCTAAAAGAGTTAATTATTGAGTGCTTTGCCTTGATTACTTGTAATAGGGAGACTGGGATAATTGTTTGCTTCAACGTTATCTGCGAGGTTAGTAGTTTAATTGAGAAATCAGAATAATATTTATTATTAGTGATTGGGAATGATTGTTGAGGGTGGAGATTAACTTTTAATTGTTTCTTAATATCGTAATATCAATCTTTATTTGCTTTCTAGTTTATGTTATTTAATTTTGAGTTCAAAATCTAAACCCCCCTTTTAAGTCTTAGTGCTAATTATTGAATAATAAAGTGAACAATAGTCCTCGTGGGTTCGATCTGTGCTTGCTATTATACTAAAATAATTGGAAGTATTGAAAGAAAAATAATTGTTAAATTTGTTGTGGTATACGACATGCATCAAATTTTTATTCTCCAAAAAATTGTAAAATTAAATTATTTAAAACCAAAGTCCTATAATTTTCTATTAATTCTAAAGTGTCACGGATAACTCCATTTCAGTGTTGTTTTAGGATGTTTTTTTGTGGTAATCTTGAGTATTTATGTTTTTTTTGTGCAAGATTACGCTTGTTTTTGTCTTTGTTGTAGGCCAGTGCGTTGAATCATGAGAAAAATGTAAAAAGAAGAGGAAAAGGTGAAAAAAGGAGCTTTCAGTGGTCGCTTGACTCAAAATGGCGCTAAGGATGAGTTAAAATAAGTTTTTGATGAAGGAAGGATGTTGAAAGGCTAAAATTTTAAAATAATGGAATTAGAGTTGCGACATGGGCTTAAGGACTGCGACTCTAGTCAAGTCAGAAGCTGAAGTTGGCTGAAGGGAATTAGAGTCGCGACTAGTAGAAGTCAGAGGCGAACCCAGGTGGGCATCAACACATGGGCCGCTACCTGTGTTTAGAGGGTCGCAACACCTGAAGACTAAACCAGAATTTGAAAGGCCTTAAAAATTACACGGGCCGCGACCTAGGAAAGGCCAAGTCGCGGCCTGCCTATGGAAAAAAAGGAATTCGTGGTTTTCTTTAGTATAAATTCAGACTTTTTGTTTTAATTATGGTTAGGTCAGATTTTAATTACGAGTTTAGAGATTAAATTTAATTCTGAGATTAGTTTTTCTGCACTTTCATATTCTTTATTTCTTCTTCAAGTCTTTGAATTTTATGTTTATGAATAATTATTTTGTTGTTTTATTCATGTCTGATATGAACTAAATACTTCTATCTAGGGTTTAATGTAGTCACTTGGATTTCTATTTAATCTTATTATGATGTTCTATTTATTCTTCTTCTTTATTCTAATCTATATAATGTTTGCTTAATGCTAGTAACTACCTGATCAATATTTGCTTGATTTATGATTTTGATTCAAAATTTGAAAGATGGGAATTGAATATGCTGAATTTATATCGACATGGGTTACATATTGGACGAAAGTACTTGTATGGCTTGTGTAGTAATTAGGTTTCTATGCTTAATGCCTGCTATATGTTTAAGTTTATCATAGAGATGTAGAAAACGGGCATATAAGTTGAGATCTTATATCTCGAGAAAGAATAGAAATCGATTTTTGTTAACTTGCTATTAGAATAGGAAGAAAGAAATTTAGAACTGATTAATAAAATTAATAGAATGAAAAGTTGATGAAGTTAACACCCTAGGTTTTTAATTATTGAATCCATCTTTATTATTGTAAAGTTTATTGGAACACATCATGCACTCCTGATAATGATGGGGCCAGAGCCAATCTATAGGCTACCTGCCATTCCTCTCCAAGATTTCAAAAGGTTCTATGAATCTAGGACTCAACTTGCCCTTCTTTCCAAATCTCTTTACTCCCCCCAGTGGCGAAACTCGCGGAAATACGTGGTCCCCTACCTAGAACTCCATATTCCTACACTTAGGGTCAGCGTAGCTTTTTTGTCTACTATGTGAGGTGAGCATTCGAGCTCTGATCTTCTCAATAGCCTCATTAGTCCTATGGACCATCTCTTGACCAAAATATTTCCTTTCTCCATCTCATCCTAATAAATAGGTGATCTACACTTCCTTCCATACATCATCTCATATGAAGCTACTCCAATTGTCAACTGATAACTGTTATTGTATGAGAATTCAATCAACGGGAGATACTTACTCCAAGACCCCTCGAAGTCTAGCACACATGCTCTAAGCATGTCTTCCAATAACTGAATCGCCCTCTCAGACTGCCCGTATGTATGAGGATGAAAGGCTACACTGAACTTTAACTGAGTCCCCATAGCCTTCTGTAAGCTACCCCAAAACTTGGAGCTAAAAATGGGATCCCGGTCCGACACTATAGATTTCCACTACAAGAAATCTGACATTTACCTACCAATTTCTTACCTACTTATATTTATTTGTAGGTAAAGATGATTTTACCTACCAATATTTAATGGTATGAACTATTCATAGGTAAATATTGCAAAATATATAAACTACATCAGATTTATTTTTTGCTACCAATAAAATTGGTAGGTAAAGAGTTTTACCTACGTATATATTGGAGGGAAATTTTTTAGCTTTTGGAGCTTATTTTTCCCTCCAATTTTATTTTAATTTGTAAAATTTTATTAAAATCAATGATGATGTGTACAACATTATCCTAGTGTGTGACCATATATAGTTATTTTATAATTTACACATTTTATCAATACATATATAATATAATATAATATAATAAAAACATAAATAAATTTATTACTTAATATAATTAAATACTTATAACCCTAAACCTAATTTATCTCTCAACTATTCTCTCAACTCATCTCCATTCTTCCAAACACTCAATCGCCTCTCTTCTCTCTTCTCTGAGCACTACCTCTCTCTTCTCTCTTCTCCGAGCCCTACCCCGAGCCCTTCCTTTCTTTTCTCTCTTCTCTGAGCCTCGCCTTTCTCTTCTCTCTTCTCTGAGCCTATGGCTGAGAATAGCCGAGACCCTTCATCTCCATGGATGAACCCAGATGCCTTCTTCTCCATTGTTGAGCCGAGATGCCTTCACTTGTTTTCTTGAACCCAGACGCCTTGTTTCTGTTATTGAAACCGAATGTCTTCATTTATAGTCTTGAACCCGGGCACCTCATCTCCAATCTTGAACCCAGATTGCCGCCGTTCGACCTAAGCCACTGCGTCCATGACTAAGCCTCTATCATGTGTTGTATACGCTTGTGACCCTTTGTTCTCTCAGTAAGCCATCTTTGACGTTGAGGCCCTCTGTTCTCTGTAAGTAATTTTTTCTCTGTTTATTGTTTAGAATATGTGTAGTTAGTAATATCTGTTTTGGATTGCTTTGTTTGGATTGAGGATTTTGGATTGCTTGGACGCATTGAGGGTTTTGGATTGCTTGGAGGCTATGAATTTTTTGGATTGGCTGGTGAATTTGAGATTTTCGGATTGAGGTATTTTGTATGATCACAATGACTAAATCCCCAATAGTCTGAAGGATTAGTGATGTTTCATTAATCTGAGGCATATTTTTCCATGTTTGTGTACTGCCATGTGTTTTGGATTTTAGGTTTTCGAATTGCATAGTATATTGTTTATATTTTTTTTATATTGATCGATTGCATAGTATATTGTTTGTATTTATTTTTTATATTGTGTCTTAATTGTTTTTATAATCTGAAGTATTGATGATTCAATGCACTGGTTTTTGTGCTATTTTTTCTCTGTAAGTGTTCTAGTTATTTTTTTTATATGGTGTCTTAATTTAGTTTATAATATGAATGATTGATGATTCAATTCTCTATTTTTTGTGCTATTTTTTCTCTATAATTGCTCAAGTTATTTTTACTCAATTTTGTGTTGTTTTCTTTGTGCATTATTCTTTCATTATGAAGATGTAAAAGTTTTGTTTGATTTTTGAAACCTAGATATTTTAATGTATAATCTCATTGAAGTTCTTGATGTCTTGTTGCTTGTTTCTTGTGCTATCATCAATATATTGATACTTTGTTGGTATATTCAGATATGAAGTGTTTTTATGTACTTTGTTCTCGATATTGATATTCAGATTTAGAATGTAGATTAATTTGATAAGTTTACTGCATTAGTGAATCTGATTCTTTGTTCCTGTACTCAGATTTAGATGTTTGGCTGGTTGGGTACTTTGTTTCTGATATTTGTTTTCATATTTAGATATTTGGTTGCTTAAGGACTGTTTAAGATATTGGTATGTTTATTCAGATTGAAGATACAATTTTTAATTTATGTTTCAGATTCTATATTAATTATAAGGTATAGAAGTTTTGGTTTATTATAGGTGATGAAATTGACTAAGGATGATTTTTTTTAATAGTTGAGCATTGAATCTATTTATTTCTTTGTTTCTCTATTTCCAAAGTTTTGCATTAATCTCAAGTGTTTTTATGAAGCATAAATAATATTTAACAAAAAGTGAACTTTGTTGCAGGGTGAACTTTGTTTTAGGAGAGATAACTAGTTTTTGAATTTAAGAGTTTTATGTGTTTGAATCTGATTTTTGTTCTGTATACACATATGTTTTGAATTTGATTTTTTTTAAAGGGGAAGAGACATGTGCTTTTTTATTTTGAGTTTTAAGTGTGAAAAATTTGTGTTTGGTGTTTGATTTATGTATTATGTTCGTTGATTATATATATGAATCTGTTTTTCTTTTTAAAAAGGGGAAGAGACATCTAATTTTTATTTTAAGTTTAACTTTGATGTTAAACGTTGAATCTAATTTTTACTTTGAGTTTTTGAGTTTAACATATGCTTGCTAGTTGCTGATAATGTTTATAGATTATATGGTTGCTATAATGTTTAATTTTAAGTTGAGATTAGTGACATTACAACTTTTGCTCTTCAGTTGCAATTTGATTTTTTTTAGCTTGCTTTGCTTTATGATTTGTATTATCTTCATCATTGTTTACATTTTGGCTTTGGATATTTCTTGTATTTTTGGTTTGGATTCTATTTTTGAATTTGTATCGATTTGAAATATAGAGGTCACTAAATCAATTTGAAACTGAGATTTTTGAGTCTTGCTTGTTCATCTGCAAAAATGTTCAAAGTGGTTGTCACACTCAATTAGTTTATCATTGTTTCTGAATACTTGATTTATAGGTGTGGATTTTTAAGCATGATTTCTAATTTTGGATGCTTGTAAATAGTTCATATAAACTGCATATGAACTCCTTTGTTTTATCACATGAATTCTAGTTTTCGATGCATATTGCCTAATAAATCTAGTTTTGAATGTTGACTTATATATATATATATATTTTCTGATTTGGATCATTATGTTACTTTGGTTTTTTTTTGCCTATGATGTTGAAGAATGATTATACTTATTTTATGTTGGTGATTATGAGACTTGATGTTCTCATATATTTTGTTTTTTAATATATGTTGGTATATCAAGTGTCATAAATGCCCATAATAATAAGTCATGTTTTCTAAAATCCTTGTGATGATTAAATTAGGAATAATTATTGTGTTGAAATTAATTATATAATCTTCCCATTGTCACCAACCTAAACCCCACCTCCAGCCATCGTTGGTGTCCACCTCCCAAAGCCATCATCGACATTCACAAGTTTAGTTAGAGAAAAAGGAGCCTCTCGTGCAATAATCCCAAAGTGAAGAATAAGAAGAATATCAAGAAAATGACATTATTGAGTTTGTAATGACTTGTAATAGACTTGTTGATATTTTTTTATGAAATGTTATTAGTTTAACACTCATCGTTAATAAGCAATGAATATTTTATAATATATGCTTGTTTATTTTATTATTAATGTTAAATAATATATTTGAAAAACAATGTTAAATATTTTTAAAATTAATTACTTTCATTTATTATTGATATTAATTTAATTTAAATATATAATTAAAACTACTTATCTAAAAATCTTTACTTACCAATAAATAAGTGTAGGTGGAAATAGGTATACTACAACATGCCACATGGACCAATCATTTAGTGCCACATAACCAATAAAAAGGGGATAAGTAACCCAATCATTCAGTTCCAACTAGTCCAACAAATATGTGCCACGTGTTCCACTAAAAAATTGCCACAAGGATTGCCACGTCAGTAGCAACATAAGATGCCTTGTCAAACAAGTCAAATTCATTTCTGTGGGGTCCACGTTAGTTTTACCTAGCAATATGTCAATCGTAGGCAATGGTACCTTTCTCGACTAACTATTACCTACCAATACAGTATTGGTCAAAATATGTAGGTAAAAGGATTTACCTACCAATATGCTATCTTTACCTACAATTAATATTGGTAGGTAAATGTTGAATTTCTTGTAGTGTTTGGGACCCCATGGAGACGCACAATCTCCCTCACAAGTAGCTCCGCATACTAGTCCACAGTTTAGTTTGTCCTCACTTGTAGAAAATGAGCTGACTTGGTATATCTGTCCACTATCACCCATAACGAGTCATGCTGCCCCACTATCCTAGGCAAGCCTTCTACAAAGTCCATAATAATGTCTTCCCACTTCCACTCAGGAATGCCTAATGGCTGTAACCTCGTTGGCCGCTGGTGTTCAGCCTTCACCTGCTGATAGGTTAAACATTTTTCCACATAATTGACCATGTCCTTCTTCATCCTAGGCCACCAATACAATGACCTTAGATCCTCATACATCTTCATGGTGCCAGGATGTAAGGAATACAGTGTGGTATGAGATTCATCGAGGATCTCTCGTCTGAGACACATGTCCATCGGAACACAGATCTAATCCTTATATCTCAGCAAACCCGTCTCCGAAATGGAATAATCCTTAGCTACTCCAGCTAGGACTTCCCCTCTAAGCTTCTTTAAATGTGTATCACTTATCTGGCCCTCTTTTATTCTCTCCAAGAGGGTGGACTGCAAAGTAAAATTGGAAAACTGGCCTATCACCAACTTTATCTTTGCTCTGGTCATGTCTTCTGCCAATTCCTTCGATATCTGCTTCGAGCTAAACAGCTGTGCTGGGCCACTCCGACTCAAAGCGTCTGCCACTACATAGGCTTTCCCTGGGTGATAAAAGATCTCACAGTCATAATCCTTTACCAACTCTAGCCGACGTCTCTGTCTCATGTTTAGGTCCCTCTGGGTGAAGAAATACTTCAAACTCTTATGATCGGTGTATATCTCACACTTCTCTCCATATAGATAGTGTCGCCACACTTTTAGTGCAAATACAACCGCTACTAGTTCCAAATCATGAGTAGGGTACCGCTGCTCATATTCCTTCAGCTGTCGCGATGCGTAGGCAATGACCTTCCCACTCTGCATCAACACACATCCTAATCCCAGTCTTAATGCATCGCAATACACCACAAGCTTATCCCTGTCTGAAGGAAGACTTAGCACCGGAGCAGTGATCAATCTTCGCTTCAGTTCCTGGAAACTACTCTTACATCTGTCTGACCACACGAACTGCATATTCTTCCGCGTCAACTCTGTCAATGGTGTGGCAATCTTTGAAAATCCTTCCACGAATCGCCTCTAATACCCCACAAACCCAAGGAAACTCCTAACTTATGAGGCAATCTTTGGCCTCGGAAAATCTCTAACTGCTTCCACCTTGGCTGGATCTACCTTAATCTTGTCTCCACTGACAACGTGACCAAGGAATGTCACATGCGATAATCGAAACTCGCCCTTCTTAAACTTAGCATAGAATCGATGCTCCCTTAATCTCTGCAATACCAATCAGAGATGCTGCTCATGCTCTGCCTCTAAACGGGAGTAAACCAGGATGTCGTCGATGAAGACAATCACGAACCGATCTAAATAATCCTTGAACACCCTGTTCATCAGATCCATAAATGCTACTAGGGCATTAGTCAATCCAAATGACATGACCAGGAACTTGTAATACCCGTACCTTGTGCGAAAGGCCATCTTTGGGATATCCTCTTCCTTGATCCTCATCTGGTGATAGCCAGATCGAAGATCAATCTTCGAGAATAATGTCTTACCCTGCAACTGATCAAACAAGTCATCTATCCTCGGTAGTGGGTACTTGTTCTTGATAGTTAACTTGTTCAACTCCCTGTAGTCTATACACATCCTCAAGGTCCCTTCCTTCTTCATAAATAAAACTAGAGCACCCCAAGGTGAGAAGCTAGGTCTGATAATTCTAGGTCTAACAATTCCTGTAATTGTACCTTCAACTCCTTCAACTCTGCTGGAGCCATTCTGTATGGTGCCCTCGACACTGGTTTTGCACCTGGCGCTAACTCAATGATGAATTCGACCTTTCGGTGTGGCGACAGTCCCAGTAAGTCTTCAGGGAAGACATCCAAAATCTCACAGAACAATTTGGTCTCCCCTAGTCCCACTGGCATGACCCTAGTGGTATCCACCACACTGGCTAGAAAACCTATACAACCTCCTTGTAATAGATCTCTAGCCCTCAACACTACTATCATGGGAATGCGAGGTCCATGCATAGTACCAACAAAAACAAAGGGGTTTTCACCCTCAGTATCAAATGTCACCATCTTCTTCTTGCAGTCTATAGTCGCCCCATACATCACTAACAAATCCATCCCCAAAATCATGTCAAAGTCATCCATACCCAACTCAATCAAGTCCACTGATAGTTCCCTATTTTCCACCATCACTGACAATGACCTAACCCATCTCCTAGAAACTACCAGTTCCCTTGTAGGCAATATAGTCCCAAACCCTGCAGTATAATAATCACAGGACCTACTGTAACGACCCAAAATCACTAATATGGCTTAAGGGCTTGATTAGTGTGCCGGGAGGGCATAATTGACTTATGATTGAATTTAATGATTTAATGCATACTTGTATGATTATTTGAACGTAAATGTGGTTGAATGTTATATCTGTGAGAACCACATTATTATGTGGGTAGATTTGTAGTGAGCAACTTAAGGGGATCCTAGGGAGCTAGATAGCGGGAAAAGTCACAACGGGGCTTAGTATTTGACTTTGGACAAGTCAAGGGGTATTTAAGGTATCGGGTAGTTATTTTAGACCATCGGGTTATGAAAATAAATATATGGAGATATATTTGAGGATAGAAAGCTTAGGCAGGAATATTGGGGAAATTTACCGTTTTGCCCTCGGGGACGTTTCCGGTACCTCGAGCCTCGGGATTGACTTAACTGATTAGGATTAGACTAAGTTAATGAAAAACAGGAGAACAAAACACAAACCGACTTATACTCTCTCTCTCTCCTCTTCTCTTCTCTTTTCTATCCCAAGAAACCACAAAAAATTCAAGAGAAATCAGCTGGAATTTAGGGATTTGGGCTGGAAATTTGTAGATTAAATCCAGTGCTCAGCTAAGGAAACTCAACCAAGATTAAGGTAAGGGCTTAATCATATCTCTGAGCATTTGAAATTTTGAGTTCTGACTAGGTATTAAGGGAGTTTATGGTTTTGATGTTTAAGGGTTGAATTAAGCTGAGAAGTTTGGATTTTAGCTCAGGAATTCGTCAAGAAGGTGGTTCAGCAAAAGAGGTAAACTTCAATTCGTATTTAGAGGTTAAAATTTGAGTTTTGCATGACTTGTTTTGGTGTTTAGAGTTTCTGGGTTTCAGAGAATCATAATGGAGTTTTAGTGGGTTTTTGGGCTGAATTTCTGTTGGATTATGTTGTTAGAGTCATGATAAAAGTTTTGTGATTAATGGATTTTGAGTTAGGGTGCTTTGGAATGGTTTTGGATGGGGTTAGGATGCTAGAAATGGTGGTTTTTCTGGGCACGAAGGGGAGGGCTGCAGCTCTGTTCTAGAGCGTTGCAGCCCTACGAAGCAAGAGAGCCAAGGAGGCTCAGCCAGGGGAGAGCACCGCGGGGCCCTTGGGTAGGACCGCGACGCGTGTATGCTTGTTGGGGGCCTTGGGCTCTATTTTAGAGGCGGGCTGCGGCTAGGCTTCAAGGGTCGCAACTCTTGGGGTGCATTCTTGAACATTTGGGGATTTTAGGCTCGAGAGTCTAGCCTAGGGAGCTCGGGATCGATTTCCCCACCGTGCTAGGTGGAAATTCGATGTCTCAGAAGCTAGTATTGTACTCAGAAACCTTTACTTGAATATTAATGGAACCCAATACCTTTATTGTGACTAGGTGTTAAAGCTAGGGCTCGGGAACAGATCGTGCTTGAGGAGCATCGCTCGTAATCAGTTAACGTAAAAACTAAAGGTAAGAAAACTACACCTGGTTGTATATTTGTAATGCTTGAAAGGATGGTATTATGCCATGTAAACTACGAACCAACGACCTAAGAGTGCCAAGGGTTACACTAGTGCAAAGGGCGCGGCTTGGCCACTGGTAGCCGAGGATAGCTTATTATGCACTGAGCTCGGTTTAAGCGGGCCGGAGTCAGTGGGGTAAACAGAGGGTGTCGCCTAAGTTGTCGGCCCTGACTATTATGTGACCTGATTATTATGAGACCTGAATGTTATTTGTAATTAGTTGCATCTTTGATTCTGAGTATGTGTTAAATGGCTAATGCAGATTATTTAATAATTGGTCATGCTTAAGGAATTGACTTTCTATATTTGTTGTTTGTGTTGCACATTATGTTTTCTTGCTGGGCCTTGGCTCACGGGTTCTACGTGGTGCAGGTAAAGGCAAGGGCAAACTTAATCAGCCCTGACTTGGAGAGCTCTGCGAGCTGAATGTACATGACCAGCTGGTCAGCCGCCACGGTTGGAGTTTAGGCAGGGACGCGAGATCCAAAAATGTCTATTTTGCCTTAGTATGGCTGACAGTGGTATGTATTTTGAAGATTCTGTAAACCAACTTTTAAACCCTACTTCTTTTTGGGATCCCATGTATAAAACTGTTTAATTATATAAAGTGAAACTTTTGAGACCAAAACCTTTTTAACCCTAGCTCATACATGTTTAGTGACATGTTTTTAAATTAATGACTTGATTAGCAAGTCCTGCACCTTTATAAATACACAATGTAGCGGTCTTTGCTATCTAGTGCTTTACACCTACACAATCTATCAATCACTTTGCTAGAAACAAATGAATGTGTAGCACCAGAGTCAATCAATACAGTATATGAGGTGCCGACACTAGAAAGCTGACCTATCATAACCGAGGGATTAGCGTCAGCCTCTATCTGAGTCAAGGCGAACAATCGAGCTGGATTCAAGCTGTCTTCCCTCCTTGTCTCCTCCATCTTCAAAGTCGGATTGTAACACCCTTGATAGCCAAGACTGTTACACTGTGTATTTTAAACAGTGCTAGGCTCGTTGATCGAGTCATTTGGCCATAACTTTGTAACTAAACATGATTAACATTTTAGGGCTAAACATTTCAGTTAAAAGGAATAGTTATTTCATTAAAACGTTAATTTTGTACATGGAATCCCATAATAAATGTTTACAAAGTTGTTTACAATTCCAAAAGGGTAATTGCAACTCAAAAGTTACAAACAGCCGACCTAAGCGGCAAAATAGGGTTTAACCCTTGTTCCTTAGAGTTCAAAACTTAAACATGCTCATAAGCACTCAATAACATATCATAGAATCATAATAAGCATGCCTAGTAGTAATAACCCTACTCATGCATGTGTTCTATGAAAATAAGTGACTACATTGTCACATAGGGGCCTTCTATCCTAACTAGATGACTAATAAGCATACCGAGGCCATGCCCTAGGATATGGGACTAATAAGTCACCTTGGGGCCCATTGCCCTATTCTCTGTATAACTAGCCTTGGAGCTGGCCCAGCGTACCTGGTGCTTAATTTTTTCCACGACCATTGGGTCGGACAAGCGTATAATGCGCTCCTGATTAGGCCTAATCACAATGACTAGCGCTCAGCGCGCTATTGCCACCCTTGACTCATAAGTCAATGTTGTCACAATCAGATAATGCAAACATGCATACATTATTTAGCAATTATCCAGATACAGAGCATTCAACATGTTTAATCAAACAATCACAAGAATAATCATAATCATGTGCATTTACAGGGGCCTAAGCCCTAATCAAATCTATATTCAACAACTGAGCCCAACCCTAATCACGTACATCACATATTGGGTGTAGTTTTCTTACTATTGGTTTGAGTGCAAGCAATTAGGCAAGCAAGCACAACTTTTGAGAACGATCCTCTCCTGAGCCCTAGAGGTAACCTAGTCACAACCCACAAATAACATTCTCATTACTATTCAATTCCATAATTGAACCCTGGGACCAATCCCGTGCTCTCAGGACCTCCAATTCCCCCACACGGGGTGGAGAAATCGTCCCTCGAGCCCCTGGGCCTATGCCCTAAAAATACAAAATTAAGGCCCCTAAAAATGGCATAGCACCGCGGCACATCCATACAGGTGCCGTGACACCCAGCCAAAGCCCCTTGCCCTGGAACATCCCAGCGCCATGGCTTGAAAGAACAGTGTCGCGGTGCCCTTACGCGAACCCAGAAAAACTGGGTTTTTCCACCATTTTTCCTCGAGCCAAAACTCCCAAATCTCGTCCCAAACTTGCATCAAGGTCCCAAATGAGTCTAAAACCCTAAACAACACATCATATGAAGTACAAACACCTAAAAAACCAAACCCAATCTCTAACCCAAATCAAAACCCAACCATTGGTTTAAAACTCTGCCAAAACTTAAACGACTGCAGTAATTCTCCTAACCAAATCCCCAACTTCAAGCCTCAATTTCTAAGCTAACTCCCTTAATAAATGATCCAACTCCTCCAAAGCCCCAAGAGGTAGAGAGAGAAATGAGAGAGAGAGATAGAGGGTGTGAGGTGCTCCTGAGAGTTTGTTTTGGTTTCCTAAGTGTTCTGAGCAGTTCCCAACTAACTAAGTTACTCACTTGGCCTGAAAAGACCAAATTGTCCCTTAGCCAAATAGCTACTCTCTAATGCTCATAAGGGCAAATCCGTCTTTTGCCACTTTTCCCGTTAATTATAAGTAATGTCTCACAAAATTCCCATTATTTCCAATATCCTTGAATAGTCACTAAATAATTTTGCATTACTCGATAAATCTTGGTAGTGTACTAAATTACCAAAATACCCCCGAGCCGAGTATTGACCCCGTTATGACTAAATCGCTAACTCGCTTCCTAGGATTGTCTTGTGCCAAATAACCCAAATATATCCACATAATAATGTGGTCTCAACATATAACATATATATATATATATTCAAATATGCCCTCAACGGGCCAAAATTACAGAAACGCCGTTCTAATAAGAAACATGCCCATATGCATGCTTAATACACCTCAACATGCAAATATAGTCATATTATAATATAACTCACAAAATTCATATAATCATGCATATTATCACATAATAATGCAATCAAATAAATTATTGCCCTCTTGGTCCCCTTATCAAGGCACTAAGCCTTATTAGGGAAATTGAGACGTTACATGGGCAGTCCTTCTTGAGATGCCCAATCACCCTGCACAAATAACATGCTTTTGCCTGACATTCGCTCAGATGGCGCTTCATGCACCATGCCCACTCTGGGTAACTTCTCAAAGTCTTATTGCTACCTTGGCGGTCACCTTGAACACCCTGACCCCTCCTATCAGGACTAGCAGTGGTAAAGGTGTCAGGGGTTTTCCTCTTTTGATCACTAGGGCCTCCACCCATACTAAATCCCACAAAAGGAGGCACTAGCCTCTGAACATCTCGTCTTGCAGCACTCTCACTCCATATCTTATTTTCTGCCTCCTCAGCTGTGAGGGCATCTTAACCACCTGGGCATAAGTAGTCTCCCCAGACACTGATATAATTCGCACATCCTGGGCTATCATAGCATTCAGCCCCCGGTTGAACCTATCTTGCATGGCTGCATCTGTAGGCACTAGATCAGGTGCAAACTTTTCCAGCCTATCAAATTTCAGGGCGTATTCAATAACTATCATGCTGCCCTATACCAAACTAGTGAACTCGTTTACCTTCATTGCCCTGACGACATAACTGTAGTACTTCTGGTTGAACAAGTCTCTGAAATCATCCCAACCCATGATAGAAACATCTCGAGTCTGAGATGCCACCTCCCACCAAATGCGGGCATCATCTCGAAACATGTAAGTGGCACAGGCCACCCTATCATTACCTAACACTCTTATGAAGTCCAGGATGGAGGTGGTCAGGCTCATCCATTGTTCAGCCTATCATTACCTACTATTCCTAAATCTCTCGTATAGTGGTTTCCACCTGTTCCTAATATTAGGCTGTTGTACAGCTGGTGCCACAACAGGTGGCAAGTCTGGTGTAGCGTTCCCTAGCGGAACCTGCTGTCTCAGAAGGTGGATCTCTTCCTCTTGACTCTAAAGTCTAGCTTGCATGTAAGAAAGCATATGCTGCTAGTTCTAAGGGACTGGCAAGGATTCTGACCCTGGTTATCATCTCTAGCCTCAATCTCAGCACTGACTAGTCAAACTAATCGCCTTGGAGGCATAACTTTCCAAGTATATTTGTAATCAACGACTTGGCTGATCAGGCAATGATAACAAGTTTTTGAAATCACCCCACGGTCTAATGCCAACAATCAAGCAACGATATCCAATCACAATGCTAACAGGAATTTCAACAATTATCCACATACAGTAACAATGCTAATAAGCATGCCTTATCATATACACATAGCAGTAAAGGGCCAAGCCCTATCAGTATATTTCATGCTTCCTAGTAAACAGAAAAATAAGGCATTCATATTTCATTAGAATAGTCAAACATACAATCACATATATAGTTACCAAACCCTGAGTCGAGCTTGTCTTTAGCGGTGAGTGTACATGCCCAGCCAGTCTTCAGGAACCCTCAAACCTAAACCGCTCTGATACCAAGTTGTAATGCCCTGGATAGCTAAGGCCATTACAATGTGTATGTTAAATAGTGATGGACTTGCTAATCAAGTCATTTGGACATAAATGTGTTACTAAGGTTAATTAACGGATTAGGGTTAAAAGATTTTGATCGTGGAAATAGCAGTTTTCATTACAAGTTTGAGTCTGTACATGGGATCCCAAAAATATGTGTTTACAACGCATATACAACTTCAAAATATTTATAAGGTAAGTCAGCCTAAACAAAAAAATTGAATTGGCTCTAGTCCCCGTTGATCCCTCGGCCGTGGCGGTTGAGCAGCTGCAAATGTACACGCCTCCCCTTAAGCTCTTCAACTCATTGCTGGTCCAACTTTCCCTTTCCCTGACCTGCACCAGATAGCACCCGTGAGCCAAGGCTCAGTAAGAAAACTTAATTCACAAACGCAAAGGAACAACAATATATAAACAATAAACTCAACTCGTTCAACTCAAATAATAACAGGACATAAGCAATGAGCTAGGAAGTAATAATCTGCTCAATCCAACACATAGTTCAATCTTATCATTCAATACAGTTAGTTAAGTGCAAACAACACTTCTGTTTATTATAGTGACGTTCAGGCCCGACGCCCTTAGGCTGAGTCCTCTGGTTATATAGCTGATCTCGACACGCTTAGGTCAGGCTGCATTCTGCACGCTTGCTATCGGCCCCGGCGCCCTTAGGCCGACCTTCAGAATAGATATAAGCACATATATATTGCACACAATGCAATAAGATGCAGCATATACAAGCATGCCCTACTGGACATTCTCAAATACAGTTATAGCCATATTCTCACATATAGTCATAGTCATATTCAGATTTATCAATAGGGGTCCGAGCCCAATCACAAACCGGGTGCAGTTTTCTTACCTCGAGTCTCGAGCTGAAAGTATGAGGCGATCCCGAGCATGATCCTTAATCCCAAGCCTTAGCGGTAAAACCTAGTCACAAGGCAATAGTGGATAACCATCAAAACCTAAACCAATTAAAAGCTTAAAGATAATATACTAGCCCCTGAGACCTCGAATTCCACTAAACCGGGTAGTAGAATCCTTCCCGAGCCCTTAGGTTTGAGTTCCCGAGATAAAAATAATATTTTGGCTATTTTTCTCAATTAACTCCGCGGCCCAGGCCCAAGGGTCGCAGTGAGCTACAAGTCAGAGATCTTAGGGTTCTCTCCTGAAAGACACAGGTTATGATGCGCCCCAACCAATGCCACGATGCTTAGGCGATTTCAGAGAACTGCCAAGGCCCTATCATGTACACGGGCCGCGACACTTGAAGAATAGCGCCACGACTTGAGCACTAAACCTAGAAATTCTGGGGCTTTTCCCTGCGTTTTCCCTCAGCCAAATTCACAAAAATTCATCCTAAACACCTAATCAAGCCACAATTGAGTCTAGAACTCTCAGCAACACAGGCTAGGCATCATTTATAACCCAAAAACGAGCTAACAATCTTACCACAACTCAAAAACTAAAACTAGAGTCTATACCTCAGCCAAAGTTTATTCTAATTAAAAACATTCATCACAACATGGAAGGTCCTTACCCCAGTTGATAGCTCCAATCCTCAATTTTCCTTGACCCTAATCCTAACTCCAATTCTCATCTTTAATTTCCAAACTCTCACCTCAAGAACTCAAGGAGGCCAAACCACGTCAAGGGAGAAGAGGAAACCGTGAGAGAGAAAGAGAGGCTGAGAGTGTTTGTTTCCTTCTATTTTCTGGTTGTTTCTGGGCTTCCTAAGGCATTTAGGCAGCTAAGATAGCCCAATGGTTAAGTCTATCCCTTTAAAAAAAGAACAAAATACCCCTTAAGCATAACCTTATTATTTAATGCCCTCGAGGGCGAAATCGTCATTTTCCACATTCCCCTATAATCCTCAAGTAGTCCTATAAATTCTGAATTAATCCTGACCTGCCAAAATAATCACCAAATAACTACCCATTACCCGGTAAATCCCAAATAGACGCTAAGTTTCCCAAAATACCCCTAGGCTCTCCTCGAGCCAGGTATTTAGCCCCATTATGACTATTTGGCTTATTCGCTCACTAGGATCGCCTTGAGCCGAATATCGCAAATATATCCACATAATAATGTAGTCTCAATCATCTAACACATATAATCACATTAATACCATCAACGAGTCAAAAGTTCAAATATGCCCCTTATTAACAAGAATGCACCCACATGCATATTAAATACACATAAACATGCACATATATTCATATTACAATATAAATCATATATGCCACATAGTCACACATTTATTCAATTAGTTCTACATATATAAATTCAATTATGCCCTCCTGGAACACTAATAAAGGCACTAAGCCTTAATAACAAATTTGGGACGTTACAACTATCCATTCCTGCTAAAATTTTCGTCCTCGAGATTTACTTGAATAACTCGGGATGCTGATTGTAACGCCCAACTACCTAGATCCATTACCATGTGATTTAAAATGTTCAATTAACTCTCTAATCGAGGTTTTAGACCAAAAAGTGTAATTTAATTAAAGTAAATACTCTTATAATGAAACTTATGTATAAAAGGTTTGGACATTCATTATAGTCATAAGAGAGTTACATTGGGATCCCAAAAATATTTTTTAAAACATATTTACAACTAAAAAGTCAGTATATAGTCAACCTAGGCGACAAAATCAGAGATTTACATAACATTCCTCAAAACTACCCCAGTCGTGGTGGCCACGTAGGCCAAACATGTACACGCTGCTCCATGCCCTCCAACTCATACTCGGTCGGCCTTTCCCTTGCTCTTACCTGCACCATAGAGCACCCGTGAGCCAAGGCCCATCAAGAAAATCTCTGCAAACATAGCATATAATAATTCATTTCAGTAAATGCATAACCAAACAAACACAACAGACAATTCACAACAGTAGCCTAAGCCGATCCAGGTGTGTTACTAGGCACCAGGTTCACGGTCCTAACTGAGCGGATGAGTACAACACCCTAGATGGTCATGCCATAGCGGCCTGCATTCAGCATTGCCGTTTCTGGTTCATGCCGATCCCGGCCCATGCCGATCAGTCACAAACATATACATGATATAACAATTACAGACATTCATACAGAACACTAAGCACATCTAATCGGGCCATGCTCTGCTCTACGGGCACAAACAATTCTCTTACCTTGAGTCCCGAGCTGACAGTGTAAGGCGATCCCGAGCACGATCCCTAATCCTGAGCCTTTGCGGTAAAACCTAGTCACAACGTAATAATAAATAACCATCACAACCTAAACCAATTAAGACATTTAGAATGATATACTAGCCTCCGGGACCTCGAATTCTACTAAATAAGATAGTGGAATCCTTCCCGAGCCCTTATGTTTGAGTTCTCAAGCCTAAAAATCGTAATTGGCCAACATTTTCCATTTGAGCCGCAGACCTCCTCAGAGGCGTCGCGACCCTCTACAAGTCAGAGAGTAGCCTAGGAATTTCCCTGGACACACACTGCGACATGCCCTGCCCAGCTCCGCTGCGCTAAGGCGATTGAACGAACCCCTCTTAGGCCTTCTGGTATTCATGGGGGCGGCGACGATCAAGAACAGCGCCGTGGAACGACCCTGAGAACCTAGAATTCCTGCGATTCCAGAAATCGCAAATCCTTCCCAATCCACCCCAATCTAGATTTCTAACCCATTTCAACCACAAAATTACACTAGCAATGCAAAAATACCACAAAGCAATCATCAAAAACCCTTTAAACATTATCAAACTCAGAACTCTAGGATTTCAACCAAAATACCAAAAACAATAAACTAAAAGCTTGAAACTGAGATTACCTTCTGGAATTCGAGTTCCCCCAGCTGGATCCTTTAGTTGAAATGCTCTCATCCCTAAAGCCTAGCTCCCAATTCCTACCAAAGACAACCCCAAGTTTGAAACTCAGCAAATTCCTTTCACAGACTTGAGAGAACCACTTGCAAGGGGGAGAGAGAAAGAGGAACGTGTGAGAGAGAGAGAGAGACTAAATTTTTCTCTGATTACTACTCAAGACTTTCCCCAAGTCTATCCTTAGCTTTAAAATGACCAAAATATCCCTAGGTCAACCTTAGCCCTTTAATGCCTCCAAGGGCAAACTTGTCATTTGCAACATTCTCGCTAAGTACTCGAGTAGTGCTATAAATCCCAAATTAATCCCGGCATACCCAAATAACCGGTAAATAACTACCCGTTACCCGGTAAATCCCGAATACATGCTATGTTCCCAAAATACTCCTAGGCTCACCCCGAGCCGGGTATTTGACCCTGTTGTGACTATTTCGCTAATCCGCTCACTAGGCTTGCCTCGAACCACACATCTCAATTATATCTCCACAATGCTGTGTTCTTACTCATATCGCATACAAAATACATATATATATATATATATATATACCCTCAACGGGTCAAAAATTACAAGTATGCCCTTATTAACTAGAACGGGCCCACATGCATATTTAATACACATAAACATGCATATCTAGTCATATTATAATATAACTCAAATAATTAAATAATAATACACATGTATCATGATTAATCACGTAGTGATACAATTAAGTAAATTATTGCCCCCCTGACATGCTAATCAAGGCACCAAGCCTTATTAGCAAATTTGGGATGTTATAACTATCCCCTCCTTACAGAAATTTCCTCCTCGAAATTTATAGAAATTTCCTGCATACCAAACTCAAGCTCCAAGATGCCTACTCTTTAAGTCTGAGTAACTCTTCTGTATACTCTGGGAGGCGAGCATTCAAGCTCCGATATTCTCAATTGCCTCATTAGTCCTTTGAACTGCCTCAAGACCTAAGTACTTCCTCTCACCCATCTCATCCCAATGAATGGGCGATTTGCATTTCCTCCCATACAACATTTCATACGGAGTGACTCCAATAGTTGCCTGATAACTGTTATTATGAGAAAATTCAATCAAAGGGAGATACTTACTCCAAGATCCCCAAAAATCTAGCACACAGGCCCGCAACATATCCTCAAGTATTTGAATCGTCCTCTCAGATTGTCCATCCGTCTAAGGATGATAGGCTGTATTGAACCTCAACTACGTGCCCATAGCCTTCTGTAGTCTTTCCAAAAACTTAGAGGTGAAGGTGGGGTCCCTGTCTGACACTATCAATTTTAGAGCCTCATGGAGATGCACGATCTCTCTTACATACAACTCATCATACTGCTCCACCGTATAATTTGTTCTAACAGGAAAAAAGTGGGCTGATTTGGTGTACCTATCCACAGTCACCAACACAGAATCATATTGCCCCACCGTCTTTGACAATCCAACCACGAAGTCCATGGAAATATCATCCCATTTCCACTCTAGAATTCATAAAGGCTGCAACAACCCCACTGGCCTTTGGTGTTCAGCCTTCACCTGCTGACAGGTTAGACATTTGGCCACATAATCAACCATGTCCTTCTTCATTCCTGGCCACCAATATAAAACCTTCAGATCTTGGTACATCTTTGTCGTACCCAGATGTAAGGAATAAGGAGTGGTATGAGACTCATCCAAAATCTCTTGCCTGATACCAACATCCACCGGAATGCAAATTCAATATTTATACCTCAACATATCTACCTCTGAAATAGAAAAGTCTCTAGCCAATCCAACTAAGACATTCTCCCTGTGTTTCCCCACCTGAGAATCCTCCTTCTACGCTTCTCTGATTCCCTCAAGGAGCGTGGGCTGAAGAGTAATTTTGGCTTGCTAACCAACTGCCAGTTCAATTCCTGCCTTTGTCATTTCTTTAGCTATCTTTTCTGATATCTGTCTCGAGCTGAACAGCTGCCCTGGACTCCTCCGACTCAATGCATCGGCCACCACATTGGCCTTTCTTGGATGGTACAAAATCTCACAATCATAGTTCTTTACCAACTTCAGCCAACGTCTTTGGCGCATATTCAAATCCTTTTGAGTAAAGAAATACTTTACACTTTTATGGTTAGTGTATACAGGTAAAGCCTCCATACCTTCAGTGTGAATACCACCGCTGCCAGTTCCAGATCTGAGTGGGTTACCTTTGCTCATACTCCTTTAGCTGTCTAGATGCATAGGCTATCACCCTTCTATCTTGCATCAACACACAACCCAAACCCTGCCTTGAAGCATCGCAGTAGACCACAAACTTTTCCTTATCTGATGGAAGACTCAACACCGATGCAGTCATCAGTCGCCGCTTCAATTCCGTGAAACTATTCTCACATCCATCTATCTAGACATATTTTGTATTCTTACGTGTAAGCTCAGTCAATGGTGTTACTATTTTGGAAAATACCTCAACGAATCACCGATAGTACCCTACTAATCCCAGGAAGCTTCTAACCGCTGGAATAGTGCTCGGTCTCGGCCAATCTCTCACTGCCTCTATCTTGGTTGGGTCCACCAGAATCCCTTCCTTACTCACGATATGGCCCAAAAATGTTACTTGGGATAACCAGATATCACATTTACTGAACTTAGCGTATAGCCTATATTACCTTATTCGCTGTAGCACCAAACAAAGATGTTGCTCATGTTCTGCTTCTGATTGGGAGGACACCAGTATATCGTAAATGATTAAGATTACAAACTTGTCCAAATAATCCCTCAATACCCTATTCATAAAATCCATGAAGGCTATTGGGGCATTGGTTAACCCAAAGGACATGACCGAAAATTCATAGTGTCCATACCTCGTACGAAACGCGGTCTTTGGTATGTCCTCTTCCTTAATCCTCAACTGATGGTAGCCAGACTGTTTACCCAAAAAACATTTACTTGATGACGTGGCAGAATTAACAAGCACGTGGGGTACACGTGACTGTTTAGTTGAGTACGATCTGTTTGACCATCGACCAAAGTAGAGTTCACTCAGCATACAACATATTTCATGGGGCGACTAGTCTGGTCGCAATATTTCAGGTGTTGTTTTACAGATATGTAATCTCGCATTTATGTAATAATTGTGATTTCCAATATTATTTAGATACGCCTATATTAAATGTAATTAAGGCCCATCGGCCCATGCATAACTCATTGAGCTTATAAATAAGAATCAAAGGGCTCAAGAGAGAGGACTTTTGACTTTTGGACTTTTGAACTTTGGAATTCTGAGAGAGAATTATAGTGTTCTTATCCACCAAAATTGTATTCAACCCGAAGCTTGTGAAACTCATGAACCCTAGTTCATTGATCACAGTTTTTGGGATTCTACATCAATAAGAACACTAAGTGGACGTAGGTTATTACCATCACTAGGGTCGAACCACTATAAATCATTGGTGTCATTTATCTTTTTAATCTTGATTTCACCCTTTTTTTGTCGTTTTACTTGACTCCGTGTCGTTGACCAGATCAAGGGTCAACATTTTAGTGCTTTCATTGAGAGACTGAACTCAAGACCTCCAAGAAGATTGAATGGCGAAAACAACTCAAAAGACTGGATAAACATTTGGTATTGCACCAACCCAACCTCCTTCGCAAAATGTTGCTGAAGATGAGCCACAAGTGGATTTGGAGGAGGAGGAAATGGATTTTGAGACCTTGAGGTCGACTCTGATGGTGTTTCAGGAGGAATTAGCCAATCTGAGGGCTAATCAAGAAAATATGGTTGAAACGATGGTGTTGTAGCAGAGAAAGATTGATAGGCAACACTAAGAATTGAATGAATAGCAGGCCGACATGGACCGCCAACAAAGGGACGCCACTGCCGCTCTAGAGGTAGCCATTCAGTTGGCCCATGGACAGCCTGCACAGGCTTCCCGACCAGATCAGCCACCTAATACACCAACACAACAAGGTCCACATTCAGATCATCCTCAACATCACCACACTCCGCCTCAACTAGCAAACCCTCAGAGACCGGAGCAAACCCCTGCTGCTCAACAGGATAGGCCATTTCAGGATCCTGAGCAGCAACCACCTTCTCGTGCTGGTTAAGATAATCCCCAGCAACGAAGGCAGAATAGGGTCGGGTAGCCTCCCTGAAGTCCTAGACGTCAAACTGCTGAGGAGCCAAACCCACCGAGCAGGGGACAGCGTCCTTCTGTGAGTAGAAGGTAGGTTGATTTAGGCTCTGCGGTCAGGAGTCCCCCACGACATAATAATGCCCTGGGACCTACCGACCAACGCAGGCCTCCACCTATCGGTCAAGACATGCCAGCAAGAGGAGGAGGAAACAGTGCGAACAACAGGTCGCACTGTAGTAGGTCACACTTTAGGGATGACCATGACTGTAATGAGGCAGATTTTAGCAGAGGGAATGCTAGTCGGCGGCAAGGAGAGAGAGGGCTGGAGAACAGAACCCTCCACCAAGAGATAACTGGCCAACGAGCCAGAATGCTGGGGGGCAGCCTAGACAGCCAACGTCTTTGATCAACTAGGCACGAGCAAACAAAGGCGTAAGGATGAGGATTTGAGGGATGTTCTCAATGACCGAAGAGAAAGACATGACGAGTATGCCCCTCCAGCACTAGTCGCTCCAATAGTACCAGACGCTGTTCAGGCCTAGCTTGATGTGTTAAGTCAGGCCTTCCAACAACTAGTGGAGAGCCGACATCCCACATCGAATATGACCAATGAAGGGGTACTCTATTTGTACAAAGAATAGCAATGGCTGAGACCCCAAGCAAATTTAAGATTCCGGTCTTGCCCAACTTCACTAGATTAGAAGACCCTGTATCTCACGTGAATAAATTCGAGATACAAATGGATATCCAAAAGGTGTCAGACGACGCTCGATGCAGAATCTTTCCAGCCACCTTCTCCGATACTGCGCAGGAGTGGTTTTTCAAATTCCCTCCGGCTAGCATAGTATCTTGGGAAATATTCGTGAAGGAGTTTTACAGAAAGTTTTATGCTGGTCGAGTACATCCGACCGAGGCCAACCAGCTGGTCGAGATACGCCAGAAGGAGGGAGAAACCTTGAAGGGGCAGGCTTTAGCAGACTTTGTCGCGAAATTCACTGGAATCCAGGATACCGAGCTGATAGATGAGCCTGAAATCCAAAGTCAAACTCCTGCGTGGAAATTGTTCGTAGATGGCTCTTCCAATGAGCACAATGCTGGAGTAGGTTTGATCTTAGTCATGCCTGAAGGACATCGATTCCACTGTGCAATCAAATTCGAATTTACAACGTCCAATAACGAAGATGAATATGAAGTGCTGCTCGCAGGATTAAGATTAGCCAAGGACATGGATATAAAGTCGCTTGAGATCTATAATGATTCCCAACTGGTGGTTAATCAAATTATTGGAGAGTACCAAGCCCGAGGTCTCAAGATGGTTGCTTATTTGAACAAAGCAAAGGACTTATTAGCATAATTCAAAAAGTATACCCTCCAGCAAGTACCTAGTGATCATAACTCAAATGTCTATGCTTTGGTCAAGTTAGCAAGTGCGAAGGACGCTAACACCTTGAACATAGTGCTAATTGAGCATTTGTTAGCACCAAGTATTCAAATAGAGGAGTCTTCAATGGTGATCCAAACGACAGACACGTGGATGACACCTTTCATTAGATACCTTGAGCAAGGAGTGTTGCCAGCGGATAGAAACAATGCAAGGACCCTCCAGAGACATTCGACTCGATTCATTCTGGTAGACGAAATTTTATACAGTAGAGGGTATTCGATGCCACTGTTAAGATATGTTTCTAAAGAAAAGGCCAAGGAACTGATGCAAGAAGGCCATGAAGGTTTCTGTGGAGATCACGTTGGGGGGAAAAGTTTGTCGAAGAAAATCTTACGGCAAGGATACTTCTGGCCTACCATGAATGAAGACTCCATGGAGTTTGTGCGAAAATGTGACAAGTGCCAAAGGTTCTCCAAGATACCTTGAGCAGCCCCAAATGAGCTCAAACAGATGCAAAGCCCGTGGCCATTCGTAGTATGGGGAATTGATCTGATCGGGTCTTTACCTACAGGAAAGGGAAATGTCAGATATGCAGTAGTTACTGTTGACTACTTTACGAAGTGGGCCGAAGCTGAGCCACTTGCGACGATAACGACCAAGAAGGTTTTGGACTTTGTGGTCAAGAACATCGTGTGTCGATATGGGTTACCAAGAAAAATTGTCTCAGATAACGGCACACAATTCGACAGTGATATTTTCACCAATTTTGGCGAAAGGCAAGGGATTATCAAGAGCTTTTCATTGGTAGCCCATTCGCAAGCAAACAGATAGGTTGAAGCTGTCAACAAGACCCTAAAGGACACCCTGAAGAAAAGGCTTGAAGAAGCAAAATGGGCATGGCCAGAACAGCTATGAGAAGTCCTTTGGTCGTATAGAACATCCCATCGAATAGCGACAGGCCATACTCCATTTTCTTTAGCCTATGGATATGAAGCCATGTTGCCTGTTGAGTTGGACCCACCATCGCATAGAAGGTTGGCATACTATCAGAGTACTAACGATCAGTTATTGATAGAGTCTTTAGATTTGGTCGATGAAAGACGTGAGCAAGCTCGACTTCGAGTGGCAGCTTGTCAGCAAAAGGTGGCTCGATATTTTAACTCTAAAATACAAGAGAGAAAGTTTAACATGGGAGATTTAGTACTTAGACGAGTCGTTCTTAACACTCGCGATCAAGTTTCCAGAGTGCTTGGACCTAACTGGGAAGGTTCGTATTAGATTGAATAAGTCCTTCAACCAGGCATGTATAAACTTGCTCGCTTGAATGGAGATCTCATTCCTCACTATTGGAATAGAGAACACCTGTGAAATTATTATCAATAAACAATTCTTTTTAAAGAACTGGTTTGTATTAATTTCACTTTTTACAAGTTTATGAATAAGGGTTGGTTAATTATATGACTGGTCGCTTAAAAGTGTAAGATCAATTTTTTGATCACTCGTACAAACATGATTTTTTCCATTTATTACGATAAATAAAAGGAACTATGCGCAACCAGTTATTCTTGCCAATTATTTTATTTATTACAAGTATTTTCTCACTACGTGTGTTGTTTTTCTATATTATCATTTTTTACGAGTATTTAGTATGGGCAGTAATGTAATAAACAGGTCTTGGTCATGGCAAGTGACCGAGGACCTTAAGCTCCTCAATCACTTGGGGGGCATATGAGGTACTAAGCGAGGAAAGCATATCAAGAGGCATATGTAAACACACGAGAAAAATAAGGGAAAGCATACTACGACACTTAGAGTATTTTTCAAAATTTTTGGATTTTGTAAAATCAAAACAAAGGGCTATGCTAAGTTAGGTCATGCGAGCAGATGTTATAATAAATAGTGAAAATTATAATGTCAAAGTGAAATATTTTACACCCCGAGCATTTACTGCTCGGATGTAATTTGTAATTAAAAGAAAGCTGCCCTACGCAGCAAAAAATTGTATTGACATCATGAACCGTAGTTCGTGTGTCCCAGTTACAAATAAAAATAAGTAAATACAACTATGGAACGACAGGAGCAGCTGGAGGATCTTGCTGAGTTTGCTGTTCGACGGTGGTCCCAACATCCTCTTCAGCACCTTCAATGCCTATCACCAAAGAGATCTCAAGAGATTCCTGAGCTTTCTTCTCTTCCTCCAGGCGAGCAACACACTTGGCCAGTTCAGCTTGCTTCATATGCTCTGGGAGGTAGTCAAAGTTAGCCCCCCAGGTTGCTCTTCCAGAACATATAGAAGCATTTGAAAGCTGCTCCCTTATATTTCTCCAGGTTGCGGGCATTGGCTTCCTCAAGTCGGTTAGCACGCTCCTCCTGCTCGACAGTTTCTTTCCTACTGATCACCAAGTCATCCTGGAGTTTGGAGGCCTCTTTAAAATTCAGCACCGAAGCCTCCTTATACTTCTCCTTGGCCTCGGTGGTTTTAACCAATGCCTCTTGGTGCTTCCTCACCTTCTCATCCAGTTTAGCAGCTTTCTCCTCAGCCGCTCGACATATTTCTCCTCGACAGCTTTAAGCTGCTTGGCACCTTTCTCCTCGGCGGTTTTCATGGGGCGACCAGCCTGGTCGCAATATTTCAAGTGTTTTTTTTACAGATATGTAATCTCACATTTATGTAATAATTTTGATTTCCATTATTATTTAGATATGCCTGTATTAAATGTAATTAAGGCCCATCAGCCCATGTAGAACTCCTTGAGCCTATAAATAAGTATCAAATGGCTCAAGAGAGAGGACTTTTGACTTTTGGACTTTTGAAATTTGGAATTCTGAGAGAGAATTATAGTGTTCTTATCCACCAAAATTGTATTCAACCTGAAGCTTGTGAAACTCGTGAACCCTAGTTCATTGACCACAATTTTTGGGATTCTACATCAATAAGAGCACTAAGTGGACGTAGGTTATTACCATCAATGGGGCCGAACCATTATAAATCTTTGATGTCATATATCTTTTTGATCTTGATTTCATCTCTTTTTTTTCGTTTTACTTGACTCCGTATCGTTGACCAGATCAAGGGTCAACACAGACTGAAGGCCAATCTTAGAGAACACCGTCTTCCCTTGTAGCTGATCAAACAAATCGTCAATCCTAGGCAGTGGATACTTATTCTTAATAGTCATCTTATTCAGCTCTCGGTAATCGATGCACTTTCTTAAGGACCCATCATTCTTCTTGACAAACAACACTAGGGCACCCCACAGTGAAAAGCTGGGTCTAATGAATCCTAGATCCAATAATTCCTGCAACTGAATCTTCAGTTCCTTTAACTCCACTAGAGCCATTCTATAAGGTGTCCTTGATACTAGTTCTGCTCCCGGTGCCAATTCTATGAAAAACTCGATCTCTCGGTGTGGTGGCAATCTTGGCAGGCCTGCTGGAAATACATCAGGAAACTCACACACCAACCTAGTCTCACTTGGTCCAACTGAAACAACCTTAGAGGTATCTACTACGTTTGCTAGGAATCCTATGCAACCTTCTTGCAACAGGTCTATAGCTCTTAATGCAGAGATCATAGGTACTCGTGGTCCACTCATTGTCCCCACAAACACGAAGGGTTCCTCTCCTTCTGGCTCAAAAGTCACCATCCTTCGCTTGCAGTGTATCCTCACCCCAGTCCTTGCCAACCAATCCATCCCCAGAATCATATCAAAATTCATACATCACTAGTTCAATCAGATCCACACACAACTCCCAATTGTCTATCTTTACTAGTAATGCTCTAACCCACCTCCTAGAGACTACTAGTTCCCTAGTTGGCAACAGAGTTCTAAATCCCCTAGCATACAGATCACAAGGTCTACATAGATGGTCTATCACTCTAGTAGACACAAATGAATGAGTAGTTCTTGAATCAATCAATGCAATAAAAGAAGAACTAGCACTAGAAATCTAACCTGTCACGACCGAGGTACTAGCCTTAGCCTCGGTTTGGGTCAAGGTGTACACTTTGGCTGAAGTGAGGCTATCACTCCTCTTTGGTTCCTCTTTCTTGACTTGAGGATAGTCTGTCCTCAGATGGCTGACACTCCCACAAACAAAACAGGTTCTAACTCTGCACTCTCCAAGATGGCGTCACCTGCACCGTGCACACTTTGGGTAGCTTCTCCAGTTCTCTCCCCTGCCCTGACGACCACCAAAGGTATCCTGTGCTCTCCTATCTAGACCAGGAGGAACAAAAGAATTTGGGGCCTTTCTCTTCTGCTCACTGGGGCCACTACCTCAGCCATAACTAGTGATAGGAGGCACCATCCTCCGAGCATCACACCTTGCGGCGCCTTCTTTCCATATCTGGTCTTCAGCACCCTCAATAGTAAGGGCTTTTTCCACTACCTGAGCATAGGTGGTAGTCCTTGGATCCAATGTTAACTTGACATTTTGGGCTATCATTACATTCAACCCCCGTACAAAATGATCTCTCCTTGCCATATCAGTAGGCACCAAATCTGGTGCGAACTTAGCCAACCGGTCGAACTTCAAGGCACATTCTGTTACATTCATTCTTTATGAGTTAGATTGGTGAATTCATCCGACTATGCAGCTCAAGATATCACACAGTATTACTGCTCATTGAAAACATCCCTAAATTCATCCCAAGGCATAGTAATCACATCTCTCCTCTAAGACACAACTTCCCACCAGATGCGGGCGTCATCTCTTAACATATATCTGGCATAAGACACCCTGTCATTTCCTTCCACCCTCATAAAATCCAGTATAGAGGAAATCATATTCATTCACTGCTCTGCCCGCAGCGGGTCTGTACAACCCTCAAAGGTGGGCGGGTGCTACTTTCTGAACCTATCATACAGAGGCTCCCACCTATTCTCCATCATAGGCTGGGCTGGCACTGGTGCCACAACCTGTGGGACCTGTAATCCCACATCCCAAGGAGTAGCCTGCTGTCTCTGCTCTCGGAGTTCATCTTCAGTTCTTTGAAGTCTAGCTTGCACTGCAAACATCTATTTCCAATTTTGTGGGGCAGGTCGAGGGTCCTGACCCTGGTTGTTATCTTCGGCCATATTGCTCTGGAATTGATTTAATCACAGAGGCATAACTTCAATATGTGTGCAATCAATGACACCAAACATCAGGCATGATAACAACATCCAAAGAAACCACCTCCCAGTTCAATCGATCAACCACACATAACAAACCAACACGATGCACACACAACATAATCTTATAACAATCAAAGGGGACATGCCCTAGCATTATATATACATCATGCTCTATATATATATCAAGAGGCAGATAGGAAATTTAGACAAGCAATTAAAAAAGTATTTCACTTAATACCAACCAACCCTGAGTTGAGCTTGTCTTTGGCAACGAGCGTACATATTCAGTCAATCTCTAGGAACTATAAACCTTGGCACGCTCTAATACCAAGTTGTAACGCCCTACTACCATATAGTCGTTACCATGTGATTTAAAATGTGCAATTAACTAGCTAATCGAGGTTTTAGATCAAAAAGTGTGATTTAATTAAAGTAAAGACTCATATAATGAAACTTAAGTATAAAAGGTTTGGACATTCATTAAAGACATAAAAGAGTTACATTGGGATCCCAAAAATTTTGTTTAAAACATATTTACAACTCAACAGTCAGAATACGGTCGACCTAGGCAACAAAATCAGAGATTTACATAACGTTCCTCAAAACTACCCTAGCCGTGGCGACCAGGTAGGCCAAACATGTACGCGTCGCTCCATGCCCTCCAACTCATGCTTTGTTGACCTTTCCTTTTCCTTTACCATCATCATAGAGCACCTGTGAGCCAAGGCCCAATAAGAAAACTCCGCAAACATAGAATATAATAATTCATTTCAGTAAATGCATAACCAAACAAACACAACAAACAATTCACAATAACGGCCTAAGCTGACCCAGGTGCGTTATGAGGCACCAGGTTCATGATCCTAACCGAGCGGGTGAGTACAACACCCTAGATGGCCATGCCATGCGGCCTGCATTCAGCATGCTTATTGCCATTTTTGGCTCTTGCCAATCGCGGCCTTTGCAGATCAGTCACAAATATATACATGACATAACTATTACAGACATTCATACATAACACTAAGCGCAGCTAATCGGGCCATGCCCAGCTCTATGGGCACAAACAATTTTCTTACCTTGAGTCCTGAGCTGACAGTACAAGACGATCCGTAGCACAATCCCTGATCCCGAGCCTTAGTGGTAAAACCTAGTCATAATGTAATAATAAATAACCATCATAACCGAAGCCAATTAAAAGCTTTAGAATGATATACTAGCCTCCGAGACCTTAAATTTTAATTAATCGGGTAGTAGAATCCTTCCTAAGCCCTTAAGTTTGAGTTCCCGAGCCTAAAAACCCTAATTGGCCAACATTTTCCATTTGAGACGCGACCCTCTACAAGTCAGAGAGCATCCTAGGCATTTCCTTGGACATGCACCGCGACATTAAGGTGATTCAGCAAACCCCCCTTAGGCTTTCGAGGTGCTGCGACGCTCAAGAACAGCGCCGCGGTGCGACCCTGGGAACCCAGAATTCCTACGATTGCAGAAATCGTAAATCCTTCCCAATCCACCCCAAACTCAATTTCTAACCCATTTCTACAACAAAATAACACTAGCAATAAAAAAATACCACAAAGTTGTCATAAAAAACCCTATAAACACTATCAAAATTAGAACTCTAGGATGTCAACCAAAATACCAAAAACAATAAACCAAAAGCTTGAGAATTGAGATTACCTTCTTGAATTTGAGTTCCCTCAGCTGGATCCTTTAGTTGACAGCCTCTAATCCCCAAAGCCTAGCTCCCAATTCCCACCAAAGATAGCCCCAAGTTTGAAACTCAACAAATTCCTTTCACAAAGTTGAGAGAACCACTTGCAAGGGGGAGAGAAAGAAGAACATGTGTGAGAGAGAGAGAGAGACTTAGTGTTTCTTTGAATACTTCTCAAGGCTTACCCGAAGTCTATCCTTTGGTTCAAAATGACCAAAATATCGCTAGGTCAACCCTTTGCCCTTTAATGCCTCCAAGGGCGAACTCATCATTTGCCACATTCCCGCTAATTCCTCGAGTAATGCTATAAATCCAAAATTATTCCTGGCATACCCAGATAACTGCTAAATAACTACCTGTTACGCGGTAAATCCTGAATACACGCTAAGTTCCCAAAATACCCCTAGGCTCACCTGGAGATGGGTATTTGGCCCCATTGTGACAATTCCACTAATATGCTCACTAGGCTCACCTCGGACCACATATCTCAAATATATCTCCACAATAATGTGGTCTTACTCATATCGCATACACAATACATATATATTCCCTCAATGGGTCGAAAATGACAAATATGCCCTTATTAACTAGAACAGGCCCGCATGCATATTTAATACACCTAAACATGAATATATAGTCATATTATATTATAACTCAAACAATTAAGTAGTAATACACATGTATCATGATTAATCACGTAGTAATACAATTAAATCAATTATTTCCCTCCCAACACGCTAATCAAGGCACCAAGCCTTATTAGCAAATTTGGGACATTACACTGATCCTGCATAATCGACTCTAGATCCCAAGTTGCTTCCTTGACCTTGCTATTTCTCCACAAAACTTTAACTAGAGGAATTGTCTTGTTCCTAAAAACCTTGTCCTTTCTATCTAGGATCTGAATGGATCGCTCCTCGTAGGAAAAATTCGTCTACAACTCCAGATCCTCATATCCCAATACGTGGGTCGTATTTGACATATACTTCCGAAGCATTGAGAAGTGGAACACGTCATGCACTCTCGATAATGACAGGGGCAAAGCCAATCTATAGGTTACCTGCCTGATCCTCTCTAGGATCTCAAAAGGTCCTACGAATCTAGGGCCGAGATTGCCTTTCTTTCCAAATCTCTTTACTCCTCGCAGTGGCGAAACTCGCAGAAATACTGGTCCCCTACCTGGAACTCCACGTCCCTATGCTTAGGCTTAGCGTTGCTTTTATGTCTACTCTGTGAGGCGAGCATTCGAGCTTTGATCTTCTGAATAGCCTCATTAGTCCTCTGGACCATATTTGGACCCAAGTATTTCCTTTCTCCCTTCTCATCCCAATGAATGGGTGATCTACACTTCCTTCCATACAACATCTTGTATGGAGCTACTCCAATCGTCGACTGATAACTGTTATCGTATGAGAATTCAATCAACGAGAGATACTTACTCCAAGACCCCTTGAAGTCTAGCACACATGGTCTAAGCATGTCTTCCAAAATCTGAATAGCCCTATCAGATTTCCTGTATGTCTGAGGATGAAAGGCTATACTGAACTTCAACTGAGTCCCCATAGCCTTCTGTAAGGTACCCCAAAACTTGGAGGTAAAAATGGGATCCCGGTCTGACACTATAGATTTCGGAACCCCCTGGAGATCCTCTTGTCAGCAATCACAAAGGTGGAAGCCAGGACTTATGGGACAGGTCACCGACTTCATCTATTGCTATGAGGAGATCACCTGGTTACAATGGATTGATGTTTGGCCTTTTGAGTGACTTGACTTCAGGTGGGGTACGACCTTCACCAGTGGCATGTGCATGGTTGGGCAGTATTGGCGAGTTCCCGGGTCAGCGGGTACTCCCCAGTTTCACCATTTCCTCAGCCTGGCGACTACACTAAGGCTATGTTAGGGCAGTGACCTGACTGTGAAGCCACTTGGGGAACAACTTCTTTTGGCTGCATGATCGGACCTGATTGGTCTTTGCGCCGGCTAGCATGTCATTCCCAAAATTTTCTCAGCACTGATTTCTCTTCGTGGAGGGACTCGGCTTCTCCTCCGTTCTTGCTTTCTAACTCGTGCCTGAATTCTGATCATTTTCCTTGAGAGGGATTGCATGAGTTGTGTAGTGGTGACCATAGAGAGAGTATGGTAAGTTCTTTGGTGTGGATCATTTTTCTTGTGGTGCATGGCTATCCAGCATTTATAGGCACTGAACCCTTGATAAATGTAGACCCGTATAACCATTACTGTGCAACACTTGGTGGATGAATAATTTATTGATGCCTACAACTGTTGATGGGACGACTGCTCAACTCATACATGCATGGTTTGACTTTGGTCAGAGATTCAATTCTCAGACTTTTTTTACTGTAGATGAGTTTGGTCGGCGACTGGCGACGGGGACTCAGGTATCTATTTAGGGGGCCCGTGCGTCACCTCCTTGTTGGCGGCATTCGTGATTTTTCCTTTTTTAGGAGTCATATTTAAAATTGAGCATTTCCTTTCCTGTCAAAAGTAAGTGGGTCCAGCCTTAGCATTCCATTCACTGGTGGTGGCAGGGAGCCAGTTAATTGCTTTTTTTACAAGGTGGCAACGGGGAAGGACATGCACCCTTACCTATTTCATTTTTTGGTTAAATACTAGCAAGACCACCTTATCCTCTTCTTCCTCCTTCGTATGGAACCACTTGGTTGTTGGAGCGTTCAGTTCAAACACTAGCCAAAGGAGCCTATAAAGGTAGTGATTCACCCACTTCATTGAGGACTCACTCAAGCATTTCACCATCTTCCTTATTGTCAAAAGTTAGTCGGCCCCCTTGGGTTCTTTCCTACCATTGGGCTCACGCCTCTTGCCATTGGGTCACCTTCCACAAGCGTCTTCTTCATCTTGGTAAGCTTCCTTGTCCATCAATTTTTCATACTATGAGAAATCTACTAAATTATTTTTGAATGCTTATGTTCTTGAATGTTAATTTCTCAATATTTTTTCTTGACCCATGAAATTGGTGATAAAAATTGAGTGGGCTAGGTAGATTTGGGAAATATCTTGGTGCAATTTCCTCTTGGGTCACATAAATATGCCATTGGGGCAATTTGGGGCATCTTTGGAGCTTGGATTCGACCATAGGTGTAGATTGAGCTCGCCCCTTGGCGAGCGACGAAGGGTGGCGAGTAGTGGTGACTTGTGAGCACAAGGGGCGAGGGATGAGGGGTGAGGGATGAGGGGCGAGCGACGACTGGCCCTTGAGGCACGAATGGTGTAATGACCCAACTATTCTAGACCTTGGCCATTAATAACTACTATAGTAATCTTAAGAAAATGTACATATGAAATAACCATAACTTTATTTCAAAACTGTAAGGTAAAGGTTCAAAACTATATAAAATTCATAAGTAGGACATTGGGATCCCATTGTTTGAAACAAAACATAACTTTGACATAATGAAAACTTAATTAAAACTTATTACAACCAATTGCGGAAAAATACATAGAAAACCATAATTAAAGAGACTTCATCCTCGAATCGAACTCTCAGTCCTTCGATTCCATTCCGCCTCAATACACATCCCCAAGCTTCCAAGAACCTTTCCTGCCACCAAAGCTATTTTCCTGCACATATAAACATAAAGGAGTGAGCCTAATGCCCAGCAAGGAAAATCTAACACATAAATCATATACATAAAATTCATATCAACATATACTAAAACATATCATAACATATGTCACATATACTATAATGACCATTATTACTTGGGGTCCCATAAACTAAACAAGTCATATGCCCATTAGATTAGTGGGGCTTGCTAGCTAAGCAAGTCATATGCCCATAATTTATTGGGGCTTGTTAGTTGTACAGGTCATATGCCCAAGTCTACAAACATACATAACACACAAATCATAAGTTAACATAACACATAAATCATAAGATAACATATGGCATAACACATAATATCCTATCCTATTTTCCTTACCAAAAATACCGGGATATGAGAACATTTTTGGGACTTTGGAACACTCCTAAAAACCATAAAAGGAAGGGTGAGTATACTAAAGAGAATGAGATGAAAAGAATGAAAGAACTATACCATTAAGAATATACTTACCAAAAACCTTATGTTCAAGAACTTAGATTTCCTATCCAAGAATAAAGAATAAAGTTAGGGGCTGAGTAGAAAACTATAAGAACTTGAAGAAAATAATACCAAATGAACTAGAGTTTTGGAATACCTTGAATGCTTTATGACCAATTTAAACCTTGAACCGAAATGTGTTATAAACCTTACTTCCCAAGTGTTTGGTAAGCTTAAAAATGATTAAGCTTATAATCCCCAACCCAAGTGTTTACACTCTCACAATAACCTAGCAACTTGCAGCCTCTGAACTTAGCTTGATGAATGAATGAAAAATGCTTGGTGCTAGGTCCTATTTATAGAGTTCTAGGAATAAAAATATTCTTTTTGGCTTTGAATAAAAATAACAAATTTAATTGAAAATATTTGAATATCCTTCAGCCAAAGGCTTAGGAATTGGTCAAATTGTTCAGAGATATTTAAGGATTCAAAGCTTGATTTTTAAAACAAAAATAATAAAAACAAATAGAATCCTAACTTCTAACTCCCTAAATCTCGTAACTCTAAACTCCCTTGCAGTAAAATCAACATATCTGGAGCTGTAGGAATCCGATTTAGACTCTATTTATACTGTTATAAAGCTACTTAAATTATCTACAACTTTCTAGAAATACTATTTTTCAAAATTCATAAAATAACTGGGTCAAAAATAGGTCGGAAATTACAATACCCTAAAGTTACGAAAAATCTATTTAATTATCTAAATAACACAAATAAATAAAATTGTGATAAATGTCATGCTCCTAATAGATTTTGGTGAAGACAAGTCTTATATTTCCCTTATTTATCATTAAAATAATAATTTCTTAATAATCATGCATATGACAAATGACATAATCCTATTGGCTCTATCTAAACCTTAGGAATAACCATGCTCATGACAAGTGTCATATTCTTATTAGCTCTATCTAAACCTTAGATTATAATAATTGTCATATTAATAACCAGAAATATTAATCAAACCTTAGGTTAAAATTAAACTTAGAAAATCTACAAGTGCTACTATGAGTGTCCAATTAAATCCCGGTCTGAACCAAAATCCACAGTCATAAAAATACTACTACTATTACTATTATACTACTATCTAACTAGCTAAGTAAAGTTCTTGGACTCTACAAATGGGGCGACTGGCAAGCAGCTAGTGTGGGACACTCATGAGAGGCACGAAGGGTCTTTAGGAGTGAGAGGCTTGGGAGCGACGCGATTGGCTCTCTCGCATGGGAGACTGGCGAGGGTTCTTAGGCACGAGGGTCTCACAAGGGGTGCACTCGCATGGGCGACTGGCGGGGGTCCTCAAGCGCGAAGGCTTCAGTGAGGCCTTTGCAACTCGCGTTATCTTTCTCACCGCTAGCTACGGACCATCTTAGCCAATGGGACTTAGCTTTTCCAATATATCACTTTCCCATGTGGTGGTGTGCACGCCGTCAACGACTCCCGACACTTGCATTTTTCTGGAAAATGGTGTGCCTGCCACCTCAAGGAGATTCTCCTTAGTTGAGCTAATGGGATCCTAAGCTCCCTTCCAAATCTTTTGGGGATGATGGGTGACATACTTTGAATATTTTTGTGAATTTTCCTTAGCGAGTTGTCGCGCTTTTTTCTTACAGAGAGCGGGCCCATCATGTGGATTATTTTTTTCGGTTTGCTGATTCTGGCTCTCTGAATGTTGCTTGTTTCAAGTACCCCTTTGAGACTACGGTCCTTCAGCCAGTCATATTGTTATGGCTCCTTGACAGCTTCCTCGGGACTAGGCTCACCTCAGGTGAGGTGCCATTCACCCTGCGATAGTTGAGTCAAGATCATCCTCCAAAAAAGAATCTACTGCAGTCGCTAGGTGAGCTCATGATACACCACCCTTATAAGTTGAGGGTGATTTCTCCTATATTCCATCTGCCATGAACACAACTCAGCTTGAGCAGATAATCTCCTGCCATTTTATTTCAGATGGCGTCGAGTGCAGGTTTCCCAGGCTTGGCGAGTGTCCAGATCGCCCTCCAGAGGGCTAGCAAGCATGGAGCCCCCGACATTGTGATCTTGGGGCTATCCTTCTGTTGCATGACTATTTGATCAGCGTCGCCGACTATTTTCAGGTGGTGCCCTACCAGTTGATGCCCAACATGTACTGTAATGTCGTTGGGCTTCATGTACTATTCCAGATCTTAGGCTGGGAGCCTCCTTCGCCTCAATAAATTCATTATTTATACCATCTTTAGTTCAACCCAGAGGGGAGGACGTATGGATTCTACCATCTTCACGTTCAGGCCGGGGTGATGGACTTAGTGGTTAGCGGGAAGTCCAATGTCGGGGAGTATTCCAATAGATACTTGTTTACGAAGGGCATCAACTCCTCCCACAGAGTCTTCAGGAGAGTTAGTAAGTACTTTGTTCCTCTTCCTCATGAGCTACTACTTTTGAGTACTGGGGTGCTATCTTCGCCATCCAGCGTGGGAGTCCTCGCCATTGGTGACTTACAAGCTCCTCCATGAGGGTGGTGAAGGTCACCTGATTATCGCTGACCTGCATTTTTCTAATGCGTGTGTAGTTTTTTAAGGGTGCCCTTACTCGTCTGACGATGTGGCCTGAATACCAAGAGCGCCTAGAGTTTTTGCAAAACAGAGTGGCAGCTGAGTATAAGACCGCACACTTTCTCTTTTCCGACCAAAGCTTGTGGCTTTGCGACTTCTTGGGCGCTCACTAGTTCCTGAACGTAGTGAAGCCCTTTCCACCTATCGATCACGTCGATGCACATGGATTTCCCATTATTAGGCTTACTGATGTTGATATCGTGGGACGTGGGGTCCCGACTATCAACGAGGCAGGCATAGGGGCGATCGATGACGATGAGCCCTTCGCGGTCGACGATTGGCTACCCCTGAGGTGGGAAGTCCTTCGAATCTATTAGGATTTATGCCCTAAAAGCATGTAAAGAAATTTTATTTAATTAAATAAAAGAACAATTTAATTATATTTGAATGTTATAATTATTGTTTGAATAATTTCTATGAATATCAAGAAAATTTCATATTCATTTATGAGGATATGATCTTGTATTAGTACGAGAGAATTAAGATCATGTACAATGAATGAAATGGCCAGTAACATATTAAAGTAAGAAATATTTATTGAATGGTTACTAGTACGGTTTACTAAGCATATGGGATGCAAGTTATCTAGATTCAGATTACTAATGTGGATAGACATCTTGGTAAATGTACTGTATATAATAGAGATTATATGTGATAGGACCGATGAGAATTAATTATCATTATAAACTTACCGTTTGACATAAAGATTTAATTCTTATCATAATAGATGATCATTTTGTAGATCAATCTAAATCCTGAGTAGTCATGAACTCATGTTTGTGTTTATTGGATCTTTTGATTCACTCGTTAAAGTTTCGTAGTATAATGAGGCTAGTGAATTTTGTTTTGGATATTCAATATCATGAATGGTTGGGAACATGATTTACAATAATGGAATCCATACTTTCCTAACTGATCGAATATTGGTTCCCTTAAGGGTTAATTCTAGAACTGAATAGTTATTGAGCTCAAATCTATAATTTGATTATAGATTAATTATTCCCTAGTGAATTAATGGTACTTAAGGAGTGAAAGGTAATTAGAAAGGTAAAATTGTAATTTTACCATCTCTAATTAATGAACCAATAATTGGAGGACATAACAATATTTATTGATTATATTGATGAACTACAAAAAAAATTCTGTAAATATAATTCTATAAATACTTAGAGTGCGATTCCATATTTATAGTGGAATAATCATGGAATTGATGAATAAGATTATTATATTAATAAGTTTGATTAATAATCCAGTTTATTGGAGCTTCGTATTATAGGTTCATGGTCCCCAGGTCACCTCGGCCCTACACTGTCAATGGTAGGGATGTCATAAGGAAGATTTGTAGAGAGAATGACTAAAATTGCAAATGAATTAATTTTCCAGGGCAAGGAAATAATCATGTGATAATTATGGGCAATTGATTAATTGTGAATGAATGAATTAATTAATGATATAGTTTTTATTTTGAAAAACTATATGTTAAAATAAATATTAATCATGTTTAGATTAATATAACGAGAGTTTAGTAATTATCTTATTATAAGATATTTATTTATTTAATTAAAACTGATATTTTAAGATAAAGTTAATTTTGAATTAACTAATATTTATTTTGAGATAAATATATTATCTTTAATATTAATTAAATAAACAAATGAGAAAATAAGGGAGAGCAACTAAGTGGCTCACACCACTCACTGTATTGCACAGTGAGTGGTGCCTACCAGGTATATTTTCTATCCCTAGGATTTGAATTTTGAATTTCAGATTAATTTTTTTATTTAATTATATTTAATTATTCTTTTAAATATGATTCAAATTAAATAATTAAATAAGTTGTAACTGATCAGTTTTATTTTATTTAAATAAAGATTAGTTAAATTGGTTAATTATCTTTATAAACTTGAAAAGAAGCAATTCTTTTTAAAAATAAGTTTAATAAGTTGTTTGGATTGTAAGACTCTCTCTAAGAAAACAAAACGATAGAATTTCCTATACCTGAAATTCTAGAAATTTCTATAGCATCTCTCTTCTCAATCCTCTCTAGATCTCATGTGTTACATTTAGAGAGTCTAAATCAACCTTTCAATTATACGTGCCCACAAACGTTCTTGTGTGTTTGAGAATTGGCTTGGAAGGCTAAGGTGTAAGCTTTTAGAAATGATAGGAAGATCATTGATTTTACGAAAAAATTCAAGAATACTTGATAGGCTACGAGAGGTAATCTCTATTCCTTTTATGTGTTATTTAATATATCTATATATGTATGATCCTGAGTGGTATTAATATATTTTAAGAGATCATATTCCGCTGCGTATTCTTATTTTTCTCATTTAATACCAACAAGATCCTCCCTCGACACACTCGCCGTCCCGAGATTTCTGCGACACTACGACACCTCTAGAGGTCGGCGTTTGTGGGACCTCCTCCGTAGCCGACCCCTCGAGGCCAACTCAAATATAGGGGGAATCTTCGCAGTCTTTGTTGAGCTGTCCTTTTCTGACCCAGTGGGATGGATTTTCGGCCGCTACCTTCTCAAAGCTTGGTTCGTTGCCCTTCTTCTTCACAGGTCCATATGACCCTGAGCATAATATAGGGGACGGGGCATGAGTGGAGTCCATTATGGGGAACTAGGCCGATATGAGTTTTCTAGATCCTCATCCGAGTGGAGGGGCGCCTTCTAGTGGGCCTTCTTCCACAAATTTGTTGGGTAAATAGTGCCCACCTGTTGCCAAAGCTATTTATTTGAGCTTATTTATGTGATGCTAGGATTTTGTTTCTGCCTTGTCTGACTAATTTTTTATTTCTGAATTGTAGGAGTTATGGACCCATCAGAGTATTTTTCTCAACCCTTGACTATTCCAGAGGGGTCAGGAAGGCACAAGAAACGACCTTTGTCCCAGAGTTGATCGCGTGGGAAAGATAAGAGAGTTTAGATCCATCCTCCAACTGTTACATCTTCTGGTCCCGCTCCATCAAGCTCTCTCCCAGGAGGTGCTCCATTTCCTACAGTGCTAGCGAGCGTGTTGCCCCGTGCTGCACCGAATTCCTCAGAGTTGCCGCCTCCCGCACCTTTTCAAGCGAGCATCAACATGGTGAGGAGGATGCTAGAGTCCGTAGCGTTGGGCCCTCGCTTCCTTCGCAACTGGAAATTGGCGACCAAAGACTCCTCTCTCGACTTGTCCCGCCAATAGATGGAGAAAAATGTTATGGTAATCACTTTAACTTGTCTCCTTTTCTTCTGACTATGAGTATGTTCTCACATTTTGCTTTGCTTTTCAGACGACACTGACTATTGTGAACCTCCAATCCTTCAACTCCTGAAAGCTTCGCTCACAATCCTTAGTTTATACAATCTTTATGCCCTTCATGGTCAACTTCATCAATGTCGTGGCAATCCTTGAAAACCCTTCTACGAATTTTTTGTAATACCCTGCCAACCCAAGAAAACTTTTGACATTCGAAGCATTCTTTGGTTGTGGCCACTCTTTTACAGCTTTGATTTTTACTGTGTCGACCTGTATACCATCCTTGCGAACAAAGTGTCCTATGAATGCCACTTTCATTAGCCAAAATTCACACTTCTTGAATTTTGCGTACAACTAGTGACGTGCTAGGCAACACATCGTCGGGCAAGTAATGCTTCACTTGGGCCATCTGTACGAGGTTGTACAGTGACGTGCTTTTGGCTCCAATATTCAAATTAAAAATATCTAATCTCATTGGTTTACTCTAATGAGGTTCCTATACTATTTAAAGGGTTCATATGAGTTAATTGGTGACTTTATCACTCACATCTCTCCCTCTCTCTAAAAAGAACTCTCTCTCTCTCTCTCTCTCACTAGCTTTCAAGATTACTAGTTTCCTCCAAGATCTTCATCAAGAAAAATTGACTTGTATGAATGATCAAGGCTTGTGAATCACAATCTCATTCCATTGTAGTAGCTTCAAGCAATTCCAAGGAGAAGACTAGGAATAGAGATTTTTGGACAACAAATCTACATTTGTGTGAAACCTTGTCATTTTTGTGTTTCACATAAAATAATATATTTATAATTTTTTGTTTGAAGGTTGTTCTTCAAGAAAGTTCCATTCTACACTTTGTTTTCTTTGTGTTTATGTAATTTGTGATTATCTACCTATAGATTTAGATTAATTGTTGTTTATACTTTGAGTTGCATTACAAAACCAAGGTTGATTAAGCCTAATCTCAAACAATAAAAAATCTCTATCTCTAACCTTTGTTTTGTATCAAAGTTTGTCTATCTCTAAGGTTTTTCTACTAACTAAATCCATGGAAGAAAGCTCCTCAATCTCAGCTCTCAAGTTCATGTCTCAAGGTCTAGTGAGACTTGATAGGCTTGATGGCTCAAATTTTATAAGATGGCAAAACAAGATCAAGTTACTCCTAACAACTTTAAATGTGCACTACATCCTTGATAAAGATTTAAAAGCTTTGGAGCCCCCAAAGGATAATGATTCTCAAGATGTGATCATAGAAAGGAAGAAAAGGGAAGATGATGAACTCATTTGTAGAGGTTATATACTCAATTCTTTGTCGATCATCTCTATGATCTCTACACAAACACTACATTGGCAAATGAGATATGGGAAGCTCTTTAGAAGAAGTACAAAACTGAAGAAGAAGGTACCAAGAAATTCCTTATCACTCAATACATGGAATTTAAATTCTTTGATGCTAAACCCTTACTCCCCCAAGTACATGAACTTCAAGTTATTGTGAATAAGTTGTCCACTCTTAAGATAACATTGCTGAAACCCTTCATTGTGCGAAGGATTATAGCTAAACTACCTCCACCTTGGAGAAGCTATAGAAAGAAGATCCTCCGTAAGAATGAAGAGATATATTTGGAAGAGTTCTTGAAGCACCAAAGGATTGAAGATGAGTCTCGTTTTAGAGACAAGTACATAGAAGAGTCCAATGTTGGGACATCCAAGGCTATTGCCATAGACAAACCCTCTCAATCCAAAGGGAATACTAACAATAAGCCCCAATCAAAGAATGATACTCATATAGCTCCAAGAAATAATGAAGGGCAATTCAAGGGTGTGAGAGGCCCTTGTTTTTTGTGTGGAAAGAGTGGCCACATGGCTAATGTAACGTCCCAAATTCGCCAGTAAGGCTTAATGCCTCGATTAGCGTGTCAGGAGGGCATAAATGGATTGATGTGTGAATTTGATTGAATATATGTGTTATTATGTGAAATATATGATTTTTATGATAATATGACTAATTATGCATGCTTATGTGCATTAAATGTGATTGTGGGCTCGTTTTTGGTGAAAAATCGCATTTTCGTAATTTGACCCGTTGAGGGTATAATTGTAAATTAAATGTGCATTGTGAGTGGGACCATATTATTATGTGGATATATTTGAGATATGTTGCACGAGGCAATCCTTGTGATCAATTTGGTGAAAAAGTCACAACGGGGAGTATACCCGGCTCAGGGTGAGCCTACGGGTATTTTTGTAATCTGGTGAATTGTCAGGGATATTAGAGAATGAATTATAATTGGGGAAAAATATTAGTGTTTGGAAGATTAGTGGGATTATTTGGGAATCTTAAGTGGAATTTGAGGTTTTAGTAGGAAAATGGTGGCAAAAGACGATTTTGCCATTGGGGGGCATTAGAGAACCAAAGTAAAGGGTACGAGTATTTTGGTCTTTTCCCTAGCCTTGGATTACCTTAGTCACCTAGAAGCTGTGGGAAGCTTTCAGATAACACAAGAAACAAAATCACCAGCTCAGCTCTCTCTCTCTCTCTCTCTCGTTTCTCTCTCTCTTGAAGCTTGGTGGAGGATTTTTCTGAATTTTGAAGAGAATTGGAGCTAGGATCGAGTTAAAGGCAGCTTGAATTCGTATCTAGTTAATTGAGGTAAGAATCCTCCTATGTTGTGATGAATTCTTTAATTGGTTTAAGTTTTAGTTGAAGTTTAACTTTAGCTTGGGTTTTGAGTTTTTGTAAGGATTTGGTTTGGTTTTGGGGGTATAAGTATTGCGTGCGTATGTTGTGTTAGTAAGAGTTCTGGGCTCGGTTGGCAACTTTGGGACTGTTTTTAGAGGTTTTTGTTTGGAGGAAAAGACTGGAAAGTGTTGGAAATTCTGGGTTTGCGGGGTTGCGCTGCGACGTTGTTCTTGGAGTGTCGTGGCGCGCATGAACTCAGAGGTTGGGGTGGTTCTCTGAATTGCCTTGGCCCAGTGACACCTGGTGGGCCGTGCTGTGGCGCATGTCCAGGGAGAAATTTTGGAGGGATCTCTGACTTGTAGAGCACTGCGACCCTGAGTGAGGAGCGTCATGGCTAAAATGGGGAAAATTAGCCAAATATGGTTTCTGAGTACGGGAAACCAAACCTAAAGGCTTGGGAAGGATTCTACTACCCGGTTTAGTAGAATTCGAGGTCTCGGAGGCTAGGAATGAACCTTGAAGCTTTCAAATTGGTTTAGCTCTTGATGACTATACATTAATATGTTGTGACTAGGATATACCATTAGGTTTGGAAGTAAGGATTGCGCATGGGGTCGCCATACGCTATTTTCTCGGGACTTGAGGTAAGAAAACTGCACCCGGGTTGTCATTAGGGCTTGAGCCCCGATTATTAAGCATTACTATAATCATAATTTTGAATATCTGTATAAACTTGAATGATTGTGTTACATATGAATTGTTCATTTGATTGAAAAGCGCGGCTTAAGGCTGTGGTCGGCATAAGCATGTGGAATACAGGCTATGGTGGTGGAGCCATTTTGGAAGTGCGATATGCACTCATTTGATCCTATGGTCGTGTAATTGAGTTGAATGTTTGATTGAGTATAATATTACTGCTAAGCAAGCTATCTGTGATTTGTTGGTTATCTGTATCTGTTTGTTTGAGTTTTCTTGTTGGGCCTTGGCTCGCGGGTGCTACGGGGTGAAAGTAAGGGCAAGGGGAAGCTGGACCAGCAATGAGTTGGAGAGCTTCGAGGGTGGCGTGTACATAGGTAGCCTGCTCAACTACCACGGTCGAGAATTCTTTTGGAAAGCTAGGGTTTAGTGGTTTTGCCGCTTAGGATGGCTGTTATGTACTTCATTTATTTTAAACTTCTCTTTTCTTTGGGACCCCTTGTTATGTACTAAATCTTTTAATGAAAAGTTGCCAAGGTTAATCAAAAAAATTTTATACCGAATTTTAACTAACCTTAACTACACATTTTAGTCCAAATGACTCTCTTAACGAGTTAAGCACAATTTTCAACACACAGTGTAACAATCCTGGTTATTAGGGCTTTACAGCTAGCGAATGCAAGTATCGTAGGCCCCATAATCATGGATTCAAGGTTAACACAATCGATGAGGAGTTGGTTGCAACCTTCAGTGAGGTGAATGCCATCTAAGAAAAATTGCAAGGATGGTGGTATGACACTTATGCCACCATTCATGTTACTTATGATAGATAGGTCTTCAAAACCTTTAATGAGTCAAAGGATGGGAATGAGATCCAAATGAGGAATGAGCATAGGTCCAAGGTGTTGGGAAAGGGGAATGTTGATCTATACTTCACATACGGAAAAAAGGTTTTATTGACCAATGTGTTGTATGTTCCAGATATGAGTAGGAATCTTGTGAGTGGACATTTGTTGAGCAAACCATGCATCAAAGTGGTGTTTGAGTATGGCAAGCTAATTATATCCAAAGGCAACTACTTTTTGGGGAAAGAGTATGTGTGTGATGGGATGATTAAATTGTGTACCAAAGACAATGGTTTTGATAAAATGCATGCTCATCTTCCTCTTATGTATTTGTTTTTGACTCTATTACTTTGTGGTATAATAGACTTGCTTATATATGATATAGTACAATTACAAGATTTATAAAATGTGGTTTAATTGTATGCAATGATGTCGAGCATGATAAGTGTGAATTATGTGTTCAATCTAAGATGGTAAAAAAAAACATTTCCAAGTGTTGAAAGGAAAACTATTTTGTTAGAATTGATACATAATGATTTATGTAAATTGAATGGAATAATTACTAGAAGTGGACATAGGTATTTTATTACCTTTATTGATGATTGTTCTATAATCACGTATGTGTACTTGCTTAAGAATAAGGATAAGGCCTTTAGCATTTTAAAATCTATAAATCCGAAGTTGAAAATCAATTGGAAAATAAAATAAAAGTGATTAGAAGTGATAGGGGTGGTGAATACTTTTCCAATGAATTCAATGTATTTTGTGAGATGCATGGTATAATACATGAATGTATAGTCGCTTATACATCCCAACAAAATTGTATAGCGGAAAGAAAGAATATAACATATGTTAAAATAATAAATGCTATGCTATTACATGCAAATTTGAGTTTTGCGTTATGGGGAGAAGCCTTGCTTACCGCTTCTCATATCCTAAACCGGATTCCTCTAAAGAAGAATAAAATTTCACCATATGAGATATGGAAAGGAAAAATGCCCAACCTAGGGTATCTCAAAGTGTGGGGGTACCTTGCTTATTGCAAGAGCACGAAGCCTAAAAGGATAATGTTGGATCCAAGGGCCATCAAATGTGTATTTTTAGGCTATGCCTCAAATAGCTATTAGACTAGGAGTGTAATGTGATAATTAAATCAAGAGAAGTTGAGCTCTTTGAGAGTTTGTTGTACAGTGACAATAAGCCTTAAGAACCGATCTCATTAGAAGGAACTCAAGAGGAGTTACCTTCAAGGGTTGTAGAGAAACCGAGATTGCCTAGAAGAAGGAAAAGGCTTAAAGAGAGTGGATAACGAAATGAAACCTCTCAAGTGGAGACTCTTTACCTACTAGAGGGAAACCATAAAGAATTTACTTTGAAGTATCATATGTTACTTCAAGATTCAAGAGGAGGATGATCCTAAAACTTTCCAAGAAGCTTTGACCTTAAGGGACTCTAACTTTTGGAAAGAGGCAATAAATGATGAGATGGATTCAATTATATCTAACCACACTTGGGAGATTGTTGATCTACCACAAGGATCAAAGTCAATAGGTTGCAAGTGGGCATGTCGAAAGAAATACGACACTAATGGGCATCTACCTATAAAGTTTGCTTTGAGTTGTAATATAAAACCAAGGTTGATTAAGCCTAATCTCTAACATACTATCACTAACTTATCCAAATAGTCCTTGAATACTCTATTCATGAAATCCACATACGACGCAGGGTGATTGGTAAGTCCAAAAGACATTACTAGAAATTCATAATGGTCATACCTAGTACGGAATGCAGTCTTCAGAGTATCCTCTTCCTTCACCCTTAACTGATGGTACCCCAATCTCATGTCTATCTTCGAGAACACCGCCTTCCGTTGAAGTTGATGAAATAGATCGTCTATCATTGGTAAAGAGTACTTGTTCTTGATTGTGACCTTGTTGAGCTCCCTATAATCGATGCACATTCGCATTGATCTATCCTTCTTCTTTACAAACAATATCGGTGCTCCCCACGGTGAGTAACTTGGCCTCATGAACCCTAGGTCAAGTAGTTCCTGTAGCTGGACTTTCAACTCCTTTAATTCTGTTGGCACCATTCTATAAGGTGCTTTTGAGATTGGTGATGTTTCTGGTGCTAGTTTAATCGTGAACTCAATCTCTCTCTGTTGTGGCAATCCTGGCAAATCCTTCAGAAATACTTCCAAGTAATCACTTACTATTATGGTGTCTTCCGATCTCTGTTTTGAAGTTTATGTCATGTTCACAACACTAGCCAAGAATCTCATACATACATGTTGTAACGTCTCCCTAACCTCTAGTGCTGAAATGATTGGTATTCCTAGTCCCATCGTTGTCCCCATGAACGCAAAAGGCTTCTCTTCGTCTGACTTGAGCACCACTATTTTCTACTTACAGTCAATGGTAGCATTGTACTTCGTCAACCAATCCATTATGAGGATAACATCAAAATAAGTCATGCTAAGCTCAATCAAATATACATATAGCTCCCTACCATCTATCCTCAAAGGCAAAGCTTTAATCCACTTCTTAAATATTACCACCTCCTCGGTCGGTAACATGGTCCCAAAACCCTTAGCATGCATTTCATAAGGTCTATTAAATGTATCCACTATTCTATTAGCAACACTCGAATGAGTGGCACTATAATCAATTAAAACATGACAGTCAATTCCAGCAATAGAAATCTGACCTGAGAGCATGGAAGTGCTTACTTCTGCCTGAGGCTTGGTGAGAGTGAAAACATGTGCTGGCACCAACTTGTCGTCCTTCTTAGATTGCTCCTTAGCACCATCTTGACTCCTCTGTGGGCAGTTCCTCATGATGTGCCCTTCCTTACAACAATTGTAATATGCATTTGCCCGACATTCTCATTGGCAGTGCTTCTTACACTTTCCACACTTCGGGTATTGTACCCATTCCTTGTTCCTAGGGAAATTGTTTCCTTTATTATCTTTGGCCTTTTAATCCTGAGTTGAGTGCCTTGCATGGTCATTCCCTTTCCACTTCTGGTCATTGGAGTTATTATTATGTGAGACATTCTTTCTTGCCTTTCTCTTAGCAACACCTTCTTTCCAAATCATGTCTTCCATTCTTTTAGCAGTGAGAGCCCTTTCCAGAACCCGAGCATAAGTATTGTCGCCCTTACTGACACAATCTCCACGTTTTTGGCTATTATGGATTTCAAGCCTCGAACAAAACAGTCTACTCTTGCTGCATTAGTTGGCACTAGGTCTGCCACAAACTTGGCAAGTCTATCAAACTTTAATGCATGCTTAGTCATCGTCATATTCCCCTGGCTTAAAGTATGAAACTAATCCACCTTTGAAGCCTGTACTGCAACATTACAGTACTTGTCATTAAATGCTTGCTAAAATTCTGCCCAAGTCATTACAGTAACATCTCTTGCATGGGACATCACTTCCCACTAGATCCTTGTGTCATCTCTCAGCATGTGAGTTTCCTAAGCTACCCTGTCATTCCCTCTGACTCGCATGAAGTCGAGAATTGACCCCATCATACCCATCCATTGTTCAACCTTCAATGGATCAACGCTCCCTTTGAACACTAGAGGATGTTGCTTCCTGAATCTTTCATACATGAGCTCCAAATGATTGCTACCTTTAGGAATAGTTGCAATCGATGCTAAGGCTTGTTGAATGTCCCTAATTACTGGTGTTGGCCGATTTTGTTGCTACCTCTGCTAGCTTAGTTCTTAACTCTTCTGCCTGTCTTCTCATGTCTACTTGCATGGCAATAAATTGCGCTTCCAACCTTTGGTAGGCAGTTTGAGGTTTTTCATTGTGCCTAGTTCCCCCATTAGCTATTAGAGGGTTTCCATTGTTGTTAGCTCGCATATTAGGCTTCATAGCAGGTTGATTGTGAAGGTTGCGATTAACCCGAGCATTCCTTCACACTGATCTCCTAGGAAGCATTTCGTTTCTGAAACCAACAACATTTCTTAATGCAACTTTTCCAAATCAGGATCCAAAACACGCTTTTAATCCATCAAACAACTAATCTACATTTATTCATAAAGCCAAAATTTCCTGATAGATCCATCATTCACAAACTTCATAAACCAAATCAAAGAAAAAAATTAGACCAAAACCAAATTTCATGTCGCAAAATGTCTACAACCACATTTTATGGACAAGAAAAGAACTTTTGAGCTTATCTAACAACTCTACAGAAATTCCTTGATCAAATGGTTCGTTAGCCAGCTCAAACCCTTGTTGTCCTGCAAAAGCCATAAATGTGTGCTTCCATACCGCTTGAAGATCTTACTGCGTCCTTCTTGAAGAAATCGTATCTCTAAATATTTCATACTTCTTCTTACAACTTAGCAGTCCTCCTTCCAAGACCACATCTTGAATGCGCTAGTTGACTATTACACAATGATCCACTAACACCTAGATGCTCCATTCTACAAGATGCCGCATCCTTAACAGTCCTACCTTTCTTATCCTTCTTGCTAAATTCCTTTTTTGAGCCTTGTTCAAGTGAACCTTAGGGACTCTAAGAACACAAGCCATACTAGCTTCTCTATACATGCATGTGATGCACTAAAACACATAAGGCAAACGATCCCGTAACCAAAACAAACTCAAATAAAGCATACAGTGCAATAAGTTGAGCTTGTCTTAGCGACGAGAGCATATGTCAAAACAATCTACAAGAAACAAATCCATTTCTTTGATACCAACTATAATTCCCAAATTTGAGACATTAATTGGCCCATACAATAAATAATTTTGAAATAAAACATCCTTTATTATGAAGTAATAAAACGTGAATAAAAACCTAAATGTTTAAAAACAAAAGAAGTTCTGAAGTTTCATAAATACCATTTAAACAAATAAAATCCCTCATTTGACTCCATAACGAGGCTCAAAACATCATTAAAAATTAGAATAAAACATATTGTAACGTCCCAAAATTCCTAATAAGTCTTAGCACCTTGATTAGGGGACCAGGATGGAAAAATTGGAATATTATGTGGATTCATCGGATATTGATGTGATTATGTGAATTGCATAGGTTATATTATTATATAGCTAATTATACATGTTTAGGTGCATTAAATAGGCGAAATAAGGCTGCTTTTATTTAAAGGGGCATATTTGTAATTTTGACTCGTTGAGGGTCTAATTGTAATTATATGATATTATGTGATTGAGACCACATTATTATGTGGATATATGTTAGATATTCAATAGGAGTCGATCATTTAGAGCAAGATAGCAGTTTAGTCACAACAGGGAATTTATACCCGGCTCGGGATGAGCCAAGGGGTATTTCGGTAATCTGGTGAGTTACCGGGACTCACGAGAGTATGATTCATATTTTTTGAGAGTTAGTAATATTCTGAGTTTAGCGGAATTAAATGGGAATTTCAAGTATTATGTGAGACGAGAGTGTAATTGACGTTTTTTCCCTCGAGGGGCGTTGAGAGGAGAGAGTTGCCTTGAGGGAATTTTGGTCTTTAGACCATTATTTATTTTGAGTTGGCTAAGTAGTATAACTCATGAAGCAGAGGAAAAATAAAGTAAAATAAGGTAGGGCATTCTCTCCTCTCGTTTTTCACTCTCTCTCTCTAAGCTTGGAGGTTTTGAAGGAGGATTGAATTTTAAGAAGGTTAAGGGAAAGTAGGATGTTGTTTAAGCTTAAGGGAATCATAGCTGGGTCGAATTCAATCAGAGGTAACTCAGTTATTTGAGTTTTGGTTTGGCTTTGTTTTACAATTTTGAAGATTATTGAATTTTGGATGTTTACTTGAGTTTTAGAGTTGTTTACTGTGTTTCTGAGCTGTTGGGGCCATTATGATGGTTGAAATAAGTGAAAACCATGCTTTTGGATGGTTTTTGGAGGATTGTCAATTCTTAAAATTGATGGTATTTTGAGTTTGCTATGCTGCAGCGGCCTTCAGGAACTCAGAGAGACAAGCATGTGCCTCGAACTGCCTTGGTGCCACAGCGCCAGGTGGATTGTGCCGCAGTGCATGCCCTATGGTTTTGGGCTCGGGGATCTCTGAATTATTTCGTTGTGGCCCTTAGTTGGGGGCATCATGACTCTAATAGGGGAAATGAGAAAAATGGGTTTTAGGAGCTGGGAACCTAAACCTAAGGGCTCGGGAATGATTCTACTACCTTGGTTAGTAGAATGCAAGGTCCCGGAGGCTAAGACTTGGTTCGGAAGCCTTTATTAGTTCATTTCCTAATAGTTATTCATTGTTGTGGTTGTGACTACGGTGATTCGTTAGGCTCGGGAGGAAAGGAATGTACTCGGGGGTCGTCAAACACTATTTACTCAGGACTTGAGGTAATAAAACTGCATGTGGTCTGTGTTAGGGCTTGGCCCAGTTATAGTACATGATTATCACTATGCTGAGAATGTTTCATTAAACAAGTTAAATGAACTGTGCTTACCTGTGTTATGTAATAACTTCTTTTCTCTATATCTGATTGGGAAGCTTAGCTTATAAGCTAAGTATTCATCAGGGTTATTTGATGAAGATCTTGGCTTAATAGTCAAGGACATATCTGTTTTAAAAGACTCGACTTATAAGTCAAGGGTAAAAAGACTCGATTTATATGTCGAAAGATAAAGACTCGACTTATATGTCGAAGGTTAAAGACTTGACTAATCAGTGAAAGGCTAGAAAACTCGACTTATCAGTTGAAGGATAGAAAACTCGACTTATCAATCGAAGGTTAGAAGACTCGACTTATCAGTCGAAGGTTAAAAGACTAGACTTATCAATTGAAGGTTAAAGACTCAACTTATCAGTTGAAGGTTAAAACACCCTACTTATCAGTTGAAGGTTAAAAGACTCGACCTATCAATCATATGTTAAGGACTCGGCTTATTAGTCAAAGGTTAAAAGACTCGACTTATCAATCGAAGGTTAAAAGACTCGACATATCAGTCGAAGGTTAAAGACTCGACTTATCAGTCGAAGGTTAAAAGACTCGACTTATCAGTCGAAGGTTAAGGACTTGACTTATCAGTCGAAGGTTAAGAGACTCAACTTATAAGTCGAAGGTTAAGAGACTCAGATTATAAGTCGAGGCTTTAAAGGCTCGGCTTAGGAGTCGAGGGTGATAATAGTGTACTAATCGCTGGTCGATAGGGCTAAGCCAACTCGGAAGCGAGATATACGCTTGAACGCCCCAAGGTCATCTGAAATGTTAAGTGCCAAACCTGCTTTGCTAGCTCTAAGTCTAGTTATATGAGAAATCGGGCAATAAGCCTTGGTGTGACTCTATAGTCACTTATTTAGACTGATTGCATGCATGAGTAGGTTTATTACTACTAGGCATGTTAGTTATGAATCTGTGATATGATAATGTACTGCTTATAAGCATGATTAGGTTTTCTTGCTGAGCCACGACTCACGGGTGCTAAATGTTGCAGGTAAAGGAAAGGAAAAGCTAGACCAAATGAGTTGGAGAGCTTCAAGGGTAGAGTGTACATATGTGACCTGCTCATATAACACAATCGAGGTTATCAGTTGGAACTAGGGTTGGACCCTGATTTTGCCGCCTAGGTCGGCTTTTGTATACATTTTTGGGTTTGTAACCGTTTTAAACTATGTTAGGATCCCCTGTATTGAAGTCAAAATCTTGTAATGAAATGGTTGACCTTGGACCAAAATTTTTAGTACCTAAACCTGTGGTTAGTTTTAATTTCACGGTTTGAGTCAAAATGACTCGTTTAGCGAGTTAAGCACAATTTAAATTACATAGTGTAACGTTCCTGGATTAGGAGGACCTTACAACTTGGTATAAGAGCGGTTTAGGTTTAAAGGTTCCCGAATATTGGTTGGGCATGTACACTTGCCACTGAAGACAAGCTCGATTCGGGGCTTGGTAACTATTTATATTAATCTGTGTTTACCTGCCTATTCGACATATGAATGTCTTATTTGCATGCTTGATTAGGAAGCATGAGTTATACTGATAGGGCTTGGTCCTTGACTGTTATGTGGATGATAAAGGATGTGCTTATTAGCACTATTAGTGCTATGAATATTGAAGAATGTGCTTATTAGCACCCTGATTGAGCATGAATATGAACTTACTTGCTTATTATCATGATTGTTGTATGTGAAAGCTTTGAACAACTTATTAGCACTAATATTGCATGCGTATGCTTAGTTGTTCAGTCTTGGACCGTGGGGTAGTGCTGGGCACCGTTATTTTTGCTTAATGTGTCGAGTCATTGATTACAGATAGACTTGGAAGTATGCTTCTAGGGCAATCAAATGAACCAGTCGACACTAGAAGTGAGGTCAGAGTAACGAAACCCTCACTTACAACTCCTAAGAACTGGCAGCAGGTGCTTGCTGATATGCAAGCTAGGATACTGAGGCATGAAGAAGAGATCCGCCTATTGAAACAAAAGTAGGTTCCAGCAGGGAACGGTGCACCAGTTGTAGCACCAGTATTACAACAACAGTCGGGGGCTAAAAACATGTGGGAGCCTCTCTATGAGCGCTTCAGGAAACAACACCCTCCTACCTTTCAGGGAGGGCCAGATCCGCTGCGAGCTGAGCAGTGGATGGGTATGACCACCTCCATTCTGGACTTTATGGGGGTGGTAGGTAATGACAGGGTGGCCTGTGCCATATTAATGTTTCAGGAGGATGCCCGAATTTGGTGGGAAGTGGTATCCCAAACACGAGATGTAAAGACTCTGAGCTGGGAGGATTTCAGAGAATTGTTCAATCATAAATACTATAATGATGCATTCAGAGCTATAAAGGCTGATGAGTTCAGTAATTTGATGCAGGACACTATGACTGTTATAGAGTACACCCTGAAATTTTATAGGTTGACCAAGTTCGCTACAGACTTTGTGCAAACTGATGTAATAAGGAAGAAAAGATTTTTTCGAGGGCTAAACATTATGATAGCTTGGGATGTTAAAATTACTTCATTACCTGTAGTGATGACTTATGCTCAGGTAGTGGAGAAGGCCCTTACTGCTGAGGGCGATGAAAATAAGATTTGGCATGAGAACGCGACCAGAAGGGACACTAGGAGGGTGAGGCCTCCCTTTATTGAAGCTGGTAGGGGCAGAGGCCCTAGTGACCAGAAGAGGAAGACCCCATATACCATTATAGTTCTAGGCCTAGATAGAGGGCCACGAGGTATACAGGTTGGCCGCTAGGGTGGAAATGAGAGCTGGAGGACTTATCTAGAATGTGCCAGATGCAAGAGACGTCATTTGGGAGAGTGTCGGGCGAAGGCCTACTTTTTATGTGGTACAGTTGGGCACCTTAAGAAAGATTTCCCAACAGTGAAGAAGGAAGAACCAAAGAAGGAAAATAACTTGGCTCCAGCTTAGGTGTTCAAATTGACACAATCAGAGGCTAAGGCTCGACCCTCAGTAGTTACAGGTCAGCTTTCTAGGGCTGGCACTTCTTATTCTGTTTTGATTGATTCTGGGGCTACACATTCCTTTGTATCTAGTAAGGTGATTGATAGGTTGTGTAGACCATGTGAATACTATGTAGTAGGATTTGGGACTTTATTGCCTACTGGGGATCTGGTAGTCTCTAGTAGACAGAAGAGCTACGCTGATCCAAGCACATGGATGTAGAGTTCCAGGCTGGGGACTATGTTTTCCTCCATGTTTCACCATTGAGAGGGGTGAAGCAGTTTGGGAAAAAGGGCAAGCTGAGCCTTAGGTTCATGGGGCCTTTTGAGATCCTAGAGAGGATTGGTCAGGAAGCCTATAGGTTGGCTTTACTCACATCGTTGTCAGGGGTTCATAATATATTCCATATTTCGATGCTTCAGAAATATGTGTCAGATGTAACTCATGTATTGAGTTATGAAGATTTGGAGCTACAGATAGATTTGTCCTATGAAGAGAGACCAGTTCAGCTTCTGGATAGAAAGTACTAAGTATTGAGGAACGAAACCATACCTTCGGTTAAGGTATTATGGAAGAATAACAAGGTCAAGGAAGCAACCTGAGAATTAGAGTCAAACATGCGGGACCAGTATTCCGAGCTATTCAGGTAAATTTCGAGGGAAAAATTTCTATAAGGAGGGGATAGTTGTAACGTCTCAAAATTCCTAATAAGTCTTAGCGCCTTGATTAGGGACCCGGAAGGGCAATATTGGAATGTTATGTGGATTAATTGGATAATGATGTGATTATGTGAATTGCATAGGTTATATATTATATAGCTAATTATGCATGCTTAGGTGTATTAAATGTGAGAAACACGCCTGCTTTTATTTAAAGGGGCATATTTATAAATTTTCCCCGTTGAGGGTCTAATTGTAATTATATGATATTATGTGATTGAGACCACATTATCATGTGGATATATTTGAGATATTCGGAAGGAGTTAGTCCTTTCGAGCAAGGTAGCAGTTTAGTCACAATGAGGAATTTGTACCCAGCTCGGGGTGAGCCAAGGGGTATTTCGGTGAGTTACTGAGACTCACGAGAGTATGAGCCATTTTTTGGGAGAGTTAGTGATATTCCAGGTTCAACGGAATTAACTGGGAATTTCAAGTATTATGTGAGACAGGAGTGTAATTGATGTTTTTTTTTCGCTCGAGGGGCGTTGAGAGGAGAAAGTTGCCTTGAGGGCATTTTGGTCTTTAGACCATTGTTTATTTTGAGTTGGCTGAGTAGTATAACTCAAGAAGCAATGGGAAAATAGAGTAAAACAAGGCAGGGAATTCTCTCTCTCTCTTTCTCTCTCTCTATGCATGGAGGTTTGGAAGGAGAATTGAATTTTAAGAAGGATAAGGGCAAGTAGGAAGCTGTTTAAGCAGGGAATCTTTGTTGGGTCGAATTCAATTAGAGGTAACTCAGTTATTTGAGTTTTGGTTTGGTTTTGTTTTATAGTTTTGAAGTTGATTGAATTTTGGATATTTACTTGAGTTTTAGAGTTGTTTTACTGTGTTTCTGAGCTGTTGGGACCATTATGGTGGTCGAAACAGGAGAAAACCATGTTTTAGGATGGTTTCTGGAGGATTGGCGATTCTTAAAATCACTGGTTTTTTGAGTTCCCTATGCCATGTCGCGGCTTTGTTCTTGGGTGCCGCGACCTTTAGGAACTTAGAGGGACAAGTAGGTGCCTTGAACTGCCTCGGTGCCAGGCAGATTGCGTCGTGGATTGCATCGCGGCATGTGCCCTGTGGTTTTAGGCTCTAGGCTATCTGACTTGTTGCATCGCGACCCTTAGTGGGGGGCACCGCGACTATAATAGGGGAAATGAGAAAAAAAATCAGTAATTCGAATCTAGATCACTTGCATCCTGTATGGTTAGTAACGCGCACTAGTAAGCATTCATTAAAGACTCCTTACTTTAATATGTTATTGAATATTTTATTCATTACATATAATCTTAATTCTCTCAGACTATTACAAGATCATATTCTCATGAACAAATAAGGAATTTTCTTGATATTATTATATAATTAATTCAAACAATAATTATAACATTCAAATATAATAAATTTGTACTTTTATTTAAATCAATAAAATGTCTTCACATTCTTTTAGGGCATTAATCCAAACAATCTCCCACTTGCCCTCAAAGCAAGTGAGGCATCTCCCTTAATCCCACGTTGCATACATGACCCATAAATGACTTTGCAGGAAATGTTTTGGTATATGGGTCTACCGGGTTTTGTTCAAACGCTATCTTCATAACAGTCACATCACCTCTGTGCTCAATCTCTCTAACGAGGTGGTATTTACTTTCTATATGCTTTCTTCTCTTGTGGCTTCTAGGCTCCTTGGAATTAGCTAATGTTCCACTGTTGTCATAGTACAGGATTAGAGGCTTATCCATATCTGGAACTACTTCCAGATCAATGTAGAACTTCCTCAATCAAACTGTCTCCTTAGCTGCTTCACAAGACGCTATTGTAATGCTGTGGATAACCCAAGACCGTCACTGTGTGTACTTTAAATAGTGCTTAACTTGCTAAATGAGTCATTATCTTATAAACGTGCATCTAGGTGTTATTAACAGACCAGGGTGAAAATCTCGGTCAAAAGGAATGGATATATTTTATTTAAAACGTTAAATTGTACATGGGCCCATAAACGTGTTTACAAAGTTATTTACAATCCAAAATGGTCATTACAATCCAAAATAGTTCCTTTGAGAAGCACTTTGGTCATGGTGGTTAAGCGACCATATATGTACACATCACCACCTATGCTCTCCACTCAAGGCTGGGTGAGCTTTTCTTTTCCTTTACCTGCACCACATAGAACCTGTGAGCCAAGGCTCAACAAGAAAACATATTACTGCACGTATACATTATAAATAAATAATAGATAACTAATAAGTCTCTCTAGGTAGATGACTAATAAGTCTCTCTGGGTAGATGACTAATAAGTCTCTCTTGATTGATGATTGATAAGTCTCTCTGGATAGATGACTGATAAGTCTTTCTGGGGTCTCGTGCCCCAAGCCATGTGACTTTTCAGTCACCTGGGCCTTTTAGCCACGACTCTAAGTAACTAGCCTTTAGACTAGACAAGCACTCTAATTTTCTTCGACCAATAGGTCGGTCAAGAATTTAATGTTCATGTTTATTAGATCTAATCATTTCTGCCTACGTTTAACACGCTAATGCCACTCTTGACTCAAAAACCAGCACCATTCGACCAGTGTTCAGTCCTACTGCTGATCATGACTGATAAGTCAGAACTTCATGACCCATACTAAATACCAATGTCGTTTCTGACTAATAAGTTAGTGCCATTCACAAGTAAGCAGAGCTGTCAGGCCTATATAATGAAATTGATGTCCATAAATAGAGCACTCAACATGTCTCATCAATAACCATGCATTTGACATACTGGGTCCAGTTTTCTTACCTTTAGTTTGAGCGTGAAATAGTAAAAGAACGACCCTTGATAACGATTGGTCCTTAAGTCCATTTGCGGTCACCTAATCATAACCACGTGTGAAATTCCATTAATAAAATAAGCAATAAATGTTTCACGGACTAAAATCCCGCTCCCAGGACCTCGAATCCTACTAAAACAGTTAGTAGATTCGATCCTGAGCTTAGAGGAATGAAAACCCACACTTAAAGGCTAACCAAAACCCAACCTGACACAAAAGGATGGGCAGGCCGCAACCTGCCCCTTAGGGGCCACGGCACGCCCCCAAGACAGAGAGCCCTGTCCGGGGTGCCAGGGGAGGGCCGTGACTTGACCCTGTGGGTCATGGTGCACCTGCTAGTCAGAACCCAAACGAGGCTCTGGAATACCTTCAAGTCGCGACTTGACGCCACGAACCCAGCTCCCCTGCATTTTCTCAATTCAAACTCAGCCAAACTTTCACCAAATCAATCCCAAAATCACAACAAATCATTACCACAACATATCCACCAGTTTAACAGCAAAACCCAAGCTTAAAAACACTTAAAACATCCCCACACACACAACTCCAAATCAAACTATCAAGCATTAAACTAACCTTAAAAACAGAGCAAACATCTTAAAAACCAAGCTGAAAACCTTACCTAAATCCCAGAATTGAACCCCTTTAGTTGTTGGAATACAATCATAGACTCCCAAGCTTAAATCCTCTAGCTTCAATACTCACTTTGCCTCAAACACTAATCTGAGAGAAAAGGGAGAAATAATCGAGAGAGAGAGAGAAGAGGAAAACTCTGTTTTTCCTTAACCCTCTACAACTAGCTGAGTTTAAGTATATCTAATGACCAAAGTGCCCTAGGGCCATCTAAAGCCTTCAAAGCCACCCAAGGGAAAAATTGTCATTTCCCACCTATACCGTTATTCATAATTAACACCCTCCAATTCCTATTACTCCCAATATCCTCAAATAATTATTAAATTATATCCCATTTCCTATTCATTCCCGGTAATGTACTAAGCATCAAATTACCCCAGGCTCACCCCGAGCCCGGAAATTAACCTCATTGTGAACAAACCGCTAACTTGCATCCTAGGACCGTCTCATGCCGAATAGCTCAAATATATCCACATAATAATGTGGTCTCACCCATAAATATACAATTATGCCCTTAACGAGTCAAAATTATGAAAATGCCCTTTTAATAAGAAGTGGGCCCACATGCATGAAATTATCATCATATCATAATATAATTCACATAATCATGCATAAAATCACATAATTTCATATTGAATCAGTTATGGCCCTCCTGGCCCCCTAATCTAGGCATTAAGTCACATTAGCGAATTTGGGACATTACAATTATCCCCTCCTTATAGAAATTTCGTCCTCGAAATTTACCTGAACAACTCGGGATACTGACTCTGCATATTTGACTCCAACTCCCAGGTCGCTTCATTGACCTTGCTATTCCTCCATAATACCTTAACCAAAGGTATAGTTTTATTCCTCAAGACCTTGTCCATTATGTCTAGTATCTGGACTGGCTATTCCTCATAGGAGAGATTTGCCTCAAGCTCGAGATCCTCAAAACTCAAAACATGAGTCACATGTGATACATACCTTTGAAGAGCTGAAACATGAAATACGTTATGAATGGACGACAATGCCGGTGGTAGGGCCAACTTGTAGGTCACCTGACCAATCCTTTCCAAGATCTCAAATGGACCTAAAAATCTAGGGCTTAGCTTGCCCTTCTTCCCAAATCTTCTTACCCCTTTCCATGGCGAGACTCTAAGGAAGACATAGTCTCCTACTAGGAGTTTTACGTTCCTGCGTTTGGGATCTGCATAACTTTTCTGTCTGCTTTGAGAAACGATCATCTGAGCTCTAATCTTCTCAATGATCTCATTGGTCCTCTGAACTGCCTCAGGACCCATGTATCTCCTTTCTCCTGTCTCATCCCAATTAATGGAAGATCTGCATTTCCTACCATACATCATCTCATAAGGTGCCACCCCAATAGTCGACTGATAGCTATTGTTGTAGGAAAACTCTATCAAAGGTAGATACTTACTCCAGGACCCACCAAAGTCTAGCACACACGCTTCAAGCATGTCTTCCAATATTTGGATCATCCTCTCAGATTGTCCATCTGTCTGAGGATGATAAGCAGTACTGAACTTCAATTGTGTTCCCATGACCTTTTGCAAACTTCCCCAAAATATCGAAGTGAATGTGGGGTCCCGATCTGACACGATAGACCTCAGTGCTCCATGGAGGCGCATAATCTCTCTCACATAGAGATCTACATATTGGTCAACTGTATAGGTAGTCCTCACTGGTAAGAACTGAGCTGACTTGGTGTAGCGATCCACAATAATCCATATTGAATCATGTTGACCTACAGTCTTGGGTAATCCCACCACGAAATCCATCGTGATGTCCTCCCATTTCCACTCTAGAATATCCAGAGGCTGTAATAACCCTACTGGCTTCTGATGCCCAGCCTTGACCTGTTGACATGTCAAGCACTTAGCCATATACTCTACCACATCCTTCTTCATCCTAGGCCACCAATACAATGATATTACATCCTCATACATCTTCATGGTGCCTGGATGCAAAGAGTAAGGAGTAGTATGAGATTCATCCAGAATCTCCTGCCTCAAAGCAGTGTCTAACGGAACACATATCCGGCCTTTGTATCTTAACAAGCCCATCTCTGACACTGTATAATCTCTAGGTACTCCAGTTAGAACATCCTTTCTAATCTTGATCAATTGTGGATCACCCAACTGACCCTCCTTAATTCTCTCAAACAGCGTAGACTGTAGCGTAATATTAACCAACTGGCCCACCAGTAACTTTATGCCTGCTCTGGTCATATCCTATGCTAACTCTATGGATATCAGCCTCGCACTGAAAATCTATCCCGGATCCTTCCGGCTTAAAGCATCTGCTACCACGTTGGCCTTTCCTGGATGATACAGAATCTCACAATCATAACTTTTACTAACTCCAGCCAATGCCTCTGTCTCATGTTCAGGACTTTCTGTGTGAAGAAGTACTTCAGACTTTTGTGGTCAGTATAAATCTCACACTTCTCTCCATAAAGGCAATGCCTCCACACCTTTAATGCAAAGACCACTGCTGCTAGTTCTAAATCATGAGTGGGGTACCTCTGTTCATACTGTTTCAGCTGGCGTGAGGCATAAGCAATCACCTTTCCTGACTACATCAGAAAACAACCCAAACCCTGATGCGAAGCATCACAATATATCACAAACTTCTCCTGATCTAATGGAAGACTCAAAACTGGAGCTATAATTAACCTCTGCTTCAATTCCTGGAAGTTGTTCTCACACCTGTCTGACCACACAAACTTCTGATTCTTGCATGTCAGTTCAGTCAATGAAGTGACAATCTTTGAGAACCCTTCAACAAAACATCTATAATAACCTGCCAATCCAAGAAAACTTCTAACCTTTAAAGCATTCCTTGTCCTTGGCCAATTTCTAACCACCTCAATCTTGATTGGGTCCACCTTAATCCCATCTTTACTGACAATGTGCCCAGGGAAAGTTACCTGAGATAACCAGAATTCACATTTCTTGAATTTTGCAAACAATATGTGTTCCCTCAGTCTCTGTAGAACCAACCTCATATGTTTCTCATGTTCTGACTCTAACTGAGAATAAACCAGAATATTATCGATGAAGACAATCACAAACTGGTCCAAATAATCCTTGAACACTCTGTTCATCAAATCCATAAAAGTTGCTGGGGCATTAGTCAACCCAAAGGACATAACTAAGAACTCATAATACCCATATCTAGTGTGAATAGCAGTCTTTGGTATATCTCCCTCCTTGACCCTCAGCTGATGAGAACCAGATCGAAGGTCTATCTTTGAGAATACCCTTTTACCTTGCAACTGGTCAAACAAATCATCTATCATTGGCAGAGGATACTTGTTATTGATTGTTAACTTATTCAATTTTCTGTAATAAATACACATCCTCAGAGAACCATATTTCTTCTTCACAAACAGAACTGGTGCACCCCACTGTGAGAAACTAGGTCTGATAAAACCTAAGTCTAACAGCTCCTGCAGCTGTACCTTTAGTTCTTGTAATTCTGTTGGGGCCATTATGTAAGGTGCTCTAGACACTGGCTCCGTCCTTGGTGCCAATTCAATCACAAACTCAATCTCCCTGTGTGGTGGCAACCCTGGTAAATCTTATGGAAACACATCCAGAAAACTCACACACTAATCTGGTCTCTTATGGTCCCACTAGCATGACCTGAATGGTATCAACCACACGGGCTAAGAATCCTATGCAACCTCCTTGCAACAAATCTCTTGCCCTCAAAATAGATATCATAGGTATACGAGGTCCATGCACAGTGCCAACAAGCACAAAAGGATCCTCACCTTTAGGCTTAAAGGTTACCATATTCCTTCTGCAATCTATGGTTGCCCCATACTTCACTAACCAATCCATACCTAGAATCATGTCACAGTCGGTCATAACCAAATCTATCAAATCAACTGATAACTCTCTGCCCTCTACTGTCACTGGCAGTGATCTGACCCATCTTCTGGATACTAATAACTCCCCAGTGGGTAATAAGGTTCTGAACCCCACAGCATAATAATCACATGGTCTACACAGTCTATCAATAGTTATACTAGCAACAAAAGAATGTGTAGCACCAGAATCAATCAAAACAATATAAGGGGTTCCAGCACTAAAAAGTTGACCTGTAACTACTGAGGGCAAGCCTCAGCTTCTGTCTGAGTCAATGCGAACACTCGAGCTAGGGCCAAGTTGTCCGCCTTTCTTGGCTCTTCCTTTCTTGCTTTCGAGCAATCTTTCTTGAAATGTCCCACTACTCCACATAAGAAGCAAGATTTTTCCCTACACTCCCCTATATGGCGCCTCTTGCAACTAGGGCACTTTAGATAAGTCCTCCAGGCCTCATTGCCACCCTGGTGGCCCATTGAAATACCACGTGGTCGCTTGTTAGAAGCTAGAGCTGGGAAGGCATCAAGAGCCTTCCTCTTTTGATCACTGGGGCCTCCGTCCCTACCTGAACCTATAAATGGAGGTCCCACCCTCCTAGTGTCTCTCCTGGCTGCACTGTCTTGCCAGATCTTGTTCTTTGTACTCTCAACTGTGAGCACCTTCTCAACCACCTATGTATAAGTAGTAAATCCAAACACAATGGTAATACGAACATTACGGGCTATTCTAGGTTGTAGCCCATGGAGAAACCTCTCCCTTCTGGTCCCATCATTGGGCACCAACTCCATTGCAAACTTGGCCAGCTTGTCAAACTTTAAAGCATACTCAGTCACTGATAGACTTCCCTGAAATAGCTTGCTGAACTCTTCAGCTTTGGCAGCCCTGATGGCATCATTATAACACTTCTCATTGAATAGATTATGAAACTCTTCCCAACTCAGGGCATTGACATTTCTGGTTTGGGTTATCACTTCCCACAAAATTCGGGCATCCTTCTGAAACATATACGTGGCATAAGCCACCCTTTCATTACCAGACACCCTCATAAAGTCAAGGATGGTGGTAAACATGATCATCCATTACTCAGCTTTAGCTGGATCTGCACTACCCTAAAAAACTAGAGGGTGCTGTTTCCTGAACCTTTCATAAAGAGGTTCCCATTTACTTTCAACTTCTGGAAACTGCTCAAATTTTGGCACCGCTCCAGGTGGTGCCTCTTGTAAAATGTTCCTTGCAGGAACCTGTTGTAGTCTCAGGAGGTGGATTTCTTCTTCCTGCCTCATAACTCTGGCTTGTAAATCAGCAAACAACTACTGCTAGTTAGCAGGAGCTAGGTGAGGGATCTGACTCTCGTTATTTTCCTAACCCTGTCTGTCATTCTGGCCTTGATCTTCTTGGCCAGCTGATGAGTATACCTGTCTTGGAAGCATATTTTCAATCTATACCTTACTACAATAATCAATACGGCTAGTTAGGTAGTAATAACTAAACCTCTTGCCGCCTCACGATCCAAGATTCAAGCAAATATTAATCCATGTTCCACAATCATATCAATAAATATGTCAATTCATGATCATAACATTTAGCATTTAGCACTTAGCACTTAACAATTAACAATGCTAATAAGCATATTCTAGCAATATCAGTGCTAATAAGCACGTTCTTTCTCATCATGCAGCAGTCAAGGGCCAACCCTATTAGTGTATCTTATGTGATTGAGACCACATTATTATGCGGATATATTTGAGATATTCGGCAGGAGTCGGTCCTTTTGAGCAAGATAGCGCTTTAGTCACAACAGTTAATTTATACCTGGCTTGGGTTGAGCCAAGGGGTATTTCGGTAATTCGGTGAGTGACTGGGACTCACGAGAGTATGCGTCATATTTTGGGAGAGTTAGTGAAATTCCGGGTTTAACGAAATTAACTGGAAATTTAAAGTATTATGTGAGATAGGAGTGTAATTGACATTTTTTCCCTCAGGGGGCGTTGAGAGGAGAAACTTGCCTTGAGGGAATTTTGGTCTTTAGACCATTGTTTATTTTGAGTTGGTTGAGTAGTATAACTCAAGAAGCAGGGGGAAAGTAGAGTAAAACAAGGTAGGGAATTCTCTCTCTCTCTCGCTCTCTCTCTCTCTCTCTCTAAGCTTGGAGGTTTTGAAGGAGGATTGAATTTTAAGAAGGTCAAGGGCAAGTAGGAAGTTGTTTAAGCTTAAGGGAATCATATTTGGGTCGAATTCAATCAGAGGTAACTCAGTTATGGAGTTTTGGTTCAATTTTGTTTTATAGTATTGAAGTTTATTGAGTTTTGGATGTTTACTTGAGTTTTAGAGTTGTTTTACTGTGTTTCTGAGTTGTTGGGACCATTATGATGGTCGAAACAGGTGTAAACCATGTTTTAGGATGGTTTTTGGAGGACTGGCGATTCTTAAACTCGTTTGTTTTTTGAGTTCCCTATGCCATGCCGCAACTCTGCCCTTGGACGTTGAGACCCTTAGGAACTTAGAGGGACAAGTAGGTGCCTCGAAGTGCCTTGGCGCTGCGGCGCTAGACAGATTACATCGCAGATTACATCGCGGCGCGTGCCCTGTGGTTTTGGGCTCTGGGCTCTTTGACTTGTTGCATCGCAGCCCTTAGTGGGGGCCGCCGTGATTCTAATAGGGGAAATGAGAAAAAAATCAGTAATCCGAATCTAGATCACTCGCATCCCATATGGTTAGTAACGTGCACTAGTAACCATTCATTAAATATTCCTTACTTTAATATGTTACTGACTATTTTATTCACTATGTAATCTTAATTCTCTCGTACTATTACAAGATCATATTCTCATCAATGAATAAGCAATTTTCTTGATATTATTATATAATTTATTCAAACAATAATTATAACATTCAAATATAATAAAATTTCACTTTTATTTAAATCAATAAAATGTCTTTACATTCTTTTAGGGCATTAATCCTAACAATCTCCCACTTGACCTCAAAGCAAGTAAGGCATCTCCCTTAATCCCATGTTGCATACATGACCCATAAACGACTTTATAGGGAGTGTTTTGGTAAATGGGTCTACCAGGTTTTGTTCCAATGCTATCTTCATAACAGTCACATCACCACTGTGCTCAATCTCTCTAACCACATGGGATTTACTTTCTGTATGCTTTCCTCTCTTGTGGCTTCTAGGCTCCTTGGAATTAGCTAATGTTCCACTGTTGTCATAGTACAAGATTAGAGGCTTATCCATATTTGGACCTACTTCCAGATCAATGTAGAATTTCCTCAATCAAACTACTTCCTTAGCTGCTTCACAAGACGCTATTGTAACACCGTGGATAACCCAAGACCCTCACTGTGTGTAATTTAAATAGTGCTTAACTTGCTAAATGAGTCATTAGGTTATAAACGTGCATCTAGGTGTTATTAACAGGCCAGGGTGAAAATCTCGGTCAAAAGGAATGGATATATTTTATTTAAAACGTTAAACTGTACATGGGCACATAAAAGTGTTTACAAAGTTATTTACAATCCAAAATGGTCATTATAGTAGAAAAGTTACAACCCACTGACCTAAGCGGCAAAAATAGGGTTAAACCCTAGTTCCTCTGAGAAACACCTTGGCCGTGGTGGTCAAGCAGCTGCATATGTACACATCGCCACCTATGCTCTCCAATCAAGGCTAGGTGAGCTTTTCTTTTCCTTTACCTACACCACATAGCACCTGTGAGTCAAGGCTCAGCAAGAAAACTTATTACTGCACGTATACATTATAAATAAATAATAGATGACTAATAAGTCTCTCTGGGTAGATGACTAATAAGTCTTTCTAGATTGATAACTAATATGTCTCTCTAGATAGACGACTGATAAGTCTCTCTGGGGTCTCGTGCTTTATGCCATGTGACGTTTCAGTCACCTGAGCCTTTTAGCCATGGCTCTAAGTAACTAGCCTTTAGACTAGACAAGTACTTTAGTTTTCTTTTACCAATAGGTCGGTCAAGCATTTAATGCTCATGTTGATTAGATCTAATCATTTCGGTCTGTGTTTAACACGCTAATGCCACTCTTGAATCATAAGCCAGCACCTTATGACCAGTGTTCAGTACTACTACTGATCATGACTGATAAGTTAGAACTTCACGACCCATACTAAACACCAATGTCGTTTTTGACTAATAAGTTAGTACCATTCACAAGTAAGCAGAGCCCAAGCATATATAATGAAATCAATGCCCATAAATAGTGCACTCAACATGTCTCATCAATAACCATGCATGTCACATACTGGGTGTAGTTTTCTTACCTTTAGTTCGAGCGTAAAATAATAAAAGAACGACCCTTGACAATGATTGGTCCTTAAGTCCCGTAGCGATCACCTAATCACAACAACATATGAAATTCCATTAATCAAATAAGCAATAAAAGGTTCATGGACTAAAATCTCGCTCCCGGGACTTCGAATCCTACTAAAATGGTTAGTAGATTTGATCTTGAGCTTAGAAGAATAAAAACCCATGCTTAAAGGCTAGCAAAAACCCAACCTAGCACAAAAGGATGGGCAGGTCGCGACCTGCCTCCCAGGGGCTGCAGCGCACCCCCAAGACAAAGAGCCTTGTGGGTTGCGGCGTGCCTACTAGTCAGAACCCAGGGGAGGCTCTGGAATATCTTCAAGTCGCGACTTGCATGAACTCAGTCGTGACTTGACCCCACGAACCCAGTTCCCCTGCATTTTCTTAATTCAAACTCAGCCAAACTTTCACCACATCAATCACAAAATCACAACCAATCATTACCACAACATATCCACCAGTTTAACAACAAACCCCAAGCTTAAAAACACATGAAACATCACCACATACACAACTCCAAATCAAACTATCACGCTTTAAACTAACCTTAAAAACAGAGCATACACCTTAAAAATCAAGCTGAAAACCTTTCCAAAATCCCATAATTTAACCCCTTCAGTTGTGGCAATACAATCCTAGAATCCCAAGCTTAAATCCTCACTTTTCCTCAAACACCAATCCGAGAGAAAAGGGAGAAATAATTGAGAGAGAGAGAAGATGAAACTCTATTTTTGAATTAACCTACTACAGCCAGCTAAGTTTAAGTATATCTAATGGTCAAAATGACAAAAATGCCCTTAGGGCCATCTAAAGGCTTCAAAGTCACCCAAGGGCAAAATTGTCATTTCCCACCTATCCCATTATTCATAATTAACGTCCTCAAATTCCCGTGACTCTCAATATCCTCAAACTATTATTTAATAATATCCCATTACCCGTTTATTCCCAGTAATGTACTAAGCATCAAATTACCCTAGGCTCACCCCGAGCCCGGAAATTAACCCCGTTGTGACCAAACTGCTAACTTGCATCCTAGGGTCGTCTCATGCCGAATAGCTCAAACATATCCACATAATAATGTGGTCTCACCCATAAATCACAAACAAGCACAAAAATATACAATTATGCCCTTAACGGGTCAAAATTATGAAAATGCCCTTCTAATTAGAAGTGAGCCCGCATGCATGCAATTATCATCATATCATAATATAATTCACATAATCATGCATAAAATCACATAATTGCATATTAAATCAATTTTGTCCTCCTGGCCCCCTAATCCAGGCATTAAGCCACATTAGGGAATTTGGGACATTACAGCTATATACTTGGCTTCCATGGTTGCTTTTGCAATACTATATTGTTTTATACTTCTCTAGACTGCAGCTCCTCCACCAAGAGTGAATATTGACCCAGACGTCGACTTACGACTATCTTTGTCTAATTGAAAATCAGAATCAATGTATCTAGTAGAGTTTAACTCGCCCCTGAATATACAAGCATGTAATCTCCTAAGATAACTGAGAATGTGCTTTATAGCAATCTAGTGTTCCAAACTTGGATTTGATTGATAACGACTCACAATCCCTACTGCATAGCATATGTCAGGCCTAGTACACAACATATCATACATTAGACTCTCAACTGCTGAAGCATAGGGATATTGCTCCTTATAAAGAGTAATTCTTGAGGTCTAGTACACACATAGCATACATGTCTGCTTCCTCCTAAGGTGTCTTTGGACATTGCTCTTTAGAAAGAGTAATTCCATGTCTGGTCAGTAGCTGACCTTTCTTAGAGTTCTCCATAGAGAACCTTTCAAGCACCTTATCTATATAATTAGCTTGAGAAAGTGCCAAGAGCTTGTTCTTCCTATCCCTTAGTATTTGGATTCCCAGAGCATAGCTCACCTCGCCCAAATCTTTCATTTGGAACTTTTCGGCTAACCTCTTCTTTACGTTTGATAGTGTTTCTACATTATTGCCAATGAGGAGAATCTCATCCACATAAAGAACTAATAAAACCACCACTTTTCCTTTGATATATGTATATACAAATGCTTCGTCGACATTCTATTTGAAGCCATATGTTTTAATTGTTTCATCACAGGTGATATTCCAAGATCTAGATGCTTGCTTTAATCCATGAATGGATTTTAGAAACTTATGCACATTTTGATCTTCCCCATTCTTGATGAACCCTTCTGGTTGTACCATATAGATACTTTCATCAAGATAGCCATTAAGGAAGGTTGTCTTGACATTCATCTGCCATATCTCATAATCATATGTGGCAGCTATGCATAAGAGGATGCAAATGGATTTTAGCATGGCCACAGGAGAAAATGTTTCTTCATAATCAACACCTTCTCTCTGAGTTTAACCTTTAGCTACTAGCCTTGCTTTGAAAGTCTCCACTTTTCCATCTACACCTCTTTTATTTTTGTATATCCATTTGTACCCAATGGGCCTGAAATCTTTAGGCTAGTCTACAAGTTCCCAGACAGAATTGGAATACATGGATTCCATTTCTTGGTTCATGGATTCTTGCCATTTCTCCTTTTCAGGATCATCCATAGCCTCTTTGAAGGTTAATGAATCCTCCTTGTCTGTATCAAGAATAAGGACATGTGCTCTATGTTCATAGTGAATAGGTTGTCTCACTATCCTCCCACTATGACATTGCACTAGAGTTTCCTTTTCAGGAATAGCGATTACCTCGGTTTTTCATTTATTATTTAATGATGACGATGAAAGAGATGGAATCTTATCAGCTGTGAGTTCCTCCAATACTACTTTGCTCTGAGGTTTATAGTTATTCATATAGTCATGTTCAAGGAAGGTCACATTTGTTGAAACAAATACATTTTGGTCCTTGGAACTATAGAAGTAACTGCCTCTTGTTTCTAGAGTGTAGCCCACAAAAAAGCATACTTCAGACCTCGAATTAAGTTTCCCTAATTTTGTTCTCAGAAGATGAGCAGGACAACCCCAAATGCAGAAACGGTGCAAACTAGGTTTGTTTCCATACCACAGTTTTAGTGGCATTTTTCTTGTGGTCTTAGATGGGACCGCATTCAAAATGTAAGTTTTCGTTTGAAGTGCATATCCCCAGAATGAGAAAGGAAGTGAAGAGTAGCTTAACATAGACCTGACCATGTTCAACAAGGTCCTGTTTCTTCTTTCTGAATCATGATTTTGTTGTGGCGTTCCCAGTGCTGTGAGTTATGATAGAATACCACGCTCCAGCATGAAATCTTTGAATTCTAAATCCAAATATTCACCACCTCGATCTGATCGAAGTGTTTTAAGAGTCTTACCTAATTGATTCTCAATCTCAGTTTTGAATTCTTGAAACTTACCAAAGGTTTTAGATTTCCTAAGCATTAGATAAGTATGACAATATCTTGAGTAATCGTCAATGAAAGTGACGAAGTACTCATACAAACCTCTTGCTTGTACATTGATTGAACGACTGACATCGCTGTGTACAAGCTCCAAATGATCTTCAGATCTATTTCCTTTCGCTGAAAAATGAAGTTTGGTCATTCTGCCTTCTAGACAAGATTCACAAACTGGAAGAGTTCCAACTCTTAGGTCTCTCAAAGGTCCATCTTTTGTTAGCTAGTTTATTTTATCTAGTCCTATATGACCAAGCCTAAGCTAAGATGCCAAAGATATGTGTCATCCTCACTTGAAACTTTTTGTCTTTTGTTTCCTTGTAGCTTTGCTACTTTGAATAATTCTAAGTTATTTAGCATTTGTTCATTAAATGAAATCGTTAAAGTTTGAATATTCAATTTTCATGTCTAAAGAAAAATTAAGAATAATCAAATTATAAATAAAATATTCTAAAGTCAATACATGCAATAAAATTCAAAATACTAAAAGAAACAAACTAAAACATTGCTCAAACAACAATAATGTTTTCTATTAATAAAAACTAAAGAATTTTAAAATAAAAGTACTTTCTTCAACGCTTTCTTGCACTTGATGCTTTCTCACTCTTTGACTTCATGAACATCATCATCAACCTTCTATGAGTAATAAGATGTAACATCCCGTGTTTTGAACACCCGTTAGTAGCCGGTTGGAGCCGGTGAAGAATTATGTGAAATATTATTTCAATAAATAATATTTTGTGAAATTATGTTATTTCATGAATTTTATAGTTGTTGTGCTAATTTGGTAAATGATTTAGACCTATGCAAAGAAAATTGGTCTTGGACCGAGGGGCAAACCCTAATAATGGAAAAATCTCAGATTAGGTAAAATGAGGAATACTTTGGAATAAAAATATTTTACAACTGGGATTGTGTAGTTGAGCCAATAAAATTAAGAAAAATTGATTGAGAATGAAAATTCTTGCCTGAGCCTCTAAGGGCATTTTGGTCAATTTGAGTAAATTACCAAAATTATGTGTTATGTGACAAAATTTTATTTTTGGTCACATTTATTTTATTTAATTTAGCTTGGAGATATTTAAAAACTATTGGGTAAAAATTTGTTTAAATTTACATAGTGAAATTACTAAAGGGCCCTTGAGTGCATTAGAAGTGAGTTAAAAGGAACAAGGGTATTTTAGTCATCTCCAAAGGTGGATAGAGGGTGTGATGGGCGGCTAGGCTATGCCCTAGTATACTCAAGTGTCTAGGACACCTACCCTAGGAAGAGTAAAAGACTAACTCGTCCATTGGCTAAACCGCCAATCATTTCCCTCTTACACATCCAATCATTTTTTTTTTAAATTACCTTTTCCACAAGAAAACAAAAATAACTGTCTCTATTCTCTCTCCCCAAAAATGAGAGATCCCCAAGCCTCCATGGCTGTATTTCCTTCCTCTCCTCAAGCTTGGACACTCACTCTCCATTGAAAGAAAGAGACGCTCAAGGAAGACTAGTGTACAAGTACGTCTGAAACCTTGTCACTTTGTTTCCCTTCTTCAAATCCAAAAACCTAAGGGGTGGATATGCATGCATGAAATCTAATGGTCATGCATGGCATGAATCTTGTATTCTAAGGTTCAAGAGAGGTGGTTCTAGGCGAATCTCAAAGTTTGAAGCTTTTTGGTGATCTAGTGAAAACAAAGGTAAGGGTTCTAGAGTTTTATGTTTTTTCATTCATCTCCATCTTCTACCCTAACACTCTTTTAAAAATATGCATGTGGAACCTTTGGAGCTCCGTTTGAGTGTATAGAATCCAAGGAGGACGTTTGAAAATCTAAGGAATCTCATCTCCAAGCTAGAACTACCAAGGTAGAGTTTTTTGGTTGGTTTTTGAGTTGTTTTTTATTATTGATGTTAGATCTGGTTGTATAGGTTATTTTGTTGGTTTTTGAAGTTTATTTTATACTTGAGGGTTAACTTGGTTGATTTTTTTATTTTCATGCTTGCATGTGGCTAGTGTTTTGCTAGTTGTGTTTAGTTTTGCTACAATGTGTAAAAATGCATGTTTCCAAGTTTTTGTGGTCTGACTTCCAATGGGTCAGATCATAGCCTAATACCTATTTTTGTAAAAATAAATTGTATGGTTGCATATTTCTAGATGATTACTTGAGTTTAGGCTTTGGAAAATCGAAAAAGGTGTTTTCAAACCTAAGTTATGAACTTTTTGGCATCTTGATGCAATCTGAAAAATTTATGGGCAGCATGCACTGCCCCGATTGTTTTGAAAATTGAACACATTTTACTGAGCCGAAAGCCATAAAATTTGGTAAAATATTAGTTTAAATATGTATAAGGATCACAGAAATTTTTTAGAGAAAAATGAAAATTATTTAAAGAGTAATGGTTTTTAAAGTTTTCCCTAAGAATCTAATAACAAAATTTCTAGGAAGCAAACACTGCCCAGATTGTCTTATATGTTTTAACAGGTTACCCTACCCTAAAAATTATGAAATTTTTAGGGAAACTAAATTGTATAGGATTAAAGATTCTACTAAAATTTTAGAAAAAATTGGGCTACGGTGTAAGAGAAATAATATTTCAAAGAACCCTAAAAATCTGAGAAAAACTCCTGGGCAGCAGGCACTGCCAAGATTTCTTTAAATTGTTTAATGGGTTTTGCCATCCCCAAAATTATGAAACTTTTTGAATTTTTTTTTAAGATATGTATCAAGACCCTGGTAAAATTTTAGATTTAAAATATGTCACGGTTTAAGAGTAGTAATTTTGCCCTAAAAATGGGGAAAATTAGTAATTTCAAACATTAACAAAAAAACGAGTTTTGGGAGGTTAGTTCTCCTAACTTAAATTTAATTTTGATGTGAGATTTCACCTAGTTCCCATCATTAGGATGCATAATACGTGAACGGGATTTTAAAGGATTGTGGTTAGAGAACCTATCATAGAATATGAGCTTAAAATGAGATTTTTATTATGTTAAAATGAATAGTGAAAAAAGTTAGGTTCAGAATTGGAAATGAAGTTGTTTTAAAAAATAACTAAAGTTTTAGATATCTAACCAATCCCAAATTAACTTAAGGTTATTGATTCATTTTTACTATTTTCTAAACACGGGGTCCAATTGCCCTTTCTTTTCGAAAATGACGTAATAGAGATCCTAGGTTATGGATTAAAGATGATAAGAATGGGTGTTGTGTTTTTGTAGAATCTTTAAGAGAATGGGATGACATTGTCATATATTATTTGTTAGGGGTCAAAAAGTGGTATTTTGATAAATGATAGAAAATGGTAAAGTTTCGTGAGAGGACGACAAGTTGGTATTTTTCTAAGATAGGAGTTGAGTAAAACTCCTTTTCCGAAAACCAAAATACGAGTTATATGATAAGATAGTTCTTTAGTTAAATAATATTAAGATGCATGACATAGAGAGTGTGCGGTGAGGCTGATTTTCTCATGTTACTGTAAAGAATGAAACAAAATCTGGCCATATACACTGTAAGGTGCATAAGAGGCTATAGTATAGAGTCTCTAAGAGAACTTTATTGCTTGTGGCTATCATAGAATATTATCTATAAGAGTATGCCATAGTGTAATCTGAGTACACTGTATTAATTACAATAACCGCGAAGGGGAAAACGAATAGCGGTGTTAAAGATCCAGTTGGGAGCTAAGGACTCCAAGTAAGTTAGCCTTTCTCTTTCTTTGCTAAAACATGAATATACTAGTGTGTGCTTGTAGTAGTAGATTACACTAGTTTTTTTTTGGGTCATTAAGTGTAACGTCCCAAAAATGCTAATAGGGTTTAGTGCCTTCATTATCGTGTCGGGAGGGCATAATTGGATATATGTGTGATTTATTGATTAAATGCATGACTATGTGGCATGCATGATTTATATGATAATATGAATACATTTATATGCATGCTTATGGATATTAGATATGCATGTAGGCCCGCTACTGTAAGGGCATATCAGTAATTTTGGCCCATTAAGGGCATAAATGCGATTATATGTGTTAAATGATTAAGACCACGTTATTATGTGGATATATTTGTAGTATACGGCTCGAGGCGATCCTAGTGAGCGGATAAGAGGAATATTCACAACAGGGTTTAATACCCGGCTTGGGGTTAGCTTAGGGGTATTTTGGGAAATTTAACGTATATTTGGGGATTTATCGAGTAATGAGTAAGTATTTGGTAATTAGTGGGGTATGTCGGGATTAATTTGGAATTTGTAGGACGACTCAAGGAATCCGCGGGAAATGGGGCAAACGACTGTTTTTCCCTTAAGGGAAACAAAGGGTTGAGTTGTCTTGAGGGGTACTTTGGTCTTTTGGGTTGAAAGGTATACTCAGCTGGGATTCTAGGAAATAATCAGAGCCACTAGAAGTTTCTCAAACTCTCAGCACCCTCTCTCCTTCTCACTCTCGTTCTCTCTCTCCCTCACTTGAGCCTAAGGGAGTTTTGAAGCTTTGGAAGAGAAGGCTTAGGGAATTGAAGTTTGGAGGTTGAAGGATTGAAGCCAGAAGTGTTTGAGGTGCAGCTTAGGGGCAGAGCCATCTTTAAGGTAAGGTTTCAGCTATGAATTAATGGTAGAATTTTGCTATTAGTTTAAGTGTTTGTAGCTTCTAAGTTTGAAAGGGGATTTTGATGAATTATGGGTTATTAGAAGGATTTTGGGTTAGAATTTTAGGAAATAGTGGTGATCTAAGTAGGCTATTGTCATATAGTGGTCGAATTCTGGTTTTGGTGTGTGTTAGGTTAGATTTTTGATTAATTAAGCTGGGGAAAAATGCAGAGAAACCCAGGGATTTCTGGGTTCACGGGGGCGCACTGCGACCCAATTCATGGGCGCCGCAGCCCGTGTGCCCCAGAAGGCCCTGGGAGGGCTTGCTGATTTGTGGGTGCATTGTGGCCCTAGAGGGCAAGTCGCGGCCCGCCTGCTCCTCTGAAACAAGAGGCTTGCGCCTCTGACTTGAGGTGTGTCGTGACCCTTAGGGCCAGGTCACGACTCGCCTAGGTAGCCATAGCCAAGTTTGGTTTTTGGGTTTGGGGAGGCTCGGGGATTTAAACTTAAGCGCTCGGGACAAATTTTACTACCCGCTTTAGTAGAATTCGAGGTCCTAAAGGCTAGTATTTATTTCCAAAGCATTTAATTGGATTAGATTTTGATAGTTATCCATTGTCGCTTGTGACTAGGGTTACCGTTAAGGCTCAGGATTGTGGATCGTGCTCGGGACCGCTTTACATCCTTCGCTCGGGATTCGAGGTAAGAAAATTGCACCCAAGTTGTGAATGGGACTAAGATTCCCTGTAAATGAACATATGTGTTTTGTAATTTTATATATCTGTTATGTGTGATGTGAAAGTACGACCTAAGGGAGTCAGGGCTAATATTAAGCATATTGAATGCAGCTTGGCCTAAGCGAGCTGGGATCAACTAAATAACTAGAGGGCTTGGCCTAAGGGTGCCGACACCTAAATATTTTTATAAAAGATTGAATTATATGTTTACTGTTGCCTAATTTATTGTTTGTACTTTGTTGTTGGTTGAACTAGTTAATCTAAAAGTTTACTATGCACTTTCTGTTGTTATCTATGCTTGTTAATTAAGGTTTTCTTCAAGCCTTGGCTTAGAGTGCTACGTGGTGCAGGTAAAGGCAAGGGAAAGATGGACCAACCATGAGTTGGAGAGCTTTGGGGGCGAAGTGTACATCGGCAGCGGCTCGACCGCCACGGCCAAGGGAATTACAGGGACTAAAGCTCAAATTTGTATTTTGCCATTTCGACTGGCTACTGTTGTATTAACTTTTGAGGGTTGTATCTGCCATGTAAACATTATTTTTGGGATCTCATGTGTCAAACTCTTATTTTAATGAAAATAAACCATTTTACAATCAAAATCTTTTAACCTAACTTTCCAATTGACTTTAGAAACACATTTATGTTCAAATGACTTGATTAGAAAGTCTTGCCACATTTTAAACACACAGTGTAACAGTCTTGGTTACCCAGGGCGTTACATTAAGACTAGGGTATGCTTAATGCCTACTCTTGCAATGCTTTGGCCAGAACCTACTTACCATTCTGCGGATAAAGGGTAAGTAGGTTTGGGTTGAAGCTAGAACCTTAGCATAATATAGTCCAGGTTGGAGCCAGGAAAATGGCAATATAGTCCGGGACAATGGTAATATAGACCGGGTTAGAGCTAGGAAAATTGTAACATAGTCCAGGTTGGAGCCAGGACAATGGTACTATAGTCCGGGTTGGAGCCAAGACAATGGTAATATAGTCAGGGTTGGAGCCAGGACAATGGTAATATATTCTGGGTTGGAGCCATGACATGGTAAATGTATATTGTCTGGGTTTGAGCCAAGGCAATGGTAATATAGTCTGGGTTGCAGCCAGGACATAAATGCTAGAACTGGGTTGTGGCCCGGATCCCTTGCTGATAATTTAATTACTTAGTCATGATGTGTGTTAAATATATTTGAATATTATGAGATTCTTCTGAGTGCAAAATATTACGATATGAGTGATATATTGTATGTTCAGGGAATTTTCTGAGTGCAGGTTATCGTGCTATGTGTGAACTTGGTTGTTAGAAACAACCAGAGTATTTATTTCGAATATGGTTATATATCTTGAATGCCTGGGATTTTATGAATGCGAGTGGTTTTGAAATGTATGAATATTGGTTGTTAGGCACAACCAATGTGCTTAATTTTTCTGTTAGGACTATTATTGAGAATTGTATGATAGGCTTGGAATTTATCCAATACCCTAATGACCGGCAGTCGTAACTACCTTAGGGCAACCCGTTACTGGTTTAGAATATTTGTCTGCAAGGCTATTCTTACTAAGTGTTTTCGATTACCTAGTTGTTTCATGTTGTAGGTAAGTGCAAAAGCAAAGTGGAGCAGTGAACGCCGAAGTCTGCTTGTGGATATGTACATGTGGCCTGACCTGGGGAGGTTTTGATTGAACATCATTTTGAACAGAAACATTGGGAGCTTGTTATTTCTTTTATGACATTTGTTTTGTTGTAACTCTGTAAAAGAGTAGTTGTAATTACATTTGCTAAAACTAAAAGTGTGCGCACATGATTTTTTTTAATTTTTTTATATGGGTTTTCGATACAATGAGTTAAAAGTTAAAAGTTTTAAATTTTTGCATGTTTTGGTCTTGTATGTTTTGAGGGTTGTTACATAAGATTTAATTATCTACACAGAAGAATAAACATTGTTAGTGGACCCTGAGTGTAAAATTCAGGACGACATATATTTTTCCACTTAGTTATAAGAATGAATGAGTCATATTTACCTTTCTTATTCTTCATAACTTCAGCGATTATTTCACGCTTGGCCGATAGGATTTCATTCTCATAAAATCACTTATCATATATGTGTCCTTATGTAGCATGGATGGCCTCCCATATGTCATATGCAGATTTAAGGTTTTGTAGAGTATTTCCGGTCTCTATCTTTACTAATTGAAACAAATAATACATTGACATATGATTTATTCTCAACCATTTGGTGTACTCAAACTGATCATTCATTGAATCTTCTATTGGTGGTTCTAGAATTGGTGGTATTTTAACAGCTTCCTTCAAGTTCTCTCTTAGCAGTAATATATCGATATTGTGTCTCTTAAATACTATATTTTCATCATTAACTTCAATCACTACATTGCAATCATTTTCAGACATTTTAACTGAAAGAAATAAAATAGAATAATATTACTATTTTGAAAAATATCAATTATTTGGAAAGTAAATATGATGCATGAATGCAAAAATTAAAACACATAAATAAACAATTACTATTCCACAATAAAACTACCCAACAAATAAAGTGTCGCCTTAAGGTCGGTCAAGTTAAATTCAGATAGTTTATAAGACAATCTTATCTTTATTATTTAAAACTCAAAATAACTCTTTATTTTCTCTTTTAAAAATAAAGTATCTTTGGTTTAGTCAAGATGAAATTATCCACTGCAAAAGCTTAATTGCATCTTAGTAAGTGTAACCCATTATTTTGGAATTCATGCTTAGAGAGGGTCGCCTTAGGGTCGGTCAAGCCTAAAATACATCACTCCTCCCTACCTTCGTAAGAAGCCAACCTTGATATTAATATGTCTAGAAACATTCCTTAGGGTGACAGAAACAAAGCTGCCTCAATGCCTTATTCATATCTCACGATGTTGTACTAATAATGGAGACCATATGTCACATTGAGATGTTCACCTTCTCTCACTTACTATTTTAGAAATAATGTGTTTTATTAAACTAATCAATTGATTCCAAATTAATTACTAGTTTATTAATAACCATATGAATGTAATTAATTACAAAATACATTTAATTATAAAAGAGCTTGTTTCTACAATTAATGTGATCTAGATAATTACCCATTACATTGATCTAAGTTTACTAAAACTCTTTTTAAATAAAGTTGGTTATCTTAAAGGCCTATAATAACTATTGTCTTTATTATGTTGTGAGTTACCAAGTTTTAACTAATTTAATACTTAGTAGTTTACATGCAATTGATTTCTCCAAAATAATTCACATAAACAGTTAGGAAAATCCTAAATAATCATGTTAAGGCTTTCTGATCTCATTTCTCTCTCTTCCATGGCGAAGAAAAAGAAAGCGATCTGTAAGCAGATGAATCGATCGGATGCTAGGGTTTCTCCTTCAGTTCACGATGCGAATGAAAAGGAAATCTCTGATGCAGGTGATGCGATCCATGATGCTGATGTTTCGATTGAGGATCTGAATCTAATCGTAGAAGCGATTCATTTAGGGAAGAATGTCGAGGGTGAAGCGCAGGTTGATGTTCATCATGTTACTGGTTTGGAAACTCCTTTTTTGACTCCTCATAGCTGGGAGGATAAGGTGGAGAAAGAAGGTTATCAGGCCTCGGCTCAAAATCAATTGCAACAATTTACAGCAGGTAAGCTCTCGTTTCGTGAACAAAAGCTGGAGTTTGCCGAACTGATGATTAGAGATGGTAAGAAAATTGCTCAGGTGGATGTTAAAGAGGTCAAATGTCAATCTGCTAATTGGAGCTCTACAATTATATGTGTGGTAATTGGTGCAAATTCCCCAATGGCTATTTTCTAAGGGTTCATCAAAAGAGTTTGGGGTCATCTAGGGATTGCTTAAATAGCTAGAATGACTATGGGATTGACTATGGTCAAGTTCAATGATGATGCTGTTGGGGTTTTATGCCCTAATTAAAACCCAAATTCTTTGTAATCTCATTTTATTATCAATAAAAGAATAGAAATCATTTTTGACTTGGTCAATCACTTTGCTCACATGTTTTATTTTCATGATTATTTGTTTAATATAAACTTCTATTAAATCCCGAGCATATAGCTAATCTTATTTATAGTGACGTAATCACAGTGGAATATAAATATGATTATATGTTCAAAATAAGTTAGTCCTAAGATTAGTCAGTGCACCGAATTTACACTGACTTGCCAATCTACGATATGATCTACTTACACATTACACTGTTATGTTCTTTCCAGAACATTAGCAAAGTAGATAAGATCGAATGTATTTGTTACATCGGACAAGACCGATATTGACAGTTGATAAGATAAGTAAACATACCGTTATTATCTATTCTAGTCATATCATATAGTTGGCCATAGGTCTATTCAATCTCAATTCTGAGTGGTTAGTATTCTAACTGATTATATTATTTGAGTTCTTTGACTTGTTCGTTACCAGCTTACCCTACGGTCTAGCCCATACTTACATCTTGGGAACTCGCTAGTATAATTGAGTGGGAGTGTTAATCATAGATATGAACATCTATAGCTTCTGATGAAGAAGTGAAACGATGGTTTCCTTTTAGTTTGGTTCAAGGTGTTAAATGATAGAGATCTCATTTCAGTAATTAAATTAGTTTACTGAAATATCATTTACAAGGAACTAAGTGTTTTAAGAATAAAATACAATGAGGGGTAAAACGGTATTTTAGTCCTATCTCATTATAGACCGTCTATAGAGGATTGAGTGACAATTATGGTTGTAACAATGGATAATTAATAGCGTATCTATATTTGTTATAGAGCGTTCTATGAATTCAAGAGTGCAATTCCAAGTCTATAGTGGAGTCACGAGGAATTAATAAGTTAGTAAATTTATTTGTTAGATTTATGATAACTTATTGGAGCTTGATTTCATAGGCCCATGGTCCTCATTGTACCTTGGATAAAATCATCTAGATAGTCTCAATTAATTGATTTAATTATCAATTAGAATTATCAAAGTTGACCAGGTCAATTTTGGATAGTTTCAAAGAGTTGTGTAATTTTGAGAAGAAAAGAGAAATTATGGCAGATTTATTAATTAAGATAAATTGGTATCTAAATTAATAAATAAATTTAAATCAAGGTTCAAATTATAAATAATTAATTTGATAAAGGATTTAAATAATTATTTAATTAATTAAATCAATAGAAAATAATACAGGCCTTGATTTTAAGTCCAATGGGCTTATAATCAAATAGGAAATTTCACGGGCCTATAGCCCATGATAATTTCGACCTAGGGCTTCAAAATGGCTGTTATTTTTTTTTTTTTTTAATTAAATTAAATGGCCTAATTGAGTCTATAAAAGGAGTGCTTAGAGAGAAGATTTCAGAGACGACAGATAAGTCACAAGTCAGATTTTCTGATAGTTTTATATTCTCTCTAAACACAAGTCCTTTTCTAAGCCACTTTGTTATTTTCTCTTCTTCTCTCTATATCTATCTCATGTGTTGAGAATTGCCCACACTAGTCTAGGTGGTTCTAAGGATACATTGGAAGATCGTGAAGAAAATAGAAGATCGGTTCAGTTTCTTGATAATACTCTGCGACAGAGAGGATACAAGAGTTAGAGAAACTGAAGGAAGGACTCTTTAATTCCGCTGCGTATACTGTAAGTATTCTATTCTTTGTTTCTCTTGAATTCAATTTTAGAAACATGTTTTAGGCTATCTTGTATTAATTTGTTTAATATTAGATATACATGAAAATAAATAAAGATCCTGTATAAGCTTTTCCAACAGATGCAACTAGAGATCATGTGCTCGAAATTGGAATGCTTCAATTTGATAGAAAACCAGTAATCATCCGTCCTTGGACTACAGATCTCAATGCAGTTCGACTAATTAGGTCAGATCCTCTGTGGATTCGACTACATGATTTAGGTCTTCAGTATTGGGGAAGAAAATGCCATGGTGCTCTTGTGAGCACAATAGGGAAACTGATTATGGTGGACAAATTTACTCGAGAGCAATCTTGTAGAGAAGGACATAACAGATAATCCTCCTCGGATTATTCAATACATTAATGAGTTTGGTCAGCTTGTTGGACAGGGGGTTGATTATGAATGGCTTCTTGTTAAGTGTAACTCTTGCTCAGGATATGGCCATACCATGACAGAGTGTAGAAAGGGGGAAAAGGCTCAGTGGGTCAAGAAGGAAGTTAAGAACAAGATTGCTATTGCGGAGGGGAGTGACAGAGGAAAACAAAACACGGTTGATGCTCATGATACGATTAAGGGATCTGTTAGTGTAAAAAATGAAACTGGTAGCAAAACTATCAGTGGAGATACATGGCAAACCCCAAAGAAAGTGGTTCACAATTCCAAATAGGGACAACTTGATAGTGATAAGGATCCGGCTGCTAAGATTCTGACTGGCCTAGGACAGAGCAATAAAAATTCTTTTGAAGTGCTTCAAGAGCAAGTTGAGGGTGAGAAAGGAGGTACTGTTGTTGTCAACTCTTCTTATGGATAATTGCAACATATTAAGTTGGAATGTGAGGTGGTTGAACGGTACTAATAAACAGGATGTTGTGTTAGATATTTGTAGTATTAATAAAGTGGGTGTTGGAGCTCTATTAGAAACAAAAATGAGGGGGAACAAAGTCACTGATTTGATGACTCATAAATTTACAAACTGGGATTTTTATTCCAGTTCTGTTACTGAAGGCAGGATATTGATCATTTGGAGGAAGGTGTTTGTGATGGTTATTCGTATAGAGGAGACCAATCAGTATGTGCATTGTCTTGTTAAAATGGCTGGTCAGAGACACACGCTTTCTGTGCTACATTTGTTTATGGGCTTAATACAGTGGATGAACGGAAGAGTTTAAGGCAGGGCTTAACTAGACTTAATTTCCCTGCTAAGCCTTGGACAATTCTGGGTGATTTTAATGCCATTTTTAATGTGGAGGATAGGAGTGGTGGTAAACCTGTTTCTACTTCGGAGTTGATAGACTCCTCTCAATGGCTTGCTCTGAATATAGTGGATACACTTAAGAGTACAGGCTCATTTTTACTTGGACAAATAACCAAGATGGTCAAGCTCGCATATACTACAAATAGATCATGTTTTTACTAATGAGGAATGGCTAGACTTTTTTCCAAGTACTTCAGCTGTGTTTCGTTGGGAAACAGTTTCTGACCATTGTTCTTGTGTTATTTCTTCCACTTCTTTGGAGAAATAGGTGTCAACCCTTTTCGATTCTACAATTTTTGGGCAGATCACAAAGAGTTCAAAAAGGTGGTGCTGGAAAGCTGGAGGAAGCCGATTAGTGGTACTGGTTTAAGGGCTATTTACCTGAAAAACCATAAGGCTTAAACATAGTTTGAAGAAGTTTAACAGGGATAATATTGGGGATATAGGTATGAACTATCAGAAAGCTAAAGATAGTTTCCAAGAAGCTCAACTCCAAGCTCAAAAACATCCCAGGGACCCTGTTTTCCAAGAAGTAGAAGAGGCTGCTGCTGTAGCTTTCAATATTCGGGAACAAATGTATCACCATTTTTTTATTCAAAGGAGTAAAGTTACTTGGTTGAGGAAGGGAGATGCAAATGTGTAATGCCCTGGATAGCCAAGACCGCTACACTTTGTACTTATAAAGGTGCAAGACTTGCTAATCAAGTCATTTAGTGAAAAACGTGATACAGAAACCACTAATGAACTAGGGTTAAAAGGTTTTGGTCTCAAAAGGTACATTTCATATATCCAAACACTTTTACAAATGGGATCCCAAAAAGGAACAGCATTCAAAAGTTAGTTTACAAAATTTCCAGAGTTTAAACAACCATTAGCCACTCTAAGGAAAAACAAACGTTTCTGGTTCTCCTGTTCCTATCTCCCTCTCAACTGTGGCGGCTGAGCAGCTGATCATGTACATTCTGCTCTCAGAGCTCTCTGAATCAGGGTTGATCAAGTTTGCCCTTGCCTTTACCTGCACCACGAAGCACCCGTGAGCCAAGGCCCAGCAAGAAAACATATCAAATTATATAACAAGCAATAATAACATTTGGATAACCCCTTAAGCATGTTCATACACTTAACATACCACAATAATCACAAAGCATGAAGATTCAACCAAAGATTCAGCTAATCATCACCCAGCTATACAACATAACAATCCACCAATAAATAATAACAATCAAATCACATAATAATCAGGGTCGACACCTTAGGTCGCACCCTCTGTTTACCCCACTGACTCCGGCCTGCTAAAACTGAGCTCAGTGCATAATAAGCTGTCCTCAGCTACCAGTGGCCGAGCCGCGCCCTGTGCGCTAGTGTAAACTTCGGCACTCTTAGGCCATTTGTTTACTATTTACATGGCATAACACCATCATTTACAAAGCATACAAAATAGGGAACCCTTAGTCCCATTATAAATCCATAAACGGGTGCAGCTTTCTTACCTCTAGTTTCCAAATAAACTGGTCACGAGCGGTGCCTCTTGAGCACGATCCAATTCCCGAGTCCTAGCTTAGTACCTAGTCACAACCAGGATAAGGAATACCATCAATAATTGTAAAGAAGGGCTTCTAGACAAAGTTCTAATCTCCGGAACATCGAATTCCACCAAGCACGATAGTAGATTCGATCCCGAGCACCCCAGGTTAAATTCCCATGCTAAAAATCCAAAAATCCCAAATTCCCTTAAGGGCCGCAACTCAAGCCTCCCATGCCATAGAATGGCCCCAACCAAAGGCTCCCCCACGCCCAAAACCAGACATGGGCCGCGGCCCTACAAGCCCCATGCCGCGGCCCGCCCTCCTTCCTCAGCATGCATCAGCTTCAAAGGGCCGCGACTCACCAAGAACTATGTCGCGGCCCGACCCCTTCAAACCCAGAAAAACCTCCATTTTTTACTCTCAAACCTCACTCAAAACCATCCAAAACTATCCCAATTCCACAACTCAATTGTAACGCCCTGGTTACCCCAGAACCGTTACGGTGAACGGTGAACCGGAAATTTGACCCGCTACCCGAGTCCTTTGGTTTAAAATGTGTTCTAAGTGTCATTAACAGGCTAAGGTGAAAATCAGCAAAAAGGAAAGGATATGTTTTATTTAATACATAAAATTGTTCATGGGCCCACAAGAACATTTAAAAGTTGTTTACAACTCAAAAAGGTCATTACTGTTTCAAAATTACAAACCCACCGACCTAAGCGGCAAAAATAGGGTAAACCCCCTAGTTCCTCTGAGAACTCCTTGGCTGTGGTGGTCAAGCGGCTGCATATGTACACATCACCACCTAAGCTCTCCACTCATGGCTTGGTGAGCTTTTCTTTCCCTTTACCTGCCTCACATAGCACCCATGAGCCAAAGCCCAGCAAGAAAACATAGCATTATATGTAAACATTATCAAATGATTATCATTATAATCACACAGAGCTCATAGCTCTCAAACAGATGAGTGAATATCACTTGAGGTTCTAGAAAACCATACTAAGTGACTGACAAGCAAGTCACTAATTAAAACAAAAGAGTGGCTGCTAGGTAAGCCACTAGCCTCAAACAGATGAGAGACCGATAGGTAAGTCTCTAACTTAACAGTTGAGTGACCGATGGGTAAGTCACACAAGTGCTTATAATATTCATCGAACTTGAGGTCGGTCTGGCATTAATGCTCTTTGATTCATCCAATGCAGATATCGATTAGATCTAATCTTTATTAGCTTGCATTGGACACGCTAAAGCCGTCCTGACTAATGAATCAGTGCTATGTGACCAGTGCCCAGTATCACTACCAAACCTGACTAATAAGTCACAGCTTCACAGTTGATACTGGCACCTTTGCCAAATCTGACTAATGAGTCAGTACCATGCACAAGTGAGCAAGATTTGCTAAGCATTCAATAATCCGTTCATGTCCACATTTACACAATCAACATGCCTCATGAATAACCATGCATGTCACATATGGGGTGTAGTTTTCTTACCTCTGATTCGAGCTAGAATGAACAAAAAAACGACCCTTGAGAACGGTTTAGCTTTTAGTCCTTTAGGGGTTACCTAATCATAACACATTAGAGGATACCATCAATAACATGATAATCAAGGGTTCTCAAACTAAGATCTAGCCTCCGAGACATCAATCCTCACTAATCCGGGTAGTAGGAGTGATCCCGAGGCCTAAAACCATGTTCCCGGGGTCAAAACATGCAAACGGGCTCAACCCTGCTCAAGAGTCGCGGCCCTGGCACCTTGTGCCGCGGCCCCCAGCAAAACCTGAAGCAAGCGCCGCGGCGCCCAGCAAGAACAGAACCACTTCACCTGCTTCATCGAGCTAGGGCCGCGGCGCCCAAGAACAGGGCCGTGGCCTCCAACCCTGGGCCATTCCCAAACGTATTTTTAACACTCCAAGGCCTCCAAAATCATACCTAAACATTCCCCAATCATCAAATCAAAGTTCCCAAGCTTCCCAATGCTCCAAAACCCAAGGTTCAAACGAACCGAAAACTCAACAATTTACAAAGTCCAATTCAAAGCTTAGAAACTCTAAAAACTCAAAATTTTAAACTTAGATTACCTTCGATTAGGTTGTTTTCCATCCAATCCTTCAGTCAAGAAGCTTCTAATCTTTCCTAGGATCGCTATGCCTCGATCCTCGCTTGATTCTGACTCCTAGAACTCGAGATTTCTTCGAAAATGCTTCGGATGGCAAAAATGAACTAACGAAGGAGAACGAGAGGTTTTCTAATCGTACGTTCTATCTGAAAATCTACTTCAAGCTTAAGTAACCTCAAATAAAACCTAGTGCTTGAGGTCCCAAAAACACCCCCGGGGACATTATAGTCAAAACTTCCAGAATTTCACCCTGATCTCAATAACTCCCACTTTATCATCAGATAAACATTTCTATTACCCCAAAATTGACCCCGTTATGACAAAACCGCTAATCCATTAAATAGGATTGTCTCATGCCGAATAGCTCGAATATATCTCCATAATAATGGAATCTCATTCACAAATCACATTATGCACCCAAATACACAAATTTATCCTCAATGGGCCAAATTATCAAAACATCATAATATTTCAAACGTGGACCCATATGCATGCATATAACATCATATTATAATATAATTCACGTAAACATGCATATATTCATTTAATGGCGTAATTAAACAATTACGGCCCTCCCGACCTACTAAACCGCCACTAAACCACATCAGAGAATTCGGGGCATTACATCAATTATCACAAAACTTCTAACATGATTCCAGCAACATAATCCAACGAAAACCTAGCTTAAAATCTCATCAAAATCCCACTTCAATATTTGAAACCCAAAAGCTCAAGAACACTAAAACCAGCCTTGAAAACATCAGAATTCAGATATTAAACCATAAATTCGAGCTTACCTTCACTGCAAAATCAATTCTTTAAGCAATTTCTTAGCTAACTCCCAAGTTCCTAGCTTCAATTCAGTCTTCAAATTCAAAACCCAAAAACCTCTTAGAACTCAATCAAAACCACAGAATTTCAACAACAAAAATTGTGATTCAATTCTTACCTTAGTCCTGGTTGAATTCCTTTGCTAAAACTGAGCTGATCCCTCAAAACTCTAGCTCAAATCACTGAGTTTCCCTAGATTCCAATGGTTTCCTTAGCGAGATAAAGAGGAAAGGAGAGAAGGTCGGTTCCTAATGTTCCATCAAATTCTGTGATTTACTTAGTCTATTCTTAGGCAATTAAGTTAATCTTGAGCTTGGGGTACTGGAAATGTCCCCGAGGGCAAAATTGTAAAATTCCCCAGTATTCCCACCTAGACTTCCTAACCTCAAATATATCTCCAATTATTTATTTCCATAACCCGATAACCTAAATAACCATCCAATACCTGAAATACCCCTTGACTTGCCCAGAGTCAAGTATTAATCCCCGTTGTGACTTTCCCGCTAACTAGCTCCCTAGGATCGCCTCAAATCGTATGCTGCACTTTTACCCACATAATAATGTGGTTCTCACAATTATGTCATATAATCACCTTTATATTCATATAAACATACTAGCATGCTTATCATATAATCATGCATTAAGTTATTAAATTCACAAATAAGCCAATCATGCCTTCCCGGCGCACTAGTCAAGGCCCTTAAGCCACAATAGTGATTTTGGGTCGTTACAAAATACCTCTTATTTTCATGCTTTCTTGAAAAAGAGTAAAGAAGAGAATAGAATAGCCACCTATCTAACTGAGCAAGGCATATTAGTTGATAATTTTCCTGATGTCGTGTCTCATTTCTTGGACTACTTTAGGAGTTTTATGGGCAGCCCCAGCTCTGCCACTATGAAGATCAACTTACAGTGTATTGAGATGGGCAGTAAACTCTCGATTGAACAACAACTTGCTCTCTTAAAACCGTTATCCCCTAAGGAAATTAAAGGAGCGTGTTGATGCCATTTTTCGTCAACAGATAAAAGAAGAGCACAAAAACAATGAATAACGATGGCCAAACGAAACAAACAAATCAAGCACACGGTTTTTTACATGGTTCATCAGTTAAATCTGCCTAGTCCACGAGTCTCTGTAATTAATCTTAAGATTATCTCTGAAAAATTCTTTAACATGAATTCTCCAGAGTTTTCTCTCAAGGATCAGAATTTCGGTCCTTTACAATGGTGCATGGATTCTCTATTTATAGAGAAGGATGCAGAATACTATCCCACATATTTTGGGTAGTTACTCTTTTGTGAATAAAATAAATGGCTTTAAATGCCTTTAATCAGATAAAAAAGGAAACGTCCCTGAAGACCAGGATTCGCATAACTGACTAAATAATATCCCACGATTCTTGGGGATTTAAATTAATAAATGAGGATTACATCTCATGTTTATAATACTTGTAGATATTCAAGGTGGTTATAGCGTATCTCCAAGGCTTTAGCATCTCAGGTTTCACGTCATTGTGCGAGCCACTGACATCTCCCGAGCTAACATTGCTTTCGAGATAGTACATCGAGCTCAAGACCCCTGCTCCGAAATTGTTCCTGAAGATGAGGGTGTTCTCAGAGCTACCTTTCGAGATCGAGATCATTTCGAGGTCACCACATTCGAGATCATATATTGTACTTTGCAGACTCGATATACCATCCTGCAGCATACCCCAATCCTTGCGAGACCATTTGTTGCGAACTCAGCTTTCGAGATCACATTCACTATGGCTCGAAATCTGGGTATAACATCTTGCCCCCTCAAAAGTATTTGTTCGAATCCTAAGAGAAGGAAACTTTTGAACTACCTTTTCTGGGAACCGTACCGTCATACACTTTCAAAAATGGTCACGTGTCAGCTGGGTATTGCTCACTTTAGGTACTTGAGTACCTTGGGAACATGCCCACGATCGTCCGTCTGACAACTTTTCGGCGCCTTCTTGTCATTGATCCCCATCCGTTCGATCTAGTGAGAATTTCACTCGACGCTCCTGATTAATTCCATTTTCCCACCTATATATAGAAGACCCCCCTCTTCGTCTTCTTCTTCACGTTTGTTCATCGTAAGCAAGAAAAGAAAAACAACCAGAGAACCAGAGACTCTCCTAAAAAGCTTTTGTCCCGCGCATGTTTTCTCGACCCAAGAAACAAAGAAATCCTGGTCTGTTCGAGTCAGTGAGTTCTTTCTTGCAACCTCTTCTCCAATCGACGATTTCGCTGCAATCACCATCACTGTGTAAGTATGCCATTTTTGTTGTTTTTTTTTATACTGTTTTTGCTGTGTATGCTAGTTTACGTTCTTAGCATAATAAGATAGGGGGTTTCGTTTCGATAGGCTTTCAAGTTTCCCAGACTTCCCCTGCTGGATTTTGCATCACTGGTTTATATCCAGTTTTAACGTTTGAGCGAAGTTTTAACTTTCTGGGTTTTGAAAATTTTAGGCCATGTTTCTTGTACATTAAGTTTTCGGGTAAGAACCCTTGTCCTTGACAAATGCACGAAACCCAAGAATGCCCTTCCTGGCTAACCGCCACCTTTCTTTCCCTTGAATTTCGGGATTTTCAAAAGATCATCCACGCTCCTTTTCTTTCCTGTGGAACACACGCTCTAACTATTTAGTAAGGGTCTCAATATTTAATTTTTTGTTCCTAAATCCCCGAGCTCATACCATCGAGCTCGTGATTCTTGCATGCATGGCCCTCACCATTTTTTCTTTCTCGTTAGATGTCACAGAATCTGGAGAGACGGTGGGGGTCATTGCGAGCCATCCCTTACGAGCTTAAATCTCCAAGCCTAGAATCGCTGTTCGCCCGGAATCAGCGTTGGATAAAAGAATACGAGCTTGCGCACGAGCAAGAGGACACTCGAGCCCACTATCGCCGTCAGATAGATGAGGTCATTGAAAAGAAAAGAAGAGTTCTTCGGGAGGCCATCTATCCAGAGCCCAACCCAGGACCTAGGCCAATCCCCCTCGACCCTGCGTTAAAAGTCACGGTTGCATATCATCCGGGGGAACTCCAATTTTCTTTAATGGCGGAGCCTTCGTCTTCGCAGCCTAGGAGGGAGACGTTCAAAGCCGAGTTCTACCAGAGCTCGGTTACCACCACCGACCAAATAACTGACATCTTGGCCCTCCATGGCCTTAGTTCGTTGGACACCCTGAAGTGTCGAGCTCCGGCTAGTCATGAACGGAGCTGTTTCGCCCCTGGGGGCCGCGATGCCAGTGTGAAATACGCGGCCTGGAGCCAGGAACATATAAGGGCGGGAGCTCTGCTGCCCTTGAAGTCCTTTTTCAGAGACTTCATTGATTTCGTTGGGTTGGCTCCATTCCAACTCAACACCAATTCGTACAGGGTGCTGTCTGCCCTGAGGTCCTTGTATCACGAGCTGCAGTGGAAAGGACCTTCACCTCAAGAGATTTTATATCTCTTTTGTTTGAAAAGTAACCCCTCCCGAGCTCGGGGAGGGGATGGTTTTTACTACCTCTCGAGCTATCCCAAAGAGACGAAGATTTTTGAAGATCTTCCCAACCACCCTCCTGACTCCAAAAAGGCTTTTTTCTGGACAGACGGTCTGTCCCCGTCTCAACATCGTTCTTTCAGGAGGATTCATAAGTACTCTTGTTACTTTTATTTTTTTTTGAGCTCGGAGTTTTAGCCCTTAAGACCATACTTAGCTGAAATGTGCTTCGCCTTTCAGCTAATTTTCAGCGTCCCTCCCCCTCCAAGACAATGAGGGAACACAGAGAGGCCTTGCTCCGACTTCCTTATGGTAGGAGGTCTCTCTCGTATCTTCTTCATGAGGACCAGCTCCGAGCCTGTGGGTTGTTGGGAGAAGGCCAGTCAACCTCTGACTGGTCTAACAAAAAATACGAACGTTGGGAGGAGGTGCCACAGCCCACAAACACCCTTCTTCCGAGGAGAGAAAAGAGAGCATCTCTCCCAGTTCGCTTGAGGAGTCCGCGATCTGGGAATGAAGCCAACGACGAGGCCTCGAGCTCGGACTCAGATGAAGGTAAAACCCTTCCTACTTCGAGAATGTGGTCCCCCACTTTGCTAAAACACAGGTCCAATAGGTTAGTCTCGTGCCCACAGGATAGATACCACTTCTACATATGGAGTTGGGTAGACGACTGTGTCCATAGGTTTGATAGTGGGCTCGGGAAATACGACACTATGTACACCACGGAGGAGGTGTGGAATGGGATAGATGTGCAGTATGGGACCAATGATTATAGGGACCTCTCGAGGTTATCACCAACTTATAGGGAAGGCACTCCCCCCGCCTCTGCTGAAGACGGGGGAATTTCATGGTCCCCAAGCTCGAGCTCGGGGGAAAGTTCCAGTTAGGTTTTTTCTACCATCACTCTATACGTCTGTGATACTGAAGTAACTTGTACACCTCTTTTACTGACTCACTGTGTCGACTTGTGCAGGCGAGATGGACTCCGACCTTGACATCCTTATTGACAATGCGGGTGCCAAGAGGAGCAAACGCCCTAGGGCAGGGGCACTGAAAACCAGCCAGCCGGGGAAAGGCTCCAAGAGATCTAAGAAAACGCCTCCTCCTCCCCCGCCGGCTTCGAGCTCTGCTACTGCGTCGACTGGCCAGACTAGCATCCCCACGACGATGCCATCCTCGCAGGCCGTCGTCTCTGCGGTGGCACCAGCCTCGCTGGCTGGTACCCCTGTCGTGGTTGAGTCCCAAACTCCTGTGGTGGGTCAAACGTCTTTTGCTCAGCTCGCCAAGAGACCTTCTGCTTCTCGTTCTCAGAAGCTAACCATCTCCACCCATATGGACTCATATGTGGTGGATAACGCTGCCGGACCTCATGGATCTACGCTGATTTCGGATGTCATGTCCCGGATCGGCCAGAGCTACGGCAGTTTCGAAGCTCCCCAGTGGCAGTGCCTAACTGGCATCCGAGACCGCACTGTTCTCTACGAGAAGAGTATCGAGCACACCACTGCAGTAAGTATTTTTCCATATTTCTTTCGCTTGTATCCATGCTGTCTTGAGGCTAACGGTGGTTTCTTCCTTTTTTCAGGCTCTTGCCTTCACGGCCCAGCTCAACTACGAGCTTAATAACGAGATCCATTCGAGCAGGACTCATGCCCAAGAGGCGAAGGACCTCCACCTTAGAGCGAACGATGATCTGAAGGCGACGAATGCTAAACTCGAGGCAGTGGTTAAGGAGCGTGAGGATATGGCCAAGGAGCTCGGAAAGCTGAAAACTGAACTCAAGGAGCAAAAGAAAGATAACATCCAGCTTCGGGAGACCAATAAGAAGCTCGAGGAGGACAAGACCGCCACCTTCGACCTTATAGAGGATGTCAAAGCTCGCCTTACTGCCGAGTACAAAGAAAAGAAGGAAAAGGCGGTCGACTCAGCTATGTACCGGATGTGGGCTTATAACGAAGAGCTGGACACCAGCTTTTTGGGTCCCCACGAGGCGCCGTTTCTTGAACGATGGAATGCTCGGCTCGAGAAGGAAGAGGCTGAATGGCTTGAGAAGGAGAAGGCTGAGCAGCTCGAGAAGGAAAAGGCTGCTCCGGGCACCGTTTCGGAGGAAGCTCAGGAGGATAGTCATGCTATTCGTCCTGAGGGGTCCGGTGCCACTGATGCTGAACAGGCCAAGGAGACTCCTCTTCCTTGAATCTGGCCTCGGGGAGATCAGTTATCGGGGCTGCGTCCCCTTATTTCTGTAATTATTTTAATTTATGCCCACGGGGCTGATACAATTTCTTTAACTATTCTTTTACATGCTTTACATTTCTTGGCTCGAAATATTTTGCACATTTTTATATTGATGAACCAGTTATGTTTATTTATTCATACAAACATAGTTTGGATTTTAGGCTCGAAATTCGATGCATTCATGCATAGTTTATTCGAATTATCCGCTTCCGACCTCGTTACTTATCAAGGTCGGATATTACTTTAACCATGAACTCAAGAGTACTTATATGGTGTGTAATGTGAATGATCTGGTTATATCTTTTTTTTTGTTTAGTCACTTTTCCTCATCCTCAGTTTTTGTTCCGAGGTTAAGAGTTCGAAACTATTTTTCTTTAAGATATTCCAGCCTCGATCTCGACTTATCTGGAAATAGGTTTAGGTTCCTACTTATCATCGATTAATTTTTTGGCTGGTTTGTTCCAGACTTGTTAAGTTTGCACATCTGGTTAACTCCAAACGTTTTAGGTTTTGGGTAGTTCAGTTATGTCCGAACTATCTAAGCTCGCGTACTTGGTTATCTCCAAATACTTATCTTTTTTATAAGTCGGTTATGTCCGAACTATCTAAGCTCGCGTACTTGGTTATCTCCAAATACTTTTATCTTTTTGATAAGTCGGTTATGTCCGAACTATCTAAGCTCGCGTACTTGGTTACATCCAAATACTTTATATATATTTTTTATTTTTTAAGCTGGTGGTATGTATACCAATGATGCCCCCTTAATATCCTATGAGTGTGACCATAGGTTATTAAATTAAGAGAGATTGCAAAAATAAAAATAAATTACATGTGAAGCAAAGTAGACCCTTTATTTGATGAAATTCAAAAACAAACTAAATACAGATAGAAAATCATGGTTACAGGCGACACTTTCTACACTATTGATAATATGGTCTAAGGTGTTCGCCATTCCATGCTCGTGGTATCAGGCTCCCATCTAATCTCGCGAGTTTGTATACGCCAGGTCGGATGACTGACTCTATCTGGTATGGTCCTTCCCAGTTCGGCCCGAGCACTCCAGCTGCTGGATCTCGGGTTGCTAAGAATACGCGTCTCAAAATCAGGTCTCCCACTCCGAACTTTCGATCTCGAACCCTCTTATTGAAATATCTTGTGGTTCGTTGCTGGTAAGCAGCATTTCTCAGCTGAGCCTCTTCTCTTTTTTCTTCGATCAAGTCTAGGGTTTCTTCGAGCTGAGTATGATTGGAACTTTGATCGTAAATCTGAGTTCGGATCGTCGGAATTTCGACCTCGATGGGCAACATCGCCTCGCAGCCATACGCTAGAGAGAACGGAGTATGTCCTGTTGATGTCCGAGCTGTAGTCCTATATCCCCAAAGGACTTGAGGCAATTCCTCGGGCCATCGTCCCTTTGCCTCTTCTAACTTTTTCTTTAGAGAGCTCTTGAGAGTTTTGTTAACGGCTTCGACCTGACCATTCGCTTGAGGGTGAGCCACTGATGAAAAACTCTTTATTATACCGTTCTTGTTACAAAAGTTGGTGAATAAGTCGCAATCGAACTGGGTTCCGTTATCAGATACAATCTTTCTTGGTACTCCATATCGGCATACGATGTTCTTTACCACGAAATCAAGGATCTTTTTCGAGGTTATGGTCGCCAATGGTTCAGCCTCCGTCCATTTCGTGAAGTAATCAACGGCGACCACAGCATATTTAACTCCGCCTTTGCCAGTTGGGAGTGAGCCTATGAGGTCGATGCCCCATACCGCGAAAGGCCATGGGGATGTCAACATGGTCAGTTCGGAAGGTGGAGCTCGGGGTATCGTGGCGAATCTCTGGCATTTGTCGCACTTTTTCACATACTCGAAGGAGTCCGTTTTAACAGTTGGCCAGAAATATCCTTGGCGTATAATCTTCTTGGATAGGCTATGCCCCCCGGTATGGTCTCCGCAGAACCCTTCATGAATTTCTTCAATGATCTTCTTAGCCTCGGGAGGAGTTACACATCTAAGCAGCGGCATGGAGTACCCTCTTCTGTATAACTTTCCATCCAAAATGGTGTAACGAGGAAGTTGATACATTAACCTTCGAGCTTGATTTCGATCTCTTGGAAGAATTCCATTTTCGAGATAATCAACTATCGGACTCATCCAGGTTGGTTCTGTTTCAATCATACACACATCTTCCTCGTCTGGCTCAGTAATGCTGGGTGCTGATAGGTGTTCTACGGGTATAACATTCATCTCTTCATTTTCGGTGGAAGTGGCGAGCCGAGCTAAGGCATCTGCATTTGAGTTTTGTTCTCGGGGAACCTGTTCGATTGCATAAAACTCGAAATACTCCAATGCGGATTTTGCCTTCTCCAGATAAGCTGCCATTCTTGTGCCACGAGCCTGGTACTCTCCCAAGATTTGATTAACCACAAGCTGGGAGTCGCTGTAGCAATGTATAGCTTTGGCCTTGAGCTCTTTTGCTATTCGTAGTCCCGCAAGTAGAGCCTCGTACTCAGCCTCATTATTAGATGCTTTAAAGCCAAATCTTAAAGCAAAGTGAAATTTTCTCCCTGCATGAGTGATCAGAATAACTCCTGACCCCGCTTCATTTTCATTTGACGAGCCGTCGACGTAAAGTTTCCACAGCTCGTGGGCCGTGGTTATTACCTCGTCGTCGGCTATACCAGTGCACTCCACTATGAAGTCTGCCAAGGCTTGTGCCTTAATGTTCGTTCTTGGATGGTAAGTGATCTCGAACTGTCCGAGCTCAACAGACCATTTAAGGAGCCGACCTGACGCCTCTGGTTTAGACAGGACTTGCCTAAGTGGTTGATCTGTCAGTACATGGATGGGATGTGCCTAAAAGTAGGGGCGGAGCTTGCGAGATGAGTGGATTAGGCTGAGGGCAAGCTTCTCCATCAATGGATATCTTGACTCTGCCCCCAGTAATCTTTTACTGATGTAATAGACGGGTTTCTGCACCCTCTCTTCCTCCCGAACAAGCACCGCGCTTATCGCGTGTTCGGTGGTTGAGAGGTACAGGAACAATACTTCTCCCGTCTCAGGCTTCGAGAGGATAGGAGGTTCGGCTAAGTGCTTTTTGAGCTCCTGAAAGGCCAGCTCGCACTCCTCTGTCCATTCAAACTTCTTACTTCCTTTCAATAAGTTGAAGAATGGAAGGCCACGATCCGTTGACTTCGAGATGAATCTGCTCAGGGAGGCCTTCCTCCCAGTCAAGCTTTGGACATCTTTATGCTTCCGAGGTGAAGGCATATCAATCAGGGCCTTTATTTTGTCGGGATTAGCCTCGATCCCTCGAGAGTTGACAATAAAGCCTAGAAATTTTCCCGAAGATACCCCAAAAGTGCACTTCATAGGATTTAGCTTCATGTTGTATTTCCTGAGTACGCCAAAGCACTCTTCGAGATCGTCAACATGGTTCTTGTTAAGTTGAGACTTTACAAGCATGTCATCAACGTAAACTTCCATGTTGTTCCCTATTTGCTCTGAAAACATCATGTTTACAAGCCGCTGGTATGTGGCTCCAGCATTCTTGAGTCCGAATGGCATGACATTGTAGTAGTAGAGCCCTTTATCTGTGATGAAACTCGTATGCTCTTGGTCGGGGGCATGCATGGGAATCTGGTTATATCCAGAATAGGCATCCATGAACGACATCAGGCCATGCCCCGCCGTGGCATCCACGAGCTGGTCAATTCTTGGCAGCGGAAAACAGTCTTTCGGGCAGACCTTGTTGAGGTCCGAGTAGTCAATGCAGGTTCTCCACGTCCCATTGGGCTTCGGGACCAACACTGGATTGGCTACCCAGTCAGGGTAAAAAGCGTCCCTAATGAAATTGTTTGCTTTCAGCCTGTCAACTTCCTCCTTTAGTGCTTTCTTTCTATCCTCGTCCAGCTGTCTTCGCTTTTGTTGCTTCGGGGGAAAGCTTTTGTCTATATTCAATGCATGGCTCGCAACATTTGGGCTTATCCCCACCATGTCTGAGTGTGACCATGTGAAGACATCCTGGTTTTTCTTGAGAAAGCAAATTAATTGCTATTTTGCCTCACCTTGGAGGTGTTTTCCAACCTTTACCTTCTTTGAGGGTTCAGCTTCGTCGAGCTGAACTTCTTCGAGCTCTTCCAATGGTTCGAGGTCAACTTTCTCCTCAATCCTTGGATTGATTTCCTCGTCAATTTCTAAAACCATCCCATCCTTATTTTGTATGATAACGAGAGCTTGAGCGCTCGTTTGTTTCTTTCCCCTCAAAGAGATGCTGTAACACTCTCTCCCTGCCAATTGATCTCCTCTTAATGTTCCGACCCCGCTCGGAGTTGGGAACTTAAGGGCTAGATGCCTTACAGATGAAACTGCCCCTAGCCCGACCAGGGCGGGTCTCCCGAGCAGTACATTGTAGGCAGATGGTAACTCTACTACCACGAACTCCATCATCTTGGTCACCGAGACTGGATAGTCTCCCAAGGTCACAGGGAGTTCGATGGACCCCATACAGGTGGTTCCTTCTCCAGAAAAGCCATACAAAGTGGTTGCACAAGCCTTTAGGTCACGAAGGGAGAGTCCCATTTTCTCTAGTGTTGCTTTATAAAGAATGTTAACTGAGCTCCCATTATCTATGAGAACTCGGCGCACTCTTTTGTTGGCAAGCTGCAGGGTGATGACTAATGGATCATGATGAGGGAATTGGACATGAGAGGCATCTTCCTCGGTGAAGGTTATAGGTTGAGTTTCAACTCTTTGGCTTTTTGGTGCCCTCGGTTCGGGTTCATAAGGAGACCCGTCCCCTGTCTTCAGCTCATTCACGTATCACTTTTGAGCATTTCTACCCCCTCCTGCGAGATGAGGACCTCCCGAGATGGTTATTACGTCCTCTCCATCTATTGGCGGGGGCCTGTCTTCTTCCCGAGATCGGGAGTTATTATTCTGTGCCGCCGAAGGCGCGACTATTCTCTGGCTTGCAGTAGTCTGTCCAGTACTCTGGTTTTTGACATACTGCCGGAAATATCCTCTCGAGATCAACCCTTCGATCTCGTCCTTCAGCTGTCGGCACTCATCAGTTGTGTGTCCGGTGTCTCTGTGAAACCGGCAATACTTACTGGAATCCCTCTTGGATTTTTGATTCCTCATTGGGTCCGGATGCCTGAAGGGGACCTGGTTTTCATTAGCCAGGTATATGTTTTCCCGAGACTCGTTGAGCTCGGTGTGCACTTTATATACGGAGAAATACCTTTCTCCTTTCTTCTTCTTTCCTCCTTCAGCCTCGGGGTTATTTCCCTCGCTCTTTTTCCTCTTGGAGGGATTCTCCGAGGTAGGCTGTGGAGCTGCTGGGTCAGCCGAGGTTGAGGCGGAGTTAATGTTTATCGTTGTAGTTTCGGTCTGCGAGGTCGCCTTGAGCGTTGACCTCGCCTCCTCTACACTGACAAATCTCTGTGCCCGTCTGTTAAACTCGGTTATTGACCTCACCGGTTTCCCTTGCATGTCATCCCAAAGGGCACTTCCGGGTAAAACACCAGCTCGGATAGCCATCAGGTGCCCACTGTCATCCACATCTCGAGCTTGGGCGACCTCTAGATTAAATCTTGTCAGGTAGCTTTTCAGTGTTTCGCCCGGCTGTTGTCGGACGTTAGTCAAAGTGGATGCCTCTGGTCTGACTCCCATCATAGCTCGGAACTGCTTCTTGAAGTCTCTAGACAACTGATCCCATGAAGTTATCGAGTGTCTCTTGTACTTCTCGAACCAACTCTTGGCAGGTCCGGCCAATGATGTTGGAAACAACATGCACCTGAGCTCGTAACCCACGTTACTAGCTCTCATAAAAGTGTTGAATGTACTCAGGTGGCTACATGGGTCGATTTTTCCTTCAAACGCTGGGACGTGAGGAATCCAAAACCCTTGAGGAAACTGAGTGTTGGAAATATTAGGAGCAAACGGCTCGAGCTCCTCATCAGAGTCCTCGTATCGACCATTCCCTCGTTCATTCTTTAAAAGCCTAAAGGCTTTTTCGAGCTGATCAATCCTTTCTTGGACTGGGTCCTTGGGTAGTGTCTGGAATTGACAGTCATTGATCATGATCCCAGGCTTGCGTCTCCGTGAGGGATCTCTACGCCCATTTAGGTGATTCCTTAGGTCCGGATTTTTCTGATCTCCCTTCCCCCTGCTCTGATTTAGATGATTTCGTAGGTCAGAACGATTCTTGCGACTTCCAGTATTTTTACGACCTCGGTCGTGTTTACTGACAGACCTAGTCTCTCCGGACTCGTCACTGGTGAAACTCTTTGATCGGTCATTTCGTGGTGGATTCTTCCCACGTCGCCTCGTCTCCGCAGTGCGAGACCGAGACGTCTGACTTCTCTCAGATGGTGCGCCTCTCCGCTCCTGGAATGTCTCCCTGTTTTCTTGTCTTTCCCATGTACGCCCTTGATCCTGATTTCGAACAGGTTGAGCGTTTCTACGGGGAGGTGAAGGATATCTTACGGGAGACGGAGGGAACCGTATAGGTGACGGTGACAGACGCCCTTGCCTCGGCCTAGAGGATCCTGAATTTGCCTGAGATGGGTCAGTCGCATTTGGTGCACTACCAGGAACCTGAGTCTGAGCCTCGCCAGGGGCTCGGTTATTCTCAGTTCCTGCAGGCACTTCCACAGGTGGATTAGGCGGGACCCGAGCTCGGGTACTCCTTTGGGGCCTAGAAGGAGCAGATGGCTCTGCTGGTGCCGGAGGTTGAGTCGGCCTCCTTGTGGCAGCATCTTTCCGTGGACGTCCACGGGGCCTCCGGGGAAGAACATGCACGTCCCTCGGAGGAGGGACTTGGTTTTCGCGCGGAGGCGGGGGCTGAGCCACCTGCGCCTCTGCGGCCATCCTAGTCAACTCCTCATTCCGTTTGTTGGCTTCTGCCAGCAGCTGTTTCAATTGCTGATTTTCTAGTTCTACAATAGGAACATAACGTTCAGGATTGTAGTACATGTCCTCATCCCTTGGTTGTGGAGGTGGTCCCCGGGAATCAGAGGACCCACTTCTTTCATCAGCATCCGGGTTCTCCATTGGTTGTTTTCCAGGACGCCTTGGGTAATTTTCTTCAGGAGTGTTCTGATTGTTTGCGGCCATGAATCTCTCAGGGATGAATGCTTAAGGCTCTCAATGAAAGCACCAAACTGTTGACGCCGTTTTTCTTCAACAGATAAAAGAAGAGCACAAAAACAATGAATAACGATGGCCAAACAAATCAAGCACACGGTTTTTTATGTGGTTCAGCAATTAAATCTGCCTAGTCCACGAGTCTCTGTTATTAATCTTAAGATTATCTCTGAAAAATTCTTTAGCATGAATTCTCCAGAGTTTTCTCTCAAGGATCAGAATTTCGGTCCTTTACAATGGTGCATGGCTTCTCTATTTATAGAGAAGGATGCAGAATACTATCCCACATATTTTGGGTAGTTACTCTTTTGTGAATAAAATAAATGGCTTTAAATGCCTTTAATCAGATACAAAAGGAAACGTCCCTGAAGACCAGGAAACACATAACTGACTAAATAATATCCCACGATTCTTGGGGATTTAAATTAATAAATGAGGATTACATCTCATGTTTATAATACTTGTAGATATTCAAGGTGGTTATAGCGTATCTCCAAGGCTTTAGCATCTCAGGTTTCACGTCATTGTACGAGCCACTGACATCTCCCGAGCTAACATTGCTTTCGAGATAGTACATCGAGCTCAAGACCCCTGCTCCGAAGTTGTTCCTGAAGATGAGGGTGTTCTCAGAGCTACCTTTCGAGATCGAGATCATTTCGAGGTCACCACATTCGAGATCATATATTGTACTTTGCAGACTCGATATACCATCCTGCAGCATACCCAAATCCTTGCGAGACCATTTGTTGCGAACTCAGCTTTCGAGGTCACATTCACTATGGCTCGAAATCTGGGTATAACATCTTGCCCCCTCAAAAGTATTTGTTCGAATCCTAAGAGAAGGAAACTTTTGAACTACCTTTTCTGGGAGCGTGTTGACGCCGTTTTTCGTCAACAGATAAAAGAAGAGCACAAAAACAATGAATAACGATGGCCAAACGAAACAAACAAATCAAGCACACGGTTTTTTACATGGTTCAGCAGTTAAATCTACCTAGTCCACGAGTCTCTGTTATTAATCTTAAGATTATCTCTGAAAAATTCTTTAGCATGAATTCTCCAGAGTTTTCTCTCAAGGATCCGAATTTCGGTCCTTTACAATGGTGCATGGCTTCTCTATTTATAGAGAAGGATGTAGAATACTATCCCACATATTTTGGGTAGTTACTCTTTTGTGAATAAAATAAATGGCTTTAAATGCCTTTAATCAGATAAAAAAGGAAACGTCCCTGAAGACCAGGATTCGCATAACTGACTAAATAATATCCCACGATTCTTGGGGATTTAAATTAATAAATGAGGATTACATCTCATGTTTATAATACTTGTAGATATTCAAGGTGGTTATAGCGTATCTCCAAGGCTTTAGCATCTCAGGTTTCACGTCATTGTGCGAGCCACTGACATCTCCCGAGCTAACATTGCTTTCGAGATAGTACATCGAGCTCAAGACCCCTGCTCCGAAGTTGTTCCTGAAGATGAGGGTGTTCTCAGAGCTACCTTTCGAGATCGAGATCATTTCGAGGTCACCACATTCGAGATCATATATCGTACTTTGCAGACTCGATATACCATCCTGGAGCATACCCCAATCCTTGCGAGACCATTTGTTGCGAACTCAGCTTTCGAGATCACATTCACTATGGCTCGAAATCTGGGTATAACAGAGCGCTATTTAGCATTCCCAACAACAAGTCCCCGAGACCAGATGGTTTTGGTTCTGCTTTCTTCAAAGTTTTATGGCTTGGCATTGGAGGAGACATCTGTAGGGTAGTTGGTAATTTCTTTAAGACGGGTCATTTTCCAGCTGAGCTTCATAATACAACCATCTCCTTAGTCCCTAAAACTGATACTCCTGCAAGGGTAGTGGACTATAGGCCCATTGCTTATTGTTCCACAATCTACAACTGTCTCTAAATTACTGTGTTCCTGTCTGGCCAAGGCCCTTCTTGGTTTAGTTCTACAGAACCAAGGTGCCTTTGTTCAGGGTAGATCGATCTCTCATAATATCTTGATATTTCAAGATTTAATCAAGAATTATGGAAGGAAAACTACCTCTCCTAGATGTGCCATCGAGATTGACTTAAGCAAAACTTATGACACTGTAGATTGGTGTTTTCGTATGAGGTTTATAGGTTGGATTATGACCTGTCTAAACAACACAACTTACTTCTTGCTTATGAATGGAAGAATTCAAGGTAGCTTCAAAGGTGAGAAAGGGCTGCGACAAGGAGATCCTATATCTCCTCTTCTGTTTGTCCTAATAATGGAGTATCTAACTCGAAGACTTCAATTGGCAGCTCAAAGTACAAAATTCAGATATCACCATGTGTGCAAAAGCCTTAAACTTATAAGTCTTTGCTTTGCTGATGACTTGATTTTGTTTTTCAAAGGGACTCAACGTTCGGTTAGGGTGCTTAAAGAAGCTCTAGATGAGTTTAGTTCTGCTACAGGGCTCAAAGCTAATACAAGCAAGTCCCACATTTATTTTGGGGGAGTGGCTGCAGTGGAAAGAGAGGCCATTGCTCATGAGATTCGACTTACTGGAGGGTCTTTTCCTCTCAAATACTTGGGAGTCCCTATGCAGCCTAAAAAGTGGAAACCTGAGGATTGTTGTATTATTATCAAAAAGATCAAATTGAGGTTACATAATTGGGCGAGTAGGCATCTTTCTTATGTAGGCAGAGTTCAACTTATTCATTCAGTGTTGTTTGGTCTTCGCAACTATTGGATGAGCATATTTGTTCTTCCCCAAAGTGTTGTTAAGGAAGTTGAGAAGCTTTGTCGTGGCTTTCTCTGGGGTTTCAATGGCAATAGAAGTAAGATTCACGTAGCCTCTTAGATGAAAGTTTGTCTCCCAAAGGCCTATGGTGTTATCGGTTTCAGGGATGGATCCAATTGGAATCGTGCTATTCTAGCTAAATATATTTGGGCCATTTATGAGAAACATGATTTGCTATGGGTCAAGTGGATTAACTCTGTATACTTGAAAGACTCCACCTTTTGGGATCACAAACTGAAATCATATTCGAGTTGGTATTGGAGAAAACTTTGTCACTTGCAGGAAAAATTTAGCCAAATTGAAGTGAGGGCGGCTGGTTTAATAGGGAATTTTAGAGCTTCTAAACTCTATAACAGCTCTCTTTGTCAACAACAGGTTGATTATCATCAAGTCGTTTGGTGCAAGATGTCTCTCCCTAAACATAGATTCTTACTTTGGCAAGTTATGAACTCTCACCTTCTTACAAGAGATCTCATGATCAGGTTTTGTATTCCCCTTGATTCACTTTTATGTCATGTTTGTGGTCTCTATAATGAAAGCCACAATTATCTCCTTTTTGAGTGTTATCTATCTCAGAAGGTGACAGATTTAGTGTTCAGCTAGTTGGGGTTTAGAGCTTGGCCTCTTGAATTTAATGGGTGGACAAATTGGCTTGCCAGAAGTAGAACAGGGATCATTCCTTCTATCACCTATATGACCCTTGCTGCTATTGTTTATAATATCTAGAGGAACCGAAATAGATGCACTTTTTAAGGCTTTTCCTGGACTGATGGTTGTATAGCTAAAGATATAAAGAGTATAGTCCATTACAGATTATTCATTGTACAGAATAGGAAGGTGACAATACAAGAACAAAGATTTTTAGATAGAATTAAAATGAAATTAGTTTGGGTGGGGAGCTGGTGAGCTCAGTTGTCTGTATGGTTTCAGATTGGTTGTATTGGTTGGTTGATTAATGAAGTTTTTCCTTCTTGATAAAAAAAATCCTAAATAATCATGTTTCTAAAAGATGCATGATTAATTAAAAATTGTGTGGGGTTTCATGAATAGCATATAATGGACTAATGCATGAACATGTTATAAATCAAACATTAATTAAATTTTATTTAAATAAATACAATAAATAAATAATTAATGATGAACCCAATACTATTGGGTATTTCTAAATTTAGAATCTTTGAAAAAATATAAATAAAAATACAAAATAGCCTTTAGGTGGTTTTCAAGACTCCAAGAATGATTCTCCTCTCTTTTAGGCTTTCTTGCTAATCTTTAGGAATTTGTTAGGCCAACTAATTAATTAGAAACTGACTTTCTAATTAATTTATTTAATTAAAACTAACTTTTAATTAAATAAAAAAATTTGTCATCTTTTTAATTTAGTTGAATTTAAATAATTAAATAATCAAATTCAAATAATTATTTAAACTCAAAAGAAAATCTTAACCAACTAAAAGATATTTTATTTTTCTAATAAAAATAAAATAAGATAATTAAACTTTTCAATTCAAACAATTTATAAATTAATTAAATAAAAGATTAATTGCACAATGGAACAGAAGATCGGCCAGGGTAGGCGCGCAGGTGCTGCGTGCCCGAGAGGCGCGGTGCAATAGGGAGCTGTGGGGCTGTGGCTGGGCAGGTAGAAGCAAGGCACGGGGCGCGCACGAGTGGGGAGGCTCGACCTGTGCTTGCACGCGCGTGGCTGGGGAGGGCTCGGGTCGCTGGCTTGGTTGGTGGCTCAGGTTCTCCTCTTTTCTTTGTGTACAGATTTTTAAAATACATATTTCAAAAATAAAATTTACAAAATCCTATGCCCTTTATGGCTTACACAAGATCTAGAAATTCAAATTCATAATCCAATAACACCATATAATTAACGATCAATCATTCAACCATACATTAAAAAAAACATATTCATTCATTCAATATACATATCAACATACATATAATAAATGCAAGAAACTCACAACATTAAATATCTCTTCTATATAAAGTGTGTAGATAATGACATTTTTTTGTTTTAACTATTTTGTTTCCATTATCTTTTACATAATATTCTTATATTTAAGAAAATATTCTCATATTTAGTGGTAGATTGTACGCATGAATTAAACTTAAATAAAATAAATAAAATAAATAATTAAACATATTAAAAAAGGATATTTTTTAGATATTTTACAATAATAATTATTTAAAAATAATAAAACCATACGTGTTGACCCTCGTTTTGGTCAACGACACGGAGTCAGATAAACGACAAGAAAATAGTACAAAGCTTGAAAAAACAATCTAATGGAAAGTAAAGAACACAAGAAAATATAGTGGTTCAGGCCCAGTGATTGGTAATGACCTACGTCCACTTGAACTATTATTAATATTGAGCTTCAAAGGTGTGATCAAAGAACTAGGGTTCCTGAGTTTCACAGACCTTAGAAGGAGAAAACAATACAAGCGATGAATAATAGTAATGTAATTCGGAAAAAGATCAAAAGATCCCCCCTTGAGCTATTTCTTGTATATTTATAGGCTCAAGGAGGGTTACATGAGTCAAATAATAATATCTCTCCTTAATAAACGGATCTTCAAGTCATAATGAAAAGATATTCTCGGATATCATTACAATTGTACAGATTTATTCATAAATAAACGGAGTATACGACCAGGCTGGTCGTATATAAAACTTGAACTTCGCATATGGAAATATCTCTGGTCGATAGGCAAGCAGCATCTTTGCCACGTGTCGAAAATTCTTGCCACGTCATCATCAACTATTTTTTGGATAAACATTTGCCCCCCAAGCTTATTTATTACGACCAACAATAAGTAAACTTAGGAAACTAACCTTTCGTATGCCCCACAAAATCTATCAGAGCCCCTCGTGCATTCTCGAAAACCGTGACCTAATCACGTCCAATCAAGCCTTTTCAGTTTCCAAGTAATCCTTCTGATGGCTATTACACTCCCCCATGCCTTGAAAAAGGTAACTCATGATTACCCCTTTTCAACATATCTTAGCCTTTATAAATAATCCTCACATTTACCATTTAACTTTTTACTCGCCATTTCTTGCCAAGAACCCTCAAGAACTCCATCTCAGAGCTCAAAACTTCGAAGGTCTTCCGTCACTGTTCTAAGGATCCTTTGTTCGCACACCCAAATTCGTTCCATTTCAGAACATCCAACCTTCATTCAGGTAAATTTCTTCAACTTTTAAGCCCTTTGACATGCCATGCATACTGCTATACGACTGTTTTGAGTTCTGAAACTTTTTTGTGTTCTTGGGTAGAAATTCATGAGGATTGTGGGAATGTTGATTTATGCTTGATAGGGTAGTGTAGTTTTGCTCTATAGGAGTTAGGAGCTAGTTTGATAGTTAAGACCGTAAGTTTAGGGTGTAAAATCGAAGTAAAAATTCAATTTTTAGGCTAGCTGAAAAACTGGGTTTTTCCCGCCCCTTCCGAGTCAAAAAAGCTTTTTCCCAAAAACATTTTATTTCTGCTTTTTGATCTGTTTTTCAAACTGCTCGCATAGAACTTAGTGTTTCTGTTAGAATGCTGCTGGTCGTAGACGCGAGCAACGTTATTCCAACTTTCAACATAAGCTCCCAGGCTGTGCGTCTTATCTCCTCCTTTCTCTGTTCGCAATTTACATGCAAGATCCGTGGGGAGGAGAAACACCTATAGATGACGATCTATTGGCTCAACTGTTCGAGGACAAAGAAAAACCATCATCGCTGATACCCAAAATTCCATATTCTCGCGTCAATTTAAACACTTCACCTGTCTTGACTCGAGATATGGCTCGCACCAAAACCAAAGCCCAGAAAAAGAGAACCCCCGATCCTTCTCATCAGCCTGCTCCAAGGGCTAATGCTCCCTTGACCAGTGGTCGAGATGAAAATGCTCCTGACCCCAACATCCAAAGACACGCTTGACCCCGACATGCCATTCAGCCAGATGTTGAGTGGCATTTAGTTCCTGAGAGCAGAATGACGATCTGGATGATCGCCAATTATATCAGGAAGTACGGTCTCGCGGGGGTGACCCTAGTCAGACCTAACCAAGACCAAAGGGCGAACCTGCCTGGAGGCGCCTTCAGTGCCTGGTCGATGTTTCACATTGAGGCAGGGGCTACCTTGCCTCTTCACTCATTTTTTCAAGGGGTGGCCAACTATTTTGGAGTTTCCCCCTTTCAAATAACTCCAAACGGATATAGGATGCTCGCTGCGCTCTATATTCTGTACAGCCACAAGAAATGGCCCATGCGAACGCCTCATGAGGTCAACTACCTGTTCGACCTTAAATCTAACCCAACCAAGAAGGCACGGGGTTTTTTCACTTTTGTCATCAGGAAACCAGGAGCACCTTCTTGACTGACACCACCCATATATCAAATGTGGGGAGGTATTACCAGGAGTACTTCCTCACAACTGACATGATCACAGACAACCTGGCCTTTGCTCAAGGAGGTAAAACTTTCGTATCACTGGCTGTTACTTCTTCACTTAGTGTTCTCCTCCACATTTTCTTAAACTGTTAATGTCTTCCAGGCCCATGGCTGTGACCAGACCCAACTCCGGACATGGAGTTGAGATCGACGCTCCTAGCCAGCGTGACTGACGTAGAAAAAGGCATCAAGCATCTGGTTATAGAGGCTAACCTTAGGTTGGTTGGCCTCTTGGCTCCTCATCAGGGCACGAGGGAGCCAACAACAGGGAGTGCGATTGTCGAGGAGGAACCCGAACAGCAACCTCCAGCGTCACCTCCACGAAGGATACTGACTGGGGTCATGATCAGGGAACCTATTGGCACTCCTCCAGCAGAGAGGCCCTCGGCTCCCTTGGGGAAAGGAAAAAAGAAGGCCACTGAGCCTATCGAACACTTTGACAAGTCTTTGGATGATAATGATACAGTTATTTTTCTTTTAGATAACTTGCCAATTCCCTGTCACCTATTCGACGGGGACGGCAATTTTAAATATGCTCCAAATTTAGGTCCAGACTTCTTCATGTCAAAGAGTGAGTATAAGACTAGTAGAGTCTATAGTATAGCGACCAGTAATAATAGCTCAGGTATTTGACTTTGCAATCTATCTTTACTTCTTTTTCTGATGTAATATACTTGGTCATTCATGCTATCTCACTGTTCAACATTGTTCTTCTTTTTCAGACATGGAATCTGTCAATGTGTTCGACATCTATAGCACTCCTGAAGCTGCCGCGGCTCCCCCGAGCAAGAAGAAGACCAGCAAGAGACACCACAGGGAGAGCATCAAAGCGCCTCAGGAGAAGAAGGCTCGAAATGCATGCCCTTTGGAGGATATGCTGTCTGCCACGACAACTCCATCCTCTCCCCGTGAGCAGCAGATTCCTCCTGCTCCAGCCGGATCAACTCCACCTTCCGCAGCCCCGACCGACCGAACTCAGCAGGCCGATCCTGCTTCAATTGGGGGCGACATAACTGGTCGCACCTTTAAATTGGTCAAGGAGAGGGTCGCGAAGATTGTGAAGCACGACCACTGCCGAGAGGCAATGGCTACGACGGAGGTGATGGATGTTGACCTAATCTTGAATCGCGCCCTGAATGAGTTCACCAATGTAAGTCATCTTTTTCTGCAGAAATAGGTCTACTTTATTTTATAGTTAGTCTAACTTCTACTCCGACTACAGGCCATGCTGACCCTCACTGTCGGCCGTATCCACTCGAGTGCTATCACCAAGCAGGCCAGAACTTTGGAGCAACGACACCAGGATGAACTTAAAGCTGTCGAGGCAAAATATGCTGAACAGCTGGCAGTGGTGGTTGAGGAAAAGGCCAAACTGGCTAAGGAGTTGGAGGAGAAGCAGAGGTCTCTGGAGAAATTTTGTGAGCAGAGGGACCAATATAAGGAGTCTAACCGCTTCAACTACCGCGTGGCCCAACAGCTCGAGTTGGACTTGGTTGCGAGCAGGCAGGAGAATACTACCCTGGAGGGCCGGATTGAGGAGTTGGAGAAAGCCAACGCCGGTAACTTGGAAAGGTACAAGAGTGCCACTCTTCGATGCTTCTATGATTTCTGGAAGCATAATCAGGGTGCCAACTTCGACTACCTTCCCGAGAATGCGAGAGACGCCGAGCTTGCTCGCTGCGCTGCTTAGCTAGCTGAGGAAGAAAGATCAAGGGTTCCTGCTTCCCCTGAAATCTCGCTGGCCGCTGGGATGGATGAGGCAGACAATGAGGCTGCAGTCGTTGTTCATCAGAACCTTCCCCAAGACCCTCCGGCTCCTCAGGATCCTTGAGCTCCTTAGTCCTTTCTGATTATATTTTATTTTTTTAACTACACGACCTACGAGTCGTGATGTAAAGACAATATAATTTTTTGTTGCTGCATGGGCAACTTTTACTTTTACTTGAACAATTACATCCAAGCAGTGACTGCTCGCGGTGTAAAAAGATTTGTTTTGATATTATAATATATTTGCATATTATTATAACATCTGTTCGCATGACCGAACTTAGCATAGCACTTTGGTTTGATTTAACAAAATAACAAAATTTTGAAAAATACTCTAAGTGCCTTAGCATGCTTTCACTTATTTTTCTCATGTGTTTACATAACTTTTGACGATATGTTTTGCTTACTTGTACCTTATATGCCCCCCAAGTGATCAAGGAGCTTTAGGTCCTTGGTCACTTGCCTTGACTAGAACCTGCTCGAACATTACTACTCGTAGCAATATGATTAGAATTATAATACAGCAAAACAACACACGTAATGAGCAAATACTTGTAATAAATACAATAGTTGGCAAGAAATGACTGGCTGAGCACAGTCCCTTTTATTTCTCGTAATAAATGGACTAAACATGTCTGTACGAGTGATCAATAAGATCTTACACTTTTTCAAAACTTGTAAAAAATAAAATTTATACAAGCCAATTCTTTAAGAAGAATTGTTCATTGGTAATACTTGTGAAAGTGTTCTCCATTCCAATAGCGAGGAACGAGATCTCCGTTTAAGCGTGCAAGTTTATAAGTGCCTAGGTGAAGGACCTCATCGATCTGGTAAGGCCCTTCCCAATTAGGCCCGAGTACTCCAGCAGCTTGGTCGCAGGTGTTTAGAAAAACTCTTCGGAGTACGAGGTCTCCAACATTGAATTTTCTTTCTCGTACTTTAGAGTTGAAATACCGGGCGACCTTCTGCTGGTACGCAGCTACTCGGAGCTGGGCTTGTTCATGCCTTTCATCAATTGAGTCCAGGGATTCCATCAATAGTTGGCTGTTAGAGTCTTGGTCGTATGTTAACCTGCGGTGTGATGGTGGATCTAACTCGACAGGCAACATAGCTTCATACCCGTACGCCAAGGAAAATGGGGTATGACCTATTGCTGTTTGGTGGGAAGTTCTGTACGACCAAAGGACTTCAGGCAACTGCTCTGGCCATGCTCCCTTAGCTTCTTCAAGTCTTTTCTTCAGGGTATCCTTCAGCGTTTTGTTAACTGCTTCGACTTTCCCATTTGCTTGGGGATGAGCGACTGAAGAAAAGATTTTGATAATATCATGTCATTTACAGAAGTTCGTTAATAGATCACTGTCAAACTGGGTGCCGTTGTTCGAGACTATCTTCCTTGGTAATCCATAGCGACAAATGATGTTCTTGACTACGAAGTCAAGCACTTTCTTGGTCGTTATGGCTGTGAGTGGCTCAGCCTCAGACCATTTAGTGAAGTAGTCGATGGAAACCACTGCATACTTTACACCACCTTTTCCTGTAGGCCAAGATCCGATTAGATCTATTCCCCAAACTGCGAAGGGCCATGGACTCTGCATCTGTTTTAACTCGTTGGGAGCTGCTCATTGGATTTTAGAAAATCTCTGACACTTGTCACATCTCTGGACGAACTCCATTGAGTCTTCATTCATGGTTGGCCAGAAATAGCCCTGCCTTAGGATCTTTTTTGACAGACTTTGTCCCCCAGCGTGGTTCCCGCAAAAACCTTCGTGCACCTCTTTCATCAACTCTTTGGCTTTCTCCTTTGTAATACATCTAAGGAGTGGCATGGAGTATCCCCTTCGGTACAGAATCCCATCGACCAGGATATACCAAGCAGCTTGTCACTGAAGGGTCCTGGCTTTGTTTCTGTCCACTGGTAGTACGTCGCTTGACAGATACTCTACATACGATGCCATCCATGTATCTGCCATCTGGATGACCAGAGTGGTTTCTGCTACTTGGATGCTTGGTACTGATAGCCGCTCAACTGACAGTATGTTTAGAGTGTCAGCATCCTTTGCACTTGCCAACTTTGCCAAAGCGTCCGCGTTGGAATTCTGATCGTGAGGTACTTGCTGGAGAGTGTATTTGTCGAACTGGGCTAACAGATCCTTTGCTTTGTTCAGATAGGCGACCATCTTCAAACCTCGCGCCTGGTACTCTCCCAAGACTTGATTCACCACTAGTTGTGAATCGCTATAGACGTCAAGCACTTTTATGTTCATATCCTTGGCTAACTGCAGTCCAGCGAGTAACACTTCATATTAAGCCTCATTGTTAGAGGCAGTGAAGTCAAATCTAATTGCACAGTGAAATCGATGCCCTTCCGGTGTTATCAATATCACTCCTGCTCCTACGTGGGATTCATTAGATGAACCGTCTGTAAACAATTTCCACGAGGGTGCTTGGATTTGACACTCAGGCTCGCTGGGTTCTTCAATCTACTTGCCACTCGCGAGCTCTGTGAATTCGGCGATGAAGTCAGCTAAGGCTTGTCCTTTTATCGCTGCTCGCGGCAAGTAAGATATGTCGAACTGCCTGAGTTCGACTGCCCACTTTAGTAATTTTCCTGCAGCCTCTGGCTTTTGCAGGACTTGCCGAAGAGGCTAGTCGGTCAATACCGTAATTGGATGAGCTTGGAAGTAAGGACGTAGCTTCCTAGAGGCCAAAACTAAACAATAGGCTAACCTTTCGATGGGGGGATACCTCAACTCTACTCCGATCAGCCTTTTGCTTACAGAATAGACAACCTTCTGCACACCTTCTTCTTCTCTTACTGGAGCAGCACTAGCAGCGTAGTTAGTGATTGCCAGGTAGATGAACAAAGTCTATTTATCGAACGGCTTTGACAGGATGGGTGGTTGCTCCATATGCGTTTTTAGTGCTTGAAAGGCCTGTTCGCACTCATTTGTCCATTCAAATTTCTTATTGCCTCTAAGTAGATTAAAAAATGGGATGCACTTGTCTGTCGATTTTGAAATGAATCTACTGAGAGCAGCAATCCTACCGGTCAGGCTTTAAACATCCTTAATCTTCACTGGCGACTTCATCTCGATCAGGGCTTTTATTTTCTCGAGATTAGCTTTGATTCCTCTTGAGTTAACTAGAAATCCCAAGAACTTCCCTAATCCTATTCCGAAGGACCATTTAAGGGGATTTAACTTCATCCTATATTTATTCAGTACGTTGAAGCATTCCTGCAAATCCCTTACATACCCTTTTGCTTTCTTCGACTTAACCAGCATGTCGTCTACGTAAACCTCCATGTTTGTGCCGATCAACTCCTTGAACATGTGGTTGACGAGTCTCTGGTAAGTCGCACCAGTGTTTTTCAAACCGAAGGGCATCACCTTGTAACAGTAGAGCCCTGTATCAGTTCGAAAGCTAGTGTGATCCTCATCAGGGGGATGCATACTGATTTGATTATACCCAGAGTATGTATCCATGAAACAGAGGATCTCGTGCCCTACAGTGGCATCGACCAGCTGGTCGATCCTCGGGAGTGGGAAACAGTCTTTGGGGCAGGCTTTATTTAGGTCTGTAAAATCCACGCACGTACGCCACTTGCCATTCGGCTTGGGCATGAGTACGAGATTAGAGACCCACGATGGATAAAACGCCACCCTGATGAACCCATTCTCCTTCAACTTCTCGACTTCATCTTTCAAGGCCTTTGATCTATCTTTGTCGAGCAGCCTTCTTTTTTGTTGCACTGGTGGAAAGCTTTTGTCGATGTTCAGGACATGGCTGATGACTGCAGGATCTATCCCGACCATGTCTTTATGCGACCAGGCAAAGACATCATGGTTCCTCCTTAAGAACTCCACCAGTGCTTGTTTTGTTGTTGTCTCTAAGTTTTTACCGACTTTCACAACTCTGGTCAAATTTTCCTCATCGAGTTGGACCTCCTCAAGGTCCTTGATGGGTCCCACTTTTTCTTAAAAATCCCCAAAGCGAGGATCTAAGTCTCTATCCTCGCTTTGGGCAACACCCTATTTGGTGAGATTATCACCTGAGCGGGCTTGAACTTAAGTTGCCATTTGCAACTCCTTCCCGGTGGCATCTCTCGCTACACCCTTCTTTGCCTTGGTGATCGAGGCATTATAGCACTCCCTTTCTTCCCTCTGGTTTCCCAACACGCATCCTACCCCTGCGTCCATTGGGGATTTCATAGCGAGGTGCCATATAGAAGTGACGGCTCGCAGGTCAACCAGAATTGGTCTCCCTATCACAGCGTTGTACGCTGAAGGACAATCAACTACTATAAAAGTAGTGAGTAATGTCCTGTTAGCAGGCGCAGTGCCTGCTATGACTGGGAGTCTAATCGACCCTACTGGGGCGAGCCTTTCTCTGGAAAAACCATAAATGGTTTGGTTGCACGGCTCCAGGTCCTTCACGGACAACTTCATCCTTTCCAGCGAGGACTTATATAGGATGTTGACCGAACTTCCTGTATCGACCAACACCCATTTCACCATCATGTTCGCGATCTATACGTCCACGACCAGCAGATCGGAGTGTGGGAATCGCACGTCCTGGGTGTCATCGTCAGAGAAGGTGATCAGTTCCACCTCTGTTCGAGCCTTTTTTGGTGCACGATCCTCGACACTCATCATCTTGATGTCCTGGTCGTGGCGTAGGGTTCGAGCATATTGTTCCCTCGCTTTCCCACTATCTCCTGCAAGATGTGGGCCTCCACTGATGGTGAGTAGGGTACTTGCCACGGGAGCTGGCTGTAAAGGTGGCGAGCATTGGCGTGCAGGCGCCGACTCGTTGCCACCTTGAGCCTCTCACAGAGAACCTCCCGTGGCTCATACATATCTTCTTAAATGTCCCTGTCTTATCAGGAACTCAATTTCACCCTTCAGCTGGTCATACTCATTAGTGTCGTGCCCGTAGTCATTATGAAAATGACAGAACTTTGTTGAATCTCTCTTGGAGATATCTTTCCTTATTGGTGTGGGTCGTTTGTAGGGCATGCTCGAGCTGGTCGCTAGGTAAACGCGGCTCGGCTTTCAACAAGGGCAGTGTAATTGGTGAATCTTGGTTTGTACCGATTACCTTTGGGGCACTTACTCTCGGAGGTCGAGGGTTCGTTGTTTGTCCGCTTTCCACCATTCTTACCATTGCCATCTCCGTTGCCTTTTTCGTTTCCATTGGGCTTAGACCCGTTGGCGGCTTCTTCCTTGGGCCCCTTTTCTTTTGCTGGTGATTTCCCTTCATTGGCAATCGTGCCCTTGAGCTTGATGTACCGATCAACACGATCTAAAAACTCATGGGTACTTTTAACCCCATGCTTTCTGAGGCTACTCCAGAGGGGAGAATGGCGCCTAACCCCAGCAGTTAGGGCCATCATCTTGCCTTCATTGCCCACAGTCTTGGCTCCAGCTGCAACTCGCATGAAGCTTTGAATGTATTCCTTAAGGGGCTCTCCCTCTTTCTAGCGTATCTCGACCAATTGATTCGCCTCAGTGGGGTGCGCACGACTCGCATAGAACTGTCCGTAAAACTCCTTCACGAACATCTCCCAGGAGAATATACTTGCAGGAGGGAAATTAAAGAACCACTCCTAGGCGGCATCAGAAAGTGTCGCTCGGAAGATCCTGCAGCGAGCATCTTCAGAGACTTTCTGAATGTCCATTTGTATCTCAAACTTGTTGACATGAGATACTGGGTCTCCATACCCGTTGAAATTTGGCAGTGTCGGCATCTTGAACTTACTGGGGGTTTCTACCACAGCAATCCTTTGTACGAAAGGGGTGCCTCTCCTCCGATCGTACTCAATGTGTGATGTTCGCCCCCCGACCAACTGTTGCACAGCCTGGCTCAGGGCATCAATTTAAGCCTGAACGGCTTCTGGGATTGCTGGGGCCTCTGGTGCTAGGGGAATGTACTCATCATGCCTTTCTCGGCGGTCGTTGAGTATATCCCTCAAGTCATCATCTCTTCGCTGCTGCTCTTTGGCTTTGAGCCGACTAAAGACATTATTCTACCTGGGCTGCCCCCCAGCGTTACGACCTGCTGGTCGGTCTTCTCTAGGTGGGGGGCTCCTGCCTCCACCTCTCTCTTCATCCCTCCGACCAGCATTTCCTCTGCCTGAGTCAGCTTCATTGAACCCGTGGCTATCTCTGAACTGTGGCTGGCTATGGTGAGACCGACTATTCCCTCTGTTGCCTCCTTGGGCTAGAATTTACCGAGCGTTAAGGGGAGGCCTGCGTTGGTCAGTGGGTCCCCGTGCATTGTCATGTCGTGGGGGGGCCCTGACTGCAGAGCCTATCTCTGAGTTCCTCCTGCTGGCAAAATGACGCTGCCCCCTGCTCGGTGGATGCAGCTCTTCACCCCCTAGGCGTCTAGGGCTGCGGGGCTGTTGCCCGGCCCTATTCTGCCTCGGGCACGGGGGATTGCCTCGACCAGCTTGAGACGGAGGCTGCGTCTCATGATCCCTAGGTGGGACATCATCCTGAGTCATAGGTGGCTGCTCCGGCCTCTGAAGGCTTATTGGCTGGAGCGGAGGACTAGGATTGGGGCCCCTTTGAGTTGGCCTATTTGGTGGCTGATCTGGCTGGGAGGCTGGCGCAGCCTGATTCCTAGCCAGCTGGATGGCTGCTTCAAGGGCTGCCAAGGCATCCCTCTGCCGACGGTCCATCTCCGCCTGCCGCTCGCTCAGCTCTTGGCGCTGGCGCTCTATCTCCCTTTGTTGCGAGGCCATTATCTTGGCAGCATTCTCTTGATTGGCCAACTCGTCCTGCAACACTCCCAGTGTTGCCTTCAGGGTCTCAGAATCCAACTCCTCCTCATCAAACTCCAAATGAGGTTCTTCTTCAGCCACATTTGGGGGAGGAGGCTGGGATGGTGCAGCAGCAGCCTGGCCAATCTTCTTGGTAGTTTTCGCCATTAGATCTTCTTTTGTCAAGCTCTCAATGAAAGCACCAGAATGTTGACCCTCATTTTGGTCAATGCACGGAGTCAGATAAACAACAAGAAAATAGTACAAAGCTTGAAAAAACAATCTAATGGAAAGTAAAGAACACAAGAAAATATAGTGGTTCGGCCCCAGTGATTGGTAATGACCTACATCCACTTGATACTATTATTAATATTGAGCTTCAAAGGTGTGATCAAAGAACTAGGGTTCCTGAGTTTCACAGACCTTAGAAGGAGAAAACAATACAAGCGATGGATAATAGTAATGTAATTCGGAAAAAGATCAAAAGATCCCCCCTTGAGCTATTTCTTGTATATTTATAGGCTCAAGGAGGGTTACATGAGTCAAATAATAATATCTCTCCTTAATAAACGGATCTTCAGGTCATAATGAAGAGATATTCTCGGATATCATTACAACTGTACAGATTTATTCATAAATAAACGGAGTATACGACCAAGCTAGTCGTATATAAAACTTGAACTTCGCATATGGAAATATCTCTGGTCAATAGGCGAGCAGCATCTCTGCCACGTGTCGGCCACGTGTCAAAATTCTTGCCACGTCATCAACAGCTGTTTTTTGGATAAACAATACGTTTATAACTTAAATACAATTTAATTAATTTTAGAGAAAAGCATAATTAAACACACATACGTTTGATAGTGTGTTTTTATTTATTTATTAAAATTTAATTAAAATAATTATATAAAACCATATGTTTTATAAAAAATTCAATTAAACCATATGTTTTAATAAATTTGAAATTCATGTATAATATTAATATTATATTAAACATATAATATATAATATCTTGTTGTCACTGCGAAATTCAAAAATTAGAACAAACATAAACTCAAACCAAAATTAATTAATTAAAATAGGATATTTTAAAGATATTTTATGATCATTTAAATAATTAAATTATATTTTTATAAAAATAACAAAGTCATATGTATCATTTATTTTAATCTTATAAATTTGTGTGATAGTTTGTTTTTTATCAAGTATTTGAAGCTCTTTTTCTTCATCAAATTCAACAAAGGATATTGTGAGATATATTAGAAACTAAAAATAGTTGATGCATGTATATTATTCTACACTATGACTTTTTCTATTCTTATGTTATTTATATTATTAATTTCTTTTTAAATATTATTGTAATTTATATATGTGTTATGTAGCCATGTAAATATATATTTATGTCAATGTTGTGATTAGATGTCATATATGTAGAAATTATTGATATAAATATTTATATATACTATAGAACTATAATTCATTTTATTATATATATTTTTTTTTTTTAAAAAGTGAACCAGTTTTTATTAAAATTATTGACAATGTATTGCCCTAAATTTTTTTTATACATTTATGTCATACATTATATTAAACATCTTTTATTTATTTCTATGATATTGTTTGTTTGAATAAGCATGTTTACAACTTTAAAACTAAGCAAACGTGCATTGCACATTCCTTCTACCTAGTAAATATATATATAGACTGCTCTGGTACCAATTGTTAGTATTAAAAGTGTAAATCAGAGATACGCAATGGAAATTGGGTTTTAAAAAAAAATATTAATACCAGCCAAGATCATACATATATAGATATATTAAATCATATACAAATAGATTAGAGACTACCTCTTGAAGCCTATCAAGTATCCACAAATATTTTTGTATAAATCAACGATCTTCCATTCTAGATTCTGAAAGCTCATACCTTGATCTTCCAGACCAATCCTCAAACACACAAGGACGTGTGTTGGCACATAGGATTCAAAAGGTTAATTTGGACTCTCTAGATGTACTCAACACATAAAATCTATAGAAGTTTGATAGAGAGAAGATGTATTGAATAGTTTTTCAGGTTTAGAAAAACTATCGCTTTCTTTTTAGAGAGAGAGCCTGACAATCTATGAAAATCACTTCTTGTTATTCTTTAAAAAGTATCTCTTCTTTTCAAGTTTATAAAGATAATTAGCTAATTTAATTAATATTTATTTTATTTAAAATAAAAGTGATCAGTTATAACCTATTTAATTATTTAATTTAAATTATATTTTTAAAAAATAATTAAATAAACAAATTATTTGAAATTCAAATCCTATGGATAAGAAATCTCTGATTGTGGTGCCACAATCACTGTACAGTGTGTGTGTCGACTACACCATTAGAGTTATCCCTAATTTTCTCATTTGTTTATTTAATTAATATTTAAGACAATATATTTATCCCAAAACTAATATCAGTTAATTCAAAATTAATTTTATCTTAAAATATCAATTTTAAATAAATAAATATCTAATTCTAAATAAGATAATTATTAATATTTATTTATATTAATCCAAACATGATTAATATTTATTTTAACCTATAGTTTTTCAAAATAAAAACTATATAGTTAAATAATTAATTAATTCATAATTAATCAATTGCTCAGAATTATCACATAAATTTCCTTGCCTTGGAAAATTAACTCATTCGCAATTAAGTCATTCTCTCTACAAATCTTTCTTTTAACATCCTTACCCTTGACAGTGTAGGACAAAGGTGATCTGGGGACCATAGACCTAATACGAAGCTCCAATAAACCAGATTATTAATTAAACTCTTTAATCAAAAAATCTTATTTATTATTTCTATTATTACTCCACTATAAATATGGAATTGCACTCTAAGTATTTATAGAATTATATTTAAAGAGTTTTCTCTTGTAGTCCATTTATATAATCAATAAATGTAGTTATGTTCTCCATTTCTTGGTTCATTAATTAGAGGTCGGCAATATTACCATTTTACCCTTCTAATTACCTCTTGATCCTTAAGTGCCATTAATTTACTAGTGATTAATTAATCTATAATCATATTATAGATTTGAGCTCAATAACTACTCAGTTCCAGAATTAATCCTTAAGGGAACCAATATTCGATCTGTTAGGAAAGTATGTATTCCATTATTGTAAATCATGTTCCCAGCCATTCAAGATATTGAATCTCCAAAACAAAAGTCATTAGCCTCATTATACTAAGAAACATTAACGAGTGAATCAAAAGATCCAATAAACACAAAGAGGAGTTCATGAATACTCAGGATTTAGACTGATCTAAAAATAATCATCTATTATGATAAGAATTAAATATTTATGTCTAACGAAAAGTTTATAAAGATAATTAATTATCATCGATCCTGTTATATATAATGTCTATTATATATAACACATTTACTAAGATGTCTATCCACATCAGTAATCCAAATCTAGATCACTGGCATCATGTATGCTTAGTACCCTCTTTAGTAACTATTCATTTAAGATTCCTTACTTTAATATGTTATTGACTATTTTATTCATTATATATGATCTTAATTCTCTCGTACTAATACAAGATCATATTGTAATGATCCAACTACTCTAGACTTTGGACCATTAACAATAACTATACATAGACACTAATCTTTAATAAAACTTACAAGGGAAATAAATATTGCTTCATTAAAAACTTGTAAAAACAAATGTTAAACTATATAAAACTTTAAGTAGATATGGGATCCCATTGTTTTAAAAGAAAAACATAACATAATTGATTACATAGTAAAATGCGGAAAAATACATATAAACCATAAGTAAAGAAACTTCATCCTCGAATCGAACTCTCAGCACTTCGATTCCATTCCGCCTCAATACACATGCCCAAACTACCAAGAACCTTTCCCGCCACCAAAGCTATTTTCCTGCACATATAAACATAAAAGGAGTGAGCCTAATGCCCAGCAAGGAAAATCTAACACATAAACCATATACATAAAATTCATAATGTAACATAAAACATATCATAAACATATTGTCACATACATACTATAATGGCCATTATTACTTGGGGTCCCATAAACAAACAAGTCATATGCCCATTAGATTTGTGGGGCTTGCTAGCTAAGCAAGTCATATGCCCATAAATTTATTGGGGCTTGTTAGTTATACAGGTCATATGCCCAAGTCTACAAACATACATAACATCACATAAATCATAGGTTAATAATAACACATATATTATAAGATAACACATAATATAACATATAGAATCCTATCCTATTTTCCTTACCAAAAATACCGGGATATGAGAACAGATTTGGGACTTTGGAACACTCCTAAAAACCATAAATGGAAGGGTGAGTATACTAAGGAGAATGAGATGAAAGTGATTAAAGAACTATACCATCAAGAATATACTTACCAAAAACCTTATGTTCAAGAACTTAGATTTCCTATCCAAGAATAAAGAATAGAGTTAGGATGTTGAGTAGAAAACTATAAGAATTTTAAGGAAAGCAATACAGAAATGGACTAGAGTATTGGAATACCTTGAAGACTTATATGACCGATCTAAACCTCGAACCGAAATGTGCTATAATCCTTACTTCCCAAGTGTTTGATAAGCTTATAATGATTAAGCTTATAATTCCCAACCCAAGTGTTTACACTCTCACAATAACCTAGCAACTTGCAGCCTCTGAACTTAGCTTGATGAATGAATAAATTGCTGGGTACTAGGTCCTATTTATAGAGTTCAAGAATGAAAAGATCTTCATTTAACTTGAATAAAAATAATGGCTTTTTAAGTGAAAAATATTTGAATTATCGTTCAGCAGAGGCTGAAGACTCGTTCAGAAAGATGCTGGACTTATCAAGAGGTTAAAGATTTAAAATGAGAACGTTTTCAAAAACTTTCAAAATGCACTGAAGGGGCCGATATATCGCCCCCTGTAGACGATATATCGCCTGGGCCAGCATGCCCGAGGCTCATCAAGGTGCTCGTGCGAAGTTACGTGTTTTTCGTATCCCCGTACTGCGTTATATCGCCCCCTATAGCTGCGATATATCGGTGTACGCTGAATATTTAAACACGAAATTACACAATTTTAGCTTAATTTGAATTGAGTAAACAGCCTTGACTAAGTCCTCTAACGTTTTCAAAGCTGCTGACAGACCCTAGGATATTCAAATATTACTCTTAATAAACTTATTCCTCAAAAATACTGAATTATCATTAAACATATACATGACAAGTGTTACTTTCTTATTGGGTCTATCTAAACCTTATAATATAATGAATATTACCATCAATATCAGTCATATTAATCAAACTTTAGGTTAAAATTAATATTCTTAAACTATAGGTTAAACTTATAAAATCTACAAGTGTTACTATGAGTGTCCAAATAAATCCCGGTCTTAACCAAAATCCACAGTCATAAAAATACTACTACTATTACTATTATACTATTATCTAACTAGCTAAGTAAAGTTCTTGGACTCTACACATATTCTCATGAATGAATAAGGAATTTTCTTGATATTATTATATAATTAATTCAAACAATAATTATAACATTCAAATATAATAAAATTTTATTTTTATTTAAATCAATAAAATGTATTTACATGCTTTTAGTGCATTAATCCTAACACCAAGGCCCGACAAGAAGAGTTATGTAGTACACAACCCCCTTAAATCTTACCAAAGAACATATCTCAATTCAAAATATCATAGATAATTAAATCATAAATATAACATTAAACAACATGTCACATCCATAGTAAAATATACATAGTGCATTAAAGCACATAAGAACATAAGCATGCATTTCCAACATATCATAAGCATGCTAATTTGTAACGTAGACATGCATTTAAGAACATAAGCATGTCAAGCATAATATCATACATACAGGTACCAACATAATTAACATTTAACATAAACTACTTACAACATATAACAATCATTAGCATAACCATATATCAAACATAGGTAAATAAACATAAAAATTCTACCATTACGAGTACGTCAAGCGTACACCTTGCGTGCAGGTGTGCACTCTTCTTACTTCAAGTCCAAGCAACAACAATATTTTTGTTCCCTTCAAGTATCCTTATCGAGTCCTAGTCATAACATAGAACTATTTACTTTAAAAAAAAACTTATAACTCAACCCAATATCATGCAATTACTCTTACTCTTTCTAAGACCCAAACCACTATAAAGTGTCTTTAAGAAAGTCCTAAAAATCCTAAAAATATCCCTAAGAAGTTAGGGAGCAAGTCCCTGATGAACCCCATGTGAAACGGCTTACAAACAACCAAAAAGGTCCCTGTCGCAGTCAAGCGCCACGACCATTATATGGGTATTTTGGGCACCTAGGGGTGCTCCTTTTGTGCCGCGACACTAGTTCAAAAACCAGACGCTAACTGAAATTCGATTGGTCATATATCCCTCAATATAAATCAATTTTTGATGATTCGTTTTGGGGTTTTCTCGTCTTTAATCCCTCTATACCATCATATAGTTTTTAGAGACAAATAAAATACCAAAAATTCATGAGAAGCCTCTATCTTCGTAACTCTAACAAATCTCATGCAATAAAACTTCTTCATCCCTAAGTTGTGAACATATATCACAAAACCAGTCCTTATATGATCATTGATTCTTCCATAGCATGTTTATAACATTAAAATATATTCATAAATGCCCTAACATGAAATTCTAACAATTAATTCATAACATCTACCCTTAAACCCAATGAACAATCATAAACATGAGCTAGATTGTAAAGAGTAATAAGATCTTATCTTCAAGTTGATTCTTAGTTCTCCAACTTTCTAAACCTTAACCTCAGAGAGAATCTATGTCTTGATCGATACAACGACTGCAGTAATACGATAGATTTAACCTAATTTATTTTAGTCTACAAATACTAACCCTAAAACCAAAAGACCAACTTGCCCCAAATTCTAACCCTCTCATAATTAGGATCAAGTCCTTTTTGTAATTTCACATAAAACTAATAGTTTTCAATTTCTTTAATTAACTTATGATCCAAAAATCCTATATATTACACTATGACCCGTAACTACAAAATTTGTGACACTAAAGCCCTTACTACTTGAAGGAATCATTTTTGTTGCTGATAAATGTACAAAACTTCAAAAATTATTCACATAATCATATTTCAAATCATAACATAGTCAAATAGACACATAACCATGTATTTACATAAAATTACCAGAATAACCCTTACTAACAGAAGCGGATATTACAGACATGGTCGTCGATGGCGAGGCCGCCAAAGGTGCGATCACCAATGGCATCACCGTGGCGGGGCTGATTTTGGGCGCTACTAAGAACTCGATTGGAACGAAATTAAGAGTCTATGCATCTCTTGCGCTCGTTAGCTTTGCTAACGCATCGACGGTGGAGTTTTTCTCTCTAGGGACCTGTTCGATCATGTAGCGATCGAATTAGGCAAGCATGTCTTTGGCATTGTTGAGGTAGGCAATCATGCCTAGTGCGCGGGACTAGTACTCCCCAAGGATTTGGTTGACCACCAGCTGCGAGTCACTTCTGATCTTTGGGAACTTAGCTTTCAATTCCTTCGCCATCCATAATCCTGCTAGTAATGCCTCATACTATGCTTCATTGTGGTGGTAGTAAAACCAAACCTCAGTGCGCAATGAATACGGTGACCTTTCGGGGTTACTAAGATTAGGCATGCCCCGACATTGTGTTCGTTGGAGGTGCCATCCACATAAACTTGCCAAAAGTCTTCCCTCGGTCACTAGTCTTCATTTATTGCCTCCAGTTTCCGATTGCACTCGATAATGAAGTCACTGAGGGTCTGTCCCTTTATCACTGTCCTTGGTTGATAGGTGATCTCAAACTGTCTTAAATCAATTGGCCCATTTCAACAAGTGACCTAAGGCGTTAGGTCGCTGCAAGACTTGCCGAAGGGGTTGGTCCGTCAACACCTTGATTGAATGAGCTTGGAAATACGGTCGCAGTTTTTGGGATGCCAGCACCAAACTGTAAGCGAGCTTCTCCATCTTGGGGTATCGCGTCTCATCCTCCTTTAGAGATGAGATGTTGGGGTAAGCGAGCTTCTCCATCTTGGGGTATCAGTTGCGTACTGACATAAGAGATGAGATGTTTTACGTTACCCTCCTTTAGAACTAACGTCCCACTTAATGCATGGTCGGAGATGGCTAGATACAGGTACAAGTCCTTTGCCATTGATGGCTTTGGACACGACAGGCAGTTGTGCCAAATGCTATTTTATCACCTAAAAGACCTTCTCACATTCCTCTATCCAATCAAATTTCTTACTTCCCCTAAGGAGGTTGAAGAACGTATGCCCTTATCGGTTGACTTTGAAATGAAGTGGCTGAGGGCAACAACCCTCCCGATCAAGCTTTGTATGTCCTTCATTCATTTAGGAGACTCCATATCGTGAGGGCCTTGATCTTACTAGGGTTGGATTCGATTCCTATAGAATTGACAATGCATCATAGGAACTTTCCTGAAGCGACCCTGAACAAACACTTTTGTGGGTTTAGCTTCATGATGTACAGACGCGGAATGGCGAAAGCCTCCTCTAGGTCACCTACATTCCCCCCGACCTTCTTGGACATCACTAACATATCGTCAACATAAACCTCCATATTCCTTCCGATATATTCCATGAACATCTTGTTGACTAGTCGCCAGTAGGTGGCTCTAACATTCTTTAAGCTGGAGGGCATGACCCTATAGGAATACAGGTCCTTGTTTGCCAAGAATGACGTGTGCTCTTGATCTAGGGGATGCATTGCTATCTGATTATATCTAGAGTAGGCATCCATTAATGACAACAGCTCGTGTCCGGAGGTGGCATCGACGAGTTCGTCAATCTGAGGGCGTGGAAAGCAATCCTTGGGACACGTCTTGTTGAGGTCAATAAAGTCAATACACACTCTCGAGGTACCGTTTGGTTTGAGCACAAGCACCGGGTTAGCGACCCATAAGAGATAGAAGGCCTCTATGATAAAGTCATTCTCTTCCAACTCCTTTACTTCTACTTTCAGTGCTTTATGCCTCTCGGCATCTAGGGACCGTCATTTCTAGTGGACTGGCAGTGCCCTTGGGTCTATGTTCAAAGCGTGTCTTATGACCGATGTAGTGATGCCTACCATGTCGTTGTTTTACCAAGGAAAGGCATCTTGGTTTTTCGCAATAAATTGATTAAGTTGGCCTTGACGTCGCTAATCAGGTTTTTCCTGACCTTCACCTTCTGAGTGGGGTCGCCATCCTTCAATTCTACTTCTTCGAGCTCTTTAACTTTTCCAACTAGTCTCTCTTCATCCCCAGAGTGAGGACCCAACTCCTCCTTGCTTTGGGACTCATTCATAAAGTGTGTGGACTTGGGTCGCCATCGTTGGAGACATTATTCTTGTGGTCGCCATTGGCGGTGACGCTAGCTTTGTGGTCGCTGCCATTGGCTAATCTTGCTCCGCGGTCGCTGTTGGCGACCACGCCGGGGGTGGCCTCACTTGTCAGGGCCTCACTTTCCACAACGCCAATCAAACTTGTCTCTGTCATCACAATAGTCTTCTCATCAAATAACTCCTTTTTACGTCAAACTCCTTGGTAATCAAAAATCATGTTTGCACAACCGGCGCCTCCCTTTCAAGCTTTGTTGATCGGAATATTGACGTGCCTCTCGCTGGTTTCCCCTTACACATCCAATACTTTCACTTGTGGGAAATTTGATGGTGAGGTGCCAAATGGACGTTATGGCGCGTAGATCAATGAGTACGAAACGTCCAAGATGACATTGTATGTAGACGGCTAGTGGACGACCATGAATGTCACCATGCAAGTCACTATCCGAGGGGGACTGCCTAGAGTCATCGAGAGTTTAATGAATCCAATAGCGGCCAAGCCCTCGCCATTGAACCCATAAATCATGGTTGATCATGGCGCAAGGTCACGAACGGATAGTTTCATTTTATCCAAGCATGACTTATACAAGATATTGATGGAACTGTCGTTGTCAACTAGAACTCAACCTTTAGGTTAGCGATCCCAGCTACGATGACCATGGGGTCGTTATGCGAGTAATGGATGTGTCTCAAGTCTTCACTAGTGAAGGTGATGTCTTGGTATTCCATGCGTGGGAACTTGCTTGGTCTCTCTTCGTTCGTCCTTACTTTGTCTGTCTAATGTCGCAACTCGCATGGATATCTCTCCCATCACTTGTTGTTAGGATTGGTTAAATACAAATGATAAGTGTTAAATTAAAATTACAACCAAGGTATAAACATTTAGTAAAATTCACATAATGAAGATGTGAAATTTGAGCTTCAATTGTAGGCACTTATAAAATGCAAATTTGGGTCCAAAGTGATACATGAGAGTATCGAAGGGTTACCAAAAAGTTTGGTGGAATTTAGAGCATTTTTGGGACCTTTGAAGTGTCCAAAGACTAGACAGGGTCTCGTACTGACCCCCGAAGGTCACAGACCGCTCTGTCCTCGCGAATATAGTTGCACAAAGAGCGAACTTAGTCAGAATCTTTAAACAAAAAAATATATAATGCACAAGTGATAAAAAGTTCAAGGGTTGAATTCACAAAGATAGAAGACTTACGAGGACAATTGAAGTAACGATGGTCGCAGTTCTTGAACCCATTTGACATCAAGAATAAATCTTTATAGTCATTTGGGTGGCTGGGGAAGTCGATGGCAGAGGCGGAGTTTGGGAAATGAGTGAGGTAGTAAAATCCATCACCTCGCCCCTACTGGTCGAGAGTGTCCTTGAGGCAGAAGAAGTACAGGATGTCTGCCGAAGTGAGGACCTCCCACTCGTGCCCCAGAAACAAATATTTTAACCCCGCCAAAAGCTTGTATGAGTTTGAGGGGAGCTGGAAAGAAGCCAGTTTAGCTTAGTTCAGAAAGTCTGTGAAATACTGTTCCAATGGGAGGAAGGCACCAGCCTTCAGGTGCTCATCACTCCAAGCCCTGTAGTCATCTTGGGTAGGGGCGCAGCTCCGCTCTCCCTCGAGCGTAGGTCAAGCGATAAGGCCATTAGCTCCCATCTCAATCCTGTGACTCAACAGGATCTTGTTCACTTTCCCCTGAGTCGTTATCCAAGAGACTATGTGCTCAGCTTCAAAGAATGTGTTGAGGTCGACCACAATCTCTCTCTCCACCACAGGACCAAAGTGAGGGATAGGAGACTCAGAGGTGACCTACTTGCCTTTATCTTTGTTCTGAGCAGAGGAGCTCGCGGAAGTTTTCTTTGCGGGTGCCATGACTTAGATCGCTTGATGACAAAGCAGCCTATTAGTAAGCGACCTAAGATGGTTTCTAGCTACGGTTGTAGAGGTACGAAAGTCCAAAGGTTTAAGTAGTTTACTTTCGAGATTTGAAAAATTATACGAGCTAGGTTGTGTCCTAGCCTCAACAGATGGTCCCACACGTGGTCCTAGGCCACACACCTCGATTTCTTAAAATTCCCAGATACTTCGGGATTCGCATGTCAGATTCGTCAGACCCACTACTTTCCTTTTGAAAGTGGTTTAATGAAAAACTGCCTAAGGAATCATAACATTTAAGCTACCTAGGAATAAACCTAAAACCTCTTTGGCTTCTACACCCCAAACAGGTATACAAACTGATTTACCATTAGAATTTTCTCAGAAAAACTCAGAAAATTTGCCTAGTTTTATGAGTACCTTATTTCTAAATGAGTCTAGTTTCATTCATTTAGCCTAACCCAAACCCTATTTCTTATTTACACTTAGACATAGCTTAAACGATATTGAGCAAAGAGCATTTTTTGAAGTAAAAAAACTCACTGGAAAATAAAAAATTGAAAAATTCAATCCAGGTGAGGAAATACTTACAGATTATGTGTTCGTTCAAAGAAGATGTTGATATGTCCACAGGAAGCTCCTTGAAAGCTTCTGAAAGTCTTAAAGGCGATGAAGGTTTTTGGGAAGAGTTTGAGAGAAAAAGGGAAACTTTGTTTTTTTGAAAAGGAAATTTTTTTAATGCAAAGGTGGTGCGGTTTCAGGACTGATCATCCTATTTATATGTAAACTATGAGAATTAATTTGGGCCATCTGATTGGGTTAGGTCGAGATCCAAAGGCCAAGATTAAATGAACAATATAGCCACAAAAATTTAACATGACAGTTGTCACAGTTCTCAAAACCCAAATGGACACCAATCACAGGCAGCCACATGTCCAATACTCGAGTAGTGGGCAAGCACGATTTTATATGGCAGAAGCCTAAAATCCCCTACTATGCATGCCAGAAAGTGACGACATCAAGCAGGAGCTTGGGGGGCAAATGTTGTACCTTAAAATTAGCATGAGCTCAATTACTCAGCTCAAGTATAACTAGCAGAAGAATATGTAGAAAAATACCCAAGTAGAATATCTGGCTAATAGTGATGTGAACAGCTCGAGTTTGGGGGCTGGGTAGCACAATACACAGGTTATTATCAGACCGCCTCTTAGGATAACAATTAAGTTTGAGACTTATAATTACCAGATCCAACTTTGGGCATCTGAGCTTACTACGAGCTAGGGTTCAGATAGTCGTTAAACACGAGCTCGGGTGAGATATTCAGCTCGTGGAAACTTGGACAGAACGCATACTGAAGGTTCTCAAGAGATTCGGAGACTCCTTATACGCTCATTAATTCCCAGACTATATCACATATCTATCATTTATTATTCGAGATGGCAGGAGTATATTCTATTCTGTTATCAAATCATATCCCAATGTAAATGAGAATAATCTGTATTAAATAGATAGCTTATGTATTCACGCAATTACCCAAACATGCCCATGGAATTCCCCTATAAATACTAGGAATAATGGACAAGGAGTGGGATGACCATTTTTGTATTACCAAAACTCTGCTGAAATTGAGAGAGAAAAGTAATAATATTGACTCATGGACTAGGTGGATTTTAACGACTGAACCACGTAAAAGTTTTGCGTGTTTGAGAGAGTGTTTATCATTTCATTATAGTTTATAATATAGCACTAATCTACCTGTTTAATTTCTTAATGCACTGTTGGAAAAAAATCGCATCAACACTAGTAAACATACTTATTTTGCTAACCACAAATGCAATGTCCGCTCTAGTATAATGAGAAACATACATTAAACTCCGAATTGCACTTACATACTCTAGTTGATCCACCACTCTCCCTTCATTCTTTTCAAGCTTTAGACTTAAATCGAATGGTGTGTTTGCCTCTTTGATATTAAGATGACCAAACTTGTCAAGTATTTTCTCAACTTAATGAGCTTGACCTAAGGCATAACCATCCACATTAATTCTAACTTTGATACCTAGTATGGTATCAACCTCTCCAAGGTCCTTCATTTTGAAGTTAGAAGATAAAAACCTCTTCGTTTCTATTATGTCTTTCATGTCATTACTTAATATCAACATATCAAAAACATATAGACACAGTAAGATGACATAGTCATCACAAGTCTTAGAGTATAAGCACTTGTCAACACTTTTGTGTCTAAACCCATCTGAAACAATGGCTTCATAAAAATACTCATGCAATTGTTTTAGTGCTTGTTTTAAACCATATAATGATTTAACAAGATTACACACTTTATATTCATTTCCCCTTAGAACAAACCCTTCTGGTTGTTCCATGTACACCTCCTCATCGATGTTACCATTTAGGAATGTTGTTTTGACATCCATTTGATGAACATATAGGTTGTGTATTAACGATAAGGCCAACAACAATCTTATTGATGTTGTCCTTACTACCAGTGCATAGGTATCAAAATAATCTATGCCCTCCTTTTTTCTAAACCCTTTGGCAACCAATCTTGCCTTATAGGCTGAGTGGTCTCATTAGTGTTGTATTTCTTTCGAAATAACCACTTTCAACCTATTGGATTTTATCCTTGTGGTAGATTTACAATCTCTCAAGTGTGGTTAGACATAATTAAATCCATCTCATCATTTATTGCCTCTTTCCAAAAGTTAGAGTCCCTTGAGGACATAGCTTCTTGGAAAGGTTTAGGATCATCCTCTACTTGAAGTACCATAGGATACTTCCAAGTGACTCCCTTATGGTTTCCCTCTACTAGGTAAAGAGTCTCCACTTGAGAGGTTTCATTTTTTGATCCACTCTTTTTAAGCCTATAGCATCTTCTAAGGAATATCAGTTTCTCTAAAACCTTTGAAGGTAACTTCTCTTGAGTTCCTTCTAATGAGATCGATTCTTGAGGCTTATTATCACTATACAATAAACTCTCAAAGAACTGAACTTCTCTTGATTTAATTATCACATTAGTCTAATAGCCTATAGGCCTTGCTATTTGAGGAATAACTTACAAATACACATTTGATGGCCCTTGGACCTAACTTTGTCCTTTTAGGCTCTATGTTGTTGAGACACCCTAGGTTGGGCATCTTTCCTTTCTATCTCATATGGTGAAATTTGATTCTTCTTTAGAGGAATCTAGTTTAGAATATGACAAGCAGTAAGCAAGGCTTCTCCCCATAAACGCAAAACTCAAATTTGCATGTAATAGCATAACATTTATCATTTCAACATATGTTCTATTCTTTCTGCTATACCATTTTTTTGGGGTGTATAAGGGGTTGTACATTCATGTATTATACCATGCATCTCACAAAATACATTGAATTCATTGGAAAAGTATTCACTGCCCCTATCACTTCTAATCATATTTATTTTCTTTTCTAATTGATTTTTGTTGATGTTGTTTTTCGTCAACTTACATCTGAAGAGCACTAAACAAAGATTTAGAAAATAAGAAAAGAATCGTAGGATTTTTACGTAGTTCAACAATTAAAATATGCCTTGTCCACGAGTCAATATTATTGATTCGTAATACTCTCTCAAAGCTTTCTCAGAGCAATTCAATAGAGAATTCTTAGTACCAGATTGTGCGTGAGTACAAATGAAAAATACCAGGCTATTTATAGGCATGTTTGGAAGAATATCTTCCCCTGAATTTGGGAAAGTTACAACTTATTATTCTAATCTGAAATAAATGTAATTAAATACATTAAATACATAGTATCCCATGATAATTGGGATTTAATTATTAGGTAACAACAAATCCCTAAAGAATAGGGATATCTTAACAATTGTTATATGGAAAACGTGTTGCTGACCTTGACTACCAGGTTAACGCGCTTTCAAGAACGACATACATTTGAGCTTGTTATTTCGGTCAGCCCTCCTCAGCTGGTGGTTTCATCGAACTCAATCTTCGGAGACCAATACCTTCGAGCTTGCAACTAAGGCTCAAATAACATCTGTATTCGTCGGAGAAGATTCTTTCTTTCGAGCTTGAAGCTTAAGCTCGAGCCTTTTAAACTTGTGCTCGATGGGTAACAACAACAAGCTAGGAATCAGGCTTATTTATACAAGTGTTCAGCTACAACTTGTTACTTTTGAGCTTACGCTTTACGAGCGTACATTTTAGACTCATGTATTCATCTTTGAAATTTGGGTGTAACATTTTGCCCCCTCAAATGTGTTGGTTCGAATCCTCTGAGAAGAGAACTTTTGAGCTCCATTTTTTTAAAAACATGCCACCTACCACACTCGAGTGTGGACATGCGTCACTCGAGGATTGCACACCAGGAGTACACAAGTACTCTCTATTTCTGCACACGTCCTTTCCTAGGACCTTTTTGTCGTCAATGTTAAATTAAACCCATCTATCAGATCCTTTTTTAATTCAAACCAAGGGCCCATATCCATTCGACCTTTGACATCCCCACTTTGATGTATATATACACCCCTTCTTCTCCCTCATTTTGTACTTTGATTCTTCAGAGAGCACAAACTAGAGAAAAAAAAAAGAGAACCAGAATTCTCCTTACATGTTCTCTAAACTGAAAAAGCAAAGCCATTCCAACACATTCGATTCCACGAGATCATCTTGCTTCCACTTCTTCAGTCGACGATCTCCTTGTAACCTCACTTCAATTTTTTTAAGTGCTATGATCTTTCTTTTTTATATATACATTTTCCCCCTTGTTTACATTTTTCTTCTATCTGTGAGGATGCCTATGGTTTTTACCAAATTTGTATGGCTCCTTTCTTGCATTAGGCAAGTTTTCTGATTTGATTAGTTTTGGCATGCTTAGAATCACGGTTTACACTTAAACATTTCTGGTAGAGAGGTGTAAAAATGGGTTTTGGATTATGGTTTTAATGCACGAATCCCAAAAAACATCGCCTTTTTGGGTAACTGCCAACTCTTTCCCTGGAAATATGGGATTCTCTTTTGTTTTAAATTGATAATATCCATGCCACTCTCGCATGGGTGCACTCTTGATGCCCAAACTTTACAATAATTTGGGATAGACATCCAACTCAATCTCGCCCTTTCGAGCCTTCGGTCTCGATTGAGGCAATCTCATTATCTCAAGCTTTCAAACTCGAGTTATCGAGATAAATTTTTCCACTTTCAAATTATGGGCCCTCACCTTTTTCTTTCTTGTTAGATGTCGCAGTCTTCAGAGAATTGGTGGGGGCCCGAGCTTGCCATCCCTTACCATTCATCAACTCTCAGTTTTGAATCGCCATTCACATGAAATCAACGACTAATTTGCGAGCATGAAACAAGAAGACATACGAGCTCACTTCCAACACCAAATCGGCGAGGTCGAGGAAAGAAAAAGGAAGAGACTCCAAGTCGCAGTCTATCCCAACCCGAATCCCGAGATCAGACCTATTCCATTAGACCCCAAACTTAAAGTCACTGTAGCCTTTCCACCTGGTGAGCTTTTATTCACCCTAATGGAGGATACTTAAACACATCCAACCACCTCCCAGGCTCTCTCAGTCCCTACCTCGAAGGAAGAGTTTTCAAGGCTGAGCACTAACGGAGCTCAGTTACTTCCACCGGTCATATTTCTGAGCTGCAAGCCTATCATGGCCTTAAGCTTTCTGGTACACTGATGTGCCATCCTGCAACCTCCCACGAAAGGAGTTGCTATGCCCTGGGATATGGCAATCCCGATCATAATGTCAAACTCGCTGTCTAGAGTCGCGAGCATATGAGGGTTAGGGCCCTGCTGGCCCTGAAGAGCTTACTTTAAAAATTTATTGGATTATGCCGGCCTCACCCTCTTCCAACTCAAGACCAAATCTTTCAGAGTTTTGTCAGCCCTAAGGTCGTTGTACCACGAAATGAAGTGGGACGGGCTTTCAGCACAAGAGAGATTATATCTTTTTTGCCTCAAGAGTAACCCTTCTTGAGCTCCCGAAGGAGATGGGTTCTACTACCTATCAAGCTACCTGAAGGAGAAACGGTTATTCGATGACATCCACACCATCCTCCAAATTTCAAGACGATCTTCTTCTGGATGGATAGACTCGCTCCTTCCCAATTCTATTCCTTCAAATGCATTCGTAACTAATTCAACGTCTTTTCTATTTTCCTCTAAACTGTTAAGCTCGAAATATTTAATCCATCCTTGCTTGTAGCCACCTATCACTGGCCTACTCCAACAAAGGCCATGAAAGAACATAGGGCAGCAATTCTTCAGCTCCCCTACGGTCGAAGGTCCCTCACCTATCTCCTCCACGAAGACAATCTTTGAGCTTGTGGCCTCTTAGGTGAAGGCGAGTCCACGGATGATTCGGGGATTCGTAAGTACTTGAGGTGGGAAGACGTGTCAATCCCCATCGCTAAACTTTCCCCCAAGAGGAGGCCTTTGAGCTCGCAACCCCGTGCCACTGCCTCCCGTCTACACGAGTGACCAGCTCGAGAAATGAAGCCCAGACGAGGCCTCAACAAGCTCGGCGGATGGAGGTAAAATAGTGTTGGATCACTCCATGTGGTCTCCGTCATTACTTAAGCACAAGCCTAACGTGATATCCTCTTCAAGGACCTCAGGGATAACTTATTAGCATGGTCGAGGGTTGACCTTAGAGTCCGTAGGTTCGATAGCTAGCTAGGAAAATACCAGACCATGTATAGTTTAAATGAGGTTTGGGATGGGGTAGTTGTATAGTATGGGACCAACATATATAGGGATCTTTTGAGACTATCCCCCACCTATAGAGAAGGGACTCCCCTAGAGTCATCAGAAGACAGGGGGATTTCTTGGTCCCCGAGCTCACACTCGACCGAAAGTACCAATTAGGTTTCTTTTATCTTGGAGTCTTGTTTCTTATAATAACCTTGTTTGATTGCTTACATACAATCTTCTATTTCTTAGGTGACATGGATTCAGACTTGGACAATCTTCTTAACAAGCCTGTGGCCTTGAGGGAGAACAAACGCCAAAGATTTTCCCAGAAGGGAGGTCACCCCTCCAAGCTATCCAAGAAGACTGAGGTGGTCCCCCCAGCCCAGGTGCCATTAGATCCAAGCCAGGTTGTTGAGCCTGATGTGCCCTCTAAGGTTGTGCCTCCCCTGGTAGCTCAATCGAGTCAAGTCCAAGCTCCCATACGAGATTGCTTCATGTCGATCTCAACTTATGTGCCCGATTTTGTGGTCGACAGCGCTGTTGGAACCCCTGGAGTCAACCTCGATTCTGATGCTTTAACCCGCATGGGTTAAAGCTTCAACAACCTTGGAGCCCCTTAGTGCGAATTTCTGACCTCCTGTCGAGATTCCAACCCTCTTTTCGACAAGAGTGGCAAGATGTTTTCCTTGGTTAGTCATTTTTCCTAGCCCCATTCTTCTGTGCTAACTCTGATTTCTGCCTTGCTGACCTTCACCTTTTTATTATTATTTTTTTTGTGTAGGCATTCATATCCTTTGTTCAGCACAATTTCTTGCTGAATTGCGAGGTTACAGCTAGCAAAGCACTTACCCAGGAGGCATGAGATGCCCAGCTAAGGGTCGAGGACGACCTCAAAAAAGCCTGTCTGGAAGTTGAAGCAAGGGATGCAGAGGTCAAAAGGATTCCCAATATTGAGTCCAAGCTGAAGGTGACCTTGAAGGAGGTCGAGGCTAGAGACTCTGAGATCAAGCAGCTTCGGGAACTCAACGCCAATCTATAAGAGGAGAAGAAGATGACCTTTGAGGTTATGGAGGGCGAGAAGGCTCGTCTTCTTGAGGAGTTTAAGACAAAAAAACATCGCGTCATGGACATGGCGATGTATATGATTTGGGCTAACAACCCCGACCTTGATACCAGCTTCCTTGCTAGGCTGGAGACCGAATTCGTTGCTAAATGGCAGACTCGACTCGAGGAGGAGGAAGCCAAGCTCGAGGCTGAGGAGACATCGGAAGCTTCCGGGACTGCGGCAGAGGAGGCAACTAACCCTTGAAATCCAACTCATGGGCTGCGACCCCTTATAATTTTTATAATTATATGTTTTGTGCCCTTGGGGAAAAGACAATTTACAGCTCAATTCTGAGCTATTTTAATTATCTTATGACTTTATATTTTAATAATAGTTTTCAATTTTTTTTCCGAAAGCCCTTTTGCACATTGTCTACCTTTAGCTTTTTGCCTCAATACTATACATCATATTTCTGGGTCGAAATATTTCGAGCATGTTATGATTAAGGACCTGCTTTTATACTTGTTTATTCATAAAAATATAAGTTGGGTTTAAGTTCGAATTTCAATACATTCATGCATAGTTTATTCGAAATGCCCATGTTCGACTTCGTTATTGTCAAGGTCGAACTTTACTTTTACCACGTATTTAAAAAATACTCAAATGGTATGTAACCTCATTAGTCTAGTTATATTTTGTTTTTCCAGTTACTTTTCCTCATCCTCGAGTATGACCTCGAGGTTGAAACTCATTTGCAAAAATTTACAGCCCTAGTTTCGACTTATGGTTTTTAGTTGGTTTATCTAGAATTGCAACTTTTGACTGTCGATTAACTCTTGCTGGTTTGTTCCCGGCATGTTTGATTCGCGTGTTTGGTTAATGATCCATACACTTATTGTTTTCTTCATGTCGGGTTAATAATCCAAACATTGCTATCAGAGTTAATTTTATTTATGTTATATTTTTTCAAGCTTGTGGTATGATTGTATACCATTTATGCCTCCTTAATATCCTATGATTGAGATCTTAGGTTATTGAATTTCGAGGTCTTGCAAAAAAGTATAAAAATAAAAATACAACATTTGAATGAAATTCAGTACTTTATTAATCAAAAAGTAAAAATCAAATACACGCTTGGTTAAAACTAATAAACATCATTCCTATATCATTGATAATAATGTCATAGATGTTCACCATTCCAAGCTCGCAAAACCAATCCTCCATTTAGCCTTGCTAGTTTATAAACTCCAGATCGAATAATGGATTCGATTTGATAGGGTCCCTCCTAATTAGGCCCAAGTACCTCAGTAGATGGGTCTCGTGTGGCCAAAAACACGTGTTTTAACACCAAGTCTCCCAATCAAAATTTCCTATCTCGGACCCTTTTGTTAAAATATCTCGTAGCCCTTTGCTGGTATGCAACATTTTTCAACTGGGCTTCGTTTCCTCTTTCTTCGATGAGGTCCAAAATTTCTTCGAGTTGGGATTGGTTCAAGGCCTAATCATATACATTGCACCTTATAGTTGGGATTTCGACCTCGATAGGCAACATGGCCTCGCATCCATAAGCTAGTGAGAAAGGGGTATGCCCCGTCGAGGTTCTCACTATTGTTCTATATGCCCATAGGACTTGAGGCAACTCCTCTGGCCATCTCCCCTTAGCTTCTTCTAGCCTTTTCTTCATGGAACTCTTTAAAGTCTTATTTAATACTTTGACCTAGTCATTTGCTTGAGGATGGGCCATGGAGGAAACGCTTTTTACTATCCCATTCTTTTCACAAAAGTGTGTAAACAAATCACTGTCGAATTGGGTCCCATTATCCGATACAATCTTCCTAGGCATCCCGTATCTACAGATGATGTTTTACACTACGAAATCTAGGACTTTCTTTGAGGTGATGGTTGCTAAGGGTTCGACATCGGTCCATTTTGTGAAATAATCGACAGCGACTACAACATATTTTACTTCACCCTTTCTAGTTTGCAAGGAGCCTATGAGGTCGATTCCCCATATCGTGAATGGCCATGGGGAGCTCATCATTGTAAACTCTATGGGTGGAGCTCGTAGTATCGAAGTGAACCGTTGACACTTATCATAGCATTTGACGTACTAGAACGAGTCTGCCTTTATTGTTGGCCAGAAATATCCTTGCATAATCACCTTTTTTGACAAGCTATGCCCCCCGGTGTGGTCTCCACAAAATCCTTCCTGGTTTTCTTCCAAAATCTTGTTTGCCTCAGGGGAAGTTACACATCTAAGCAGTGGCATGGAGTATCCCCTTCTGTACAATTTTCCTTCCAAAATGATGTGTCTTGGTATTTTGTACATAAGATTTCTAGCCTCGTTGCGGTCCACTGGGAGACTTTCGGTTTTGAGGTAGTCAACTATCGAGGTCATCCAGGTGGGTTGTGAGTCAATCATGTTTACATCTTCTTCCTCTGGATCGGTTATGCTCAAGGTCGATAGGAATTCTACTTGAACCACGTTTAGTGTGTCAGCTTCGTTGGTCGTGGCCAGCCTGGCCAATGCATATGCATTTGAATTTTGTTCTCAGGGAACTTGCTCTATAGCATAGAACTCAAACCCCGCAAATGTTGCCTTAACTTTCTCTAGGTACGCTGCCATTTTTATGTCACGAGCCTGGTATTCACCCAAGACCTGTTTAATGACCAATTGTGAGTCACTGTAGCAATGGATGGTTTTTTCTTTGAGCTCAGCGGCTATCCGAAGACCCGCTAACAATGCCTTGTACTCAACCTTGTTGTTTTATGCCTTAAAGCCAAACCTTAGTGTCGAGTGGAAGCGATTTCTCATCAGGGTGATTAGAATGACTTCTGCCTCCGATCCATTTTCATTAGAGGACCCATCGACGTAAAGTCTCCATAGCTCGTGGACTGGGGTTACGACTTCCTCGTTGGAGATTCCTGTACACTCGACACTGAAATTTTCCAAAGCCTATCCTTTGATCATTGTTCTAGGATGATAGGTGATCTCAAAATGTTCGAACTTGACAGCCCATTTCAACAATCTCCCGGATGCTTTGGGCTTGGATAATACTTGTCTTAATGGCTGATTAGTTAACATATGGATAGGATGTGCTTGGAAATAGGATCGGAGGTTTTGAGATGCATGCAATAGGCTCAAAGCCATTTTCTCCATCAATGGGCACATCGACTCTACCCCCAGTAACCTCTTGCTGACGTAGTATACGGGTTTTTGTATTTTCTTATCCTCCCGAACAAGTACTACACTAATCACATGCTTGGTTGTGGCAAGATATAAGTATAAGACTTCCCCTGCGATTGGTTTTGACAAGATCAGTGGTTCGACGCGGTGTTTCTAAAGGTTCTAAAGTGCGAGTTCACACTCGTTCGACCATTCAAACTTCTTGCCCCCTCTCAAAAGATTAAAGAATGGTAAACACCGATCTATAGATTTCGAGATAAACCTACTTAAGGCTGCCATTCGTCCAGTTAGGCTCTGGACATCTTTAAGTTTTCGAGGTGAGGGCATGTTAATTAACGCTTTGATCTATTCGGGATTAGCCTCTATGCCTCGAGCATTCACTATAAATCCCAGAAACTTACCTGAGGATACCCCGAATGAGCATTTTTGTGGGTTGAGTCTCATATTGTATTTTCAGAGTGTCGTAAAACATTTGGCGAGATTGTATACATTGTAATGCCCTACTACCCAGGGACCATTACGTTGTGCATTTTAAACAGTGATAAAATTGCTAACCGAGTCATTTTTGCCATAATCGTATAACTAAGTGTGATTAATGGTTTAGGGTTAAAAAAATTTGGTCAAAGATACGACGTTTCACTAAAACGTTTTTAGTATACATTGGGATCCCAAAATATATTTTAAAGTTTAATTAGAATAAAAGATTTACAACTAGCCGACCTAAGAATCAAAATAGGGTTTAACCCTAGTTCCTCTTTAAACCCTCAGCCGTGGTGGTCGAGCAGCTGCATATGTACACATCGTCACCTAAGATCTCCAACTCAAGGATGGTCCAGCTTTCTTTTGCCTTTACCTCACCACATAGCACCCGTGAGCCGAGGCTCAACAAGAGAACTCAAACATGCTAATAAGCAAATAATAACATGTCACCAAATCATAATAAGCATGCCTACCAGTAATAACCCTATTCATGTATGCAAGCAAGTATAGATAAATGATTATGGGGTCCTACGTCTGAATAGATGACTAATGAGTCTATCTCTGGGTAGGTGACTAATGAGTCACTCTCTGGGTAGATAACTAATAAGTCTATCTCTGAATAGATGACTAATAAGTCTATCTCTTTATAGATGACTAATAATATATCTCTGTATAGATGACTAATAAGTCTATCTCTGTGTAGATTACTAATAATTCTATCTATGTATAAGTGGCGAATAAGGAACTCTCTGGGGCTCTGCACCCTAAGCCCTATGACATTACAGTCACCTAAGCCTTTTGGCCCTGGCACTAAATAACTAGCCTTTAGACTAGACAAGCGCTTTTAATTTTCTTCAACCTTTGGGTCAGTCAAGCATTTGATGCTCATGTTGATTAGATTTAATCACTTCGACTTGCGTTAAACATGCTAATATAGTTCTTGACTCATAAGCCAATACCATACGACCAGTGCTCAGTACTATTGCCGATCTTGATTGATAAGTCACAGCTTCACAATCAATACTGACACCAATGTCGTTCCCTGACTAATAAGTCGGTGCTTCCTCAATGAGATAATGCAAACAGACATATATCATATGTCAAATATGCAGATATAAGGCATTCAACATGCTTAATCAATAATCACAAGCATAATTATAATCATGCACAATTACAGAGACTCAAGCTCTGGAAAATTCCATATTTCACATTCATGCCATGCATAATTACTGGGTACAGTTTTCTTACCGTCGGTACAAGCACGGGTTACCAATGAATGACCCTCGAGCGCGATCCTATCCCAAGCCCTAACGGTAACCTAGTCATAACCATAAAATAATAACCTCATAAGATTCAATCCTTAAAAACCAACTCCAGGACCATTCCCGTCCTCTCAGGACTTCCAATCCACCCAAGAGGGTGGTGGAACCATCCCCCGAGCCCCAAAAGTACTCCCAAGCCCTAAATATGGGTCTTGTTGAAACAAGCATAGCGCTGGGGCGCCCATGGGTAGCGTTGGGGCGCTGCCCCAAGTCAGAGAGCACCCATGCTCTCCCCTGCCTAGCGCTGGGGCGCCAGTTTGACAGACCAGAATTTTCTAGTTCTTTCCCCATCGTTTTCCCTTGAATTCCAAACTTCAAAACAACCCTAAACATCATCCAAACTTATAATTTAACCCCAAAACTTCATCAATACCTCAACCTCATCAAAACCCAAGTTCAAACACAATCAAAACACCATTAATAATCAAAATCAACACTTGAGTCTTGAAGCTCCATAACAGCCCAAGAACACCACCAGAAAAACTCAGAAAAACCATGAATCAAAGGTTAAAATCATTACCTTAATAGTTGTAATGGCCTCCTAGCTTCATCCTAACAATTTCCTGGCTCAATTCTCCCAAAAATCCAAGCTTTTAATCAAAACTTCCAAGAGATAGAGAGATAACCGAGAAAGAGAGAGAGGGATGCTCTATTTTTTGTGTTGCTGTGAGGTTTCCTTCAGCTAAGGGTTTTATTGACTAAGTCACTATATTGGTCCAAAAGACCAATTTTCCCCTAGGGCCATAACACTCTCCCAAAACCCTACAAGGGTAGTTTCGTCACTTGCCACTTAACCCATCAATCATAATTAACGTCTCATAATTTTCGTTAATTCCAATATCCTCAAATAATTACCAAATAATTTCCCCCATTACCCGATCCCGGTAATATACTAAATTACCAAATTACCTCTAGGCTCACCCCCAAGCCCGGTATTTGACCCCGTTATGACTAAACCGCTACTTTGCACTCTGGGATCGTCTCATGCTGAATATCTCAAATATATCCACATAATGATGTGTTCCCACACATATATCACATATATGCCACATATACCCAAAACGGACCAAATTATGAAAATTACCCAATTAAACAGAAATGGGCCCACATGCATATTTAATACACCTAAACATGCATATCAAGTCATATTATAATACTACTCACATATTCACATAATGATACACATAAATATCATATAATCACATAATTCCATAATTTGTCATCCTGGCCCCCTAATCAAGGCCCTAAGCCTTATTAGGAAATTTGGGATGTTACATACATGGTTACAGCTATGTTTGGACTTGACTAACATATCGTCCACATAAACTTCCATGTTATTCACTATCTACTCAATGAACATTCTATTCACCAACCTTTGGTATGTGGCTCCTACATTCTTGAGCATGAAAGGCATTATGTTGTAGCAGTACAAGCCCTTATCAGTCACAAAGCTCGTATATTCTTGGTCAGGTGCATGCATGGCTATCTAGTTATATCCAGAATAAGCATCCATGAATGACATGATGTCGTGGCCTGCAATGGTATCTACAAGCTGGTCAATCCGAGGCAAGGGAAAACAATCCTTGGGGCATGCCTTATTGAGGTTCGAATAGTCGATGTAGGTTCACCACTTGCCATTGGGCTTCGGGACCAGCATAGGGTTGGCTATCCAATCAGGACAAAAAGCATCTCGAATAAACCGATTTTCTTTTAATCTTTCAACCTCCTCTTTCAAGGCTTTCTTTCTATCGTCATCTAGGAGCCTCCTTTTTTGTTGCTTCGGAGGGAAGCTTTTATCTATGTTGAGTGCATGGCTCATACTATTCGGACTAATCCCCACCATATTCGAGTGCAACCATGCAAACACATCCTTGTTTTCTCTCAAAAAGCAAGTTAATTGCTATTTTGCACTTTCGGAAAGATTTTTCCCTATTTTTACCACCCTCGTGGTATCTTTTTCATCGAGCTTCACTTCTTCAAGCTCCTCCATTGATTCGAGATCGGCCCTCTCTTCAACCCTAAGGTTGATCTCTTCTTCTATTTTGAATATGGATTCGTTCAACTCCCGAATAACTACAAGCATTTGTGCACTTGTTTGGCTTTTTCCTTTCATGGAAATGCTATAGCATTCCTGTGCAGCAAGTTGGTCTCCCTTCAGCGTCCCATTGCCACTAGACATCGGGAACTTGATAACCAAATGCCTAACAAACGACACTGCCCCCAGCCCAATCAGGGCTAGTCTCCCAAGCAGTATGTTGTAGGCCGATGGGGTGTCCACTACTACGAACTCTATCATCTTGGTCACCAAGACTGGATAGTCTCACAAGGTTATGGGGAGCTCAATGGATCCTGTGTTGGTGACCCCTTCTACTGATAATCCATACAACGTTGTTGCATAAGATTTCAAATCTCGAAGCATGAGTCTCGTCTTTTCTAGAGTGGCCTTATAAAGAATATTGACAGAGCTCCCGTTATCTATCAGGACTCTACGCACCTTTTTGTTCGCGAGCTGAAGTGTGATGAGTAGGGGATCATTATGGGGAAACTGGACATGTGAGGCATCTTCTTCTGTAAAAATAATGGGTTAAGATTCAACCCTTTGTTGCTTTGGGGCTTGTGGTTCAGGCTCATAGGGAGAACCGTCTCCAGTTTTGAGCTCATTCACATATCTCTACTGGACATTTCTACCCGATCCAAGAAGGTGCAGTCCCCCGGAGATGGTTACCACATCCTCCCCATCTATTGGGGGAGGTCGATCATCCTTCCTTGCTCGAGAATTGTTATTATGTTGGGCAGGTTGCACAAATGCTGCCCTCTGTCCGGATGATGCTTGATTGGTATTCCAGTTTCTTATATACTGTCTGAAATATCCTCTTGAGATCAAGCCTTCAATCTTTCAGTTGTCGCCACTCATCAATGGTATGTCCGACGTCCCAGTGGAACCTGCAGTATTTGTTGGTGTTTCTCTTTGATTTCTGATTTCGCATTGGATCAGGTCGTCTAAATGGGACCTGATTCTCATTTGTGAGAAAGATATTTTCCCGAGTCTCATTGAGCTCGGTGTAAACTGTATAAACAAAGAAATACTTGTCTCCTTTCTTCTTTTTCCCCTTGTCTGCCTCTGAGTTATTCCTTTCATTTTTCTTCCTTTTTGAAGGGTTATCTCCTGAGGGTCGAGACGTTGATGGGGTAGCCGAGGTCGAGGCTGAGTTAACATTCTTCCTTGTAGTTATAGTGGGTTGAGGGGTCAGTTTTAATGATGACCTCGCCTCCTCTAGATTGACGAATCTCTGAGCCCATTTGTTGAACTCGATTATTGTTCTTATCGGTTTTCTCTGCATATCATCCCAAAGAGGAATTCCTGGTAATATACCAGCTTGAACAACCATAAGATGGCCATTGTCATCAACGTTACAAACTCACGCCACCTCTATGTTAAACCTCACCAAGTAACTTTTTAACGACTCTACCGGCTGTTGTCTGACATTGGTCAAGGTTGACGCCTCGGGCCTAACGCCTTCCATGGCTTTGAATTGTTTTTTAAGTTTCTTCTCTAATTTATCCCAAGACGAGATCAAATGTCTTCTAAATTTTTCGAACTAGCTTTTCACTGGTCCTATCAAAGTAGTTTGAAATAACATGCACCTGAGCTCGTAGCCAACGTTTCTGGCTCGCATGATGGTATTAAATGTGCTCAGGTTGTTGTACGGGTCTAAGTTCCCGTCAAATGGAGCTACATGGGGTATCTTGAACCTATGAGGGAATGGCGTGTTTGAAATATGTGGAGCAAAAGGTTCAAGTTCCTCATTGGAGTCATCGGCCTTGTCCTTGTTCCTCTCATCCTGAATGAGTCTGTACACTCTTTCAAGCTGATTAATTCTCTCCTTGACCAAATCTACGGAAGGTTGAGCTTGTGCTTGGGGTAGCTAGTTATTTTTTATAAAAATCCAGCTCCTTGTACCGGTATAGGGTTATATTGGTTCCCATATACTGGCTACATAGGTTCCTTTCGGTTATTCAAATGATCGCGTAAATCTAGATTTGAGGGATTGGCTTGCCCCGGGTTCTGGTTTAGATGATCTCGAAGATCAGGATTATTGCCATAATTCCCAGTATTCATGGGTTTGGTATTATATACGCTTATAGACCTAGTGAGGTTTAAGCTCTCACTCATAAAATTAACGTTTTGTTCTAGTTGATGGGCTCGATGGTTACAAGGTGGATCTTCCACCGACCCTCTTGCTCCAGTTGTTTGTCATCTTGACATGTGGCTTCCCGTTGGTTAGGCAGCCCTATGTTCTCAGGTCGCCTTTCGCTCACCCCAGTGTCTAGGTCAAGTTCGACGGTTCCCTTCTCAGCTACCACTTCGAGATGGCCTTTGTGGTGCATGCTCCCCTACCTGATTCCTATGATGAGCTGGTTGGGGTGCCTCTCGAAGTAGTGAGGGGTGTCTTATAGGAGATGGTGGATGCCTTATAGGTGATGGTGGTGGCCTCCCATTGTTCAGCCTGGAAGGCCTAGAATTGGCCCGGACAGGTTCCAGGTTATTCCTGACAAATTCAGGGTTAGAACTCCGAGCAACTGGGGGAGCTCGGTTATTCCCTATTCCTGCAGTTACCTCCACAGTCGGGTTTCCAGTAGTATTGGCTTGGGTATTTCTTCCAAGGTGTTCATCGCCTGTTGCCCTCAGCCTTGGCTGGGCCTGCTGAGCCCATTGTTCAGCCGTCCTAGCAGTCGTGCTCCCGCGGAGAAGTCCTCTGGGCTTCGGGGTGGCACCTGGACCTCAGCGGCCTGCCTGACCAATTCTTGATTGCGCCTTCTGGCCTCTACCAATTGCTAACGCAGTTAGTGATTCTCCAATTCCATGATGGGAATGTACGTCTCAAGATTATAATAGAGGTCCTCGTCAAGCCTGGGAGCAGGCGGCCCCTGGGAGTCAGATGATGCACTCCCCCCGTTTGGGTTGTGGTCTGTCATTGGTTGCTTCCCAAGCCTCCATGGGTAATCTTCAATGTGAGGAGTTTGCTCCTCAGGTATTTGGGGCAATGGTCGCCCACCAGTTCCTGGGTTGTTCACGGCGGCCATTGGTAATGCATGAGGTTTTTTACTAAACAATCCAAAGATTTGCTTAATGCTCTCAATGAAAACACCAAACTGTTGACGTCATTTCTTGTCAACTTAAATCTGAAAAGCACTAAACAAAGATTCGAAGCTCTCAAAAGTTATGGTTCGATTTTCACTTGGACTAACAACCAAGTTGGCACCAAACGAATCTATTCCAAGATAGATCATGTATTTGTCAATGAGGAGTGGCATGATGTTTTTCCTAACACTGCAGCTCGTTTTAGTTGGGAAGTAGTCTCAGATCATTGTTCATGTGTTGTTTCAGCTACAGCTACGAAGGCAATTGGGATCAAACCATTTCGGTATTACAATTTCTGGGCTGATCATCAAGATTTCAAGACCATATTGGAGCAAAATTGGAAGAGACCGATGGCTACTAGAGGTCTAAAAGGGGTCTACTTAAAACTTATGAGAGTAAAGCATTGCCTCAAGAAATTTAACCATGAAGTGATTGGTGATATTGGGAAAAGTTATCAGGAAGCTAAAGCTTATTACAGTGAGGCTAAATATCACGCTCAATCTCATCTGAGAGACATGAATTACCAGGATCAAGAAGCTATAGCAGCTGCAAATTTTGATACTCAAGAAAAAATGTACCATAAGTTTCTCAGACAGAGGAGCAAAATTACTTGGCTGCAAAAAGGAGATTCCAATACCTCTTTTTTTCATGCTTGCCTAAAGAAGAGAAAAATGGAAAATAGAATAACATCATTCACTACAGACCAAGGTATGATTAATGATAATTTCTCTGAAGTTGTGGAGCATTTTCTCAATCATTTCCGCAGCTACATGGGAAGCAGAAGCACTGTCAACACTAGGTTAAACTTGAGTTGTATAGAGCAGGGATCTAAGCTATCTTTAGATCAACAACTTGGTTTGCTGAAACCATTCTCTTATAAGGAAATAAAAAGAGCGATTTTTAGTATTCCTGATACAAAGTCACCAGGACCCGATGGATTTGGATCAGGTTTTTTTTAAGAGAATGTGGTCTGTTATAGGGGGAGAAATCTGTGTTGCAGTTTCTAATTTGTTTGATTCAAGACACATGCCACCTGAATTACATAACACAATGATTTCTCTTATTCCTAAACAAGAGAATCCGGCTAAAGCTATAGATTACAGGCCTATTGCTTGTTGTTCAACGATATACAAGTGCATTTATAAACTGCTGTGCTCTAGACTTGCAACAGTCCTGCCTTTTCTAGTTCATCAAAATCAAGGTGCTTTTGTCCAAGGGAAATCAATTGCCCACAATGTGATGATTCTCCAAGACATCTTGAAGAACTATAGGAGGAAAAACACTTCTCCTCGCTGTACCATCAAGATTGATATCAGTAAGGCATATGATACTGTGGATTGGAACTTTGTAGAAGATCTGCTTAATGCTTTAAACATCCCTGGTAAATTTGTTCAACTGGTGATGATTTGTATTAAAAGCACATCCTACTCTCTTCTTATGAATGGTAGGATTTCAGGAGGTTTTCAAGGTGCTAAGGGTCTTCGTCAAGGTGATTCCTTATCTCCTTTGATATTTGTTCTGATTATGGATTATCTTACTAGAAGTCTTCTTCAAGCTGCTCAAGACTCAAATTTCAGATTTCATCCTCTTTGCAAAAGTTTGAAGTTAATAAACTTATGCTTTGCGGATAACTTGATTCTTCTCAGTAAAGGGTCCAAACAGTCCATAAAAGTTCTTAAAGAGGTCTTGGATGGTTTCAGCAATACTACTGGGCTCCATATCAATGTCAGCAAATCTCAAATATTCTTTGGAGGGGTCGATCCCAGGGAGAAGGGGGAGATCATTAGGGATCTTGGTTTGGCTGAAGGTACCTTTCCTTTAAAGTACTTAGGGGTGCCTTTAAGACCAACTAAATGGAAAGCTGAAGATTGTGGGATTATTATTAAAAAAAATCAAATTGAGACTTCATTCTTGGGGAAGTAGGCACTTGTCTTTTACTGGCAAAGTTCAACTAATACATTCAATCTTACTTGGTCTTCGAAATTATTGGATGAGTACTTTCATCCTTCCTCAAAGTGTTACTAAAGAGGTTGAGAAACTTTGTAGAGGATTCCTATGGGGAATGAACGGGAACAGAAGCAGAATTCATGTGGCCTCTTGGGAGAAAGTTTGCCTTCCTAAACCTTATGGTGGTCTCGGGTTTAAAGAAGGGACCAAATGGAATCAAGCTATCCTAGCTAAATACATTTGGGCTATCAATGAGAAGAGAGATTTACTGTGGGTTAAGTGGGTGAACAATGTTTATCTCAAGGGGGTTTCCATATGGTCTTATGAGTTAAAATTGGACACAAGCTGGTATTGGCGCAAACTTTGTAGATTGAGACAAAAGTTTTCTAATGCTAAGATTTTGAAGGCAGGAAGCTCGGGTAAGTTCTTTACTGCTATTTTATATAACAGTACTCTTCCTCCTACCCAAGTTAGCTATCACAGGGCCATTTGGAGTAGTCTCAACTTTCCTAAGCATTGTTTTATGCTCTGGCAAGTAGTGAACTCCCAGCTGTTAACGAAAGACAACATGAGTAAATTTCATATTGTCTTAGACTCTATTCTTTGCCCTGTTTGTGGAGACCAGCCTGAGACTCATCATCACTTATTTTTTAACTGCTGCCTTTCTCGAAGAGTTGTGGAGCTAGTGTTTAAGTGGCTGGGATTCAGAGGTTGGCCTATGGAATTCGATGGTTGGTTAAATTGGATTTCCCTGAAAGCTACAGGCATTGTGAGACTTATTAGCATAGCAGTTATTGCAGCAACTTGCTATTGTCTTTGGCTGAATAGAAATAGGTGTGTTTTTGAAGGCTATTCCAAATCTGATTCTTTGATTGCTAGTGATGTAAAGAGTATAGTGACATACAGGTTATTCATTGTTAAAAATAGAAAAATGTCTAGACAAGAGAGAGACTTTATACATAGATTAAAATGTAATTAGTTCCTGTGTTTTTGGTTCTGGAGGAGCTGCCTGTTGCTTCTCTTGGAGTGGTTTTTTTAGTGAGTTGAGGGTGTATTTTGCTGGTTGATTAATGAAGTATATTTCTTCTTGATCAAAAAAAAAAAGAAGAAGAAAATAATAGTAGGATTTTACGTGGTTCAACAGTTAAAATCTGCCTAGTCCACGAGTCGATATTATTGATTCGTAATACTCTCTCAAAGCTTTCTCATAGTAATTCATTAGAGTATTCTCAGTAGCAAATTGTGCGTGAGTACAAATGAAAAATACCAGGCTATTTATAGGCCTGGTTGGAAGAATATCTTCCCCTGATTTTGGGGAAGTCACAACATATTATTCTAATCTGAAATAAATGTAATTAAATACATTAAATACATAATATCCCATGATAATTGGGATTTAATTATGAGATAGCAACAAATCCCTAAATAATAGGGATCTTCTAACAGCTGTTGTATGGAGTACGCGTTGTTGACCTCGACTGCCAGGTTAATGCGCTTTCAAGAACGACATACATTTGAGCTTGTTATTTCGGTCAGCCCTCCTCAGCTGGTGGTTTCATCGAACTCAATCTTCAGAGACCAATACCTTCGAGCTTGCAACTAAGGCTCGAATAACATCTGTATTCGTCGAAGAAGATTCTTTCTTTCGAGCTTGAAGCTTAAGCTTGAGCCTTTTAAACTTGTTCTCGATGGCTAACAACAAGCCAGGAATCAGGCTTATTTATACAATTGTTCAGCCACTGCTTGTTATTTTCGAGCTTATGCTTTACGAGCCTACATTTTGAGACTCATTTATTCATCCTCAAAATTTGGGTGTACAATTTTCAACTTCAGCTTTATAGATTTTAAACATGATAAAGACATCATCCTTATTCTTAAGCAAGTACACTTATGTGAATCTAGAACAATCATCAATAAAGGTAATAAAAAACATATGTCCACCTCTAGTACTTATTCCATTTAATTCACATAAATCACTGTGTATCAAATCTAACAAGTTAGTTTTCCTTTAAACACTTTGATTTAACACATAATTCACATTTATCATGCTCAACATCATTGCATACAATTAAACCATATTTTATAACTCTTTTAATTGTACAATATCATATATGAGGAAGTCTATTATGCCACAAAGTAATAGAATCAAAACCAAACACATAAGAGGAAGATGAGAATGCATTATAATCAAAACCATTGTCTTTCGTACACAATTTAATCATCCCATCACACACATACCCTTTCCCCACAAAGCAGTTTCCCTTGGATAGAATTAGCTTGTCGGACTCAAACATAGCTTTGATGCTTAGTTTGCTCAACAAGTTCCCACTCACAAGATTCCTACTCATATACGGAGCATACAACACATTGGTCATAAAAGCTTCTTTCCAGATGTGAAGTAAAGATCAACATTCCCCTTGCCTAACACCCTTGAGCTATGCTCATTCCATATTTGGACCTCATGCCCATCCTTTGACTCTTCAAAGGTTTTGAAGACCTATCTATCATAAGTAACATGAATGGTAGCATAAGTGTCATACCTACATCCTTGCTCTTTCCCTTAGATGGCATTCACGTCACTCAATGTAGCAACCAACTTCTTTTCGGTTGTGTTGACCTTGGATCCATGGTTATGGAGCTTTCTATACTTGTAATCCTTAGCCACGTGGCCACTCTTGCCACAAACTAAACAGGGGCCTCTCACACCCTTGAATTGCTCTTCATTCTTCTTAGGGACTAGGTAAGTATCCTTCTTTTATTAGGGCTTCTTGTGAGTCTTCCCTTTCGATTGAGAGGGTTTCTCTATGGCATTAGCCTTGGATGTCCCAACATTGGACTCTTCCATACACTTATCTCTACAACGAGACTCTTCTTCAATCCTTAGGTGCTCCAAGATCTCTTCCAAATATATCTCTTCATTCTTATGCATGATATTCTTTCTATAGCTTCTCCAAGAGGGAGGTAGTTTAACTATAATCCCTCCCACATTGAAGGGTTCCGACAATGTTATCTTAAGAGTAGACAACCTATTCACAATAACTTGAAGTTCATGTACTTGGGGAAGTAAGGGTTTAACATCAAAGAATTTTCCATATATTGAGTGATAAGGAATTTCTTGGTACCTTCTTCTTCGGTTTTGTACTTCTTCTCAAGAGCTTCTCATATCTCCTTTGCCGATGTAGTGTTTGTGTAGAGATCATAGAAATGATCTGACAAAGCATTGAGTATGTGCCCTCTACAAATGAGTTCATCATCTTACATTTTCTTCCTTTCTTTGATCACATCATGAGAATCATTATCCTCTTGGGGCACTTCCAAAGTCTTCAAATATTTAGGATGTTGTGCACTTTCAAAGTTGTGAGGAGGAACTTGATCTTGCCTTGCCATCTTACAAAATTTGAGCCATCTAACTTATCTAGACTCACTAGATCTTGAGGCATGAACTTGAGGGCTGAGATTAAGGATCTTTCTTCCATGACTTTGGTTAGTAGAAAAACTTAAGAGATATACAAACTTTGATACAAAACAAACGTTTAGAGATAGAGATTTTTTTATTGTTGGTGGTTAGGCTTAATCAACATTGGTTTTGTATTACAACTCAAAGCATAATCAACAAGCAATCTAACTCTAATGGAAGATAATCACAAATTGCATAAACACAAAAGACAAGTGGAATTTTCTTGAAGAACAACCTTCAAACACAAAATCACAAGTCTATAATTTTATGTGAAACACAAAAATAACAAGGCTTGACACAAATGTAGATTTGTTGTCCAAAAATCTTTATTCCTATCCTTCTCCTTGGAATTGCTTGAAGCTACTACAATGGCATGAGATTGGGATTCACAAGCCTTAATCCTTCGTACAAGTCAAGCTTTCTTGATCAAGATCTTGGAGAAAACTAGTAATCTTGAAAGCTAGAGAGAGAGAGAGGTGAGTGATTGTTGATGTCGTTTTTGTCAACTTAAATCTGAAGAGCACTTAACACAGAATTAAGATAATAAATCAGAACAATCAGGATTTTACGTGGTTCAGCAGTTAAAATCTGCCTAGTCCACGAGTCAATATTATTGAGTGTTGGAATTCTCTTAAAGCTTTTACAAAGCAATTTAGTAGAGTATTCTCAGTACCAAATTGTGCGTATACACAAAAGAAATTCTCTAGTCTATTTATAGACTGGTTAACAAAATATCTTCCTTTTTATTTTGGGAAGTTACAATTCAAAATTTGAAATACATATAATTAAATATATTAATCACGTAATATCCCATGATAATCGGGATTTATTATCAGGTTACAACAAATCTCCATGGAATAGGGATTCTCTAATAGCAGCCGCGTTCAAACTGGATATCGACCTCGAACATAAAATTTACACACCTTCAAGATCGACTACCATCGCGAGCTCGTCATTCTAATTAGCCTCATCCTTAGCCAGTAATTTCATCGAGTTTAGCCCTCAGTAATCAACCTTTTCGAGCTTGCAACGAAGGTTCGAATTGCTCCCATATACTTCAAGAAGATCCATCCTTTCGAGCTTGATGCTTAAGCTCGAACCATCTTAGCTAGTGCTCAGTCACCAATAGGAACAAATCAGGAGACATGTTAATTTTTATGACGATTTCGATGCTCATTTATGACTATTTCGAAATTTGGGTGTAACATTTTTCCCCCTCAAAAGTGTTGGTTCGAATCCTATGAGAAGGAAACTTTTGAACTTCTCCTTTCAAAAAACGTGCCACCTACCACACTCTAGTATGGACACGCGTCACTCAGGGATTGCACAACCAAAATACTCAAGTACTCCCTATCTCTGCCCATGTCCTTTCATATATTCCCTTTTTGCCGCCAATGTTATAACTAAACCCCATCCGTCAGATCATTTCTCAACCCAAACCAAAGGGCAGATCCATTCGACCTTTGATATCCAACTTGGATGTATATATATACCTTGTCTTCTTCTTCATCACTCTTATTTCAACTTTTAGAGAAAGAAAAACGAACCAAAGCCTTTTTTTTCCCCTTTGCATGTTCTCTAAACCGAAGAACCAAAGTAACTTCAGTACTTTCTGCTCCGTGAAATTGTTCCTACAACCGCTCCTTCATTCGACGATCTCATCATATCCACGGAAAACTTTGTGTAAGTTTTTGTTCATGATTCTCTTTTGTTTGTATTTATACTTTTTCTTACGTGTTCCTTCTGTTTGCGAGAATACCTTCACTGGTTTTTACCAGTTTTTTAAGGCTTCACTTTGGCACTAGGAAAGCTTTTGATCCGAGTAGTTTTGGTGTAGTTAGAATCACAGTTTAGACCAAAAAAAATTTCTGGTAGAAACATGCAAAAATGAAGTTTTTTCTAGTAATGGGGTTTCGTATAGCTTAAGAAATAGGCTTTTGGTTTAGGGTTTTAAATGCACGAATCCCAAAAATGTCACCTTTTTGGGTAACTGCTAACTTTTTCCCTAAAAAATCCGGGATTCTTTTAAAATGGTATTAACCTCCCCACTCTCGCGTGGGTGCATCCTCGATGGCCAAACTTTACTATAGTTCGAGAATAACATCCGAGTTAATCTCGCCCCTTCAAGCCTTTAGTCTCGATTGAGGTAATCTTGTTATCTCAAACTTTTGACCTTGAGTTATCAAAATTATAATTTCCTTATGATTTTCTATATATTAGGCCCTCACCTTTTTCTTCCATGCTAGATGTCGCAGTACTCTGAGAATTAGTGGGGGCCCGAGCTTGCAATCCCTTATTACCCATCAACACCCAATCCTGAGACACCTTTCACTCGAAACCAGCGACTGATCCATGAGCACAAGAAGAGGTGTGAACAAGAAGACATATGAGACCACTTTCAACGTCAGATAGATGAGGTCGAAGAAAGAAAGATGCAGAGACTCCGAGTGGCAGCTTATCTTGACTTAGACCCCGAGATCAGGCCTATTCCCTTAGACCCTATGCTTAAAGTCACAGTCGCCTTTCCACCTTGTGCCTTATCTTTTACTATAACGAACGACTCTTCAACCCATCCATCCACCTCCCAAATTCTCTCAGTCCCCACCTTGAAGGAGAAATTTTTTGAGGTTGAGCACTGCTAGAGCTCAGTCACATCCACCAACCATATATCTAAGTTATTGGCCTATCATGGGCTTAAACTCTCTGGTACACTAATGTGCCGTCTGGTGACCTCAAATGAAAGAAGTTGCTACGCCCCGAGAGATGGTAATCCTAACTATAAACTCAAGCTCGCCACCTGGAGCCGCGAGCATATGAGGATTGGGGCTCTACTACCCTTGAAGACATACTTCAAGGATTTCTTGGACTTCATTGGGCTCGCCCTCTTCCAGCTCCAGACCAACTTTTTTAGGGTCTTTTCATCCCTCAGGTCGTTATACCATGAGATGAAATGGGAAGGGCCTTTGGCACCAAAGATATTATATCTCTTCTGCCTCAAGAGCTACCCTTCTCGAGCTCGTGGAGGAGATGGTTTCTATTACTTATCAAGCTATCCGAAGGAGAAATGGCTATTCAATGATATCCCAAACCATCCTCCAAACTTCAAGGTCGCATTCTTCTAGATGGATAGGCTCGCTTCTTCCCATTTTTATTCATTCCAACACATCTGTAAGTATTTCAAGACACTTTTATTCATCTTTCATTGAATAATCAGGCTCGAAATATTCACACTATTCTTGCCTACAGCCAACTACCACCACCCCACTCCATCAGAAGCAATGATGGAACACAAGGCAGCCATTCTCCAACTTCCTTATGATCGAAGGTCCCTGACCTACCTTCTCCATGAAGACAAGCTCCGAGCTTGCAGCCTTTTAGGCGAAGGCGAATCCATCAATGACTCGGGGATTCAAAAATAAAAAAGGTGGGAAGATGTGCCAATCCCCATGGCTAAGCTTCCCCCGAGGAGGAGGAACTCGAGCTCACAATTTCATGCCTCTGCCACCCATCATCACAATTGAGCCATCTCAGCCAACGAAGCTCACGGCGAGGCCTCAACGAGCTCGACCGATGGAGGTGAAGTTGTGCTAGACCACTCCATCTGGTCTCCGTCAATGCTTAAACACAAGCCTGACGTGATCGTCGTGTGTGAAGACCCTAAAAATAATTTCTTAGCATGGTCAAGGGTGGACATTAGAGTCCGTAGGTTTGATAGCTGGTTAGGGCAGTACCAGACCATGTATAGTTTAAATGAAGTCTGGGATGGGGTAGTCGTTCAATATGGGACCAATGATTATAGGGATCTTTCAAGACTGTCCCCCACCTACAGAGAGGGGACTCCCCTAGAGTCGTCCGAAGATAGGGGAATTTCTTGGTCTCCGAGCACAAGTTCGGTCGAGAGTACCAGTTAAGTTTCTACTATCCTTGAGTCTTGTTTCTTTTAATAACCCCTATTCAACTACTCATGTACAATCATTGTGTATTTTAGGTGACATGGACTTAGATTTGGACAACATGCTTAACAGGCCTATGGCCTCGAAGGCGGGCAAGCGCCAAAGAGCCTCTCAAAAAGGACGATGCCCCTCCAAGATGTCCAAAAAGACTGAGGTTGTCCCTCCATCCTCGATTCCCTTGGATTTGAATCGTGCTGCCGAACCCACTTCTCAGGTCGAACCGAATAAAACCACCGAGCCCGCGATGCCTCCTACTATTCTGCCTCACCTTGCTGCCCAAGCGATCCAGAGAATCCCTGCAACCCCAGCGAGAAAAGGCCTGGCTCCTGTGCGAGGACGCTTCCTGTCGATCTCAACTCACGTACCTAAGTTTGTGATCGATAGTGTAGCTGGAACTCATGGAGTCAACCTAGGCTCTGATGCTTTGACTCGTGTGGGTCAAAGTCTTAGCCACCTCGGGGTCCCTCAATGGGATTTTCTGACCTCCTGCCAATATGCCAACACTCTTTTTGACAAGGGCGGTGAGCTTCTCTCCTCAGTTAGTTATTTTGGCATTAACCTTCTTATTATGTACTAACTTATGTTGTGTTTTGTTGACGTGTGTTCGTTTTTGTGTACAAGCATTCATATCCTTTGTTCAGCACAACTTCATGCTAAATAACGAGGTTACAGCGAGCAGAGCACTCGCGCAGGAGGCTAGAGACGCCCAGCTGAAGCTCGAGGATGATCTCAAAGTAGCTAAGTTGGAGGTTGCATCAAGGGATGCAGCCATCCAAAAAGTTTCCGAGGTCAAGTCGAGGCTGGAGGCTGCTTTGAAAGAAGTCTAGAAGATCCCAGAGCTTGAATCGACGTTTGAGGTGACCTTTAAGGAGGTCGAGGCCAAGAACTCCGAGATCAAAGAGATTCGTAGTCTAAACGCCAAGCTGGAAAAGGAGAAGAAGATGACCTTTGAAGTTATCGAGGGTGAGAAGGCTCGTCTTCTTGAGGAGTTCGAGACTAAAAAAGATTACGCTATAGACATGGCGATGTATTGAATTTGGGTGAACAATCCCGACCTCGACACCAACTTCTTAGCCAACCTAGAGACCAAATTCATTGCCAAATGGCAGGCTCAACTTGAGGAAGAAGAGGTCAGTATCGAGGCTGAGGAGGCAGCGGAGGCTACAGGGGCTACAACTGGAGAGACATCTAAGTCTTGAGGCGAAGATCATGGGATGTGACCCATTATAAATTTTTTAATAATACTTTTCTGATTTTTATGCCCTTGGGGCAATGACAATTTACAGCTCAATTTGGAGCTATTTATTTATCCTATGGTCTTATACCAATAGGATTCTTATGCTCATAATTTTCTAGCTCGAAATTCTTTATACATTTTGTTTAACCCTCAGCTTTTTTCCTTAATATTATGCAATACATTTCTGGATCGAAATATTTCGGGCATGCCATTATTAAGGACCTGCTTTTATACTTGTTTATTCGTACAAAAATATATTGGATTTAAGTTTGAATTTCAATGCATTCCTGCACAGTTTATTCAAAATATCCATGTTCGATTTCGTTATTGTCAAAGTCGAACTTTACTTTTACCATGTACTTGGAAAGTACTTAATTGGCATGTAACCTTGTTAGTCTAGTTATATATTTCTTTTCTAGTTACTTTTCCTCATCCTCGAGTATGGCCTCGAGGTTGCGCGGTCGAAACTTGTTTGCAAAAGTTTCCAGTCCTAGTTTCGACTTAGTTTACAGTAGGTTTATCTAGAATTCCAACTTTTATACCATCGGTTAGGTATTGCTGGCTTGTTACAGACTTGTTTAGCTCGCGTGTTTGTTCATGATCCATACACTTATTACTTTTTTCATGTCAGGTTAACAATCCAGACATTTTTAGTTCGCGTGTTTGGTTAATGATCCATACACTTATTAATTTTTTTTATATCGAGTTAAAATCCAGACATTTCCATTTGAGTTACTTTTTATTTATTTTATATTTTTTTTAGCCTATGTTATGATTGTATACCACTTATGCCCCATTAATATCCTATGATTGTGATGTTAGGTTATTGAATTTTGAGGGTTTGCAAAAAAAAGTATAACAATAAATAATACAACTTTTGAATGAAATTTAGTACTTTATTGACAAAGATCAAAAAATCAATTACATGCTTGGTTAAAATGAAAACATCATTTCTACATTACTGATAATAAGGTCATAGATGTTCACCATTCCAATCTCGTGGAACCAATTCCCTGTTTAGCCTTGCCAACTTATATGCTCCAGGCCAAATAATAGACTCAATCTGATAGGGCCCCTCCCAATTAGGTCCAAGTACCCCAGTAGATGGGTCTCGCGTGGCCAAAAACACGCGCCTTAGCACCAAATCTCCCAATCCAAATTTTCTATCTCGCACCTTTTTGTTAAAATATCTAGTAGCCCGTTGCTGGTATGCATCATTTTTCAGCTGAGCTTCATCCCGTCTTTCTTCAATGAAGTCCAAACTTCCTTTGAGCTGGGATTGGTCGAGACCTGATCATACGCATCGCACCTTATAGTTGGGATTTTGACCTCGATAGGCAACATGGCCTCGTATCCATAAGCCAGGGAGAAGAGGGTATGCTCCGTTGAAGTCCTTGTCGTGTTTCTATAAGCCCACAAGACTTGAGGCAGCTCCTCTGGCCATCTCCTTTTTGCTTCTTCTAACATTTTCTTCATGAAGATCTTCAAGATTTTATTGACTGCTTCGACCTGTCCATATGCTTGGGGATGGGCCACGGAGGAAAAACTCTTAATTATCCCGTTCTTTTCGCAAAAATGTGTAAACAAATCACTGTCGATTTGGGTCCCATTATCTGATACTATCTTCCTTGGCATCCCATATCTGCAGATGATGTTTTTACTACGAAATCTAGGACTTTCTTCAAGGTAATGGTGGCCAAGGGTTCAGCTTCGGTCCATTTTGTGAAATAATCCACTGCAATTACAACATACCTTACTCCACCTTTTCCAGTTGGCAAGGAGCCTATGAGGTCAATTCCTCATATCGCGAATGACCATGGGGAGCTCATCATGGTAAGCTCGGTGGGTGGAGCTCATGGTATTGAGGCAAAGCGTTGACATTTATCACAACATTTTACATACTTAAACGAGTCTTCCTTGATTGTTGACCAGAAGTACCCTTGCCTAATCACATTTTTTGACAAGTTATGCCCTCCAGTGTGATCTCCACAAAATCGTTCATGGATTTCTTTCAAAATCTTTTTTGCCTCTGGAGGAGTTACACACCGAAGTAATGGCATAGCGTACCCCCTTCTGTACAACTTTCCTTCCAAAATAGTATATCTTGGAATTTGGTACATAAGATTTCTAGCCTCGTTCCGGTCTGCTGGGAGACTTTCAGTTTTGAGGTAGTCAACTATTGGGGTCATCCAAGTGGGTTGTGAGTCGATCATACTTACATCTTCTTCATCAAGCTTGTTTATACTCGGGGTCGATAGAAATTCTACCGGAACCACGTTAAGTGAATCAGCTTCGTCAGTTGTGGCGAGCCTGGCTAAATCATCTTCATTTGTATTTTGCCCTCGGGGGACTTGTTCTATAGCGTAAAACTCAAACCCTCCAAGTGTTGCTTTTACCTTTTCCAGGTAAGCGGCCATTTTTATAAAACGAGCCTGATATTCCCCCAGTACTTGGTTAACAACCAGCTGTGAGTCGCTATAGAAATGTATGGCCTTCACTTTGAGCTCGATGGCTATTTGAAGTCCTCCTTGACAACGCATCATATTCCACCTCATTGTTTGACACCTCGAAGCTAAACCTTAGTGTTGAGTGGAAGCAATTTCCTATTGGGGTCACTAGAATGATCCCTACCCCGATCCATTTTCATTGGAGGATCCATCAACATAAAGTCTCCACAGCACGTGGGCTGGGGTTATGACGTCCTCATTGGAAATCCCTGTGCACTCGACAATGAAATCTGCCAAAGCCTGTCCTTTGATTGTTGTTCTAGGGTGATAAGTATTCTTGAAGTGTCCGAGCTCGATAGCCCATTTCAACAGTCTTTTGGATGCTTCAGTGTTAAATAACACCTGCCTCAGTGGCTGGTCGATTAACACATGAATGGGATGTGCCTGGAAATGGGGTCGGAGCTATGCGTTTCATTAGGCACAGAGCCAGTTTCTCCATTAATGGGTATCTCGATTTTGCCCCCATTAATCTTTTGCTGACATAGTACACAGGTTTTTGTACTTTCTTATCCTCCTGTACCAATACTGCACTAATAGCGTGCTCAGATATAAGTATAAAACTTCTCCTATGATTGGTTTAGCCAAGATTGGTGGTTCGGCGAGGTGTTTCTGAAGATTCTAAAATGCAAGTTCACATTCATCCAACCACTCAAACTTTTTTCCCCCTCTTAAAAGATTAAAGAATGGAAGGCACCGGTCTGTAGATTTTGAGATAAACCTACTTAAGGCCGCCATTCGTCCAGTTAAACCCTGGATATCTTTATGTTTTTGAGATGAGGGAATATCTATTAAATCTTTTATCTTATCAGGATTAGCCTCTATACCCCGAGCATTCACTATGAATCCAAGGAACTTACCCGAAGATACACCGAATGAGCATTTTTGCAAGTTAAGTTTCATGTTGTATTTCTGAAGTACGGTGAAACATTCTGCGAGATCATCCACATGGTTATTGTTATGTTTGGATTTGACTAACATATCGTCTGCATAAACTTCCATGTTATTCCCTATCTGCTCAGCAAACATCCTAATTACCAACCTCTAGTATGTGGCTCCAACATTTTTGAGCCCGAAAGGCATGACGTTGTAGCAATACATTCCCTTGTCAGTTACAAGCTCGTATGTTCTTGGTTAGGGGCATGCATGGAAATCTGGTTTTATCCAGAATAAGCATCCATGAATGACATGATGTCGTGACCTATAGTGGCATCTACGAGCTGGTCTATTTGATTAAGTTCCAAGTAGTCGATGCAGGTTCACCATTTACCACTGGGTTTCGGGACCAACACGGGATTGGCTATCCAATTGGTATAAAAAGTATCTCGAATAAACCGATTTGCATTTAACCTCTTGACCTCTTCTTTTAGGGCTTTCTTTTTGTCGTCTTCCAAAAGCCTCCATTTTTGTTGCTTTAGGGGGAAGCTCTTATCAATATTGAGTGCATGGCTGATAACATTCGGACTAATCCCTACCATATATGAGTGCGAACACGCAAATACTTCCTAGTTTTCTTTCAAAAAGCAAGTTAATTGATATCTTGCATTTTTAGAAAGATTTTTTCCTACTTTCACCACCCTCGTGGTATCTTTCTCGTCGAGCTCTATTTCTTCAAGCTCCTCTAAAGGTTCGAGATCGACCCTTTCTTCAAATCTAGGGTCGATTTCTTCTTCTATCTCGAAGAAGGATCCGTCCATCTCCTGAATGGCCACAAGAGTCTGTGCACTTGTTTGGTTTTTCCCTCTCACAGAAATGTTGTAGGATTCCCTTCCTGCAAGCTGGTCTCCCTTCAGCATCTTGATGCCACTAGACGTCGGGAACTTGATGGCCAAGTGCCTAATAGAAGATACTGCCCCCAACCCAATCAGGGCTGATCTCCCGAGAAGTACGTTGTAGGCCGACGGAGCATCCACCGCCACAAACTCCATCATCTTGGTTACCAAGACTGGATAATCTCTTGAGGTTACGGGGAGTTCAATGGATCCCGTACAAGCAATCCCTTCTCCTGAAAATCCATACAACGTGGTTGCACAGACTTTCAAATCTCAAAGCGTGAGTCCCATCTTTTCTAGAGTAGCTTTGTAAAGGATATTAACAAAGCTCCCATTATCAATCAGGACCATGCGCACCTTCCTGTTCACGAGCTGAAGTGTGATGACCAAGGGGTCATTGAGAGGGAACTAGACGTATGACGCATCCTCTTTTGTAAAAGTGATGGGTTGAGTTTCATCCCTCTGCTGCTTCGGAGCTCATAGTTCGGGCTTGTAGGGAGAACCGTCCTAAGTTTTGAGCTCATTACGTATCTTTTTATGGCATTTCTTCCTGATCCTACAAAATGTGGTCCCCCAAAGATGGTTACCACATCTTCCCCATCCATAGGGGAAGGTCGATCATCCTCCCGTGCTCGAGAGTTGTTCTGTTGGGCAGGTTGTTAGGAAAACTTATACAAGATCTTTATTTATTTTCATGTAGATCTAATATTAAACAAGTTAATATGAGACAACCTAGAACATGTTTCTAAAATTGAATTCAAAGAGAAATAATGATAAGAATACTTACATTATACGTAGCAGAATGAATAAGTCCTTCCTTCAGTTTCTCTAACCCTTGTATCCTTTCTGTCGCAAAGTATTACCAAGAAACTGAACCAATCTTCCATTTTATTCATAGCCTTCCAAAGTATCCTTAGGATCATCTAAACTAGAGTGGACAATTCTCAACACATGAGATAGATACAGAGAGAAGAAGAGAAAAGAATAATAAGGCTTACAAAAAGACTTATGTTTAGAGAGAATCTAAAACCTATCAGAAAACCAGTGTATGTCATCTGATTTCAACTCTCACTTAACATTCCTTTTATAGACTCATTTAGGTCATTTATTTAATTAAAAAATAAATAAAATAATAGCCAATTAACAGCTATAGGTTGAAATTATCATGGGCTTTAGGCCCGTGAAATTTCTCATTTGATTATAACGCTCATTGGACTTAAAATCAAGGTCTGTATTATTTTCTATTGATTTAATTAATTAAATAATTGTTCAAATCCTTTATCAAATTAATTATTTATAATATGAACCTTGATTTAAACTTATTTATTAATTTAGACAGCAATTTATCTTAATTAATAAATCTGCCCTAATTTCTCTTTTCTTCTCAAAATTACATAACTATGTGAAACTATCCAATATTGACCTGGTCAACTTTGATAATTCTAATTGATAATTAAATTAATTAATTGAGACTATCTAGATAATTTTATCGAAGGAATAGTGAGGACCATGGGCCTATGAAATAATGCTCCAATAAGTTATCATAAATCTAACAAATAAATTTACTAACTTATTAATTATTTTTGACTCCACTAAAGACTCGGAATTGCACTCTTGAATTCATAGAAAGCTCTATAACAAATATAGATACGCTATTAATTATCCATTGTTACAACCATAATAGTCACTCAATCCTCTATAGGCGGTCTACAATGAGATGGGACTAAAATATCGTTTTACCCCCTCATTGTATTTTATCCTTAAAACACTTAAATCCTTGTAAATGATATTTCAGTAAACTAATATTAATTACTGAAATGAGATCTCTATCATTTAGCACCTTGAACCAAACTAAAAGGAAACTATCATTTCACTTCTTCATCAGAAGCTATAGATGTTCATATCTATGATTAACACTCCCACTCAATTATACTACTGAGTTCCCAAGATGTAAGTATGGGCTAGTCCGTAGGGTAAGCTACTAACGAACAAGTCAAAGAACTCAAATAATACAATCAGTTAGAATGCTAACCACTCAGAATTGAGATTGAATTGACCTATGGCTAACTATATGATATGACTAGAATAGATAATAATGGTATGTTTACTTATCCTATCAACTGTCAATATTGGTCTTGTCCGATGTAACAAATACAGCCGATCTTATCTACTTTGCTAATGTTTTGGAAAGAACATAACACTACAATGTGTAAGTAGATCATATTGTAGATTGGCAAGTCCGTGTAAATCATGTGCACTGACAAATCTTAGGACTAACTTATTTTGAACATATAATCATATTTATATTCCACTGTGATTATGTCACTATAAATATGATTAGTTATATGCTCGAGATTTAATAGAAGTTTATATTAAACAAATAATCATGAAAATAAAACATGTGAGCAAAGTGATTGACCAAGTCAAAAAATGATTTCTATTCTTTTATTGATAATAAATGAGATTACAGATAAATTGGGCTTTAATTAGGGCATAACACCCCAACACAGGTTGCACAGACACTGCCCTCTGTCCTGTCGAGGCTTGATTGGGATTCCAGCTTCTCACATATTGTCTGAAATATCCCCTCGAGATCAAGCCTTCAATCTCGTCCTTCAATTTTCTGCACTCATCAGTGGTATGTCTGACATCCCTGTGGAATCTGCAATACTTATTGGAGTCTCTCTTTGCCTTTTGATTCTGCATTGGATCAGGTTGTCTAAACGGGACCTGATTCTCATTGGCAGGGAATATATTCTCATTGAGCTCGGTATATACTGTGTAAACTGAGAAATACTTGTCTCCCTTCTTCTTTTTCCCCCCGTCTACCTCGGGGATATTCCCTTCATTTTTCTTTCCTTTTGAAGGGTTGTCTCCAGAGGGTCTTGACGTCAAGGGGGCAGCTGAGGTCGAGGTTGAGTTAACATTTGTCATTGTAGTTACGGTCTGAGAGGTCAGATTTAATGCTGACATCGCCTCTTCTACATTGACAAACCTCTGGGCCCTCTTGTTGAAATCGGTTAATGACCTTATGGGTTTTCTCTGCATATCCTCCCAAAGGGGACTCCCTGGTAATATACCAGCTCTTACAACCATCAAGTGGCCACTGTCGTCGACGTTGTGGGCTTGAGCCACTTCTATATTAAACCTTGTAAGGTAACTCTTCAATGATTCTCCTTGTTGTTGTCTGACATTGGTCAAAGCTGAGGCCTCAGGCCTAACGCCTACCATGGCATTGAACTGCTTCTTAAACTCCCTTGCTAACTGATCCTAGGATGAGATCGAATGTCTTCTAAACTTTTCGAACCAGTTTTTCCCTGGTCCTGTCAGAGTAGCTAGGAATAACATACATCGGAGCTCATAACCAACATTGCTAGCTCGCATGATGGTATTGAATGTGCTCAGATGACTGTATGGGTCTGAGTTCCCATCAAATGGTGCTAAATGGGGTATCATAAACCCCTGTGGAAATGGAGTGTTGGACATATGTGGGACAAAAGGCTCGAGCTCCTCATCAGAGTCTTCGGCCTTATCCTTGTTCCTTTCTCCTGAAGGAGCCTGAACGCCCTTTTGAGTTGGTCAATCCTCTCTTAGACCAAGTCCAGTGGAGGCTAAAGCTGGTTATTGTTTATAAAAACTCCAGCTCCTTGTTCCAGTATAGGATCATACTGGTTTCCATATGTCGGCAGTTTTCGATTGTTCAAATGGTTGTGCAAATCAAGGTTTGTGGGATTGGCTTGCCCCCGGTTATGGTTCAGGTGATCTCGAAGATCAGGATGATTGCCTCGATTCCCAATATTCCTGGACTCGGTAATATATATGCTTACGAATCAAGTGTAGTCTGAGCTCCCACTTCTAAAGCTAATGTTTCTCTTTGGCTGAGGGGCTCGATGGTTACGAGGTGGATCTTCCACTGGCCTCCTCACCCCAATCATTTGTGATCTTGACACATGGCTTCCCATCGGTAGGGGAGCCTTGTGTTCTTGAGTCACCTCCCTCTCTCCCTCATATCCAGGTCTGGCCCAACGGTTCCCATCTCGACTGCCACTGTGAGATGGCCTTTGTGGTGCTGGCTCTCCTGTCTGATTCCTTTGAGGAGCTGGTTGTGGTGCCTCTTGGACTGGTGAAGGATGTCTTATTGGAAAGGGTGGATGTCTTATAGGTGATGGCGATGGCCTCCCATTGATGGCCCTAGATGGTCCAGAATTGGCCCAGACATGTTCCGGGTTATTCCTAGCAATTTCAGGGTTAGAGCTCCGAGCCACTGGAAGAGCTTTGTTATTCCCTGTTCCCATAGACACTTCTACAGTCAGATTATCAGTGGCCTCAACTCGAGTATTTCTCCTAGGGTGTTCATCACCAGGGTTTTCCATGGGCCTCGGCTAAGCGTACTGGGCCCCTTGCTCAGCTCTTCTGGCGGTCGTGCTTCCTCGGGGACATCCTCTTGGCCTCAGGGGTGGTGCCTGGACCTTAGCGGCCTGTCTGGCCAACTCTTCCTTGCGCCTTGTATCTTTTACCAATTGTTGGCGCAGTTGTCGATTTTCCAGTTCAACAATAGGATTGTACCTTTCTGGATTATAGTAGAGATCCTCGTCAGGGCTAGGAGTAGGCGTTCCTTGGGAATCAGAGGATGCACTCCCTTCCTCTGGGTTGTGGTCATTCATGTGCTACTTCCCAAGTTGGCATGGGTAATCTTAAGTGCGGGGAGTTTTCTCCTCCGGTATTTGGGGCAATGGGCATCCACCAGTACTGGGGTTGTTTGTGGCGACCATTGGTAATTCAGGAGGTTTCTGATTAAACAATCTAACAACTTGTTTAATGCTCTCGATGAAAGCACCAAAATTGTTCACGCCATTTTTCATCAACTTAAATTTGAAGAGCACTAAACATGGAATTAAGAAAATAAATCAGAACAATCGGGATTTTACGTGGTTCAGCAGTTAAAATTTGCCTAGTCCACGAGTCAATATTATTGAGTGGTGGAATTCTCTTAAAGATTTTACAAAGCAATTTAGCAGAGTATTCTCAATACCAAATTGTGCGTATCCACAAATGAAATTCTCCAGTCTATTTATAGACCAATTAACAAAATATCTTCCCTTTTATTTCGGGAAGTTACAATTCAAAATTTGAAATACATATAATTAAATATATTAATCATGTAATATCCCATGATAATCGGGATTTATTATCATATTACAACAAATCTCCATGGAATAGGGATTCTCTAACAGCAACTGCGTTCAAACTGGATATCGACCTCAAACATAAAATTTACACGCCTTCGAGATCGACTACCATCGCGAGCTCGTCATTCTAGTTAGCCTCATCCTTAGCCAGCAATTTCATCGAGCTTAGCCCTCAGTGATCAACATTTTCAAGCTTGCAACGAAGGTTCGAATTGCTCCCATATACTTCGAGAAGATCCATCCTTTCGAGCTTGATGCTTAAGCTCGAACCATCTTACCTGGTGCTCGGTCACCAATAGGAACAAATCAAGAAACATGTTAATTTTTACAAGTGTTGAGCCCTTACGTAACATTTTCGAGCTTACACTTTACGAGCCTACATTTCGAGGCTCATTTATGATGATTTCAAAATTTGGGTGTAACAGTGATAAAGTCACCAATTAACCCAAATGAACCCTTTAAATAGTATGGGAACCGCATTAGACTCAACCAATGAGATTATAAAATTTGAATTTGAATTTTGGAGCCAAAAACACCTCATTGTACGAACCCGTACAGAAGGTCCAAGCAGCGCGTCGCTTGGCACGAGGCGATGAATCATCTCTCAGGCTATGTGTTGCTTAGCATCAGGCGACCTATAGCCTAACCTACCATTTTTTGGTCGTACGACGCGTCGCCTCGCATCATTGATGCCTCTGTTTTGACGCTCCAACATTTGTCTCAAAACATCCCCAAATGCTCCCAAACTTTTTGGGTATTCACATATACTCCAAAGAAACACTTCGGACCCAAAAAGATGATTTATAAATGCCTATACTGAAAGTCAACTCTCACATGTTGACTTTGTGAAACATTATGGTTTTGCACCTCTTCATGTCTAAATAAGTTCACCATGTATTTAACCAATCATAACACTTAACTACTTATGTAAAAAAAATTAGCAGGAAAAATACCTACCATTACACTTTTGGTGCAGACATTGGTCCCTAGGCTATTAAGTGTGTCAAGTAGTGCATGTGGCAGCACCCGATTGGTGGCAAAATTTACTTTTGGAAAATTTGCTACATAAATACTTATGTAGTTCGTCTTGTTACACCTTAATGCCTAAGTAAAATTTTTGTAGGAAAAAATTAATAAAATAATTTATTAACCTAAAAAATTACTAAAACAAATAATTTAAATGTTAATTTAATCAAAAATAATTAAAAATTCATCTTAAAAAACTAAGAATTTAAAATTTTGTCGGCAAAAATTAGATAAAATTATTTATTTACCTCAAAAATTTACTAAAATCTAATTAAAAAATTATTGAAATGTTAATTAAAACAAAAAACAGTTTTTTTAAAATGAAATTTACCAAATTTATGATAAATATTTACCAAATAGTTTTATATGAATTAAACAAACATGTGCTCTATGTAACTCCCTAGTAAATAGATAACTACAAGAATGTTGATGACTTAAAGTAAATGTCTAGTCAATAGTATTTTGCTAGAAGAATTGAAGAAAAATTACAATAATATTAAAACCTAAAGTTATACCCATTAGAATACTTCCAGGTCTAAATAAATAAAGGATACTAAACAAGAAGAAATAATCTCAGGTTGTGTAAATGTCACATGATTGTTGAAGTTCAAACATTTATTCACTTGTAATATCCTACATTCACAAAAGGATTTACAAGAAAATGTTAAAGATTCACCACCTTAAGTTGGCTTCCAACAATTAAGGGCCAACATATCTAGTTTACTAGGCAACATCTGGGAAACGTTGTGACGTGCAAAACAAATAACATAAACGTGACATTAATATATATAGGGAAATTTTCAGTTTGTATACTTGATAAAATCTACTATTTAAAAAAAAATATCAGGCACATTAAAGATTTCAAAATAATGCTACTTTTTGACACTTTATCCAAAATACCCCTTACTTTTTACTTCTCATTTCTCTCTTCTCTCTTCTCTCTTCCCTCTCTCTCTCTCTTAGTTCAGTCTCTCTTACCTCACGACACCACCAGCACCACCACACACTAAATAATGTATTTCAAACAGATCTGGGCATGATTTTTTTGTGATTTTTTTCAGATCTGAAACTCTGAAATCTGTAGAGAATCGACCTTGCTCGATGGTGGTTCGATGGTGCTCGATGCTAGCTCGATGGGACCTTCAAAATCATAATTTTCCTGAAAAAATGACTTTGCTCAATGGTGGTTTGATGGTGGCTCGATGGTGCTTGATGCAATTCTTGCAAGAGACATAATTTTTCACTCGAGTGTCCATTTGGGGTGATTTTTTTTTATTTTGGGTATTTTTTTCAAGATCTAAACATTTGACATGCTCATATGCACATTTGTGAAGTGTAACACTTGTAAAAAATACAAAAGTGCAAACATACCTCATTTTTAATACATCTTTTGGTATATTTTCAAGTTTTAAACTTCCCAAATGTGCATATGAGCATGTCAAACGTGTAGATTTTTAAAAAATACCCAAAATCAAAAACAAAATCACCATAAACGGACACCCGAGTGAAAAGTTACGCCTCTTGCAAGAATCGCATTGAGCACCATCGAGCCATAATCGAACCACTATCGAGCAAAGTCATTTTTTCATGAAAATCCTGATCTTGAATGCCCCAGCGAATGGTTGCTTGATAGTGCGCAATGGGGCCTTCAAATCAAGATTGTTCATGAAAAAATGACTTTTGTAATGACCCAACTACTCTAGACTTTTGGACCATTAATGAAAACTATACATAAACACTAATTCTTAATAATACTTACAAGTGAAAAGATCATAACTTTATTAAAACTTGTAAAAAGGAAATGTTAAACTTACATAAGAAGTTGAAGTTAGGATATGGGATCCCATTGTTTTAAAACCAAAACATGACATAATGATAATTTAAAAAGAGATTACATAATAAAATGCGGAAAAATACATATAAAAACCATAAGAACAAAAACTACATCCTCGAATCGAAACTCTCGGCTCTTTAAATCCATTCCGCCTCAATACACATTCCCCAAGCATCCACGAACCTTTCCCGCCACTATAGCTATTTTCCTGCACATATAAACATAAAAGGAATGAGCCTAATGCCCAGCAAGGAAAATCTAACATATAGCCATACACATAGAAATTCATAATGCAACATAAAACATACTATAACACTTATGTCACATACATACTATTATACTTATGTCACATACATACTCTAATGGCCATTATTACTTGGGGTCCCATAAACTAAACAAGTCATATGCCCATTAGATTAGTGGGGTCTTGCTAGCTAAGCAAGTCATATGCCCATAATCTATTTGGGGCTTGTTAGTTGTATGGGTCATATGCCCAAGTCTACAATCATACTTATCATAACATATTGCATAAGATAAAATCATAAGATAACATATAAAAGCATATAACACATAAATCCTATCCTATTTTCCTTACCAAAATTACCGGGATATGAGGACAGAGTTGGGACTTTGGAACACTCCTAAAAATCATTTGTAATAGAGTGATTACTTTGAAGAAAAGAAATGAAAGGAATGGGAGGACTATACCATTGAGAATATACTTACCGAAAACTTAAGTGCAAGTTCTTAGATTTCCTAACCAACCTAAAGAATAAGGTTAGAAGGCTGAGTAGAAGACTATGAGAACTTAAATAAAATAATATCAATTGAACTAGAGTGTGGAAGTAACTTGAAGACTTATAAGACCAATCTAAACCTTGAACCGAAATGCTATAAAACCTTACTTCCCAAGTGTTTGATAAGCTTATGATGATCAAGCTTATAATTCCCAACCCAAGTGTTTACACTCTCACACTCACCTAGCAACATGCAGCCTCTGAACTTAGAGTAATAGATGAATAAATGGCTGGGTACTAGGTCCTATTTATAGAGTTTAGGAATGAAGAGATCTTCATTTAACTTGAATAAAAATAATGGCTTTTTAAGTGAAAATAATTTGAATTATCATTCAGCAGAGGCTGAAGACTCGTTCAAAAAGATGTTGGACTTATCAAGAGGTTGAAGGTTTGAATGGAGAACGATTTCAAAAACTTTCAAATTATGCTGAGAGGGGAGATATATCGCCCCTTGTAGGCGATATATCGCCTGGGCCAGTATGCCCGAGGCAATCGTGCAACGTTTCGTGTTTTTCGTATCTTCGTGCTGCGATATATCGCCCCCTATAGTTGCGATATATCGGCATACGCTGATTATTTAAACACGAAATTACACATTTTTAGCTTAATTCAAATTGAGTAAACAGCCTTGACTAAGCCCTTTTACGTTTTCAAAGCTGCTGACTGACCTTAGAGCATTCAAATTTTACCCTTAATAAATTTAATCCTCAAAATACTTAATCATTAATAACCCATACATAACATGTGTTATTATCCTATTGGTTCTTATCTAAACCTTTTAGTATAAAAAATATTATCCTCAATATCAGTCATATTAATCAAACCTTAGGTTAAAATTAATATTCTTAAACTATAGGTTAAACTTAGAAAATCTACAAGTACTACTATGAGTGTCCAAATAAATCTCGGTCTGAACCAAAAATCCACAGTCATAAAAATAATACTATTATTACTATTATACTACTATCTAACTTAGCTAAGTAAAGTTCTTGGACTCTACAACTTTGTTCGATGGTGGCTCGATGATGCTCGATGGTGCTCAATGCGATTCTTGCAAGATACATAATTTTTCACTCGAGTGTCCATTTGGGGTGATTTTTTTTATTTTGAGTATTTTTTCAAGATCTATACGTTTGACATGCTCATATGCACATTTGGGAAGTTTAAAACTTGAAAACATATCAAAAGATATCTTAACACATGAGGTATGTTTGCATTATTGTATTTTTTTCAAGTGTTACACTTCACAAATGTGCATATTAGCATGACAAACGTATAGATCTTGAAAAAATACCCAAAATCAAAAAAAATTACCCCAAACGAACACTCGAGTGAAAAATTATGTCTCTCGCAAGAATTGCATCGAGCACCATCGAACCACCATCAACCAAAGTCATTTTTCATGAAAAATCATGATTTTGAAGATCCCATCGATCTGGCATTGAGCACCATCGAAAAACCATCGAGCAAGGTCGATTTTTTACAGATTTCAGATTTTCAAATCTGAAAAAAAATCACAAAAAAACCCAAAACTCATTCTCATATCTGTTCGAAATGCAATATTTAGTGTCTTAAGTGAAAGAAACATCATTATATTTGAGAAACAATTAACTACCCATACATTTCTACTCAAAGAATCATCAAAATGTATGTTTCTTTGGGTATATTGTGTTTATCTCTACAAGGTAGCCGAAGTTATTGAGGTTTTTCTAGTGTTGGTGGTGGTCGTTGTCGTGTGTGGTGGTGTCATGAGGTGAGAGAGAATGAACGGAGAGAGAGAGAAGTAAGAGAGAAGAGAGAAGAGAAAAGAGAGAAGTGAGGGAAAAATGACAAGGGTACTTTGGGTAGAGTGTCAAAGAGTGGTATTATTTTGAAATCTTTATTATGCCCAGTATATTTTTTAATTAGCACCCTCTATAATGCATAGAATATGAAATTTCCCTATATGTGTATGTATGTATGTATCATATAACTCCTTATTTTCATTATCTTTGTGATAGCATTTTAATAACACCCGCATAAATAGAGAAGTAAATCCAAAGTCATAACATCAAATTCACATGAAATTGAAGCATTGGTTGGTACAATATTAGGAGCAGGATGTTGAAAACTCAAATTATTTATGGGTAGTTGTCTTCTTAATAATGAAAATGAATGAGAGAAAAGAAAGGTTAGGGAAAGGAGTGGAGACCGGAGAGGCTGAGGCCGTGAGTGAAAGAGACGAAGTGCAAAGGGAGAGCATTGAATGAAAAAGATAGAGTGAGAGGGCAAAGAGAAATGGTGAGAGAGATTGAGTGAGAGGGTAAAGAGAAAGGCCTCCAACAATTAAGAGCCATGAATGAAAGAGACTGAGTGCAAAGGGAGAGGGAGAAAGATGGAGTGGATATAACGGCTTTTCGGTGAGCACTAACAAAGGTAGATAGAATGTGATAAATGTTTTTTTTTCTTTTTAAATTTGATATTTGTTCCTTTAAATTTTTTTTGATAAATGTGATATTTGTTGTTATTTGGCACTATGATCAAACTTTGTAAGTAGGAGATCCTTGGGAGACATAAATAACCATTATTATTATTATTATTATTATTATTGAAACGTGAGTAAAATTTTATTAAACAAGAACTCTAAATGGAGACCACTTAGGAGAGGTATAAAAAGCTATTTACATAGCAAAATCTATGTACAGTAGTTATATTTTCATATATATATTTATATATTAGATAAGCAGCAAAACAAATCAACATATATTGTAGCTTTTTGGCTTTTACAAAAATTTCATCAATTTTCTTTAGAATTTTGAAGTTCACTTCCAAGAGCAACTCGATCTTTGAATTCAAATCCACCAACCGTCTATCAACTTCTTGGGCATCAGTCACTGACGATCTCTTAAATTTTTGTGAAACAACTTCTTCAAAAAATATGTTTGAAATATTTGACAACAATCCCATTGGTATCATCAATCCATCCGCCAAACTTAAAGCAGCCCCGTTCCACCGAATTCGTCGGCACACAACAAGGAATCAACAAAGTCATTTTTTTTTAATCATAATTGTGTATGAATTGATAAATTACCTGTAATTTTGGTAACAAATGTATGGTCTCTCATAATTTCTTGGGGAATTGGCCAATTTTCTTACAAATGGAAGTTTACATTTGCATAGTTTCATCTCCACCTCCCTCGGGCCACTACTCTCTGCCATCATAACTTTTAGGGCTGAGCAAAAAATCCAAAAACTCGAACAAACCGACCGATCGAAAACCGATAAAACTGAAACTGTTGAAACCAAACACCGAAAAAACCGACAACGGTTAAATCCGCCATTAGATGGTCATTTTTTTTTTATACGGAAAACTAACCAAAAGAACCGACACCGACCGATTAAGGCCTATGCCTTATACTTTTTTAATTTGTATATAATATATATATATATATTATATTATTAAATAAAAATGAAGTTATAAAATTAAAAAGATTTAATTAAAAATGGATTGGACTTTGTTTTCTATCTACTCTTTTGAACTTGATTTGTGTTGTTGTAGTCAACTAGACTTAGATTTTATTTGTGTTGTAATGGACTATGGACTTTGGACTTTAAGTTTAAACTTTAACCATGTGTTGAGATTTGTGGTTGTAGGCTTTTGGTTTTAAATGTGTTGGCTTTTGGTTTTAATTGTGTTGTGTCTTGGATTGGATTTGACAATAGACATTGGAGTATTGGACCTTTTGATGATGTGTTGTGATTTGAGGTTATGTTATGCTTATGGACTTTTAATTATGTTTCAAACTTTCAAATTTGTGAATGTAATTATGTTCTATGTATTTATATTTTAAAAATGCACAAAAATGAATTCCAACAATCCAAAATTTTTAGATATTTTTAACTAAAATTTTTTTAAAAAAATTCGGTTTGGTCGATTTAACCGACCAAACCACGGTCCAAAACGGTCGGTTTTTTCTCTTTAACTGGTTTGGTCGGTCAGTTTTTGGATTGCACCAATCCGAACCGAAAACCGAATTCTAGATTTAATACTATAAAAAAACCGCCCAAACTGACTGATGCTCAGCCCTAATAACTTTAACAACCAAATGGAGAAAACTTCATAATGTCAGTTTGAGCCATGTACATTAATACATTACACTCATACCAAAATCAAATAAACATATTTAGAGCTATACACAACAAGAAGAAAAATAACACAAACACATCATATACACTTATACCCAAATCAAAATCATCATAATAAATCAGTTTTAAAAATACATTTGCTTCTGCAAAGTTCGAGCTATGTCCCAAAGAAAATCAATTTTGAATAAGATTTCACACTAAACTAACTCAACCATAAGACGTCCCTTTAAAATGATTAGATGGGGCGGGTTAACCAACTTTATATGCAATCAACAAACACATATTCAAATTCTATACCCAAAGACTTTGTAATATTTATTACTCCAGGCACCTATTTAGAAAAGAAATTTGTAATATGAAACAAAAAAATTAGAATAAAGCACAATTTTTTTTACAATATTATGAGGAATGGCTCAATGAGTTAGTTTTAGTGGTTAGATAAATAGTAATGCATAGTTCCCTACCTTACCTCAGATGATAGATTTGAAGCACATACCTTGAAACTATACTTACACAAACAATAGATATGCATATACAAGAGTGATATAGTGCACTATGAGTAATCTAGAAATGCTTGATGTCTAAGGCCTTGTTTGTGAGATATTTGGTTCAAGTAGGAATTAATTTAAAATATGGAAGGAGTTATAGAAACAAAGAGGTTTCTATATTCAATAATCAAGATGAAACATATCATCTTGGTGTCAAGTGTAAAAATAGTGAGTATCTTGACTTAGGTCAACCCCACTATAATGAATATATATTGGTAGACTTAATTATAGGTTTAATAATTCCAATATTTTAATTAATTCAGGCTAAAGCTAGCATAAATCTTGAAGAAAATAATGTGAGAGTAGTTGCTCAACTATATTTTGCATTTATGGTTCATTTTGTCTAGGTATATTGAGTAAAGAGAAAATGATTAAAAGTTGAATCATTTAATTTAACTGAGTGAGGAAGTGAAAACTTGGAAAGTCCTTAAAACTAAATCTTTTACAAAAGATTTAGTAAGAACATCTAGAGTGATGAGACTAAACTTCGAAATAGATTCATCATTGATAATACCTATCGCAACACTAGTTACTTAAACTAGTGTTGGGTTCAATAGGTAAAAACAAGTCAATAATAAGTGAATAGTATCAGCATTGAAAATTTGGAGTCTCAACTGTGATGATTAGTGATGGTTGTTGTCGTTGGAGGGTTAAGCTATAAAGCTTTTAATAGAATTCAGTCAAGTATGACAAGTATCTTTAAAGATAACAAAGATACTGTAAGAATTCCATCTATGTGGAACTAGGGGTGGTGCCGCCCTTTATGAGAGATTGGGGTTGTCTCTTAAGATAGTCCATGGATGGATTATACACATGGCCATAATGGTGCAAAGCGAACTAGTAGTTCTCAAGTGAACATCGTGAAGGTGTTTGTGCTATCACTGGTTTGTTAGCAATGAATAATTGGTTCAATGCTCAATGCAACCAAAAATTTCAACAAACTTTATGGTGGTATGACTAATCCTTTTGAGTTTTGTTCAAATATATAATGTTTAAACAAATACAATATATGAATGTATATATATAATACCCAATGGTTATAACTAGAAACACGTGAGCTTTCAAACTAGATAAGTGTATAGATTGGTATTCAAGCTTTTTTCATTTTGATGAAAGCAAATCTCTTGTCCTATTTTGGTGTACCATGTCCCATTCTATGTCCTTTGAATGTAGCAACGACGTGTGTCTCACAAGTTAAAAGTAATTAAATCTGGTTTGACTATAACTAATGTAGGATTTTTGTTTATTATTGTAACGCCCCACTTTTCAGGCACCTACAAGTAACAGGGTCGAGATGTTGGAACCCTGTATTGAATATTATTTTATTAAATAATATATACTTGAGAATCATATTTCATGTTGTTAGATTTAGCCAATGCATTAAAAGTGTGGTTTGCGGTCAAACGAAGATTTTCGGTCTCGGACCGAACCGAAAACTTTAATCGGGTAAATTCTCAGATAATTAAGTAGAAATTAATAATTACGACGAAAACATAATTTTGGTCATAGAAATATAATGGTGAAGGTGTGTTTAAATTATTGAAACTATTGGAAAAAAAATTATCTTCCTTTTTGAAGGAAACTACTTATTAAGCATAATTGTGGAAATTAACTAATATATAATTCCACAAATTAATTATGAAAAACTAAATAAACGTGATACATTTATATATTGGTGTCACCTTTATTCTATCATTTAATGCTACCCTTAGATAGTATTTTATCTCAAATAATGGAGGTTAGTGGTTTTAGTGGCATTAATACCACTTTTGGTGTAGCTAGTTTTGGGCATTATTGGAAGAATATTTTTTTTAAAATTAAAATTTGGGGTATAATGATATGGTGGCCCGCCATGTAGGGATTAGGAATGCATGGAGTGTATAACGACCCTCAAAACATACATCACCAAAACATGCGGAAATCTAAACTTTTACTTTAAATCATTGTACCAAAAATCAATATAAGAAAAAAAAAACTTTTAAAAAGGTCGTGTGCGCACACTTTTAGTTTAGCAAATAGAAATACAACTTCTCTCCCACAGAGTTATAACAAAACAATTAGCCCAAAAGAAATAACAAACTTCCAGCTTTTTCTTTTCAAAAAGGTGATCCATCAAAAACCTCCCCAGGTCAAGCCACATGTACATATCCACAAGTAGACTCTAGCGCTCACTGCTCCACTTCTCTTTTACACTTACCTACAACATGAAACAACTAGCTAAGCGAAAACACTTAGTAAGAATAGCCTTGCACACAAATATACTAAACATAGTAACGAGTTGACCTAAGGTAGGTAACACTACCGATCACTAGGGTATTGGATAAATTCCAACCCTATCATACAATTCTTAATAATAGCCATACAGAAAATCAAGCACATTGGTTGTGCCCAACAACCCATTTTCATACATATCATATCAACCTACATTCAGAAAAATCCCCATAACATACAATATGGATAACCATATCCGAACAATAACTTTGGTTGTTTCTAACAACCAAGTTCACACATAACACAATAACCTGCATTCAGAAAATTCTCAGAACATACCATATGGATAACCATATCTGAACAATAACTTTGGTTGTTTCTAACAACCAAGTTCACACATAACACAATAACCTGCATTCAGAAAATTCTCAGAACATACCATATGGATAACCATATCCGAACAATAACATTGGTTGTCTAACAACCAAGTTCACACATAACACAATAACCTACACTCATAAAATTCCCAGAACATACAATATATCACTCATATCGTAATATCCTGCACTCAGAAGATTCTTAGAATATTCAAATATATTTAACACACATCATCACTAAACAATTAAACCATCAATAAGGGATACGGGCCTCAACCCAGTTTCATCGTTAATGTCCTGGCTCCAACCCAGACTTTATTACCATTGTCCTGGCTCCAACCCGGACTATATATTCACCGTGTCCTGGCTCCAACCCGAACTATATATTCACCATGTTCTGGCTTCTACCAGGACCATATATTCTTACTGTGTCCTGGCTTCAACCCGGACTATATATTCTTACTGTATCCTGGCTCCAACTCGGACTATATTGTGCTAAGGTTCTGGCTTCAATCTGAACCTACTTACCATTTAACCACAGAATGAAAACGCATTGCAAGAGTAGGTATTAAGCATACCCTGGTCTTAATGACTCAAACAAAACTAGTGTAATCTACTACTACAAGCACACACTAGTATATTCATGTTGTAGCCAAGAAAGATAAAGGCTAACTTACTTGAAGTCCTTAGCTCCCAGCTAGATCTTTAACACCGCTATTCGTTTTCCCTTTCATGGTTACTGTAATTAATACAGTGTACTTGGATTAAACTATGAGATACTCTTATAGCTAATATTCTGTGATAGCTACATGCAATAAAATTCTCTTAGAGACTCTATACTATACCCTCTTATACACCTTACAGTGTATAAGGCAGGATTTCATTTCAGTCTTTATAATAACATGAGAAAATTGGTCTCACCGCAACATGCTTTCGTGTCGTGCATCTTAATATTCTTTAACTTAAGAACTCTCTTATCGGATAACTCGTATTTTTGTTTTAGAAAAAGGAGTTTTACTCAACTCCTATCTTTAGAAAAATACCAACTTGTCGTCCTCTTATGAAAGTTTACCGTTTTCTATCATTTACCAACATACCGCTTTTTGACCCTTTACAAATAATATATGACAAAGTTATCCCGTTCTCTTAAATATTCTACAAAACACAACTCTCATTCTTACCATTTTTATCCATAACCTAGGATCTCTTTTTACGTTATTTTTTTTAAAAGAATGGCAATTGGACCCTTAACTTAAAAATGGTAAAAATCAACTAGTAATTTAACTCAAGCTTATTTGGGATTGGTTAAGTCTCCAAATCCTTAGTTATTTTTGCAAGGAACTATTTCTTTTCATTTCTAAGATTTTACTTCCACTATTTAACTTAAGGTGGTAAAGTATCATTTTTAAACGTTTTCCCTAAGATGAGTTTTGGGCAAAAACCCTTATACTATCGTTCACGTATTCTGTGTCATAAGGACGGGAACTAGGCGAAAGTCTCACATCAAAAACTTGTTTTAGGTTAAGAGAACTAACCGTGACACATTTTCCTCTTAAACCGTGACACATTTTTCTCTAAAATTTTATTGGAGTCCTTATACACATATCAACTAATTCTCCTCAAATTTTCATAATTTTTGGGATGGGAAAACCCATTCAAATTTTTACAGCAATCTGGGCAGTGCCTGCTACCCAAATGTTTTTCCTAGATTTTAAGGTAACTTTGAAAATTTACTTCTCTTAAACCGTAGCCCTGTTCTTTCTAAAATTTTACAGGGATCTTTATACATGTCTAAATTATATTCCTTCAAAATTCATAATTTTGTAATAATAAAACTCATCAAAATATTTAGAGCAATCTCGACAGTGCTTGCTGCCCAGAAGTTTTGTTTCCTGATTCTAGGGCAAACTTTGAAAAATCATATCTCTTATACTTTAACACATTTTCCTCTAAACTTTTTTAGTAATTCTTATACATGTTTAAGCTAACATCCTAACAAATTTCATATCTTTTTTATTAGTAAAACTCGTTCAAAAGTCAAAACAATATGGGCAATGCATGCTGCCCATAAATTTTCCAGATTTACATCAAAATGCCAAAACGTACATAACTTGGGTTTAAAAATATCTTTTTACGATTCTCCAAAGCCTATCATCAAGTACTTACAAAAAGCTATGCAACTACATAAATATTTTTCACAGGTAGAGGCAGTAGAGTGTGATCTAACCCATTGGAAGCCAGATTACGAAATTTTGGCAGGATGCATTTTATTTTTACACAACCTAACATCAATAAGCATTTCTAGCATAACCCTAGCCACATGCATGCATGCAGATCATCATACCTCACATAAATCTCAACATTAAGCATAAAATAAGCTCAAAAACTATTGAAACACCCTATACAACCAAATCTACAAGAATCACCACAAAACATAAAGAACTCAACCATAGATTCTACCTTTCGAAGCCCGAGCTTGGAGATGTGTTCCTTAGCTCTTCAACACCCTCCCTTAGTGCTCTAAACTCTCAAAAATGAGCCCCAAGTTCCACATGCAGATTTTTAAGAAAAGTATTAGGGTAGAAAACTTAGATGAGGAAGAAAACATGCAAACTACCAAGATTTCTTACCTTGCTTCCACTAGATCACCAAAGTGTTAACTCCTTGAGGTACTACCCGTACAAGCATCTCTTGAACCCTAGAACACAAGATCAAAGCCATGCATGGCTATTATATCACATTCATGTGACATAAAATGTTAGGGTTTTGTGTTTGAAGAGGAAGAGAGGAGAAAAATAGAGTAGGGTTCGAAACTTACTCTTCTCTAGTATGCTCTTGAGCTTCTCCCTCCTTCAATGGGGGAATGAGTGCTCTTGTCTCTTGGAGAGAAAAAAAAATTGCAGCAATGGAGAGTAGAGAGCGACTAGGTTTTGGTTTTGGGGAGAGAGAATGGAAGAGGTTGTTTTTGTTTTCTTGAGGGAAAAGGAAATTAAAAAAGAAATGATTAGAGGTGTAAGAGGGAAATGATTGGGGTTTAACCAATGAGGTGGGCAAGGCTCTTACTCTTCCTAGAGTAGATGTCCCAGGCTCATGAGAACCCTAGGCATAGCCTTTCCGCCCACCCCTCTCTCTCTCCTCCCTTGGAAAAGACCTTTATGCCCTTGCTCATCTTTACCTCTCTCCTTAGACACTCAAGGGTCCTTTGGTAATTTTACTCATCTAAAATTCCCTAAATTTTACCCTATAGTTTTTAAATATCTCCAAGCTTAATTAATTAAATTAAATGTGACCCAAAAATAAGATGTGCCACATATCACATAATTTTGGTAATTTTATCAAATTGACCAAAATGTCCTTAAAGGCCCGAGCAAGAAATTCTCATTCTTAAGCCCAGTTGATTGGAATTCAAACCTCAATCAATTTTTCTTAAACTTATTGGCTCGACTATAAAGTCCCAGTTGCCAGACAAAAATTAATATTTTTATGCCAGACTATAAACTTATTGGCTCAACGATTTTATTTAATCCGAGAATTTTCTCCTATTAGGGTTTATTCCTTGGTTTGAGACAAATATTTCTTTGCCTAAAGCTAGATCCTTTACTGAATCATTACAGCGGCTATAAAATTCACTAATCATCACAAATTCATATAATATCATTTATCAAAATAATATTTCACATAATTCTTCACCGGCTCCAACCGGCTACTAACGGGTGTTCAAAACACTTGATGTTACAATACCTACAATCTATAAAAGTTTCATCCCCAAAACTCAAAACAGATGGGGATACTGCTCCCGCATCTCGGCTTCCATCTCCCAGGTCGCCTCTTCAATGTCGTGGTTACACCACTGCACCTTTACCAAAGGTATTGTTTTGTTTATTAACACCTTATCTTTTCGATCCAGAATCGTGACCGGTTTCCCTCGTAGCTTATCTGAGGATCTATAACGCCCCACATCACTATGGTTGCTTCCTGGAATGACGATTGGCCCTACAAACCAACACGAGTCTTTCTAATGTGTGTTGTCCTCACTCGCGCGCTTCCTGGGAAAACTTCCCAGGAGGTCACCCATCATGTGACTACTCCAGGTCAAGCACACTTAACTTTGGAGTTCTCAAGTGATGGGCTACCAAAAAGAAGATGGATCTTGTTTTTGGTAGCCCATCACTAGAGAACTCCAAAGTTAAGCGTGCTTGACCTGGAGTAATCTCATGATGGGTGACCTCCTGGGAAGTTTCCCAAGAAACGTGCGAGTGAGGCGTTACAAATGGTATCAAAGCCTTGACCCAGCCAAAAGTGTGGTCGACGGGGACGTTGAACCCCTAAGGGGGGGGGGGGGTGATTGTGACAGTCAAAATCCTATGATCCGCAAGGGGAAAGACTGGATAAAAAGTTGTGCAATCCCACATCGCCTAGGGAAGGTCAAGTGTGATGATTCTAAGACTGTGTCGGTTTAGAACTACACAGTTGAAGAGGGCTTAAATGGATTGATGGGTACTACCTATGCCAACAAGATCCATCTTCTTTTTGGTAGCCCATCACTTGAGAACTCCAAAGTTAAGCATGCTTGACCTGGAGTAATCTCGTGATGGGTGACCTCCTGGGATGTTTTCCCAGGAAGCGTGCGAGTGAGGACAAAGCACGCTGGAAAGACTTGTGTTTGTTTGCAGGGCCAGTTGTCATTCCACGAAGCAGCCATAGTGACGTGGGGCATTACAGGATCTACGCTAAGTTCATCGTAACTTAGCACATGAGTGGTGTCGTTCACGTACTTCCTTAAGGTTAACACATGGAATACATCGTGAACTCTAGAGAATGCAGGCGGAAGGGCTAGTCAGCAAGCTGCCTATCCAATGCATTTCAGAACCTCGAACAACCCTATGTACCTAGAGCTCAACTTGCCCTTTTTCCCGAACCTTATAGCTCCTCTCAGTGGAGCTATATTTAACAGTACCTTGTCCCCAACTTCAAATTCTAAAAGTCTCTGTCGACGATCATCATACTTGTGTTGGCGATCTATAGAGGTTTGTAGCCTCTGATGAATCGACCTAATGTCCTCCGTAGCTTGGTCCACCTCCTCTGGTCCCAAGAATTTCCTCTCACTAGTCTTATGCCAGTGGATTGGAGATCAACACTTTCTTTGGTATAGTGCCTCGTATGAAGCATTTTTATCCAGTCATGATAGCTATTGTTGTAGGCGAACTCAATTAATGAAAGTTTTACACTCCACGAACCTTGAAAATCTAGCACGCAAGCTCTCAACATATCTTCTAAGGTCTGAATTGTTTGTTCGCTCTAGCCATCCGTCTGTGGGTGGAAAGCAGTACTAAACTTGAGTTTAGTTCCCAATCCCATTTGCATTCTCTTCCAAAATGCGGAGGTAAATCGCCCGTCACGATCGAACATTATAAAGATGGAAACCTCATGTAATCGCACTATCTTAGCAATGTACAAGTTTGCCAACTTATCTGCACCATCTGTTGTCTTAATGGGTAAGAAATGAGAGGAATTTGTCAGTCTATCCACGATAACCCAGATTGCATCATGCCCCTTCAAAGTGTGTGCTAACCTGGTAACAAAGTCCATGGTGACCATTTCCCATTTCCACTCAGAGATCTCTAGCGGCAGCAATTACCCTACGGGTCATTGATGCTCCATCTTGGTTTGCTGACATGTCCAATCGTGTGCCACATATTCCACTACATATTTCTTCATTCCTACACACCAAAAGTATCTTTTGAGATCCTAATACATCTTAGTGGTTTGCGGGTGCATAGCGCAAGGAGTATTATGAGCCTCATAAAAGATTTGTTTCTTGATCTCCTTATCATCAGGCACGCATAATCTACCCTTGAAACCCAACACTCCATCCTCCGAGATGTGAAACCCTGGTCGCATGTCTTTCGTAGTCTCATGCACCAGTCGTTGGTTCCACGGATCTATGAGTTGTCCCCCTTGGATTGCTTCCATGATCGTGGGTTGCATGGATAACTTTGCCAATCTTCCAAGCTCCTTGCATCTCTTCTTATTTTCCTTCTACATTCCAAGCCTATTGATCCTCTACCTCTATCTCTTCTCTGAGTTTACTCACTTGTATCCTTGTTTTTAAGGTCTAGAGGTTCAAGGAGCAACCTTTAGTTGTGCAAGCTCATCTAGGTGCATGCATGCAACTTTGAGCACCAAAGGAGGTAACTTCTTTAGGGTTTGAAATGTCAATCCCTCTCCATTATTTTCTTCATTTCCTTGTGGTATAATCTGACTGTGTGGTGTTTGGGGGAGGTTTGAAGATATTGGAAGCTAGTGGTGGGATTCAAAACCTAGGAGAACAACAAAAGGTAAAAAACTAGAACAACAAAAGGTAAAAATCTTGTGATTATGGATAACTTTGTGTATGATTGGTAAATCTGAGATGCATGTGTAATTTTTGTTTTTAAATCATTCCTTTGGCATGAAATAATGTTTTTAATGTGGATGTTTGATGCATGCATGGCTATGGTATTGATTTATTAGCTTGGAATCCAAAGTTCTAATAGGTTGTGTAGAAATATGCTTGCTGCCAAGTTTTTGTCTTGACTACCAAATGGTCAACCAATACCGAAACGACGTAGTTCACAAAAATAAACTCTATTAATATATTTTTTAGGAAGAGTACTTGAATTTAGGCTTTTTAAACGCCCAAAAATATTTTTTATGATGGGAGTTATGCTTATTTTGTGAAACTAGTACAAATCTAAAAAAATGCTCGCAGTTTGAATTCATGAACTTTCAGCAGTGTGTTGATTGGATAAATCAATTTTTTTTTTTGCTGAAACATTGATAAAATGTTCATGGTATATCAAGATTCAAATCTGGAAAGTTTTGTAGAAATAATATTAGTAGAGTGGTAGTTTTAAAATGTCAAAGCTGAAAAGAAAATCTGAAAAAAATATTTTGGTCAGTTTGACCCCTATAGTTTAGAAAGGTGTTTGCCTAAGAAAAAAAAATAGTATTTTGAACCTAAAATTTCATGAGGAAAATATTGGCATATCCTATTTTGTCTATAAGAAAAATTAGACCAAAATGATAAACGGATTAGGTTTTATGCTTAGTCAAATTCTAAGAAAAATTAGAGACTAATAAGAAATTGTTTTAAGCAACACTTTTTGGTGAAAACTTTCACCTGGTAAAAATATGTATATTTGTCTAAAAATTAGCAAGAGACTTATTGGAATAGCCAAGAAAGACTCTATAAAAGTTGAGGATTTTTGGGTCAAAGGATTTAAAATTCTAGCTTTCCAAAGTTTGGAAATTGTCACAAAATAAGGCAATTTTTTAACACTTAAATTTTTTTGGGACATTTCAACTCAAAAGCTAAGTTTTAAATTTTTATTCATTATTAACAAGTCTAGGACTTAGAATTTATCTTAATCAAATGTTATGGTTAATTTGGTATTTATGAAAGAAATATTTTGTATTTTTTAGAAATTCTCTAGAAATATATTAAAAATATAAAAAAAAAAGGTCCAAAGCCTAAATTTTTTCAAAATAGCTTAAGGAAAAAAAATATTTCACAAATTAGACTTTTATTGGGTCTCCAAAATAATTTAACTATACTAATCTTTTTAAAACCTAACTAAAGTAAAAAAAAAAATCAACTTATTTTCCTAAGAAGGGTACTATTTGATTAAGTTTATAAATTAATAAATTTTCTTAACAAATACTTATTTAAAGAGGTAAAATAGGTCAAAGTAATATTATTTTTTTCTAAATTGTAATAATCCAGCTGGGCCGAGAGTGGAGCATACCATTGAAAGAAATTAGGGTCAAGCCTACATAAAGAGACCTAAGGTTTGGTCTCCCAGGGGGTATTATAGGAAAAACTTTTGGAAACCCAATAAGGAATTCTTTGTCCTTATTAAGTAATTTTATATCGATCGTGATACCCAAAGTGTAACGCACTACTTTTCGAAGCCCTACTAGTAACAGTGTCGGGATGGTGAATTGTGTATTGAATATTATTTTGGTTTATAGTATATGCTTGGGAAGAAAAATTCATGTTGTTAGTGATATCCAATGTGTGGTTTTGGTGAAACCTAGAATTTTGGTCTCAGACCGAAATGGAAACCCTAACTTGGTAAATTATCAGATAAAATGGTATTGGAAGTGAATAATTATGGCAAATTAATAATTAGCATACAATTGGTTGGCTGATCATGGGGTGTTTGGGAGTGTGTATGGGAAGGTTGAAAGCTAGTACAAGTAAATTTGAGGAGCTAGAGCCAATCCAACACATCCTAGAACTACAAGACGTATAAATGGTAATACTTGTAGTTTTTGGATAAATATCGTGTAGCTAAGTTGCATGTATAATTTTGGTACTGTAATAATGTATATTTATTGGTTGGCCATGCATGCATGCATATTTTGTTGAATTGTTAGAAGAGGAACCAAATATTCCTCTAGGTTTCTATGATTTTTTGAGCCAAATATTTTAGTCTTGACTTCCAAAGGGTCAAATGAACTTCATATGTACTTTTTTCTATTGTGTTTTTTAGGAAGACTAGATACTCATAGTGTTTAAAATCGTCCAAAAAGGAGTAATATTGACCAAGTTATGGCTTTTGCAAAAATGTTGTGTAATATGTGAAAATAGTTTTAAAAATTGTACATGCAACCAACTTTGGACAATGAGTTCTATAAGCAAAATAAAGTACTTTTGGCTGATTTTTTAACTGAACACTTTTGATATATTGGTAATAAAACGGATTAAGTTTCATGGAAAAATAATGAAAAAACTAGGAGTTGTATTTTTCCAAAACTTAGAAAAAATTAAGATTTTTAAAAATATGTTCTCTGGGCAGTCAACTTTGTGAATGTTTTTCACCAAGTAAAAATTATCTTTTTGACCTAATTTTTCTCATGGAAATTTTTAATATATCCTTATATGGGCTTAAGAAAAATCAGACTAAAATAATAAGCCAATTAGATTTTATGTTTTACCAAAGTTTAAGAAAAGTTATGATTTTTAACTAGACAGTTTCATTCAACAATTTTATAAAATAGTTTTCACTAAGTAAAAATGTGTATTTTTGTATAAAAATGAAGAATGGACTTCTTGATACAGCCAAGATTGGTTTTGCAAAAGGTGAGAATTTTTAGTGATAATATTTTTGAGATAATACCTCCCAAAGTTAGGAAATTATCACAAAATAAAATAATTTTGACACTTAGTAAAAAAATTGGGATTTTCTAGAAAAGAATAGATTTTGGTTTATTTTTAATCTTAATAATTATGGACTTAGATTTTGTACACTAAATAATTATTACGGTGAATTTGGATGTAAGAAATAATATTGTTTACAAATTTATGAATTTTATTTAAAGAAAATAGAAAGGGTGCAAAGCCCTATTTTTAATAAATTAAGAATAATTACTTTTTAATCAAATTAAATCTTCTCTTAGAATTTAAAAACAAAAGTAATTATATAATCATTTTAAAATTATTTTCTCAATCAAATAAAATTAACTTATTTCTTAAAGGGTTACAAATTAATAAATTCTACAAAAATTAATAATTTCTTAGTAAATTATCAAAAAGGGAAATTTCGTAAAGTTAACATGTTTCCAAGATATTTAAATCCAGCTAGGTCCGATAATGGGAATGGGTCGAGAAAATACACTTCAAGGCCGATTTTTAATAACTAGGCCTCGGGTTTTGGCATATTTTCGAGAACTTAGAATACTGCTTTATGGTTTAAATTGAGTAAAGACTTTTATACCCTTACTAGGTATTTTACAATGACCTTAATGCCCAAAGTAGTTTAATATACTATAATTTACATAATTAATCTGAGTATATTGTATGCTAACTACAGTATTGGCTAAACAAGACGGGATTATCCATGGAAGGATTTTTCCCACACACAGCTAAGGACGACTTGTAAGTCAATCTTTGATTTACGTGACTACAACATAAAATTAACTAGTGTATTATTGCTAGAAATATGACTTTTACACTAGTGATAGGAATCTCATTTATAGACAATGACTAGGGGGTGTTTATGCTACACTTGAGACATTTTACGGTCTGGTTCAAGTCCATGACAATTATTTTAAGATCTGATTCAAGTCTGTGACAAGTATATGATTTGGTTCAAGTCCATGACAATTATTATACGGTCTAGTTCAAGTCTATGAAAATTATCATACAGTCTAATTCAAGTCTGTGACATTTGGCCAATAGATAAGTATGCTAGTAAAACCTAGGAGTCTCAATGAGCAGTGTCATTTCACCTACCCCGTAATAGTATTAATGCCCTTGGTAGCCCATTGTTTAACCTTGAGAGGGATTTATGGCTAGGATACTAGTGCTGAGACTCGGGTCTCCACTATTTATTTATATGTATGTTATTGGGGACATCTTTGGAAACTCCCATGTTAGAAATATTATTCTATATTTGTTCATTGGACTAGTTTTCTGATGGGTTGTAATTGTTTATGTTTATGCTATCTGGGTTAGTTTGATATTGTTAGGACGCTTAAGCGTCCTTTAATTGTTTGTTTAGGGCCTAGATTTATCCGGAACCCTAAGGCTAGTAAGTTATTTGATGCTCGTGTTGGGATTAGTGCCCTTTAAAGCATATGTTTTGAACAATATTTTATGAAATAAATAATTGAAATGATTTTTTGCATATATTGTTTGTTTATTATTATTATTATTATTATTATTATTATTATTATTAGAATAATATTATATTAATATTAGAAAATTCCTAAATTCATTATTGTGACTACAATCTTGTATTGGTACGAGAATATTAAGATTGTAGGGATCGAATTTAAACAATTCGCAGTAAAACAAAGTTATGTAGAATCTTTAGATTAAATACTATAAGTATTGTTCACTAGTATTATGAATGCATGTAATCTAGATCCGAATTACTAATTTAGTAGGACATCTTAGTGGAGGTACTTTGTATGAAGTGGTTATACATGAACAAGATATGATATGTTATTAATACTTAATAATACTGTTTACTTTATAAGTATTAATTAAACATATCAATAAGATGACCATAAACAAATTGATCTTAATCCTGAAGTTATTATGAACTCTTGTTTATGTCATGTGAGTTCTTTGATTCACTCGTTATGGTTTGTCAGAATGATTAGGCTGAAAAGTTTTGTTTTGGGAACTCATTGATGTAAATGATTGGGGACATAACATACAGATATGGAATCTATACCTTTTCGAGAGGAATTGAAAAATGGTTCTCTTAAGGATTGGCTTTTGGAACTGAAAGGTTATTGAGCTCAAATCAGTTTATGAATTAACCTTCACTAGTAAAGTTAATGGTACTAAAGGAAACAATATATAATTAAAGAGGTTAAACGATAATTAATTGCTAATTTAATTATGAACCATTAATAGATGATTGAATTTTATGTAGTGATTAAATCGATGGACACTTTTTATGTTTTAAAAGTACTCAATAAATAAATGTTTATAATTACAAGAGTGCAATCTCATATTTTTAGTGGAATAATATTAAGATTAGTAAATTAAGGTTATTATATTAAAGAGTTTTAATTAATAATCTAATTTTATTGGAGCTTGAAATTATAGGTCAATAGGTCTCTGAGATGGCTCTATCAATATTATTCAAGGTAAGAGTTGAAATTGAGAAAAATCAAGAAAATAACATATTTGGAATAAATTTGTTCTTCAGGGTCAAATATGTAATTGAGATAAATTAATTAATTAATATATTAATTTTCGAAATTAATAAATTAATTATATTTTTAAAAATTATTTTATAATTAAAATTGCATTTTTCGAAAATAGCATTTAAATAATTAAGATAATTAATTAGCTTTATTTATTTATATAAAGTGAAAAAAGATATTTCTGATAATTCAAATTGGATTTGAATTTGAAATGATATTTATTCTTTAATTAATATGATAAATAAGTTATCAGATTTAGATATTTTTGAATAAATAATAATTAAAAGAAAATGGTTTGAACACATCCCTAAAAATAGGGATGTGTTATGTACTATAGTTGGTGTGTAACAAAGTCCAAGAATGGCTCTTGGATATTTCTTTTATTTATTTATTTATTTATTTTATAATTTATTTATAATTTGAATTTTGAATTTTTTGAATTTTGAATTTCAAAAATTTAATTAATTCTTTTATAAATCTATCAGATGGAAAGATATTTTAACATAAGACTTTTGACAGAAAGAAAATAGATCGTATTATTTTCTCTATCCCTGAAAACTTTCTCATACCTAATATTCCAAGATCTCTTGTGTTGAGAATATCTTGTGAATCAGAAATTTTTCCCTACCATTACTCTACGTGCCCACACACGTCTTGAGGTATAGAGATACATCTTGGAAGATCTTGGTCTGAGTATTTTGAAGAACTGCTTTAGATTTGATGTTCTTTGGAGATACAAAAAGATAGCGAGGATTCTTGATAGTTCTTCCACTGGTAAATCCTCATCTTTTATTTCTCCATGATTAATGTATTGCATGTTAATGGGTCCGATTATTTAAAGTTTTTGTAAATAAATTTTTTTGAAATCTCTGGGCCCAACACCCCGTGCTTTTCGCTGCGCACATGGTAAACCAGTTACCAACAGCTCGGTCAATGACTTGGCCATTTACCTTTTGTTTTATGTTCTACTTTTGTGTTGTAAGATTGATCTTACTTAGCGTTATCGCTTACCTAGTTGTTTCATGTGTAGGTAAGTGCAAGGACAAATTGAGACAATGAGTGCTAGAGTCTCCTTGCAAAATGTACATGTGGCCCAACCTTGGGGAGAAATGTCATTTTGAAATACTTTTCATTTTAAGTTTATAACTCTTTTAGATCACTTCAAGACATTAAAGGTTGATTGTAAATATTTTTAGTGTGCACACACATCTCTTTTTAAAAAGTTTTTTTTATGGATTTTTGAGACTTTAAATTAATGAAAATCGTTTATACTTTGCAATGTTTTGTGTTGGTATTTTTGGGTTGTTACACAAAGAAAACTTAATAATCATTAACCACCATAATTAATCAGAGTGTACTGTATGCCTAACTACAATATTGGCTCAGGGACGGTTAATCTAGTAGAGGAAAATCCCGCATATTGCTAAGGACTACTAGTAAATCAAATTTTGACTTCTATGGCTACAACATGAAATAGCTTATGTGATGTATGTTAGTATAGGAACGCATGCACATGCATACACTTATCGTAGAATGTTTACAAAGAGACTGTTGACCAAGTGGGTGTGGGTGCTCATCCTGGTGCAGTTTGATTCCACTTGTGATCGTGGATTGATTCTGCTCATTGTTATTAATAGGTCCAATTCAAGTCTGTGACAATTATTTTAGGCCTTGTTCAAGTCTGAGACAATTATTATTGGGTCCAATTTAAGTCTGTGACAATTATTAGTAGGTCTGGTTCAAGTCTGTGACAATTGGCCAAGGGATTAAGTACATTGTGATCGCAGTTTGAGTATGCTCATTTTATTATTCGGCCAGTTCAAGCCCATGACAATGATTATCATTCAACCCCGTTCAAGTCCGTGATAATGATTATTATTCGGTCCAGTTCAAGTCGATGCCAATTGACCTTTAGATGAGTAGCCCATAATTGGCTAGGAGTCTCTGTAAACCAGTGTAATCATATTTACATCTGTGATAATATTTATGCCTCGAGGACCGATGCTTACCCTTTTTGGAGTTTTATAATTGGTTTGGATGATGTGGATGCTCGGTTCTCTATTTTAACTATATGCATGTGTTAGGGGCACCTGTAAGCCCCAAATTATTTTGGTAACTCCCAAGTTGGCTTCTTGCGTCTCTGGTTTTGTTGTTGAAACTTTCAGCGTAGTTGCTTGTCATTACATTGTATCGATTCCCAGGAAAGTATACACAAGTCCACTTATCGAAGCCATTACCCTCGAGATATTGAGCAATGGCAGGATCCATTTGCTTTATATTGTTGAAGAACCTGTGAAATTTTGACTTCCGAAATGCATATGCCGCATTCCACATCTCCTTGTGACAGTGATCGGTCTTGAACTTAGTGATTACATTCATACTTATGTGATGGTAGCATGCGCCGTGGTAGGCATCAGGGAAGACCAACTCAAGAGCATGAATAATGCTAGCATGCCTGTCTGATACAAAAGACAGATTATCAACAACTCCAATGGCTTCCTTCAATTTCATCATGAAATACTTCCAAGAAGCATGATTCTCACTGTCAACAATCGCGAATGCAATTGGATAAATGTGGTTATTCGCATCCAATGCGACAGCACACAACATGTGCCCACCGTACCTTGACTTCAAGAAAGTGCCGTCCACACATATAACAGGACGACATGATGTAAACCCCCTTCTACAAACTCCGAGTGAGAAGAAACAGTAAAGAAAGCGACCGTCATCTGTGACAAAATCAGTAATTGTACCTAGATTCTTTTGCTACAGCATGTACAGGTAAGAAGGTAACTTGGAGTATGATTCTTCAGGTGTCCCCCTGACATAACCGAGTGCCTTCTCTTTGCATCTCCAAGCCTTCATATAACTCATATCGATCCCAAAATTATTCTTCATATCCTCCTTTATGCTGTTTGGTGGATAGCTAGTGCCATCAGTAGCATATTTGTTCTTGATAAGGTGCCCAATGACAGAAGGTGCTGCTTGACGGTGGTCTTTTTGTCGCAATTCTAGTGAGCAAGTATGTACACTATTATAAACAGTGATCTCAAACA